>NC_065922.1:29509773-30709773 GCF_024586455.1 Bactrocera neohumeralis | reverse complement strand
TTTGGACTGAGTAGGCCATTGAGAAGCCAAGTCCTCTCTCGACAAACAAAAACCCAACTCTATAAGTCACTCATAATTCCCGTCCTGCTATATGGTGCAGAGTCTTGGACGATGTCAACAACGGATGAGTCGACGTTGCGAGTTTTCGAGAGAAAAGTTCTGCGAAAGATTTATGGTCCTTTTCGCGTTAGCCACGGCGAATACCGCATTCGATGGAACGATGAGCTGTACGAGATATACGACGACATCGACATAGTTCAGCGAATTAAAAGACAGCGGCTACGCTGGCTAGCTCATGTTGTCCGGATGGACGAAAACACTCCAGCTCTGATAAGTATTCGACGCAGTACCCGTCGGGGGAAGCAGAGGAAGAGGAAGACCTCCACTCCGTTGGAAGGACCAAGTGGAGAAGGACCTGGCTTCGCTTGGAATATCCAATTGGCGCCACGTAGCGAAAAGAAGAAACGACTGGCGCGCTGTTGTTAACTCGGCTATAGCCGCATAAGCGGTGTCATCGCCAGTAAAGAAAAAGAGAGTCTATGCGGACAATTCCGCTTCGATTCAGGCCTTGGGACAAAACATTACGCGTGTCATTCGACTGTTACCAATCGAAATGCTCGAACGAGTCATCGAAAATCGGACTCAACGGATGGATCATCTGAGACGTAGTCGCGGCCAACATTTGAAAGAGATAACCTTCAAAAAGTAAATGCTAAAGAATCAAAGAGATGTTACCTTCAAAATGGCAATAAGTTATCGAACAAAGTAGTGCATAATTGGCATAAATCAAATCATTTTAACTATGCTTAAAAAATGCTTCAATTTAGTGCAAAAAATAAAGAATTTAATTACTAGACACGCTCAATCCTTTAACTGAGAGCAAATTTCCCACAGACCTCGCTTCACAACAAATAACTACTAAATGTGCCATGTACAAAAGTATACTTATTGAAATATATTACACAACTCACGTTCAACGGAGTCAATCACATAAAATATTTAAATAATCCAATAGCATTCCTCTTACAGTTAAGCGTAGTGCTACGCATACTTTGCCTCAATTTACTCTCTCTCATCTCCGACGCTCTTAGTTTAGAATGGGCTATCGCATTTCGCATTACTCGAATTACATTAAAATTGAATTCGCCTCCGCAAGTAGACAAATGCATCTGTGATATCTAATGGCTTTGGCTTTCATTGCTAAACAAACATTTTTCGATAGACAATAATGCCTAAATGGTCGATACGGCTTGCCTTTGACTTAGCTTAGGCATTTATTTGAATTTCATTTATTGCATGTAACGGGAATTTTAAATGAATTTTCATTGTTCACAGAATACTTAGAAAAGGCGGAAATTGGTATTATTAAATAATTGGAACATAACAAGTAAGATTTAAGTTAGAGGTTAGTAGATTTTTTGATCAATAGAGATCTTTAGAGGTGCATTATGAGCAATTTTAGTGAGCGAGAGTATATTCAGGATTTCATTAGCTTCTTATTTAATTTATTCGACTTAGTAACCAAAAACTCGGTTATTTTTGATTATATGGGCATAACGCTTTTGCCATACATATATGTACATATGTTTAAACTTATGCCGTTATACACGAATGATTCTCTCTTATTTATTTTCTTCGAACGGACTTGTAAATCTAAAGCCACCACTAAATGGCTGAGAACCCACCCATCTTCGCCAGCCGAGATGAATTATTCTATATGAAGACACAGCTTTTTTCTGAAAAAATATATTAAATGATATAATCTATATGAAAACGAAGTGGAAAACTGACACTAATATTCAAAAATTCCACAATTTTGGAAAATTTTACTATTAGTATGGTCAACGTTACACCTAAACTACTCATGGATCCGAGCCCGATAAGTGAAAATAAATTACACAAAGTCAAATGTAAAAAAAAATTAATTTAAAGATTTTCAACAAAACGGTATTTTTTCCTAAGACCTAAGACTTTTTCTGAGATATAACAAGTAAATAAAAGACAGATCATTTTTCCAAAATATAGTATCTATATAGCTTTTACGTTGTGGCAAAAAATATTATATCAATGTTTTCAAAAAATTTATTTTTAATTACTATGGCAGATATGAACGCGATCTGTCAACCAGTTTGCTTACAGCAAAGGGGTTTCCGGTTTTCAAAAAATCGAATTCTGTTTTTGTATCAATAAATTCTACAACACCTCTAGAATATTGTCCTAAATTTTTGATCCGAGTAATAGTTTCAGAGACACAGCCTTGAGAACTTGTGCGCTCGAGGGTAGCTAGGCTAAGTGCGGCGTCTTTAAACGCGTTTTTCTCGAAACTGTGCTTTTGAAGTCGGTTGGCAAGATTTTTCGCGAACTACTCAACCGATATTCATGAAATTTTACACAAGTCTTTGAGAAACAATTCTTAAAGACTTTGACTAAAGAAATTTCACTGAGAATTTAATTTTTTTGTAAAAATGTCTGCCAAAAATCCAATTTTCAGTTTTTTTCCTTCGTCCAAGTTAAGGTTTTAACCAAAACACCTTTTTTTCACTTTAGTTGATCCTATAAGGAGTTATCCTGCCAACGCGATCTCATCTTTTTTCCGAGGGATCACCGGAAATGGTGTCGCAATGGCCGAGTTTAAAATATTTTTTTTTTCAAAAATTTCAGAATTTCTTTGCAAATAGTTTAGGTTTGTAACAATAAAAAATCCAATAAAATATTTCGTTTTTTTATGAGAAAAATATTATTGAAAAAATGCTGTTTTTTACCCGAGGAAATCCATGTAACCCTTAAAGTCGGTGTACCTCAGTAGTGCGTTGCGATTTTTACAAAGAATAAAAGTATTAAACAAAGAATTTGTCTCAAATTTTGTATTTTTAACCAAATTTCGTATGCATTACGAATGTTCGAAAACGGTCGAGAGATCTTTGAAGACATGCCACGTTCTGGACGACCTTCGACATCTTTAACTGATGAAAATATTAAAAAAGTGAAAGAAATGGTGCTTAAAAATCGTCAGGCTAGTGTTAAAGACATGGCAATGCCAGCTCGACATCTCTCGCGAGTCTGCTAGAATGATTTTGGTGCATATATGGGGTATGAAACACATTCATGCCCGGGTCGTCCGGATAAAGTTCATTTTTTTTTTTCAAAAAGAGTACCGTAAACAGGTCCTTTGGACATGCTTTAGTGTGCGAAATCAATCAAGGGCTGCTCAATGTTTTTATTCTATAGTCGTGGTTTGGTGCATCATGAATTGGTTTGGGAGAACCGACAGCCAATAAAGAATTCTATTTGGCTGAATTGGGGCGTTTGCGTGAGAACACCCGTCGAAAACGGCCGGAATTGTTGAATAACAATAAATTGAATTTACACGATGATAATGCACCATCGCATTGAGCCGCGACAACTATTTCGCGTGAAAACAAAGATCGAGAGAGATCAATTTTTTTTTGATATTTTGAATTTAATTAATATGAAGCAAGAGAAATATTTTCAGAATGCAGTTTTCACTTAGTATGTGAGAATTTTGTTCACATTCTTAGCACAGTACAATGTTCCATATTCATCAAAAATATTCACCACACTCCACCACAAAAATATTCAGCAAACAGGTAGAAGGTAAATTGACCCTGACCGTTTTTATTACTTTCCTGGAAATTTATTAACTAAAGGGTATTAGTATAAGGTGTTTTTTACATAGAAAAATTTTATTTTATTCCGCTATAAATATTTGAGAGCTTACAGTCAATTTTAGAACATTTCAGTATTTGCTTTTCGTCCAAATGAACATTCAATTAAGCGCTTCCACGCAAACACAACTTTTCGGACCTGATAATAGTGGACATGGTTCAACACTCCCCATTCAAGGCAATAAAAATTCGACAACAACTGCCTATGATCCAGTAAGTTATACAGAGTATTTTGTTATGTTAAAATCTGTCAAAACTCAGGAAAAAACGCCAGCGCCAGCTGTTGATTCTATTGGCGACGAAAACACGTTAGTAATGAAAGAAGACTTTGAAGAGCATACAAATCGAGAAAACCCACCAATGCTCCAACTAATTAATACTAAGTCACCCAGAAAAGTTTTTGCGATCAAAAATATTATGTTTCAGCTCGCTCGTCCAAGAAATCCGGCAAAAATATCGGAGGAAAAGGAATTGAGAATCGCAAATCTTTTAGCCGCATTTAGAATGTATAATACGAAAACTAAGCAACAAAAAGCATCCGAATTCTTTCGTAATGTGAGAGTTATAAAAGCTAAACTACGAAAAATACTCGACAGCGATATTTGAACTTGGATAGATGAAGATTACTACTTTCTGTGTAGTGGATTTATTATGTAACGGACATACTATAAATTTGTTACTTCGACATTTAAAATGAGAAATTTCAAAATAAATACTTAAAATTTGCGTTCAAACTATTTCTTGATGATTATGCTATTTTTGTATTAAAGCTCATAAAAATATGAAAAAAATATTATAGCAACGCTCCAACTTCTTCTTCAAAATAGGCCCCAGTTTCGGTGATTCCTTCTTCATTCGACGAAAATTTCTTCCCTGCGAGCACTCTTTTTTGACATCTGAGACTGAGAACAGGAAATAGTAGTTGGAGTCCAGATTTATTGAATATGTTGGATCATTTCATTGGTTTTTGTGATCGTTTTCCTTGACTTTCTTTTTCTTCAAATGAGACCGTTTTTCGGCGATTTCGTTCGCCCAACGATCATAAAATGTAAAAAATAGGGACATGAAAATGCAATGTAAATAAAAGTTGTTGACTTGGCAAAATGTAAGCAAAGGTTGTCAACTTGGCTAAATGTGAACAAAAAGTTCATTGACCTCATAAAATATAATATAAACAAAGGGATCATTGACCCACAGAGTGTAAGCAAAAACATCATTGACGTTACAGTATGTAAACAAAGGGGTAAATGTAAACAATAGGCTCAATGAACCTAAATGTAAACAATGGATCTTGACTTTGCTAAATGTAAACAATGGTTGTGGACTTGGCTAAATGTGAACAAAGAGGTCGTTGATCTCATAAAATGTAAACAAAAAGGTCATTGACTCCACATGTAAACAAGAGTTGTTGACTTGGCAAAATTTAAATAAAGATTGTGGACTTGGCTAAGTGTAAACCTGAGATTATTGATAGCCAAGAAATACACGTTTGCTCACTGCCTTTAAGCTCTTTATTTTGTAAAACTATATTTTTACTGGATACGGTATTTCCAGCAAAAATCGCAAAATATTTGTTGCTTGTTTTTGTACTGATCACCAAAATGAATTTATTCATTTATTATTATATACTAGAGAGATCGATATAGTTTGTAAACTTTATTGATAGAATCTACTCGGATTAGTTTAGACATGCACAGCTAGTGAATAAAGACTAATGAAAACAATGAAACAGGAGTTAAAACTGGTTTCGCTTTATAGGATTTCTACCGTAGCAACCGTGCAAGCTATTAAATATTTCTCAAATAAAACTATAGCTGCCATACAAACTGACCAATATTATATACCATATGTATATAACGACAACGTTCTGCAAAAATAACTCAACTTAAAACCGCATTTAGAATGACTAAAAATATATTCAACAATAATCTATGCACTCGAGGCCTGATATATGTACTTCACAGTATCAAATAAATTCAAAACTCATATGTACAAATTATATGCTTAGCTCTGATGCCAACATAATAATGAACCAATAATTACTTATACAATACACACACATACATATAAGCGTATAAATTTTTGTAAGAAACTCCACAGCCAACAACAAAAAAAAACAAAAAATGTTTGCGCCATTAACGCAGGGACATTTGTGTCAATCGCAGAATTTTCCCACACCAATGATATGCGCGCACAAACAAGCGTCGACGACTTCACTAGCACACACTTACAGAAGCAATTTTACACGCTTGATAATACCACCGCCAGTGACATGGCAGAGCAAACACCTCATGGATAAAATCAAATGAGGCGAAAATGTGCCGTTTAAATTGGTTTTCGCGTTGTTTTTTTTTTTTTTGTAGGTCGCTGCTAGCAAAATGTATATTGTATGCCTGCTTATTTGTTGTTTTATTTTTGCCTCCGCTTTCATTTTTTTGTTTGCCCCTGCTTTTCATTCATCAACTAGCCATAGCAACGCTTACTTGCCTGCCTAGTATATCCATTGATGGTTTCCACAGGAGTTGACCAACAAATGGCGCGACAAAGTTCGAAAAGTTGTAGACACAACATTCCCACCGATTCTTTTCACGGCCGCATGGAGGCAAAGCACAATAAGTAGCATCAAGTAATCGATATGGATAGTCAAGTGTAATGTTACATACATAATATTTATATAACTAACTACATATACATATACACATTTTGGTAATTATTTTGGTTATTCAAACATATATTATGGGTTCCTCCGTATCTATCCGGAACACAAAATTTATGTCATATGTTTTTAGCAATGGAATATACCTGTAAGTATATAAAACTATACGTTACATACCGAGAGCAAGGCTTTTTATGAACTGAGTCTAGCGTTCAGAGCGAAAACAACATCATTGAAAAATGGGAAGAAGTTTCGTTTCCAACATCAATAGGATAGTGTACAACAAGTATCTTAAAACAAGAAAACTGCTCTATAATTGGTTAATCCTCCTAACCGAATATCTTCTTCCTTTGAGCACATTGGGTCCTAAAGTACATTCAGAACGAAAAGTTGCTTTGGATCTCACTTGACCAAAGTTGGGTTTTCTGATGCTAAGAACTCAAAAAAATTAATCCTGATAGATCGGCGAATCTCAAAGTGATTTACAAATTTCTTAAAGCGCTTAATATTAACCTCAGCCACTTCGCTTGGTACCCCGAAAGTATGTTTACCGAAATATTTTAATCTCTAATCTGCCAAAAGTTGGGCAATATAGGAGAAAATGCAGAGATAATTCCACTTCGACTTTATCCATATCTACTTCAGGCATACAGCAGTCAAAACATTTACAATTGCGGTGTGATGGACTTCGCTAAGAGTCAGAAATTTAGAGCAACTCTTACAGTGCACTTTGGTCCAGAATGGTTTCGCAGTCGGACGGGTTCTGATTATTGACAAGTGCTTACCAAGCTTCGGTGCTAGAGCGTATGAGTGCAGTGGAGTATGGAGGAGAGAACTTTTCTGTCCAGGAATCTGAGAAGTGACGCGAACGGTTCCCATCATAAACAATCTAGCTATCAGCTAGTATTAAGCAAATTTATCTTTGGGAAGATCTACAAGCATGGAAATAATAATCACGTTTTCAATGAAGAGGCCATAACAGTACTTAACTGCAAAGTAGCATAACCTAAAAACTCAGTTGCGTAACATCAGATATTGTGGGATCGAACTTAAGGTATCTAGAGTGGAAAATAATTCACAGAACCTGATTTCCAGTTTTTTCAAAAAGAAAAATAAATATTGCAAATGCGAACAAATTTTAATCATTGAAAAGGTTCTCCTGATTTCTTGAAAGACTAACGGCAACAAATGTTTGCATACCACTCAGAATTTACTGCTCTGCGTTGTGGTATGATTTCAACATGTTCAATTCTTCCAAAAAAAAAACAGACAACCATTAGCTTGAAAGTGCTTAGTTCGCGAACAACTTTTACTAGATTCAGCTCATCTCGAAACACCCATATATTCGATTGCTGTATACTTTCGCGATCATACGCACGATTCATCACCTGTCATGATTAGGTCACACATGACGATCTTGCAATACCAGTTGACGCTCAGCACCAATAGTTTCCGGAACAACAAATAATTTTTGACTACTTTCCCGAAATTCATGATTTACGGCTTCAATTGTATTCACCATACTACCGATAAATACTGGTCCTTGATGGAGCTTCATCGTCAAAAATTCAATTAAGTTCATCGCTGCACTCTTGATGAGTTAATTCATGTCTAAATTTGTAAGAAATTTTTTGGTCCCGAAGAATACATATCTTAAGTTACTGTAAGCAACACAAATAGCACTCGTATGTCAAAAAGTGTTGACATATGTTAAATATTAAAAATGTCAAATTTGACGATAAAGTTATGGGTTCCCAGATTGCAATACTAGGGTTGCCAAATCCCGAAAAATAAAAGGCAACTTACGGAAAAGGGATCATTGTGTCAAGTTCATCGTTATATTCATCAATCCTATTTCGAATCTTGCGTCCAGCATAGTTTAAATATTAGCGAATCCATCAAGCTGTTTACAAAGAACAGTTTATTTTGAGAAGTGAAATGAGCAGAGATATGCCAAATACAAAATGGACTGTTAAAAATCATGTTAAATAAAATTAGGATTAATATCGTAATGATACAGTAAGATACATACAGTTACATTTGTATTCCTTGATTTGGTGTTTCAAGAAACTTTGAAAATATATCCAGCAGTAAAAAAATCTCAACTTTCTAACGTAAGACAGAAACCTCATCACAGCTTAACGTTGCCAGAAAAATAACACTGACTGAAAAAATTTGTATATTGTTCGAGTACTGAAAACAAAATCTGCGCTCTCTCTCTTAGCGTTAACTCTACCACAGCGCCCTTCTTTCGTTTACACCGCCATAAAATACAAAAAAGGACATATTTACTTTGTGAGAGAGCAATCATTCCATAACGCTTGACCATTGCTATGCGCATAATTAAACAAGCGTATATGCATATACTCAATCACATTTTCATACTTTATATTATACGAGTATATTCATAAATAATATTTTGTAAGCCGGCACATAATTCACGGTACAACATTTTTATGTTTTGTACATATTATATTTTACCCTCCTCCCCAACCAAACAGCTGCTAATATTTCACAAATATGTTCATTTTCAAAAACGTCCAAAACATACACTAAATATATACATACATACATATACATATACATATATAGTACAAGAAGCAATCACATGCCCGCATTTCAAAATACCAAAAGCTTTTGGTTGGCAATTCAAACCACAATTTGGTTATTCGGGTTGGTTAATGGACCATACTGCACATTATGTATACATAAATGTATGCATTGACCGATGCTTTGTTGTCGGAAGCCATGTATGTAATTGTTATGATATCAATTTACCCTGATGGAAAAGTTTAGATGTGTGTTTGTTGCGGGCATTTTGTACAGAGCTAAATGAATATTTTAGGTTAGAAAAATAAGAAAGAAGCAAAGCATTTCATATGAAATCACTGATTTAAAGTGTTAGGGTTTAAGTGAAGAGGCTATGTAAAATAAAAATTTGAATGGGTAATAAATTTTAAACAAATATTTATAAACAACATTTACATACAGCAACATGGACATCACTAGACAACTACTCATTGAAATATGTGATACCAAAATTTATGAAATATTAAGGGGTTATATATAGTTAGAATTTTCAAAAAATCGATTTTTTATTTTGGTTTCTTAATGTACAAGGCACGTTCCAAAGTAAAAAGGAATTTTTGAATCTAGCGCCCCCTGGTGGCGCCATCTATATGTCGACTAGTACGTTAAAGTCTGCTATCTTTATCGATTGTCCAGTGAGAATTTCATGACATTTCATATATTGGAAGTGAAGTTATTGCGTTTTATGTGTCAGTATGTTTGTGTTATCGGTGCGAAAATGAGCTGCGCACAAAGAGCCAACATTAGATTTTGCTTTAAAATTGGTAAAACTTTTACCGAAACGTTTCAATTGATGAAACCAGTTTATGGCGTTGATTACTTATCCCGTAGAAGAGTGCCCGAATGGTTTCAACGTTTTCAAAGCAGTCGTGAGGACATAAATGACAATCAACATGTGGGCCAATCAAAATCCGTGATTAGCGGAAATTCCATCGAAACTGTGCGTGAATTCAAGAAAATCAGCCGAAATCATCATTGAAATTCATGGTAATGGAATTGAACATCTCCAAAACATCGATTTATCGCATATTGACCGAACATTTGGGCTTACGAAAGATGTGTGCACGGGTTGTTCCGCACAAGTTGACTGACGACCGTGCGACTTCTTCCTTTTCGGAAAAATGCATTTGCCCATGAAAGGAAAGCGTTATGCAGACGTAGAGGAGAAGTAGACATTCAAAAGGCTTGCACCGGCATACTGGCGGCCATACCGGCCAACGAGCAAAAACACTCGTTCACCATGCTTTTGGAGCGTGCAAAAAGCTATATTGAAGCAGAAGGAGACTATTTTGAATAAAATAAATTGATTTTGCCGAAAAAAACCATTTGTTCTGTTTTTGTTTTTAAAGTCCTGTTTACTTTGGAAAGCACTTTGTATATCGAACGAGTTGAGAAAAAGTGCGAATCGAAGACGCCTAAAGTGCCATATTATCTGCAGAAATAGTGTTAAAAAATCAAAAGGATACCATTTCAGAAACACAAAAATCCATACGATTACAGAAACCATCCTTTGTTTCTTGCAACAGGCAAGAGCCTTACGCCATGTACTGGCTGTAGAAAAGGCCTTGACCGTCACTATTTTAATGAAAATGTCTCTGAATCTCAAGGAGAGGTTCACATCTACGAATTTGCAATCGTGGGACTATTTAAAAAGCAAAATGTCCGTTTAGGATTGTTAAGAAGTAACTTGGGTTTTTTCGGGTAAAAAACAGGCGTTTTTAAATATTTTTTTCCATATAAAAAATAAAATTGGCAGGATAACTTCTAACAGGATCATGTAAAGTAAAAAAATACGTGTTTTAGTTAAAACCTTAACTTATAGCTTGGACGAAAAAAAAATTAAAATTGAATTTAAAAAAAAAAATGAAAATTTCGTGACTTTTTTTTTTTCAAATAGTTGTAGTAAAGTAGTAGTACTCTTTAAGAATTGTATCTCAAGGACCTATGTATGTAAAATTTCATGACAATCGGTTGAGTAGTTCTCTAGAAATCTTGGCAACCGACTTCAAAAACACAGTTTCGAGAAAAAACGCGTTTAAAGACGGCGCACTTAGCCTAGCTAGCCGTGAGCGCACAAGTTCTCAAGACTGTATCTCCGAAAATATTACTCGGATCAACTTAAAAGTTTGAGATGTTCTAGAGGTAGTGTAGGATTTAATAAGACAATAAAAAAATTTGATTTTTCTAAACCCGTCAACCCATTAAAAAGCTACAAGAAATCTTACCACAACAATTGAAATCAATTTCACATAATTTCGGCGCTACTTGAACTGAATTTCATGCATGAAGAACTGAAGGTGAAGTTCTTCAGTAATATTACCTCATGCATTAATTATTTAAGTTATGGGAAAAATTGTCTTGCATCCTGAGAGACCACCAACGGGTACAAAAACAATAATAGTAAACATGAAAGCAAATATTTATCCACCAAGTTAAACCGTACACATAACATTCCATAAAAATACATGTGAAGATATACACATATGCTTTTATGTATGAAACATAAGTTCTGACTAAGTTAACCATATGGAGAAAACTAGAAGTACTCACCTCATAGTATTAAGCTAAAATATAGTAATTTTAGCATTGGGTCTATAACTTCGCTATTATTTTATTGTTCCAATATTCATATACTGCAACTAATGGTTAAAAATTGATCCATAACATAGTCCTTAAGGATAAAAAATAATATGTGAATCTTGGCCAACCAGACAATGGGTCTCATGCATAAAACGTGAGCTTTTGCTCGGACTCGATTTTTTGAGTAAAAGGTGCTTGTCGTATGCATAAAAAAATTTGATGTATTTGCTTTTACTCACTGCTCAGGTTTGATCTCGTCTTGCTCAGTTCGAACTAAGTTCGATGAGCTTGTGCTCACTTTTCGTATGCATAAAAACAAGCCCTCTATATATTTGGGACTACCAGTAGGGAATATTGTATTATATAATTCTTAAATACGCTACGAACAAAAAGTCATCAAACTGTAGCGATCGATTGCAGAATACGTCTGGGATTTTCAAGATGGCGAGGCAATAATGCCATCGTGACAACGTTCGGCTCATGCTGTAAACCCGGTTCAAAACTACTTGGAAAACAGCAGTTGAGAAGTTTTGCCTCACTCGCCTTATAGCCTAAATTGCTTCCCTTCTGAATACCAATTGTTCCAATCGACGCAGAATGCAGTCACTGGAATACAATGTTTCGTTCTTGGCCGCCAATCCGCCAAAATTCTTTTGGGTTTAAATCCACAAATTACCAAAAATATGGGAAAATGTTATAGCATCAGAATCGCTATACTTTGAATTATATCTTGTACATGTTTTTCTAAAGGAATTGCATGGGTTTAAGGGTCGAACTTTTTTATTGCCTTATTAAATTCTACAACACCTCTAGAATGTCGTCCTAAATTTTCAAGTTGATCCGAGTAATAGCTTCGGAGGTACAGCCTTGAGAACTTGTGCGCTCGAGGCTAGCTAGGCTAAGTGCGTCGTCTTTAAACGCGTTTTTCTCGAAACTGTGTTTTTGAAGTCGCTTAACAAGTTTACTCGAGAACTACTCAACCGATCTGCATGAAGTTTTACACAGGTCTTTGAGATACAATTCCTAAGGACTAAGATGAAGAGTATTCTTTTAGACAACTATTTTGAAAAAAAAAATGTCGCGAAATTTTTTCATTTTTTTGTAAAAACTTCTGCCAAAAATCCAATCTTTCAAGTCCTAAGTTAAGGTTTTAACTAAAACACGTTTTTTCACTTTAAATGATCTTGGAGGTATCCTGCCAACGCGGGCGCATCTTTTTTCCGAAGGATCAACGGAAATGGCGTCGCAATGAGAGAGTTTAAAATATTTTTTTCCAAAAATTTCAGGATTTCTTTGATAATAGTAAATGTTTTTAACAACAAAAAATTCTAATATAATATTTTATCTTTTATACCAGAAAAAAAATTTTGAAAGAATGTTTTTTTTTTTTTACCCGAGGGAACCTATGAAAACCCTTAAATAAACGTGCAAATTCTATTCTCAATTTTACACATCGTTTTTCACATGCTTCGTTGTTGCCAGACTCCTCAAAATGTTTCCCAACCAATATATGGCGTTTTAAGCAAAAGAAACACAATTAAATGCTTTCAAATTTTTCATTTTTGCACATTAAGGAATAATTAAAAATGTTGATGTAAAATTTCATTTCATTTCATTAATTTCCAAATATCTGGCAACATGTTTTTCACCATTGAAAAATATATACACACATAGGTATATTCGTTTACGAAACAAACCAACAATGATATTTAAGTAAAGTAAGCATTTTCTGGATTCTTGTAAATATCCTAGTGGGTGAAATATTTTATTGTATACCATAAATTCCTTGTAAATGTGCATATTAATATCAAAGCACAATCATGGCACACAATCAAACGCAGGACAATTGTTGTAGGCTCACATGTCCTTTGTTTTGTGTTTTTATACGGAGAACACAGGAAATATGCGCAAAAATGTAAATAATACGGTGGACATATGTATACATAGCACAACATACATGTATTTAGTACATATTTACCAACATGTATATTAAATATTACAATTACAATTATGTTGCGTATACGCCATGTCACACGATGCCATATGGAGATAGCGTGAGCGCCCACAATACCATGCTCTTTCGTATTTTATGGCAAGTGCAAATATTAAATGTAAGCGGCAGATATTTTTTCCTTTTTCGATTTCTCTTAAGTTTCATAAACTTCACCTGCCTTCCTTTATTTCCTTTCATTATGCGCGAATTACTTTCTTGGCACCTGATATGTTTCTCACTTAATGCTTAACTCATTTGTCACTTGAAATTACCTGCGCTCAAGCTATGCTCATGACTATTAAAGTATTCGCAGGAAAATGCGTTCCTTGCTTTGTATGTATGTATGTCTGTGTATGTGACATGCAAATGCCCATTAGCGGGTTGTCAGTCATTTTTGCTTCGGCTTCATTGCATGCCAAATTATGCTTGACATATTTTCGCTTAACGGTATTTTTTATGCTTCATTGCGAATGCCAAGAACGTACTTCACTCTTTTTTTACTTTAATGTAAGTGTTATATTAACAAGTACGGAAGGCCGAAATTCACATGCAGCCGAAAATGGTGCTTTCTCCCAAATTGTAGGATGCAAGAAATCTGCTTAGCAAATTTCGTAAATATACCTCGAAGATAAAGAAAGGTATACTTCGCATATTTTTTATTTTTAAACGGTAATAGGTCATCACGCTAAGGATACATTCGAATTTTTTTTTTTTTTTTTTTTTTTTTTTAAATTGTTTGTTGGAAAATATACTCAAAACAGTTCAAATATGAAAACCTTAGGGATCAATGTAGTATCTCACCATATTCATCAAATTTTATGCGATCTTGCCTTGATCTCCCAACTGAAATTGCCGCTCCGAGAAACCCGTTTTCAGGCGATCAAAGAGATAAAAAATAATTCGCTGAATACCGTCCCAAAAATGAGTACGAAAAATGTTGCGAGGACTAGATAAATCGGTGGCATAAGTGGTCTTGTGGTTACTTTGAAGGTGCTAAAATAAATATTGATGATTAATTCAATAGTTTGCGTTTTATTCTGGGTGCTTTTTTATCACAAAAAATTAAAACCACGAAAATGACACCCTTGTCTCACCCACTATAAAATGGAATTACGCAGGCCTTTTATAAACTACCGTCGAAAAAATACTTGTACTCAGTGCAACATGTTGCGACAGTCAAAAAAGCAGAACTGCTTATACATACATATACCGAAGGTGCTTATATGTATAAGGAGCTATATTTTTGACCTTCGTGAGTCTGGAAAGACGTACAAAGAAATTTGGAATCAGGTAAAAAAAATCGTTTTCAATGCCCTTTAGCATATACTGAATTTTAAAACTATTTCCAATGTTACACGCAAAGAATAACCTTAAAAGCTTCAACAGAAATAGACCGCTGAATTACTAGCATCGCCCGAGGAGGCCCAAAAAAGAGTTCCACTGACATTATAAAACTCAAGACGAATATAATGGCCAAATACACAAAGAAACAATTTCCCGGCGTTGGTCGAATTTGGACTTCACGGTAGGACAGCACGCAGGAAACCACTTCTGACTAAAATTCTAAGTAAATAACGCGTAAACTTTTCCCACTCTTATTGATCTTGGACAACAAATCAATGGCAGTATGTTGTTTGGAGCGATGTAACCAGAATTAATCGCATAGATCCTGATGGTCGAAGGTATGTTCACCGACCAATCTATCAAGAATTTGATCTTTGTTATGTTTCACACGTACTGAAGCAAGGTGGAGGATCAATCATGGTGGGGAATTTTTTCCCTGGAATGTTGGAGGTCTATTCCATACGATTGATGTAATTTTAAGAAAGGAGAAATACGTCGACATTCTCAAAAATGTCATTCTGCCATGAACTATGGAGAAATTTGCCTGTTATATATAAATTCCAAAAATATTGGATTGCAAAACATACGGGAAAGTTGACACAAAACTTATTTGTTGAAAATTCGATGAATGTTTTGGAGTGGCCTGAAGAGAACACATAGTATCTGTTGGTGTCAAAAAAGCTGTCGGTAGCAAAAATATCACAAACATGGATGTCCTTTTTGATGAAATTAGGACGGCATGGCAATCAACACTAGTGCTGCGCTGTCAGAGTCTTATAATGTCAATTTGCAATCGATGTGAAGCAGTATTAAAGTAAAAGGGTTAAGTAACAAAATATTAACTAAAAGTAAGCAACTTTTTTTTAATAACAGTATTTTTTGCTTATAAAATATTTTAATTAGCTGGCGCACTCAAATCGTTGATTCTACACATTTTTGTTAAAATCTTCAAAAAAAAAGGATTCTTAATTAAAATTTTTACTATTAGAGTTTAAGTTTAACGTAAGTTTCAATAAAATGAGTAAAAAACCAAAAAAAATAAGTGATTTATTGTAAAATAACATCATTTACTTCAAAATATGTGTCGTTTCTATTTAGCTGTCAACAGCTCTATATATATACATATAGCTGTTTATTTACGACGCAAAAAGTGCGTCAGCCGATTTTTACAACGCAAAAAAATCAACAATGTTGAAATTTTGTGTTTCCATGGAATCGCGACTACGGAATCGATGATTTGTTCCTGATTTTTGATGAAGAAATTTTCACTTACGCAAGTACTTAAGTGATACGAAATTTCCGTGAAGATCTTGACTCCATTAATCACGATAACATCGAAAAATTTAAAGAAACATACATGCATGAAAGTAATAGTGTTGACATCAATCATCGCAAATTATCTAATATCTTGTTTGCATCGACTTGAAAAGATTTTTCGGTAAAAGGTTTAAAGGTAAAAATTTAATGATGGACTCATATTTAATATACCATGAATAAAATGTAGGTTTTATTTAAAAAATGCCATACTGACATCTTTGAAAAATACTACACTCACAACTCGCCAATATAGAAAATGATAAATTTCGTATACACAAATATGAAATTTTATTATTTCGTTATTACGAATCGATAAAGTAACAATAGCTAATATACTTAATATATTATAATATTTTGTTGTAAATCGACGTGGACGAAGTATATTGACATTCAGGATGGTTGAAGAATTAATAGCGCGCAGGACCGTTGTCGTTATCGAAAGTATAACGCATAATGCGCCTTCACATATAATCATATATAATGTATTGACTTTTCTCGTCAGATTTGACTGCCTGTCACTTTTTCTGAAATTGAAAAATCCGCAACCTAGAATAAGTCCATTAAAACCAATAAAAATCATTCGCTGAAGTCATTGAAGACCATCCCAGCCGGAACTTATAACAAATGTATTAAAAACTCGATAAGCGCTGACTTGCTTGTATTGGCTCAGGTGGCTATTTTGAAGGAGACAATAAATATTTAAATTAATATACTTGAAAATGTTGTTTTTGTGAGTCCGGCTCAAATTTGATCAGAGAGAGCCAAATCATAATCTAAATAATAATCAACAAAAATTATGCAACTGAGGAAGTTGCCCCGATTTTCTGCTCGAATTAACTGTGTACTTGTTTTACCCTCAAGTAAACCATACAATTGGTGCTGGCTGATTTTCCTGCTGTCTACAAAACAACCATGCTCTAGAGATACTCCAACTATTATGACATATAATATAGCAGTAATACGAAATAGGAAGCCACGAGGAACTTTAAAATTAAAATTTAATATGCAATTACCTGTATGTAATGACACTTAATTCCATTAACACTCTTTTACAATACTTTTACACTCTTTTTTACTCACTACCCCATTCGGCCACACTTGCCAACTCTTTTAAAACGTGCTTCAACACTTAAATTGTCGCAATTTAATTTCTTTAATTCTACCCTACGTGTCATTGCAGCGGTATTAGTGGTAATAAAAATGACTTTCAAATGCCACTCATTGCTACTTTTTCGGGGAATCCCACTTAAATGCCAAAACGGCCGTGATTTATGCGCGTCGCTGGTTGATTTTTTGCTGCTGCGATATTACTTTGATGGCACCACACGGTGCGGTTGCAGGCGGTGTATATGATGTTGTTGTTTTTTGGCCCCGAAGTGGCAGCGTAAAACGCAAAATTAATGAGCATGCCTTTGCTGGTTGCTGGTTACTGCTGGCTGCAGGGTATTTACATTGTCATTGCCAGCACCACCGCATTTTTATGTCATAGCCACCAATGTTTTCCCTTTTATTCGCGACATATAACGAGTTTCGTGGCCATGAAAAAGGTACAACAACGGCAGTCTTCACATTTTTAATGACTGACGAGTAAACTCATAAAATGCTACTTACAATGTGCTTCTGCTTTTTTCATACTACTTTGGGGGGCTGTACTCAAAAGTACTTGAGTACTAAAGTAAGCGCTTTAATTCATGTTGGGAAAAATGTAATAAAAGGCTGTGAAATTGACGCAATATTAATTTGTTGCAAAATGTAAAAGTTTTTTCGGCTTTCTCTCCAGGTTCACCGAAAATATGACTCCCAAGATATTTCAAATTCGGTTCTGCCAAATCTGGGCAATGGAGGAGAAAACCCTCACCCTCTTCCATACACTTTGAAAATTTGTGTCCGATAAGATTTTTAGCCGCATCTCATGAATGCCTATTAGACCCCATCGAGTAAGAACACCTAAGATTGCGGAAAGATGAACCTTGTTCAGATAGTTGTACTATATACCACGTTGATGTTCCATTGGCTTAGATTGTAAACGGTCGTTACAAATTTAAGTTGCCTGGCGACAGCCCCCCATTTCTTTCAATAGATCCTTTATAAACCAAGTTTGACAGCAGCGGACTAAGCACCCCACTTGACAAGGGGCCCCTTTCGTAAAGCCTGTGCGCTACTCCTCTCTCCTACGATCATTCTATCGCAAAGAAGACTCTACTTATTTACAGGTTCAATTCCACCTCAAAGCTTGATCCATCGACTCCCACACCACATTATTGAGGGCCAACCTCGAAGTTGAGTACAACTGTTTGCGTCGGATTACTTTACTTTTAAATTAGAACAAACATGAAGGTGTACATATTGTAACCCCGTTTTATAAAACCCTTAGTACCGAAGGGTTCAAAATAAGTCAATATTTTTTCTAGCCTCTATATTTCGAATATAATGAATTGACTCCTCCCTGTTGACTTTATTCCGTAATTTTCAGCCAGATCCTTTATAAAACTACGTAAAACAGTTAAGCTTAAGATCGTGTGAGAACGTAAAAAAGTTAATAAAATTAGTCTACAGCTTAGATATGGAATCATTCTGTTAAATTCAATCGCACATAATGGTCGGGAATAAGATATTTTAATAAATTTGGTAATAAAATAAAGAATAGACAGACTTAAATCTTCCCATAGCTCAAATATAATTATTTCGCTAATATCCGGAACAAAATGACGATGAAAAGAACTCTATTGAAAATCTGATCAAATATGATCCGGACTAGAAAAAGTTACATTTTCTCGTATTTCTCGTATACAAATTTGATTATCGTCTTCAAAATAGACTATTTTTGAGCCATTACAAGCATACCAAAAATTAATCAAATTTTTTATACACTTGTTATATACTATATAAGCGTCAGCTGGAATGGCCTTCAGTGCCTTCAGGAATTTTATTATACTTTTTGCAGTTTCGGTTCGTATTTGCAATGCCATTCGCAAGATTGTTGTACAATTTTAGCGTCATATTTATAAACCCACAACTCGTAATAATGCGTTTGATGGTTGTAGGGCCTCAGCTATATTGTAATGAAACAATTTCTTGTAAGTCTTAGAAGATATTTCAATATATTTCACACCGCCTACATTCTAAAATATTGTCTTTGATTACATTCGAATTTTACTTTTACTTACTTATTACTAGAAGCAATTCCTTATTATTTTCAACTTCTGTTTTGCTGTTAAATGTTTGCCACATGAAATTGAATACCACACAACACTTTTCAAAGCCTAGAGAAACAGTAAACACAAGCATATTACTTTCACGCAATTCGACACACAAACATAAAGTGCTTAATATAAAAAACATATGATAGCAAGTAAGAAAGGGCTAAGTTCGAGTGTAACAGAACATTTCATACTCTTGCAAGTTGCCAGGATCAAAGCCAGGGAAGTACCTTCAGGTGCATGAGGTCTCTAAATCATATGAGGTCTAGAGTAAATTTTCACCCAATTGTATCCATTTTAGACACAAAAATGTACCGTTATTAGAAAAATACTTTAACACATTTTATTAAAATAACTCATGCATTGGCCGTTCTATGCGTTATAAAGTCAACTGGAAGTTGGAAAATTTTTCTATTAGATTTATGGGAGCTAAAGAAATTATTGAGCCGATTGAACCCTTTTTTCTCTCTGAATTTCTATAATATATGTATCGTACAGATTGACCGATGTTTTCAATAAAAAGTCAGCAATTGGAACTTTATCCACGTATTTGGTATCTGAGGACTTGAATAGTTTTGGTCCGAATTGCACACTTTTTGGTCATAAGGTGGCCCATGTTAAACGCACGATTTGGAAAAAATTTTATAGTGATATCTTCATTGGTATTTTATTTGCATTTTGGAAGGTGACGGAATGAGATGAAATATAAAACTGTGTTATGTGAAAAGTAGGCGTGATTGTTTTCCGATTTCGTCAAGTCATGTTCAAAACGGTAGATCGGAAGTACACAAAATTCCTTTGGCACTCGACAGAAGAGGCTATAGGAACATTATCGATATACTAACTGAGACATCAAAAAAAATACAACGGAGAGATCGAAAAGACTGCAGGAATGTCGAGAACAAGACAGCAGATAAACAAAGGAGCATCTCTTGTGCAATTGTACCGCATTGGCAAGACTACGCTGTAATCATCTGGGTTTCCCACGGTATGATACACTAGAAGAGGTATCGATAGATAGTGAGGCCGCAGATTATGTTAAAATTCGTTTCAAGCGCAGACATTTTAAAGGATGACTACTCCTCTTGGACCTAGCAACTAGTTTTAGGTGATACAAACAAGCGTTAGGTAAACAAAACTATTATCTTCTATAGCAGCATGTTGCAAGAGTATAAAAATGCATGCATATCTCAAGATATTCACACTGTAGACAAGCGAGCATATGTATAGACTGAGTGACAGACACTTAGCAACTTGCAGCATTTCAACAAGTAGTCCAAGTAGTCGACAGTTGTAAAGTATTGCGAAATTGCCTAACAAATTAAATGCCAAAGCGCATATACTACTGATTATATGAGCATTCCAACTTGCTTGTGCATCAGCAGAAATGCCTAGTCTACCTCTATATATATTTAAATGTCCATATGTTTGTATGAACATTTTATGTAGGGTATATGAGGACTGCTCATATGAGTTCGTATGTATACATATTTAAATGTGCGACTACGAAAGTGTATAAATAAAATATTTAAGTTGCACAAAGTTTGATTGCACATGTGGATGAGTGAGGAAAATGAGCAGTTGCAGCAACAGTGAGATTGAAAAGTGAAAATTCCATTGAGACACTGATTGCCAAAGCGAAAGCGAAATTGCCTTTCAGCAACAGCAGTGAAACAACGCAGATCCATACGCAGCAAGTTATATGCGTGGAAAGCAACGCTGTGCAGCTGTTTAACAAGTAACGTATTTCTATATAATTAGCACTTACAAAATGGTTTGCATAATCATTACAAATTCAATGCAAGCGTTTCTTTACTTTCTCTTTTTTTCGCACGCAATAAACAGCCATTAAATGTTACTCATACGCAGCGTATGACTGAAAGTTTTTTAATTTTTCACACATAGCTACGGATAAGCATGTAAACTGAGACTTTCAACACAACAACGGCACTTATATGAGTTCTGCTAACTTTGCGGCAATTTATGTGTTTGAGTGGCATAACGGTTATTTTTATATTCCTTTTTTTAATTTAAGCGCGCTCGGCTATAAACTCATCAACTTGAAGTCGGCGCTTGTTCAGCAGCTGCGCCTCCTCACTTTCGTCTGTTTACTTGAATACCTAATTATGTGTGCGAAATGAGGCAGACACACGCCGTTGCAATGTTGCAATTCACTTATGCTGGCGCGCTTACCTTTATGGGTATATGTATATAAGTCCTTAGACTTGTATGCCCCGGCGTAATTAATTATGCAAGGAAAGTTTTGCAGTTCAACACGCTTTTTATAAACACACTTCAGCCAAAGCCAAGGCGTTCTGAATGTGTTCGCTAACTGCCTGGCTGATGAGTGCAAAGTAAACCAGACAAAGTTTTTGTAACTTAGCGCCAGCTAATCAGGTTGCAGTGCGAGCACGAGTGAGTGACGGCGTATTTGCATTAACGTTTTGGCTTAGCAGCGTCGTGTAAATTATGTACGGAGGTATGTGCTTATATTACAGGTGGGAGCAAATTTCGCGTAATGATGGCTTATTAACTCTTCAAGTGGAAGAAATAATGTTGAAATATTTGACTTTGAGAAAGAAAATTCAATTTGCGGAATATGTCAAAGTGTGGCAAGTAGAAGCAAATATTTGTAAAATATTGCAAAGAGAAAATGTTTATCAAATGTAGTAAAAATGGGTAGAAGGTTAAACTTCATTGCGGTAAAAAGATTCTAAGAATTCGTCAAATTTGTACCTTTTTCTAGAAATCTGAAAATCAGGCATATAGTGTACATTTTCATAGACAATTTCCAGAACAGACGCTAATTGGATATGTTTATGTTCAGAAAAAACTTTCATTTCAAAGATCTTAATGGGTTTAGTTGTTCAGTAATTCCCCCCGCTGCATTGTGAGGCTGTCATTGATTTATACTTATTTCCAGAGGCCGACTATTGTTTACTCAACTTAAGGCTCTTTCAGTTTCAGTTTGGAAGAAACATATACACAGTGGCGTAGCTACAACTTCGGGCGCCCGGGGCCAAGGATGTTCTGCCGCCTCCCTTTATCTACCTACCTACAAGTTTCATGAGGTGGTTCGAACAAAAGTGAATTTTTACAAAATATCTTCGATATTAAGTATATAAAATTTAGGAACTAGAAGCCACGCAAATTCTGAAGTTCCAAAATTCTCACAATGCGGTTTTTGAGGAAATTGATAGTAAATTTACAAGACATCTTATTAAAAGCCATAGAAAAAACCCATTTTCACCATATATCTTGTACACTTTTGACACAATTTCAGGAATTTCTGCCCGAATTGGAGTTTTTAAATAACATTTTTGAAAATTTGGAGAAATAAAAGTATTTGTTGAAGTATTTTTCTGAATATTAAAAAACAGCGAAGATCGTTTTGCCGCCCCCAAGACGTTGCGCCCGGGGCGACGGCACCCTTCGCCCCTCCCTAGCTACTCCACTGCATGTACATTATGTACATAAGTACATTAGATGATCTCCTGTTGATGATTGCCACGTAAAGAAAAGAAAACAATAGAAAAATTTGTTTTCTAAGCCATAAAAGAATATAAAAAGATTTTCACCGTGATAAATACAGATCAGTAATTTCAAATCAATATCTCAAAAAGCACAGTCTAAACACAGCCGCCTTCCTATAGACCAATTAGTCTTCTACCCTGTCTTTCTAAAATATTTGCAAAAGTGTTACTATCAAAGATGTTCCTCCGAAAATAATATTATACCAACGCACCAATTCGGGTTCCGTCATAGGCAATCATCGCCAAAAACTTTTTTCATCAGTTGAAACGTTTCGGTAAAAGTTTTACCAATTTTAAAAGAAAATTTAATGTTGGCTCTTTGTTCGAAGCTCATTTTCGCACCGATAACACAAACATACTGACACTTAAAACGCAATAACTTCACCTCCAATCTATGAAATGTCATGAAATTCTTACTGGACAATCGATAAAGATAGCAGATTCTAACGCACTAGTCGACATATAGATGGCGCCACCAGAGGGCACTAGTTTCAAAAAGTACTGTTTACTTTGGAACGCACCTTGTATGTATTTCTAGACATGGCTGGCATAAAGGCCTTTTATATAAAACTAAAACCATTTTACTCTTAGAATTGTATAACACATTGGAGTCTTATTTAAAAAATGGACAATTTATGGTTAAAGCAGGAGATTTCATATCTGATGAACGACAGATAAGGGCTGATGTACCACAAGGCAGTGTTTTAGGCCCAACTTTATACATAATATATACAGCAGATCAACTTTTGCGGCTGACACAACTTTAGTGAGCCGTAACAAATGCCATGTATTAAGAGACAAACCTAGTGTAAAATTTTGATTTTTTTTAATATTTCGATAGAATATACCTTCAGAATACTAATACAGGTCTTTGATATACAATTCTTAAAGACTTGGACGAAGAAAAAAATGTAGCGAAATTTTCGCTAAAATTTTAATTTTTTTAGTAAAAGTGTCTGCCAAAAATACAATTTTTAGTTTTTTTTTTCTTCGTCCAAGTTCTAAGTTGAGGTTTTAATAAAACTCGTATTTTTTCCATTTAGATCATCCTGTAAGGAGTTATCCTACCAACGCGGGCGCATCTTTTCCCATGGGGTCACCGGAAATGGCGTCGCAATGGCCGATTTTTAAATATTTTTTCCAAAAATTTCAGAATTTCTTTGCTAATAGTGTATGTTTCTAACAATAAAAAATTCTAATAAAATATTTAATTTTTTATATGAGAAAAAAATTGTTTGAAAAAGGTTGTTTTATATCCGAGGAAACTTATTTAACGCCATAAGAAGGCCAACTAGTATATCGATACTCAAAAGAATATATATTATGTTGTAAAGGAAAACATTTTCAAGATATTTATTTTGATTTAGAAAATACTTAGAGTAAACTTCGTTATTACACGGTGAGTTAAGTTAAGGGGGTATTCTAGTCTAGAAATAATAGAAATAAAAAATCGATTTTTTTATATTTTCAAAGTTGAACTATTAAAGAATATATTTACGAAAAGATTTTCAAAAATCCTTTAAGCGGAACTTTAGACCAGTTTTTCTCGAAACTGTCTTTTTCAAAACGATAGCCGCGATTTTTCAGATTTTACTGCACCGATTTACCTGAAAATAATTTTGTATATAGATTTGTTTGTGTCTGGAACTATCCATATCCCGAGTCAAAACAAGTGTTACAAATATTTTTATTTTCCATGCAGACGACATTTCTTTTTTAATTTTCCGTAGAACCGCACATGGCGACATTATTCTAAATTAACAATTGTTTTGTTGTTTTGTTCCAAGTTATTAGAAGGGTTGAATCAAGTGTCAAAATTTTGGCATTCCCCCTCTCTCTTTATCAGCTGCTAGTTTTTGACATTTCGAAGTTTTTTCCTGTATTCTTCTAATGTTGATAGTTAACTAATAAACAAAATGGATTACAAAAATATTAAAACCCGTTTTACGATATGAAATTCATGATTTTAGACTAGAATACTGCCTTAATTAAATTACTTTTAATAATTTATTTTCTAGAAATGCGGGATTCTACTATTGAGGATTAGTTCGAAAGTCAATGAAAGTTTTACAGGGAAGAGCAGCTTATTCAAATATGTTCTAAGTTGGACGAAAGAACATGACAAAAGCAATGTCATATACTATGTACATACGTATGTATATTAGTTTACGTATATGATTTATGATAATTTCTGTGAGATTAAAACAAGATTTAAACTTTAAAACGGTTCATCTTCACTAAAGTATTTTGCCAAGATTAAATAATTTGTTATCTTAGATTCAAGTCTGGCAAGCATAAACACTGCACAGGAGGGACTCACATTGTCTCTGTTTACATGTGTTAGAATAAATAATCTAAAAATTCAAATATCTGTAACAAATACAAAAGAAATTTTCATGAAAGTATTTACTTAAGGCTTTTAAAAGAAAATCGGAGTAGTTCTTAAGCGAGGTTACTCCTTCAAGGAAATTCCTTTACCCTCAAAATCTGTGAATATAGAGCTCTAAGTTTCAACATAAATGTGTAGTAAATTTAACTTTTCACATTGAAGCAAAAAACACGACTTCGATAACTGCACGCTCTTTTGTATTATTCTAATGCTGAAAAGTCTCAGTCTCTTAAAGTGCCATATAAGTTCCACAAGTAATAAGTTAGTTCACAGCACGACACTTCTATTCAATTATGAAAACAATTCGCCGGAAATAATAATTACTTTAAAACAATAAGCGGGCAACTTTTCCAATAACTTGCGCAATTGCAAAGTCCCAAGTGCAAATTCAAATTCCATTCAATGGAACAAATCAACGATAAATTCAATTTCATTTCCCGCTACTTGCGTTCACACACAGTGTTTTTTAACTGTACATAGCTAATATTTTTTGTTTGTTTTCCAATTACTTTGTTGGGCCAATACAAGCAAAAACCACACACAAGCAAAACATAAGGAAGCCACTTAGTTAACTGGATTTTTAATCGAATGAACAATTGCGTGCCATTGTGCGCATATGCACACACATACTAACATACATACACTTATGTGTATATATATTTATATTTGCATTTGCAATTTCATTGTTGGCGCACAGAAAACTCAATTGGCGTTCAAGTTTCAATTTATATTCCTAAAGCATGTGTGTGCGACATTGAAAGAGAGTTGGAACAAAGCAGCAAAATAGAGGGAAAAATATATAAAATATTTCAAATAAGAATATATCGATGACAAAGAATTTAAGAAAGAAATTACAAAAATCTTAACATTTCTCCAAAATAATTTGATTAATTTTATCAAATTTATTTCAAACTGTCAGACCTCCATACTCGTATCGTATAATTGCCAAATATATAAAATTCTCACAGACTTTTGCACAATTAATCACTTTCACACAATATTAATGCGCATATGCTCATATAATATAATCATGCAAATCTTCAAATTTGGTTTTTGCTCTTCGTCAAAGTGATTTATTTCATAAACAGCGCACTGCTCGTGTGTCAGTGCGTATGAGTAACATGCGTGTTATATTACATGCGAGTTTGTGACATGTGTGTGTGCGTGTGAAGACATGCAAATTTGCAGACGCACAACAATTTTTTGCAGCCGAAATCCATATGCCACAATCAGAAAATGTTTTTGTCAATTATTCTTTTACATTCTTTGGCATATTTGAAGCGCAGTTAAATCTCAAAGCATTCTTAGCGATAATATTTCTTTTTTTTATGCGTAGTACTTGGGTAGAGTAACAGAAAACGCATGGAATTATTTATGCAAACTCATGTAGACTTTGCAATTTATTAGAAAATTAAATTTTAACAGGAATTTCTCTCGAGTAAAAATAATAATGTTCTGTAGTTACAAAAACAACAAACGAGTTTTTTAAAGAAAGAGGACTTTAAACAGAGCAAATCCAAAGTGAAAACGATGCTCATTGTCTTCTTTGACATCAAAGGCATCGTTCATAATGAATTTGTTCTTCCTGGACAACCCATCAATGTTTTACGTGGAAGTCCTCAAGAGACTCAAACGAAGAGTCAATCGGGTTCGACAAGATATCGCAGCCGATTGGAAGTTGCAGTACGACAACACCTCCTTTCTTGTGAACAGCTACCTAACCATCCCAATGCTTCCGCAGCCGCCCTATAGACCAGATGTGGACTCTCTGGACTTTTTTGTTTCCTGTCCTGAAAAGGCCGATAAAAGACAAGCCCACAGAGGGGATCCTAGCAGCATTCACCTGGGCTCTCAAGACGATTCAGAAGAATGCCTTCCGCGACGCCTTCAATGCTTGGAAATCGCGCATCACGAAATTACTACGAAAAGGTGTGGCGACTAACAGAAAGTTTCAAGACTGAAGCATACTCTTGAAGAACCACCAGCCGTAATCTAGTGACTGATGCCGCGCACATACTGAAACTATGGAGGGAACACTTTTCCAGCCTTCTGAATGGCAGTAGAGGCATAGACGGCGAACCCAATTCCCTTATCAATGCGATGGAACGGACGTTCCATTGCCCGATCCTGAAGCAGTTCGAAAAATAACAGAGCGGCGGGGAACGATGAATTACCAGCCGATGGCGAAGAACTAATAAGAAGCATGCATCAGCTTCTTTGTAGAATATGGTAGGACCAACGATTGGAATTTAAGTATGCTCTGCGCAATCCAATACTTTTCACAGTACGAAAACGAGTTACCTTTAAGCCGGAACGTCTGAATTTGGTATCCCCGCAAAACTAATTCGGTTGTGTAAACTGACGTTGATCAATCTCAAAAGCTGCGCTAGGATTGGTAAAGACCTCTCCGATCCGTTCGATACCAAACAAGGTTTCAGACAAGGTGACTCCCTATTGTTAAACTTCTCTGTTGCTGCTAGAGAAAATATGTAATTCGAGTTGCAGAGCTGAACAGAGAAGGTACTATCGGTGTAAGAAGCGAAGCAAATACTAGACCCGAGAGCAAGACGAAATATCTTCTGTTATCAAACAAGCAGTCGTCGTACTCGAGACTTGGCTCCCGCGACACTGCTGACAGTCATAAATTGAAAGTGGTAGAAAATTTCGTCTATCTTGGAACCAGCATGAGGACCAACAACAACGTCAGGACTGAGTAGGCAATTGAGAAGTTCCTCTCTCGACGAACAACGACCAAATTATACAAGTCGCTCATCATCCTTGTCCAGCTATATGGTGCAGAGGCATGGACGATGACAACATCTGATAAGTCGGCGTGGCGTGTTTTCGAGACAAAGGTTCTGCAGAAGATTTATAGACCAGTCGATGGAACGATAAGCTGTACGAGATATACGACGACATTGATATAGCTCAGCGAATTAGGAGAGCACTCCAACTCTGGAAGTAGTACACGCAGTACAGACCGGGAGAAGCTGAGGCAGAGAAAGATCTGCACTGTGTTGGAAATAGCGGGTGTTGTAATCTCGGCTATAACTGCGTTAGCGGTGTCTAGCACACTAAAGAAAAAGAAGTAAAATATAGGAATCCCTTATGTCCAAATCGTAACCGTATTAAGTAAAGTTCCACATATAACTAGATTTGCTAATCTAAAAAAGCATCAATAATGGATTATGGAATTTACGAAACCTAAAAAGGGTAACATAAACAAATAAATACAGCCAGTAAATCTTGACTTTCTAACTTTGCTTGTAATATTTCCACAGATTTAATTTTGTTTGTGTTTTCATTATGATAAATGATTGCCAATAACTTCAAGCGCGGATTATTGCACGCATCAATCTTTTGCTACAAATGATATATGGATATGTATTTGCCATTTTATCCCTTAATGCAATGACAACAAATCGAGAAGTAAACAAATATTTATATTCTTCACACACAAAGATAACAAGCAATGAAAAAACAATAACAACTAAAACAATGCAAATCGGTTACAGCTTCCAATGGCATTGTTTCATTCAACTGCAAACAGTTCAAAGTTGATTGTACTAAATAACACACGAAATAATCGATGAGTGTACAAAAAGAAACACATACATACATACTCAAATTTGTATATATATATAAAGGTATATATACATCAGTGTAAATATAAACCACATGCCAACCGACTAGCGTTAATGCAGCTTACAACACAACACCAAAAATAACAACGAAAGTGCATTTATACCGTTTTCTTCCTCTACACTCCCAACATCCTCCGGTGGCCGCTTGCTGTCAGCGATTTGATAGAGAAGCAACGAAAGCAGTGAGCGCTGTCAAGTCGGACTAAGCGCCGGCGACACAAATTATGATTAATTGAAGTCAACAAAGCAAACTGTAATACAAATATCAACTCAGGGGAAAGAAGAAGCAGCAAATAATTGAGAAAAACTTCGCATGATCTCAATGCAGTATTGTTGCTTTTATTGCGTGTTTGCAGAACTTACATACCTACATAGAGAAGCTCGTTTTTCCTAAGGGGTTTGCAGGCGGTGTGTTAAAAGAAAAATTCATTAAGCAAATGGATTAAGCAGACAACAGAGTGCACTTGCAAACACGTGCTGCCACTTGATGACGCCAATTCGAGCTGGTTAGCCGTTGGCGGCTCGTGGATTGTTAAGTGTTGCGACGGTGCACCTTAAAGTTTTACGTAAACGTTAATGTGAATGTGTGTTATGTAGGTATATTAAAAAAGGTAGTTCTAGTGAATAAAAGATAATTTAAAATTGAATTTCAAAGAAAGGTCGCTTTAAGCTCATTAATCAAAGTTTTGGGAATGCGGTCGTACCTTGCGTATAAGCAACTTTATATTGGGATAGCTGTTGAGGGTTTAGTAAAAATGAGCGAGACGTTCTCCTTCATTACGTTGGTATGAATCAATCCTCATCAGCCGGGAGTCATCGTATTTTGGTGAAAGTCTAGTATATTGATGATAGAAGAGCTCATAGAACCTTTGAGAAGCAGTCTTTAAAACCAACCGGATACATTCAAAAGCAATTCGGTCTCATTTGAATTGAAGCCAGGAGACTTTGAAAAACAATTTTTCATGTCCGATACACAAAAAAACAAAACTTAGTGGGTTTTGTATCCGATTGTGACTGGTATTGAAAAAAAAATGCATTATGACAATCCCAAATGAAAACAAGTAAGGAAGGGCTAAGTTCGGGTGTCACCGAACATTTTGTACTCTCGCACGATAAAGTGATAATCGAGATTTCATTATCCGTCATTTACATATTTTTCAAATACCGTATTTGTGTAAAGATTTATTCCGCTATCATCATTGGTTCCTAATGTATATATTATACAGAGAAGGCATCAGATGGAATTCAAAATAGCGTTATATTGGAAGAAGGCGTGGTTGTGAACTGATTTCACCCATATTTTGTACATGTCATCAGGGTGTTAAGAAAATGTTACATACCGAATTTCATTGAAATCGGTCTAGTAGTTCCCGAGATATGGTTTTTGGTCCATAAGTGGGCGACGCCACGCCCATTTTCAATTTTTGAAAAAAGCCTGGGTGCAGCTTCCTTCTGCATTTCTTCCGTAAAATTTAGTGTTTCTGACGTTTTTTGTTAGTCGGTTAACGCACTTTTAGTGATTTTCAACATAACCTTTGTATGGGAGGTGGGCGTGGTTATTATCCGATTTCTTCCATTTTTGAAATGTATATGGAAATGCCTGAAAAAAACGACTCTGTAGAATTTGGTTGACATAGCTATAGTAGTTTCCGAGATATGTACAAAAAACTTAGTAGGGGGCGGGGCCACGCCCACTTTTAAAAAAAAATTACATCCAAATATGCTCCTCCCTAATGCGATCCTTTGTGCCAAATTTCACTTTAATATCTTTATTTATGGCTTAGTTATGACACTTTATAGGTTTTCGGTTTTCGCCATTTTGTGGGCGTGGCTGTGGGCCGATTTTGCCCATCTTCGAACTTAACCTTCTTATGGAGCCAATAAATACGTGTACCAAGTTTCATGACGATATCTCAATTTTTACTCAAGTTACAGCTTGCACGGACGGATGGACAGACGGATTTCAGCTATACTCGTCACCCTGATCACTTTGGTTTATACATATATCCCTATATCTGACTCTTTTAGTTTTAGGACTTACAAACAACAGTTATGTGAACAAAACTATAATACTCTCCTTAGCAACTTTGTTGCGAGAGTATAATAAATCCAACAAAGAGAGACTAAAATATTCGACATTCTAAGGAAAAGTAAGAGCCGATTTCTGCAATCTATTATCACAAATTGTTGATAACAAAGCCGCTAAATTCATTTTCTCACAATTTTCTAATTTTCTTCGTGCTTACGTGTCAAATAACTTCAAGTCAATGTAACGGTTTCAATTTAAATAGTTTATAAGAACTGAAGCTTCATGCATTTGTGAGCATAGTCATGCCCATAACCGTATCATTTTCACTGAATTGTGGAAATTGTTCTTAGGCCGACAAATAAAATTAAATCGAGTGTACAGAGAGTTCGCAAAGAGATACCTGACAATCGCCGTAAAAAACTTAAATTTTTACACAGAAGCTTCAGTTTCTACCTTAGAAAAAATATACAATTTGAGGAAGCTCTTTATTTCCTCTTTAAATCGTTCTTAAATCGCATTTCCTTTCCCAGTCATATAACATACAATTTTTGAATATTTTACATTTAGCAAATAAACTGAGAACCTCGAAAAAAAAATCTGATACAAAATTTTCCAATCAACAAAAAAGTTATACATCAAATGACCTGAGCATTCATACTGGTGATTTATAAATTGTATGTTGCTCATACGACGTGGTACCCTGACGGAAATAACATAAACAGCAGACTCTTGAAGTGAGATTTACCGCGTTTTAGAAACGAAAATCATGCAGGATACGCTTTTCTAATGAAACAGGCTGACATTGTAAATATATTTTTTTATAATAAAAAAACGAAAATCACTGGCTTCAATAGGGCAATGCAACCATTAAAGTTTCCTGAATTTTACAATTGTTTTTTTTTTAACTACAACAGTTTCTGCCAAGTCTACATTGCATTTATATTTCGAACATTTTCACATTTACATTTTAATACTTTTATTCAATGTAAATAAAACAGTTTTTTCCAAAATTTCATTAGCACAAACAAACAAGAGAAATCGTCAACAAACCACTCCCATTAAATTTAGTATTTGCTGTGCGTGCTCATTTCAAGCAAATTGATTTCGATCTATTTCAAATAAGTATTCATACAGCTCACGCTACCACAACAATTTTTTTGTTGACGTTCCACCCAGTTACACACATATACGTGCATACGAGTATAAACGGATAGTAGTCGCTCTCGCCCTTTCACACCCAATCTCATCCATCTCACACCGATTTCATTAAATTAGAAGTCAATCATTGTGTCGTGCTGTTACTAAATCAGCATTAAATCAACATAATCAATAAAAACAAATGTCTACATTTCATCAATATTATGCGCAGAAGATGGATGTGTAATTGAGCAGCACAGCGGCGCTTGTAGAGGAGAGAAGTACATACAGCTATGGACATATAAATGGCACAAAATTATATTTCAACTAAATGTTAAAAATTGTCCATTAAAAATTGCTCGAAATGTCAACTTTTTTGCATCCAACTTTGTCCCGTAATAGCTTTCATATCTGCAGCGGCGAAATATTCCGTTATGTTTTGCTAATTATTTACCGTTATCAATTTTGTGTAAACAACACTAATATTGAATGGACACGTAAATGGCACAAACTAATTTGCATACACAGTTCCCGCGTAAACTTCGATAGAAGCGCATGATATTTACCATAGTTGGATAGTTTTTTATCAAAAGTATTTTGAGTAAATAATTTAAAGAAAATGGGATCAGGAAAGCATACCACAATAGAAGAAAGACGAATCATATGGAAAATGCATGAAGGAGGACAGAAAGTGGCCGAAATTGCTAAAATTTTAAATATTTCTCAGAAAAAAGTATACAATGCAATTAATTCATGTGTGAAGAACCCTGATTTATTGATAAAATCACAAATTCGAAAACTAAGGCCTCGAAAAACAGATGCGCGTACGGATGCTGCTATTGTAAGAATGTCCAAAAATGACCCATTCAAGTCATCACGACAGATAGCAGCCGATATCAACCAATCATTGGATACAGAAATATCCTGTAGGCTTGTCAGGAGACGACTGAATGAAGCAAACTTGTTTGGGCGCATTTCTAGGAAGAAGCCACTCCTGTCAAAAAAAAACATTTCTAAACGATTGGCCTTCGCCAGAGCCCATCAAGAAAAAGCAATCAAGTTTTGGAAAAACATATTGTGGAGTGACGAAACGAAGATCAACAGGATAGGGCCAGATGGAAGAGTCTTTGTTCATCGTCCCAAAAGCCAAGAATTTTATTCAAGGTTCACACAGAAGACAATCAAACACGGGGGCGGAAACATTATGGTTTGGGGTGCATTTTCCTGGCATGGCATAGAGCCACTCGTACGGATAAACGGCAATATGGATAAGTTTCAATACTTAGACATTTTGAGACATCATATGGAACCATATGCCTTCGATAACATGCCAATTAAATGAAAATTTATGCAAGACATTGACCCCAAACACTCCTCCAAACTAGTTAAGAATTGGTTTAGTGCGGAGAAAATCGATGTCTTAGATTGGCCAGCGCAGAGCCCCGACTTAAATCCCATTGAAAACTTATGGAATGAAGTAGAGATTAGAGTCGCAAAGAAAAATTATAAAAATCTTGATGATCTTTGGGCTGCCGTTCAGGAAGCTTGGCATGCCATACCAAAGACCAAGTGTGAAAAACTGGTTGAGAGTATGAGTTGCAGGTGTGAAGCAGTCATTAAAAACAAAGGCTACAGCATAAAATATTAGCTACTAAATTGTTTGTACACAAAAGAACCAGATAAAAACACGTTTTTAACTCGAATTTTACCCTCTTTTGCAGATTGTGCCATTTATGCGTCCATCTAATTTTACCACTTTTTCTACCTTTTCATAATTTTTTTTATGTAATTAATGAATTCGAAATTGAGTTTGTGCTATATTTTAGATGTAAGGAATAAACTTTCAGAAAACCACAAAAACTTGGTTGTTTGAAAGAATATTAAAGATACTTTAGCATATGAAAGTATACTTAGATGAATGTGCCATTTATATGTCCATAGCTGTATATACAAAGTATATGACAAAACATAAGCAAATAAACGAGAAAATAAAGTATGAAGGAATATGAGAACGTTGCTGTCAAGCGCAGGAAAAAGCCAAAGTCACTCACTTGGTAAACACAAATTACAAAGGGAGCTAAAGTGAAAGAAAAAGCAGAACAAGAAAAGCAGGCGGCAAGTAAATGCGGCGACAACGTCTGAAATTGACACTTTACACACTAAAATTACTCAAGGCGCGTAGAAATGAGCAAATGAGCCGATACGGATTATTAGCGGAGAAAAAAGTTAAAATTCTTGGGCGGCCTGCTGTCGCTAGTCCAGGCAAAACGAAAATGGATGTGTCAACAAACCATCAATTTCGCTTATTCGAATACATCTTTAGGGATTTTTTTTGTTGGCCACTGTCAATTGTTATTGCTTACTTATTTTTGATGGTAGCTCAAACCGATTTTAGTCATTATAAAACGAGATCACCATTCTGAACATTTTTTTATTTCAAAAGTTTCGAAAGATTTTATGAGGACTTTACTTAGATGTTCGACTTTCTAATAGAGACCACGTTACCTAATTTATATATTAAGCGTCAATCCAATATCGATAGTCTATATCTATCCAAAAAAAAAATTCTAAAATTTAGAAAAAAAAATTTCAAATATTTTTTGAGTTACTTAAACGTGTACCAATTATCAATTTACACAATCAGTTTATCTTTAAGAAGTGTTTTCTCGAAAAAACATTTTTCAGATACAAATGAACCGACCAATATCAAATTTTTTATGCATGTTTTGTACATACATATGTAGGTTAAGTTAGGTCCATAAAATGACCTCTGAGTTTTTGGTTCTAAACTACAATTAAATTTTGGCAACCCAAAAACAAGCAAAATGTTGGATAAAATGTAACTTTCAATGCCGCCATCTTGTAATTTTTTTTTTGTTTCGTCGTAGGTCATTGTACGGACAATAGCTTCTAGTCGGAAATTTTGTTTTTAAATTTCTTCCCCGGAGAAGGTCGGATTTACTGCAGTAGTAAAGTTAGCTGGTAAATAACTCAAACAATACCTTTTTTTCTTAAAAAAATTTACTGTCCATTCTTAAAATATATAGAAGTATACGCTTAAAATTTGAAAACAATAGAGTAAAAGTAGGTTTTTAATTTTCAAAAATCGCATTTTTTAAGACGTCATACTATGTCCCTTGGAAAGTTTTTTGTTGAAATGGTTTGAAATTTAGCTGAAATGTCAAAACATCTGATATTTTTCACAGAAATTTGAAAACCAAAATTAAATGAGCCACTCCGAGGCCGTTTGTAAATACTTTACTTCATGGAGCTATTGTTAATAACTGATTTCGATTAAAAAGCTTGGTCACGCTACCATACTAAAGAGTTTGGTGTATACATACGTATTGCGGAGAACAAGAATATTATTAAACAAGTAAAGAAGAGCTAAATTCGGATTTAATCGAACATTTTATACTTTTGCAATTTGCAAGAATCAAAGCCAGGGAAATGCCTTAAGGTGTAAAACGTCAACCAGAGGATCGGAATCCAAGCAATCTAATATACTATTTCCTATGAACAAAAAATTGTAAGACTTTTGTTAATAGATTTAAAATTCTTCTCACACGGAGATAAAGAATCATGCAGTATGCGAAGAGTTGTCGGCCCATAATTCCGACGTCTTTTTATACTCTCGCAACAATGTTGCTAAGGAGAGTATTATAGTTTTGTTCACATAACGGTTGTTTGTAAGTCCTAAAACTGAAAGAGTCAGATATAGGGTTATATATACCAAAGTGATCAGGGTGACAAGTAGAGTCGAAATCCGGATTTCTGTCTGTCCGTCCGTCCGTCCGTGCAAGCTGTAACTTGAGTAAAAATTGAGATATCATAATGAAACTTAGTACACGTATTTCTTGGCTCCATAAGAAGGTTAAGTTCGAAGATGGGCAAAATCAGCCCACTGCTACGCCCACAAAATGGCGGAAACCGAAAACCTATGTGTCATAACTAACCCATAAATAAAGATATTAAAGTGAAATTTGGCACAAAGGATCGCATTAGGGAGGAGCATATTTGGACGTAATTTTTTTGGAAAAGTGGGCGTGGCCCCGCCCCTACTAAGTTTTTTGTACATATCTCGGAAACTACTATAGTTATGTCAACCAAACTCTACAGAGTCGTTTTCTTCAGGCATTTCCATATACAGTTCAAAAATGGAAGAAATCGGATAATAACCACGCCCACCTCCCATACAAAGGTTATGTTGAAAATCACTAAAAGTGCGTTAACCGACTAACAAAAAACGTCAGAAACCCTAAATTTTACGGAAGAAATGCCAGAAGAAAGCTGCACCCAGGCTTTTTTTAAAAATTGAAAATGGGCGTGGCGTCGCCCATTTATGGACGAAAACCATATCTCGGGAACTATTAGACCGATTTCAATGAAATTCGGTATGTAATATTTTCTTAACACCCTGATGACATGTACAAAATATGGGTGAAATCGGTTCGCAACCACGCCTTCTTCCAATATAACGCTATTTTGAATTCCATCTGATACCTTCTCTGTCAGCAAGCACCATTCCTTGATTTTATAGACGTGTTGATCATCAGTTGATGTTGATGGCTGTCCTGGACGTAATTCGTCGTGAACGCGACCCTCTTAGAATAATTTGTACCAATCAAAAGCACTTGGTGACAATAAACAATTATCACCGAAGACTTTTTCCAATATTCTGAATGTTTCGGCACCAGAAATTTTATTCCGCATACAAAATTTAATGGAACTTCTTTGCTGAATAATTTCACTCATCGCAAATATCGCCGAAGGAACTTTATGTGCTTCAGAAAGACAGGCGTAATACTAAACACTAATGATTATTTTGATGTGACATTTGGCACAGATTTCACTGACAGTCAAACCAATTTAGAAAAAAAGTATTTCGACGAATGGGTTTTCGAGCGAAATTTAAATTAAAAAATCGCATTATATTTTGCCCACAGTTTGTAAAAAAACGAAAATCATTAAATGCAATATATGGGAGGTGGGATACTTAGTATCGACCCGATTTTATCTATTTTTGCCTAACCTACATATAAAGAAAATGTTCGCTGTGTTTTATTAAAGTACATTCGTATTATGCATTTATGCTAGCGCTTCTTGAAATCGTCCAAGCCCTTCTCAAACTCGATTTTTTTGGATAACCTTTAGCTCTTTCAGCGATGCGCCTTTAATGTCATATATATTTGGAAAGCGACGCTCTTTAAGGTTCTCTTTATTCTCAGAAATAGAGAAAAAGTCACACGTAGCCATGTTTGGCGAATATGAAGGCTGGGACAACGTTACAGTATTTTTTGGACAAATTCGTTATTCCTTTTCTTTTAACAAAAATGGTTATTACAAGCTCATCAAATCACGTCTAAACTTAGCATATGTTAGAGACAAGAAAAAAAAGTTGGCAATTGGAGTCTCCAAATACCTGCGAAATTTTAAATTATAATATTTTCGTTATTTTCTGAACACACTTCGTTATAATTTAAGTCTGTATATGGAAAAGATTTTTACTTAACGAGATATTTTCACGAAATTTGACATATAATATTATCCAAGGCAACGCTATAAAATTAATTATTTTATTTCAATTTAATTTAAATTATTCTCTTGAATCATTTAATTTAGTCTGATATAATTAAAAGTTATAAACCATTTCAGAAGTTTTGGAAAAATTTATGTGATTTAACTCAAAACCTTAAAAATTTAATTCATAATTTAATAGCAAAAATTTAATTTGTTTTGCCTGAACTGTCCTATACAGATGCATTTCGCCATCTAACAACTCAATTGTGTCGTCTGAATTTTTGGCCAACATTCTACGACAAGATTGAATGAATGACTTAGCCTGTCTGACTTCCAACCAAAGCATTAGTACTTAACTGCGCGCACTATTACTGCGACGCGAGTCATCAGAATAACAACTTTGTTGCGGCTGAGCAGACAATTGCGCGGCGTTTGTACACTATTTGGTGGACAATTTACGCCAGACGCATGGGTTTCATTGCAATGAAGTTCGTGCGATGGCCTACGTGCTGGCGATAGACGAACCAACATTTAAGTAAGTTTTTGTGGTTAGTTGTTGGCTATAGAAATGAATTCGCCATGGACTTGACCTTCTTCGCCGTCATACATTTGTTATCAGTTTCTGCGGGCACAATATATACACGTCTATAAACTTCTGTAGCCACAAAACTGTTAGTGGGTTGTAAGCTTGTCTATACCCACGCGCAAGCTCATTCTCATTCTGCTTCAAGGATATAAACAATGATACAACAAATGCTTACAACCCACGTCACAGCCAACATTACTGTTACGTTACGTTGTAGAAGTATTAAAGGAAGCATCAAAAAGGATGAAATTGAGTGAAAGCGTTTCATTTTTATACAACGATGGGTTTCTTCGCAAGATAATAGTTGGTGTTTTGATTAATGATTGCCATTGTATGAAAATGATGGCTGCAAGCACAATTTTAGTGGTTCTTATTCATACGTACATGTATGTATATAAGAATATATTATATGATACTATGAAATGTAGAAGAATATTCACACATATGTATATTCTATGTATAAAGTTGGTTAGAATTACAACTTAGAATGCAGTTATGAGAGCTAGTGATGCTAACTTTGAACAAATTTCCAAATATGTATAGCATGTTATTTAGAAAATATAATTTCGATATCTCAAATGCAAAATCACTTAGCAGATATGATGCCACCAAGTTCAAAAATAGTTAAAATATGTTGTAATATTTTTAAAAAATATGTTATGGGTTAGGGCCAAATATAAATACAGATATACTACCACATACATATAGTATAATAGGCATGAGGCATATGGCCTACTAGGTCAAAGACCTTGAGGCGGGACGACTACTGACTATAGAAGAATTTACATATAGAACCTTCGGGCATAACTTGGTGGGTAAAGGCGGCTAGACAAACACCGAGTGCATGATCCCACTTTTCAACTGAGAAAGAAGACTCAAAGTAAACATAGAAAAATATGGCTGGCAGATGGACGATGGAGTTGGTACGGGAATATATTGTACAGAGTTAGGCCTAAGGCAACCTTTTAAGCTGTCGGACCACTGCTGCATATTTCAAGTTGAGGTCTTTGCTATTAAGAAAGCAGCGGAGCTAACCTCTAATGCACCTGCAGGTAATTCCAGAGTCAACATCTACGTAGATAGTCAAACAGTAATCAAGGCAATAACCTCGTATTGCATATCAGTCAGAAGTGTCTTGGGAAGCAGGGCGGCAGTGTAAAGTGTTGCCAGAAGCAAGCAACTTCATTTCTACTGACAAAGGCATCGAGAGCAATTAAATACTTGACGGCATTGGCAAGAATGATGTACGGCTAACATACGAAAACGTGATCATATGCAAAACAGTAGATGACAGAACGAGAAGCCGCAGTGTTTGAAATGTTGCGTCAAAGCCCAGGGAAACAATGGATCATTACCCTTTTTGGACGTAGCTACTGAGCTCCATCTGGTATCACAAAGGACCAAACATGTCTTTGCATGGCTTTTTGACCCACCAGATTAACTAATCTAATCTAACCTAGCATCGTGAGCAACTGGGCTGTTAAAAAACGGACTCTCCATAAATCCTAGCAAGACCAAATTTATGGGAGGAACATGCCTTTGGCCTGCTGTCAGAATTAAAGACGTAGGACTCATCCTCTACATACAGGAAGACCTCACAAAAACCCAACATTGAGGAAAAGGCAGGGGAGTCAACGGTTGCCCTGTATTGCTGCATGGGAGCCGTTGGCAAAAGGTGATAACTTTCACCAAAGGTGATTTTTTGGCTCGAAACCAAACTATGGACCCCACCAACTACGGCGCTGAAAGCTTATAGCACCGTGAAAATTGCTCTCTGAATCAGAGAATTTGAATACTTTGATGACTGCGAGCCTGGACAATCTGAAATTCCCGTGCACTTTGATTCTATTCCAAAAGTTCTTGCATTATACGGTCGCCGATCCTCAAGGACTGGCTGTCGTTTTTCTGCTCACATATCTTTTAGGGAGACACGGGAGGGAAGGACTCCGTCAGTTCCAGTTTTAGGCTTCCCAACCACTGCAGCGTCTTCAAAACGAGATGGTTGTCGTAAAAGTAACAAGAAATCGACTGCTCCAGAGCGCAGCTTTCTTCAGAGTGGTGACTATCTACGATAGTGGGGCAGCGTTATTGACCTTGAGTTCGCTGCTCAAGACTAGTGAAGGGATATCTTGATTCCTTATATCGAGCATTGAGTTAAATTATGATTAAACTGGTTTAGATGTCTTTTTTTCTGACTTGCAACTGGAATTACCCCTAAAAGATGTTTATTATAAAAATCCAGCTAATGTAAACAAAAAGGGTAAGAACATAAAAATGTCACATTTTACTCACACTTTGCCACTAAATTATTTGCACTTTTTCATTTAAGAAATAGTTTTAATTTTTTTTTTATTTTTTCCCCACCTCTCACTATAACTATCCTGTAGCTCCGAGCCCTGTAGCCACATTTAGTTTTGGCGCGCTGGTTTTGTCATCAACAAATGTCATCAATGTTTATGGTCATTCGAAAAAGCAACAATAAAAGAATTGCATATATCAGCATAAAAACAAAGGGAGCGACAATGGAAAATATAAAAAATGTGCAAAAACGGTGACAGAAAAAAAAAAAACACAAAGAATACCAGAAGTTAGAGAAGGCGGATGTGTGCAGCTGTTGCCATCCAGTCATATATAGTAGTTACTATCATCAAAAAAGGGAAGAAAAAGCAAATAAAACAGAAGCCAACACAATCGCAACTGATGAAAATTACGATGAAGGTCAAAATATGGTTTTATCGTCCGAAAAGAATCACTGCAATCAGCAGCAACAATGCCAACCGAAAACACCGCAACAACAAAAACCCAAAAAAACGTTATTATTAAGCACTATGCAGCTGCGAGCCACTGACAGCACAGCACAGCAGCCGCTCGAAGGGATCAACAACAACACTGTCAACAAGAACTAAACAAATTTACAGATATGTACGTACGTTGGACTGACCCAGATTTCTGCTTGATAGTCTCATATCACATTTCAAATCTTACTTTTTCTCTCACACCGCTCACAACCAGAATTTATGCGCGTTTGGTACAAAATCGCTGGCAAATAAATGAAGCAGTTAGTTGGTATGGCCCATCAGCGCCGACCATTGGTCGTTAGCCATTTTTTGTTTGTTTGTTTGCCGATTTTTATGCAGAGATACAAGTAAATCGGAAAATGTCTATTAAGTAATGGCCACTGTGTTCACACTTCATTGCAATGTTGATGGTTGATAAATTAGGCAGGCTTGTCGGTTTACACGCACCAGCGCCCTCATACCAAGGCAGTTGTTTCACATACATGAATATAGATATATATTTACATATACATATATACATATACATAATGCATACATATGTATACATTACGTATAGCCACAAGGACGTGTGTTATGACCATATGCGTGGCTGTCAGCACCATGAGTCCATATAAGCTCCTTCCAGCCATGTCTTTCTGCCATGTCACTTTTCGCTGACATTGACACTAACCATATTCTCACACACTTGAGCAGTTCGCGTCTATTTTGTCTATTTGGCGCATCTCATATCAATTTCACGCTTTAGTCCCTCCTTATGTGTGAATGTGTATTTGCTTATAAAGCGTTTTACTACGCTGTGACACCTTGAGGTTGACCATCAGCTGGTGGATTGAATGTCAACTGTGGGTTTTTGTGTTTGGCCAAAGATAAATTTTGCAGCAAAAGAAATTACGCTTTTGGTCAGCTGTCTCAGTGCGAAAAAAATTAATGGACCACAACGAGAGATAAATGCAATTGCTTATTTGCTGCCGCAACGAAAGATTGAATGTAAATTTGGTCATCAAATGACTAGGAGAAAGCAATTTATTTATATTGGCTTAATATGGACCTTGAAGTATTCAATACAAAAAGGCATACATATTGCTCATTTTATAGGCATTTATGGTGCTAAATTGTATATTTAATAAATAATATAGACGGCAATAAAGACTATAATAAATGAAAATAGTATATCGAAAAATGTGGGGTAAAAACCAACTTCACATAATAATACCAATTGCGATGCAATATTAAAATAACTACGCCCTATATTAGATATTAGTTAAATAGGGGCTAGGTCAAGTTTTCGCTCAAGTTTAACTATTTTAGACACAAAGATACACTGTTATGTGTAAAACACGCTCTTTCATTTTAATTTAAAAAACTCACATATTGGCCGATATATGCGGTACAAAGACACCCGGAAGTTGAAAAATCCTTATTTTAAGTGTATGGGGGCTAAAGGAAGTATTGTTCCGATTCAACCCAATTTTGACATACAGTCATACCATTATAAGAGAAGCATTATCCCTTAAATTCAGTTATATATCACATATTAACTGACATTTTCGATCAAAAGTCAACTATAGGTACCGGGGTCTAAATATTCGGTACCTAGGGGCTGAACGTTCCTAGTTTTACGCATTCCATTGCCCGACCACGTGTTTGAAGAAGTTCGCAATAGCAAAATTACCCGTCTGAAAGCAAAAAACAACAAAGCGGCAGGGGGCCGATGGATTGCCGGCCGAGCTATTCAAGCACGGCGGCGAAGAACTGATAAGGAGTATACATCAGCTTCTTTCTAAAATATGGACGGACGAAAGCATGCCCAACCATTGAAATTTAAGTGTGTTCTGACCAATCCACAAAAAGGCAGACCCCACAATCTGCGACAACTACCGTGGGATAAACCTCCTCAACATCGCGTATAAGATTCTATCGAGGATATTATGTAAAAGATGAAAGCCCACCCTCAACAAACTAATTAGACCTTATCGGTGTGGCTTTAGACCTGGCAAATCAACAACTGACCAGATATTCACCATAAGCCAAATCTTGGAAAAGACTCGTGAAAAGAGAATCGACACTCACCACCTCTTCGTCGATTTCAAAGCTGCTTACTTTGACAGCACGAAAAATAGCTGCATTTATGCCGCGATGTCTGAATTTGGTATCCCAACAAAACTAATACGGCTGTGTAAGCTGACGATGAGTAACACCAAAAGTTCCGTCAGGATCGCGAAAGACCTCTCCGAGCCATTCGATACGAAACGAGGTTTCAGAGAAGGCGACTTCCTTTCAAGCAACTTCTTTAATCTACTCATGGAGAAAATAATTTAAGCTGCAGAAGTAAATAGAGGAGGTACCATCTTCTATAAGAGTGTACAGCCGCTGGCGCTCGCCGAGGACATTGATATCATCAGAATGGATAAGGAAGCGAAACAAATGAGTCTGGTAGTAAATGAGGGCAAGACGAAATATCTCCTGTAATCAAACAAACAGTCGACGCACTCGCGTCTTGGCCGCCACATCACTGTTGACAGTCACAATTTTGAAGTCGTAGATAATTTACACAAACTGCAACGTTAGACTTCAAATCCAACGCAGAATAACTCTTGCCAACAGGTGTTACTTCGGACTGAGTAGGCAATTGGGAAGTTTCGACGAACAAAAACAAAACTCTGTAAGTCACCCATTATTCCTGTCCTGGTATACAGTACTGTAGAGGCGATGACAACATCTGAGTCGACGTTACGAGTTTTCGAGAGTAAGGTTCTGCGGAAAGTTTATGATCCTTTGCACATTGGCAGCAGCGAATACCACAATCGATGGAACTATGAGCTCCGGCTCTGAAAGTGTTCGACGCAGTACCCGCCGGGGGAAGCAGAGGGAGAGGAAGACCACCACTCCGTTGGAAATATTAAGAATCTCAAATTGGCGCCAAACAGCGAAAAGGAAGAACGACTGGCGCGTTGTTGTAATCACGGCTATAACGGCGTGAACGGTATTTACGCCACTTAAGGAGAAGAAGGAGTTGGCAGCGATATTTGAACTTTCGATCTGATAATAAAAAAAAATGGAAAACTGTAAAGCCGAGGTCTTCTCATAACAACTAAGAGTGCATATTTGGGGATACTTTCTATATTTATATATATTATATTTTGTGATTTAGTAACACTAGTGTTACAATCTGGCAATTCATAAATATATCACAAAGTTCGATATTTTATATTTTTATTGTTTACAGTAACTTAAAGTATTCTTCTGGACCAAAAAATGGATCTAAATCTTGAACATTTTTTACAACTTTCGACTTGAAAATATTCAAACTCAATACGATAAATTAAAATATCAAAATTATTGAAAAAGTTTGCCTGGCATTTGAATATCATCAAAATGATTAACTAAAGTTTAAACATAACGCCTGATGGATTTTATGAGAAGAAAATATATTTGTTGAAATAAATCTCCTTTGGGATGGAAGCCAGTCTCTGAGTAGTGATGCATGCTACCATCTAACAAAAACAGTGTAAGCATAAAATTCACTGCATTAATAATAAATCATTTATGTTCAGCATAAAAACGTTTCTTTATGAGATCACTGCTCCACAAATGCAAATCAAATTTAATACTCTTAACAAAAAAGCACTTAAAATTTCTGCAATATGTAAATAACACATAATTGAACAGAAAGTATCATTAAAATTCTGCACAAAAAGCTGCTGAAAAGTGCATTAAGCAATGCACACACACCATGTATAAATACTACCGTTATGGGTAATCTGCTTACCAAGGTCTTAAAACTAGTAAACAGAAATAATAAGCGGTAAGTGAAAAGCGCAAATACCACGAAAATGAAAGGCACCAAATAGAAAATGTACATAAATAAGTAGACAACGTAAAGGGGGAAAAGTTGAAATGAAGCAGAAAGAAAATTGATAAAAATAGTAAAATCGATTAAGTAATGACACAATGCGGTTATTGACATGACCACAAACAACAAACAAGTCGGAGAAAGGATAATCACACACATATTTATATGTAAATATGTCTGCATATGTGTGTATCTAACGTACACACAAGCACATACGAACTCTTTAATGACCTTCACTTCAGTGCTGATCGTTTGAATGTATTTACTATAGTAGCCCGAGCCCCTCCTAATACATCACGATGCATTTATTATTCATTCAACACGCTACACTCGTGTTCGTTTTATGTCTGCAAGCGCTCTCCCACGCCAAAGGCTCCTATGCAAGGAGAAATATGTGTTGACGCGTCAGTGGTTAACAAATAATGGCAAATTAGCTTTCAGCGGAGCTGTCATTACTCAATCAAAATCAGAAATTTCGATATTTTGCGATATGATGTATGCGCTAAAGACATACTATATATATGGGAATGGGAATTCAAATAAGTGCAACAACTGTGGGTTAAAACAGAGCATTTCAAAAAGAAGTTTAAAAAGTTGAAATAATTACATAGCATAGAACAAAATGTCTGGATGAAGGTCATCTAGCATAAACCAATGTGAAAACTTTCAGAGAATTAAAATTCTTATAAAAATCAATCAAGAAGGACTGTAATAAAGAGTTTTAGGATCTTATCCTTTATCTTTAAATTTGACTGAAGCACATCACAAAAGTATCCACCAAACAAATTCGAAATATTGAAATGGTGTAAAGATAGTAACGGTGATCCCAGTAGAAGTGCTTTTTTCAATAGCCTTACAGTGAAGCAAATATAGCAGCCGTAGCTGAGAGTATACGCGAAGACCGTGGAGAGTCGAATTTGTGCCGTTAACAGCAAGTCGGATTGATGTATGGAACGACTTAGCGCATTTTAAGTCGAGATGTCAAATTGAAAGCATACAAACACAGCGTCAACGCTTCGCTTTATGGGCCCTTGAAAAGTTGCAAGAAGATCCGACGTTTTCTAGCCAAATTTTGTTCAGCGATGAGGCCCATTTCTGGCTCAGCGGGTATGTAAACAAGCGAAATTGCCTCATTTGGAACGAAGAGCAACCTGAAGAGATTCAAGTGCTGTCGTTTCATCCAGAAAAATAACAGTTTGGTATCATCAGTTCATATTTCTTCAAAAATGATGCCTGTGAAAACGTAACCGTCAATGGCGGCCGTTATCGCGCCATGACAGCCAACTATTTTATGCCTGAAATTGACGCTCATGTTCTCAGCGACAATTGGTATCAACAAGACGGTGCCACTTCCCACGCATCACATCAAACAATGGATTTATTGAAAGAACACTTCGGGGAACAGATATTTCACGTTTTAGGCCGGTCGATTGGCCACCAACATCGTGTGGCATCACACCGTTAGACTTTTTCCTGTGTGATATGTAAAGTCTAATGTGCAAGCGGACAATCCCTCTTCGATTCAGGCCTTGGAGCAAAACAAGACGCGTATCATTCGCCAGTTAACAGTCGAAATGCTCGAACGAGTCATAGGAAATTGGACTCAAGGCCCATCACTCCAAGCTGAAAGTCCTGATGAATTATTTCTTTATATTATCGAGTATGATAAATAACCCCAATAGCTGGTGCACCTAATACAATTTTATTGTGGAAACAACCTTTTTATATATTTAACAGTATTTCTTTTACTACGCCATTTTTACAAAAAAAAAAAAAAAAAACTCTAAATTTTTTTATTTAAAATAGAGTTACGGCTACCAAATCTTAGAAAATGTTGCATAAGTGGTTTGAGTAGTCTACTAACACAAGTATTTGAAAGGTACAAAGTATTCAGTGAAGGTCTTGAAGTCATCCATCAACCTCTCTTAATAATCATAACATCGAAAGAGTTAAAGAAACGGCAACTAAAAATCGTGATGAGAAATAGTCAAGGACCAGCGACTCCACACATTTTGGTTAATGTTTTGGGTATGCAGCGTGTCAATACTAAACTCATACTAAAAATCTTAAATTTTTAGCCAAAACGAAGTCGAGTAGAGAACGCAAGAGAGATTCTGATTCTGAGAACCCTACATTCACCAAAGGCATAATTACTGCTAACGAGACGGGGTTTATTAATATGACGTCGAAACTGTACACCTATCTAATGAATAGCGCTTCAAAAATCAACCGAAACCGAAGGAACTAAAATTCGCTGAAGGCACTGAAGGCCACTCCTGCCAAAGCTTATAACAAGTGTATTGCATTAAGCGATGCTTGTATTGGCTCACGAGATTATTTTTAACGCGAAAATAAAGATTTGTAATAAAATACGTAAAAATACAAGAGATATAGTAATGATATAGTCTCTTCAATGCACCCAAGTTATGTATAGTATACTTTTGACCATTGTGAATGGCTTAATAGATGAATAAAAACAAATTTTTCCTTGTATTTCTAAATCTTAAGACATATATAAGCAATTTAATTTATAATAAACAGAACTAGAGAGTTAAGGCAACGATTTTTAATGCCAAAAAAGAATTTCTCCACTAAGAAAGAATCATAACACTATTGCACAAGCGTCCGAAGACATGTTAGCGCATAATTGCACCATAAGTAATTCCCTTTTTTTGAGCAACTGGTATAGTTTGTTCGTTTCGCTAGTCTCCAACGCTCAGTGAATCGAATACAGCTCTTATTAGATATGACCCCACCGTTAGTTATGCCTCGTTCTACCGAATTAGGAATACGATGCGACTGGGAAGTAATAACACTTCACGATTGAGAGACAAAACTTTGCATTTGTTGACATTGTCATATATCTTAGAACCAGCATAAACACCGAAAGGAATGTCAACCTAACTTAGTATTATATTAAACTTGGCACCAAATTGTTGTTTGGGATTTAAGTAGTAGTCAACCTAACGGAAATTTATCTCTAACATACTTAGACTCCAAGACACTCGACCAGCTGGAGGTGGTAAAAGAGCAAGGAGAAGAAACCAATTAAGCCCAATGATGTTGAAAATAGAAAATAAGTAAAAAGAGAAAAGTTTCTTAAAAACATAAGACATTGATTTCCACAATGCACACACAAGTACATTTAGTTGAATAGAAATTTAATGGAAGGTTAAACTTACTGAAAGTTTATATACATATGTATATAATACTCAATAATATAATGACAAAATCATAGAAAGCATATATATATATATATATTGATTGATTGACTTTCACCTTAGCTTTTAACCCTTGATGGAGTGAAGTGACTGAAGGGCTACAAGCCAATCATAAAATTAAATGAATTAAAGTATAAGGGATGCCATATTAATTAGGGTGACTTATTGAATTTTGTAGTCAATATAATTTACATATATAATTTTATTGATATTAGTAAATATTCTATATATGTTAACATACATAGGTTGCTTTTTATATTTCGGGACTAGGCAACACTAGTGTTGCAATCTGGAAATTCATTATTTTATCGTTCGTTAAGTTTGACATTTTTAATCTCGTACATTTTGAGCACTATTTGTGTTATTTACAGTAACATAAAGTATTCTTCTGTACAAATAAATGGAATTAAGTCGCGAACATTTTCTTGCGGTTATTTTTTTACAAACTTTCGACGTGGATTATGGACTTATAAAGAGTGCATCGATGAAATTAATTAAATTTTTGATGATGAAGCTCCATCAAGGACCCGTATTTAGGGGTGGTATGGTGAATTCAATCAAGGCCGTAGATCACACCAATATGAATTTCGGGAAGGTAGTCAAAAATCAGTTGTTGTTCCGGAAACTATTTATGCTGTGCGCAAACTGATATTGCACGATCGTCATGTGACCTATCGTGAGATTGGAACAACTGTGGGCATTAGTGTGACTAGCATACATTCAATATTGCATGAATATTTGACTGCAAACAAAACATTTTCACCTTGTATTAAAAAAAATTTTCGATAGCAAAAAAAGGTCTTGCCGATTGGTCGAGAGAAATGTTAAAAAGTACGAAAGCGGTGCTTTGAAGCACGTCTATAACATCCTGACAGGTGATAAGTCGCATATTTACACGTATGAGCCCGAAAGTAAAGAGCAGTCGACTGTATGAGTATTTCAAGATTTGCCAAATCCAACAAAAGTTATTCGCACACGAAATAGTTCCAAGCAAATGGTTGCCTGTTTTTTTTGGAACAACTGAACATGTCGCAATCATACCACTGGAGCAAAGCAAAACAGTGAGTGTTCTGAGTGGTATACAACCATTTGTTTGTCAGTTGTCTTTCAAGAAATCAGGAAAGTCACTCTCCACTACGGGAAAGCTAGCTCTCACACATCGACTGAAATAACTTCATTTTTGAGCAGTTAAAACATCGATATGATGAGTTATCATCCGTATAGTCTTGACTTGGCGCCGAATGACTTCTTGTTATTCCCGTTCGTAAAGAGTAAACTAAGCGGTCAATGTTTTTCGACTCCTGAAGAGGCGGCTTAATCCTTCAGTACTCATGTTTGGTAGATAATTCAAACAGAGTGGCAAAAGTGCTTCGACAATTCGTTCAAACCCATGCAAAGGTATAAAGATCTCAATAGAGAATATTTTTAAAAACAATAAAGTAATTTTCGATGACTAAAATTTGTTTTTGCTCTTGAATCCCGAAATATGAAAGGCAACCTACGTGTCATATATGTACATTGTACATACATATACTAAATATATATGAATTAAATACTGAAATTATTTTTGTATTTAACAACATTTACTTCCGGCGCACCACCCTAATGTTGCATGCATTCATTTAATATGAAATTTTATTGGCTTTAAATTGCATAGGTGAGTCGAACTTTGTGCTGCTGTTAAGTGAATTGCTGACATTGTTGACCCTCAATTGCTTGCATTTGACTCAATTTGCGAAAAGGTGCGCTAAGACTAACAAATGCACACCCACAAAAATTGTGAAAGTATTTAAAGGGAATATCTACACGACAAGGTGTACTGGAAGTTAATGGAATAGTGTGTGTGGGTGGATTGTGACCATATATTGGTGTTTTGGGATAATCTACAAAACGTGTTGAGAACATCTTTGCTGGCATAACTTTTGATACAATTTGCATATTCATAAGTTGTAGTTACTCACACCTAAAGAGAAACGAAATTTGTTTTAGATACATTTCAAGTATAATTTATGCACCGCATCGTTTGATAGAGAAAACATAAGACATAATACTTTGTTGGGTTATATATGTACATATGTATATGTTTATATGTTAGTGGGGATGACCTGACATTATCTTAATAAATTTGAATATCATTTTTATATAAATGCCTGTATTTGTAAAAATTAAGAAATTCTTCAAATAACAAAATATCTCGAAACATTTGGACAAAGTTTTTTGATCTTGGTAGTGTCTATATCTAAGATTTATAGGAAAGATTTTAGATATTACTTTTTAGGCTTACAAGGTAGAAGAACTAAGAAAATAAAGGTATTTCTACGACAAAGAGATCCGGAACTGACCCGGATTTGTATCTTTTAAAATCGACGGTATTCCACAAAGCTACTTGGACAAAATTTTCTGCAACTACAATATCAATATAATTTTTTCTGCCAGAAGTTTCTTATGGACGTTTTCGATTTAAAAATATTTCATTAACAGTGAACTGAACTTATTTCAGACACTTACTACTTTAGCTTTTATACTCTTGCAACATGTTGCTCCAGAATATAACAGGTTTGTTCACCTAACGGTTGTATGCATCACCTTAAACTAAACGGGATACATATAGTTTCATATATGTATATTAGAGTGATTCAAAAAAAAATTGTTTTTTTTCGTTTGGTACTCGGAAAAGTAGGTTCCTAAACACCTCTAAGAAAGCCTCTCCAAACATGAGTTTTTTATTGTAACGGGAAGGTCCTCCTACATACAGTTTTCTATTTTTTCTTATTATCAGATAGAAAAATTTATATCTCGCTTCCAACTACTTGAAAAAATATCTCGTTTCTTAGATTTTGTAGGAAATTGAATGCTCTACAAAAAAGGTCTAAATGATTTTTTCGTAAACCCAACCGCTTAAAAGATACTAACAGTTAAAGTTTGATTATTTTTGGGAAAATTTTTTATTTCTTATGAATTTTATAACTCAATGAAAAAAAAATATTATGAATGATGAAACTTATAGGCTTTCTTAAGAGGTGTCTAAGAACCTATTTTTCAGAGTACCACACGAAAAAAAAAATTTTTTTTTGATCCACCTTAATATGCATTGATGTTTGACGATGAATATCTCGTAAACGCTTAAATTAATCGAAAAATCATATGAGACCATTTTAAAGAGCAGTAAATTTCCTACAAACTTTTTTTAAAAAAATTCAAAAGAAATGAAAAATTTTCCCAAAAATAATCAAACTTTAACTGTTAATATCTTTTGAACGGTTGGGTTTGCGAAAAAAATCATTTAGCCCTTTTTTGTAGAGCATTCAATTTCCTACAAAATCTAAGAAACGAGATATTTTTTCAAGTAGTTGGAAGCGAGATATAAATTTTTCTATCTGATAATAAGAAAAAATAGAAAACTGTATGTAGGAGGACCTTCCCGTTACAATAAAAAACTCATGTTTGGAGAGGCTTTCTTAGAGGTGTCTAGGAACCTACTTTTCCGAGTACCAACCGAGAAAAAAAAAATTTTTCGGATGATAACCACGCGCACTCTACATATAATAGTTTTGTTAAATACTACTAAAAGTGCGATAACTCAATAACTAAATGCGTCAGAGACATTAAATTTTATATTCAGGACGACAAAAGAGGATTTTATTGGAGCCGGTATCAAAATGGAACGATGGGCGTAGCACCGCCCACATTTATGTGAAATCACGTATCTCCGCACATACTGAACCAATGTTAACCATTTCCTACGCCCCAAAAATTATTTTCACATCTCCATGTAACACTGCGAAAATGGGCGTAATCGGACGCAAACACACATACTTCCCATATAACATATTTCTAAATTTCATTTACTTTTTTCACCTTCCATTAAACAAATCAAGCTCCAATTAATATATCGGAATAGAAACTTCACACGAATAGTGCTTTTGAGGTGTGCCACTTCTGTTGTCCCAGTCAGGCCTAAATTATTTAAGCCCCCAGATACCGCATATGTGGACAAAAACTGTTGCAAAATTATTACCGAAAATATCAACCTGCCAGAGTTATTATTGAAATTCGAAAAACAATTTTCCTCCGTTTTCATCCTTGCAAGTTGCGAACCACGTCTAGGACGGCCATCAACATTGATTAACATTGATCAAAGAATTGGTGCTTGAGATTCGATGATTAACAGGCAGAGAATTAGATCTCATCGTTGGAATGTCGGAATATCGGAAGTGCAGTGAAAACCATTTTGAGAGATCATTTGGGCCTAAGAAAATTGAAAGCACGTTTGGTTCCCAAATTACTCCATTTTTTCGAAAAACAGCTTCGCGTTAACATCTGTGAAGCAATGGGTTCCGACTACCAAGTATTATTTTACTGTTTTATTACTGGCGACGAGCCTTGGATCTATGCTTACAACCCAGAAACAGACGATCAATCGGCCGAATATCGTGACAACGGTGAGGCGAAGACGAAAAAACCACGTAAAAGCAGATCAAAAATTAATGTTTTGCTAACAGTTTTCTTCGATTGTCGAGGTGTGATAAACACCGAATTCTCTCCGACTAGCCAAACTGTCAACAAGGAATAGTATTTAAGTGTTATGCGTCATTTGCGCCGGAATTATGGGCGGACAACTCTTGGTATTTGCACCACGATAATGCACCGTTTCATACTGAATGGATTCTTGGTGAGTTTTTTGCCAAGTTTTTAACCACAACCACCGTATTAGCTGGATTTAGCTCCATGTGGCTTCTGGCTAATCAGCAAACTCAAACGACCGATCCACGGAAACCGTTTTGAGTCACTTGTAGACTTTAAACGTGGATCGCTACGCGTATTGAAGGCTATTCCGGAAATTCACTGTTTCGAGAATTGGAAAAAACGTTGGCACAAGTGTAATGGGGGACTACTTTGAGGGGCACAATATACATTTTCAAGAATAAGTTGAGAATTTTAAAATTATAAATAAAGTCTTACTATTTTTTGCTCATAGAGGTATTACGAGTTAAAAAAAAACAGACTCTGAGCTGCAACAATTGAACTAAAAATAGGAACTAATTTAATTAAATATGAAATACTTCACTTTGCGTATCGACTAGCAAAATCAGCTTAAAAACGACAACAAGAAATTAAATGCATGCATTTCTAAATTTGAGCAAAAAGAATGAACACTCTCTAACATTACCACAATGATAGCAACGCCCAGCAATCTGCTAAGTTTGTTTAATTCGCAGTCGGCGACCACAATACTTAATCGTCCTTGCACCCAAGCGATGTCACAATTTACTTATATACATCCATACATATGCATATACAAATATGTATATTTATACACACCCACTTTGATAATAAGGAAACAGGAAATAATGCTCCGAAGCTCCACCGTCGATGCTCACGCTACTGGACTGTATTTGACAGTATAAAGTGGGAGAAAATTGAAACATTGTTTTTGTTAGATTTGCTGTCACAGAAATTCAAAAACAAAAAGAGTAAAGCAGCGGCGAACGAAAGCAAAAGGAGGAAGCACAATAAATTTAAAGTCGATTACACTAACAACTTGTTAAAAAGGTTTTGATGGAGTAAAGTGGTGAAGCATTGAAATGATACAAATGTACAACAGAGACGATGGATTAGTTGTATATATGTACATATGTATTGTGTAGCGATGTACAACAATTTAGTCAAGCCTTTATTATAATGGAATTAAAGCAATCGGAGCTGTGGGTGCACAACAAAACTAAGCTTACGAACACACACAGTATTCAAGTATAGTACATTAGGGAGGGTCAAAATTCCGAATATTGAATTTTTCCTTTGGCACGCTGAAAAAGTGGTTGGTAGACACCTCTAAAAAGGATCTAAAAGTATGAGATCTTTATTCAGTCATTTATTTTATTCTTATTATCGAATAGAAAGATTCATATAACGCATCCACTTATTTTTTAGAGGTTTTAGGAAATTTACTGCTCTTCAAAGAAGCTACATTTCGATTTTTTCGTAAACCTAGCTATTTACTATTTTAAGGCAATTTTTTTTTCTTTTGAATTTTAAAACTCAATAAAAAACAAGAAAAAACGTTAACTTCGGTTGCACCGAAGCTCAATACCCTTCACAGGTGCATTTCTGTTAGTAACTATGTGTTCAGTTTGTATGGCAGCTATATGCTATAGTTAACCGATCTGAACAATTTCTTCGGAGATTACATTGTTGCCTTAGAAAATAACATATACCAAATTTCGTGAATATATCTAGTCAAATGTGAAAGTTTTTCATACAAGAACTGATTGTCGTTCAGTTTGTATGGCAGCTATATGCTATAGTTAACCGATCTGAACAATTTCTTCAATTGTTGTCTTTAACATATACCAAATTTCGTGAATATATCTTGTCTTGTCAAATGTGAAAGTTGTCCATACAAGAACTTGATTCCGATCGTTCAGTTTGTATGGCAGCTATATGCTATAGTTAACCGATCTGAACAATTTCTTCAAATATTACTCTTTTACCTTAGAAAATAACATATCCCAAATTTCGTGAATATATCTTGTCAAATGTGAAAGTTTTCCATACAAGCATTTGATTCCGATCGTTCAGTTTGTATTGCAGCTATATGTTATAGTGGTCCGATATCGGCCGTTCCGACAAATGAGCAGCTTCTTGAGGAGAAAATGACGTTTGCAAAATTTCAAAACGATATCTTAAAAACTGAGAGACTAGTTCGTATATATACAAACAGACGGACAGACAGACAGACGGACATGGCTAAATCGACTCAGCTCGACATACTGATCATATATATATATACTTTATAGGGTCTCCGACGATTCCTTCTGGGTGTTACACACTTCGTGACAAACTTAATATACCCTGTTCAGGGTATAAAAATATTTAAATTGCAAAACTAAAAGTTTTGTAGGAAATTTAGTGCTCTTGAAAAGTGATCTGTAATTTTTAATAGGCTAGGTTTAAGAAAAAATTGTAAGAAACCATTTTGTAGATCAATTTCATAACACCCAAGTAGTTGAATGCGAGATATGAACAAAATAGATAATTATGAGGAGGAGATTCTTTACGTTACATTTAGAAGCTCATACTTGGAGAGGCTCTCTTAGAGGTCCCTACTAAATAATTTTTCAGAGCACCACGCACGAAATAAAAACATTCGTTTTTTGATCCACCCTAATATACATATGTACATATGATTATTATAAATTTAAATCATGCCGAACTCATTTTACTTTTCCAATATAAAAATTTACAAAGGAAAAAATTCTACCGCCAAAGCAAATATTTGTAGTTCTACAATGTAATAAGAAACCTCTCGAGCAGAATGGAATGACGCTAAAATGACAATGACCAAGGAAGTCTATAGAGGTACTCAGCAAGGTGGAGTGCTATCTCCGCTTCTATCAACATTTGTGATCAATAAACTGCTAAGGAACTTGGACGGCAGCTCCTAAGATAATGGCATATAAGACGACATTGCTAGTTTAATAACGAGTAGGTGTCTATAGACCATTAGCAGTATTATGACCACCATTCTCAATACAGTCCAGAATTGGGCACTACAAGCGTGTCTGGGGTTAAACCCAGGGAAAACGAATCTGCTTGTGTTCACAAGAAAACGCAAAATTCATCTATGAAGCTTCCCTTCAACAAATAGGACACAACTCTCTCAAGGACCGCACCAAGTATCTTGGGGTAGTCTTGGGCAGCAAACTTCTGTGGAAGCACAACGTAGAAGAAAGAGTGAAGAAAGCTAGCATTGCTTTAAATGCGTGTAGGCAGATACTCGGCACAACCTGGGGACTCTATCCCTCTCTCATGCACTGTAAGACTAATTCTGCTCTACGGTGCAGTAGTATGGTGGACAGGCGTACGGAAATCCAACTACCGAAAGCCAATGGAATGGGTTCAGAATCTCGCTATGTTATGCCTATTAGGACCTTTAATAACAACTCCAACGGCTGCTCTTGAACTGGTACTAAACCTGACCTATAGACCTCTACGCTGAAACCTTCGCAGGAAAATGGGGGGACGACTACTGGCTACAGGTGAATTTACATATAGATCCTTCGGGCGTAGTTCGGTGGGTAATGGTGACTACATGATCCCACTTTTCAACAGGGAAAGAAGGTTCAAAATAAACATTGAAAAGGATGGCTGGCGTAAAGGTATGTTAGCTATGCGCAACGCTCTAAACATCTATATGGATGGCTCGAAAATGGACGATAGAACATTTAAGTTGCCGGAATACACTACAGTATATTTCAAGCTTACGTCTTTGCTATTGCGAAAGCCGCGGAGCTAACCTCTAATGCACCTGCAGGTAATTCCAGAGTCAACATCTACATACGTAGATAGTCAAACAGTAATCAAGGCAATAACCTCGTAATGCATATCAGCCAGAAGTGTCTTGAGAAGCAGGGCAGCAGTGAAAAGTGTTGCCGGGAGCAAGTAACTTCACTTCTACTGGCAAAGGCATCGAGAGCAATGAAATAGTTGACGATATTGCCAAGAATAGTGTACGGCTAAAACACGAAAACGTGATCATATGCAAAACAGTAGATAACAGAACGAGAAGACTGCAGGAAATGTCTAAAGCAAAGCACCAGGGCAACAATGGAGCATCTCATGTGCACTTGTCCCGCGTTGGCAAGACTACGCTGTAAGCATCTGAGATCCCCACGGTATGATACACTAGAGGAGATATCGATAGTGAGTCTGTTAAAATTAGCGTCAAGCGCAGGCATCCTAAAAGATGATGATGCTGAAGACGTCAGCAACAAAAAATTAACTTCGGAAATAACCTATACTCTGGTATATATAGCATAAGGCTAGATAAATCGTACGGTTTTAAGGATAAAACCATTAACAAACAAATATGGATAGGAAATAGTACCATATAACATTATCTAGGTCAAATAATGAGAAAATATAAAAAGTATAAATTAAATAAGCGTTAAATAAGAAAAAATAAATATATGCGTAAAATAAATCATATCAATATTATAAAACAAAACAAGAGGTTAGAATTTTACAAAAAATTGTTTTATGGTGGTAATTATCTAAAAAAGGTAATTCTTACCAATGCAGAAGTTTAAAAATTGAATTACTGACTTCTTGAACGCCTTAATAGAATTTCTATTATTTCAAATCCGAACGTTAAAAGGCCAGATATTCATTTTAATTTTTTTTTTTGACAAAAAATTCTTATTTTAAAGTATAAGCAAAATCTTTAATATCTTGATCTTTTTAATTTTAAATTTAGTGAACATATACCCTAATACTATGGCTTGGATTAAGAAAGTGACAAATAATAAAATGTTGCCAAATATAATATTTAAAGCTTTATTTTTTGCTAAAAATAATTATATAATTACCGAAAAATTAAAAAATAAGAACTTTTAAACTTGGAGCACAAAATGGTTATCCGTCATCGAAAAATCTATGAAAACAGAATTTATGAAACATCAATTTAAATACCACAACTAGAGGTCGCAAAAAGTTTAGGAAGTACCAGAGAACGTATATTTATAGAGAAGGTTCACCAGAGAACGTATATTTATAGAGAAGGTTCACGATGACGAAAATTTAGGGATATTTCAATTTTGGGATATTTACTGTTTTGGATGAGCGTGTTTCACCACAGAAAATTATTAGCGTGTTTCACCACTTAACATCAGGGGACACGAAAATAGCAGAATTGAGCATTTTCAGTGTTAAATGAGAAAAATAATAATTCCGATGTTAAGGAATGTACGCTTACAGATTCGCATATTTACTATGCGCAAACGATGCTATACATACTTATAAGTATGTATTTGTTATGAAAGCGCATAAGTATGTACATATCTATATATTTTAAAATTGAGCTAGTTTATGATGAATTCCATAAAATCTTTGCAAATATACTTATATGCACATACATAAATAATTCAATAAGATTTGTATTACTACCTAAATATGCATTTTATATAGGTTTGGTACGACATACATATACATATGTATGTATTTACATACTTAAAAAAAATACTTGCTTTGGTCATTAAACTTTTCGATATCATGTTAAAAGACCAAGCGGTCGCACATTTGTCCATATATAATTATGTGTGCATGTAAACAAATATGACAGACCATACGCATAATGTTTGTAAATTTGTCTACATGCAACAAATGTATGTAAATATGTACATACAACGCTTCATGCGAAATTTCCGTTGACGCGGACAACCAATGGCGAAGCTCATATTTTTTGCTTTCATGTCAAAGAGTCAAGTGCTGAACACTATGAGCGCGACAGACTGCAAACGACATCTGTCAAATATTAGACAAATATTGTAAATCGACACGGCTATGTTGCCACTTTTGTCACTTCTTTCTGTGAAGAAGCATCAGAAAGTTGTTCAATTTATGATTTTTAGCTTTTGCCATCGTCGCGAAAAGACGCTTGTGGGCAAAGGCATGCTCGGGGAGATGTTACGGCGTCTGTTTTTATGAATGAAGCAAGTTTGCCTGTTGAAAGTGCGCTTGCGTTCATGAATGAAAATATTGTCGTTCGGTGTTTTTCTACAAATTTGAGCATCGACTGTTTGGCTGCCATATTGACTTGTGACGCCGCTGATGCTATTTGAACCCATTGTTGTTTTTGTAGAACAATATTCGTAATTTTTGCGGGTGACATACATATCTATATGTGAACGCATATAAGTATGTATGATGCTATTTTATACATATGTTGGTTTGTGTATACATTATTTGTTCGACAATGTCGTACACATATGCATATGTACATATGTACACATAGAGCAGTGCGCGCACACTTTTTACTGATAAATGATATCACGATTTGAATTTGAATTCTACTTACATACATATGTATGTACATATATGTAACTATGCGCTAATATCTAGATGCGTATGAAAATTTAAGTGAAGAAATGTATTTTACATACAATATTATTGTTTTTAGGATATTATGATAGTATGTCATATATATATGTACATACATATGTATGTATATAGCATATATACAAACATATTCACATATGAAATTACATATATTATAGTATCAAACAAAATAAATATCTAAAAAATTGCTATTTTTCGTACATTAACTACAATTATTGATTTGGAAACAGCATAATTTAATTAGAATATTATCAGTTTTGCATGTATTCATAAAAATACGCAAAATGATAATCATATCAATTAATATGATGGCATGCAAACGTATAAAAATATAAGCAAAAGGCTAACATGCGTCTGTAATAGCAATGTATATTTCTGAGCATAATTTTCATTGAATGCTCAGCTCTGTTCACGCGCCACTGTTAAGATTTCTCCTTCTGATATTGCTGTGGTGAAACACGCTCATCGCATTTTGTTAGCCAAAAATATTTTTTACGCTCTCCGCGCCGTGAACCTTCTCTATAAATATACGTTCTCTGATAATACAACAACATCCAACTTAACAGGTGGATTTAAAACAGCATTAAAGGATATTTTATACCCAAGATCTTTATCTTGATTTCGATCGGTCAGTTTGGCAGGTATATCCTATAGTGGTTCGATCAAAACAATGTATTCGGATATTGTAGCGTTGCTTTGGACAATAATATAAGCCAAATTTTGTCTCGTCTATATTTCACCGATCAGTTTGTATTGAAGTTGTAGATTATGGTGAACCGATATTAGCGTTTCCGACAGACTTCGGACGCAACTAACTTCCAACAAGCACTGACCGCCATTCACAGTGGAGCCACTAACACCTTCACCGACTCCTTCTTAGTGAATGGCGTACTTGGAGTCAAACCACCACCTATTGCAGACGAAGAGCTCGAGTTGCCGCGAGAATCGAGAGTGACTCTTGCGGAGTTTTGTTCTGGATAAGGCAGGTAGCAAGTTAAACTCCTACTTATCCAGAATAGACCCTGACATATCTAATACATGTCCAGCTTGTAATGGGTCTCCGCATGACATTAGCCACTTCTTTGTATGCCCCACTAACGCTCATCTGACACCTTCTCCCTTTGGTCCGTCCTCGTTGAAACAGCACGTTTCCTGGGCCTACTGTTGGATGAAGTCGAATACAACTTATCTAGTCTTTACCATCCTGACAGGGATTAGGTACCCGTTACAACAACAACAAAAATGATCAGCTTATTTGGAGGTAAAGAATATGTGTGCAAAATTTCAGGTTCATATCTCAAAAAGAGACTAGTTCACATATACACAAACTGAAAAACGGAATCGACTCCGATTTTCATGCTAATCATTTAGATATGTATTTTATAGGGTCTCCGACGCTTCCTTGTAGGAGTTACGAACTTTAAGACAAACTTAATGTACATGTGTAGGGTATAAAAATATGTATATATTACAATACCTTGAAAATTCGATTTCAGAGTATATGATAAATATCATGTCTAATTGATTTCAAGAAATTATCTATGAATATAGAAACTACTAAGCTGAAATTTTTCTCGTATTACTACTTAATAAACACAGCTTTATTTTAGATCTTATAGTTAAGTTAAGTTCTCTGATAAATATACGTTCTCTGTCATATGTGCAGAGAACGTATATTTATAGAGAAGGTTCACGGCGCGGAGAGCGTAAAAAATATTTTTGGCTAACAAAATGCGATGAGCGTGTTTCACCACAGCAATATCAGAAGGAGAAATCTTAACAGTGGCGCGTGAACAGAGCTGAGCATTCAATGAAAATTATGCTCAGAAATATACATTGCTATTACAGACGCATGTTAGCCTTTTGCTTATATTTTTATACGTTTGCATGCCATCATATTAATTGATATGATTATCATTTTGCGTATTTTTATGAATACATGCAAAACTGATAATATTCTAATTAAATTATGCTGTTTCCAAATCAATAATTGTAGTTAATGTACGAAAAATAGCAATTTTTTAGATATTTATTTTGTTTGATACTATAATATAATTTCATATGTGAATATGTTTGTATATATGCTATATACATACATATGTATGTACATATATATATGACATACTATCATAATATCCTAAAAACAATAATATTGTATGTAAAATACATTTCTTCACTTAAATTTTCATACGCATCTAGATATTAGCGCATAGTTACATATATGTACATACATATGTACATACATATGTAAGTAGAATTCAAATTCAAATCGTGATATCATTTATCAGTAAAAAGTGTGCGCGCACTGCTCTATATGTACATATGTACATATGCATATGTGTACGACATTGTCGAACAAATAATGTATACACAAACCAACATATGTATAAAATAGCATCATACATACTTATATGCGTTCACATATAGATATGTATGTCACCCGCAAAAATTACGAATATTGTTCTACAAAAACAACAATGGGTTCAAATAGCATCAGCGGCGTCACAAGTCAATATGGCAGCCAAACAGTCGATGCTCAAATTTGTAGAAAAACACCGAACGACAATATTTTCATTCATGAACGCAAGCGCACTTTCAACAGGCAAACTTGCTTCATTCATAAAAACAGACGCCGTAACATCTCCCCGAGCATGCCTTTGCCCACAAGCGTCTTTTCGCGACGATGGCAAAAGCTAAAAATCATAAATTGAACAACTTTCTGATGCTTCTTCACAGAAAGAAGTGACAAAAGTGGCAACATAGCCGTGTCGATTTACAATATTTGTCTAATATTTGACAGATGTCGTTTGCAGCTCACACACGCTATATAGTGTTCAGCACTTGACTCTTTGACATGAAAGCAAAAAATATGAGCTTCGCCATTGGTTGTCCGCGTCAACGGAAATTTCGCATGAAGCGTTGTATGTACATATTTACATACATTTGTTGCATGTAGACAAATTTACAAACATTATGCGTATGGTCTGTCATATTTGTTTACATGCACACATAATTATATATGGACAAATGTGCGACCGCTTGGTCTTTTAACATGATATCGAAAAGTTTAATGACCAAAGCAAGTATTTTTTTAAGTATGTATATGTATGTCGTACCAAACCTATATAAAATGCATATTTAGGTAGTAATACAAATCTTATTGAATTATTTATGTATGTGCATATAAGTATATTTGCAAAGATTTTATGGAATTCATCATAAACTAGCTCAATTTTAAAATATATATGTACATATGTACATACTTATGCGCTTTCATAACAAATACATACTTATAAGTATGTATAGCATCGTTTGCGCATAGTAAATATGCGAATCTGTAAGCGTACATTCCTTAACATCGGAATTATTATTTTTCTCATTTAACACTGAAAATGCTCAATTCTGCTATTTTCGTGTCCCCTGATGTTAAGTGGTGAAACACGCTAATAATTTTCTGTGGTGAAACACGCTCATCCAAAACAGTAAATATCCCAAAATTGAAATATCCCTAAATTTTCGTCATCGTGAACCTTCTCTATAAATATACGTTCTCTGGTGTGGGGCAGAGTGCCATAGAGGGCGCCATTATCGTAGCATATACACAAACCTTTCGCAAAACCAATTTCACAAAAAAATCTAATAAGTGTCTCAGTTGCTAGGCGCTCCACAAGCGTTGGTTCTTATTAGACTGCCTTAGAAATATGTATGTATTTATACACAAATTGAAAGATATTTTCTATTATGGTAATTTTAATCCGACATTCAATCCAGCCTTTAATTCACAAAGCATATAAGATAAATAGCTAAAACCACAATTATACAGATTGCATTGAGCTTACCTGTGCCAAAACGCTACCAAGTTTTGTACTTTACAGTAGCCGCCGTCTGATTGGATTTTACCAGTCGCCGGAACTGCAGACTTCACTGGCATCCGTTGCCGGCAGTAGGCAATAATTTATTCAGTAAATTCTAAGTTCACTGTTACTAGACCGCACATATACGAGACGAAAAGTACAATTGTAGCACTTAACTTAATTTTAACTTCACATAACGAATTTCATATTCCCGACACAACCGACTAGTCGCACTTTACATTTCAACTATTTTAAGCACTTTTCACCGATTTTAAACCACTTTCTTTCACAAAATAAAATCACTTACAATTTAACACAAACTTTTCGGCGATTGAAATAGACGCCACGAAAATAGCGGTAGTTTTCATGACATATTCTCCACCAACAATTCAAAGTTACTCGTTTCGCTCGGTAGATGTCGCATAAAATAGAGTGATTAAACGGAACAGAATGAAATATTTGAAACGAAAAATGAAAGTTTAATTCTAAATAAATAAAAAGTTTTTTTCTTCATAAGTAAGAACTAATTGAAATAAAAGCATGCCGAAAATGCCATTCAAATTTGGTTTTTGAAAACGGTGAAGCTTGTGCCAATTAAGAAATTTTTTGGTTTTTGCAAAATATTTCGCACACAGATAAATTATTTGCTTCACTCATAACACCCTGTAGCGTGCAGCATCACCAGTGTTCACTTCAATAGTTTACAAGCAAATCGTCTACCTTTCAACTGACAATTCTAAAAGTAATTGTAGAAACTTCCACGAGGACTATTCAAATTAACAATTTAGCAAGTAAATAATTTAACAACAGCACAAAATGCCAGCTGACACTACAACCAAGGTAAGTCTGCTTGTTTCCCGCAACAAATATATTTATAATGCCATGTCTTCACATTTTTACAGCAAGTTCAAGATTACAAAGATTCGCTAATCAAAAAAGCAGAACAGCTTATTATACAGGGCTTTCCAGAAAAAATTGTTGAATTGAATGAACTCCTCGCAACACCTATGTTTAGCGATCGCAACTTCAATGAAGTGCATCAAGACCTTAACATTCCAACGCCAGATCCAATTTTGGTGAACAATCATGCTGAAACGACCGACGACGGTGGTGACGCCGACCAGCCGGCGGCAAAAAGACCACGCACCGATCACTTTGTGCCTGGCACCAAAGTTATGTGCTTGCCTACTGGTTCTGTACCTTGCAATGAACCACTCTGCGAAATGATCAAAATCGTAAAACCAATTATTCGTAAACTTGTGGAAGATTGTAAGTAATGTCAACGCAATATGTAAATTTAAAATGTTAAAAGTGATTGCTAATCATTTGATTATTTGCAGCAAATTTGTTGAAAATGTGGATTTCGTTTTTGATACCAAAAATTGAGGATGGCAACAATTTCGGTGTATCTGTGCAGGAAGATACGCTTGCTGAAATACAAGCTGTTGAATCCGAAGCTGCGGCATTCTTCGACCAAATTTCGCGTTATTTCTTATCACGCGCCAAAGTTGTTTCTAAAGTCGCGAAATATCCACATATCGAAGATTATCGACGGGCAGTGGTGGAGTTGGATGAGAAGGAATACTTAAGCTTGTGGTTGGTTGTATGTGAAGTGCGAAATCGTTATTCATCGCTACATGACATCGTTATCAAAAATTTGGAGAAACTGAAGAAACCACGTTCATCCAATGCTGATAGCTTATATTAAACAATAATAGAGAAAAAAAAAAACAACACGCAATCGTATTAAAACACATAAAAGAAAACAACAAAGCATGGAGGCATGCGTAATAGTGAAGTTGTTACGAACAGGATTGAAGTTGTGTTAGCGCTGCATTTCACAAGAAATGGGTGCAAGCGGGTTTTTGTTGAAAGACGTGCAATGCGCGCTGACACTACTTAAGATACCTGTGGAACGTAACAACAAACCGCTCTCAACAATTTATAATCAAATGCTTGAATTTAGTCATGTAAAAATGTGAATTGCGACGTTAAAAATATTGGTTAGTTCAATATATTTTGATTGTAATGTTAATTTCTTATTTCTCTCAATCCAAACATTTTTTGCATTAACTCAAGGTATATAAATAAATATATATGCATAAAACTTACGTAAGAAAAAAAAAACAAAACACGAGTAAATAAAAAAGCCGAATTTTACAAAATTGGTTTTGTTATTTAAAAAACGCTGACTTGATTTTTTTTTTTTTGATTAACAACGTTTAGCGTGGCTGATTTTTTGTTGTTATTTAGAAGCCATTGTGCTGTATTTCACAATTGTGCGAAAGTTTTTATTTTTGTTCGTTTATTAGTTGTATGCTTGCACATACATACTTATGTATGTATTGTCTTTCTCACAGCATTCTTTAATAGCAAACAATGGGAGCATGAAGAGATCAATTTGCAGTTTAGATTGTTACAACAACAAGAACAATTTATGCTGCAGCAGATATTTTTAGCGTTCTCAAGTTATAGAAAAAGAGTTCTTCAACAAAATTGCAAATTGGGGGAAGTCGTGTTTGGTTGTTGTAGTTGTTGCGGCAGTAGAAAACATTTCTAAAGTAATTTGTAGAAATGATGTCGAGTTAAAGGTCCTTGGCTGGATAAAAATCCGAGTTCGCTCCGAACATACATACATACATACATACACAGACTCGACTGTCGTGGGATCGGCCATTTTATGTCTTATTATATGTTTTCGTTGTTAGCTTCACTTTACAATAACCAAAGACTAACGTATTGTATGTATGTATGTATGTATGTATGTAAGATCAACTACAAACTAACTTTGAGGTTATGAACCATTATTTACTGAAAGCAACTAAAAAGTTTAGAAACTACTATCTTTGACTGAATTTCTAGTAAAATAATATAGGAAATGTATTTTCTTAACGATGTTGATATTATTATGCGTGAGTATTATAAATTTGCAAAACTAACAAAATTTGATAATTTTAAAAAAGCCGCGACGATATAATTTATATACTTCAGAAATTGTTTTATCAAAAGAAATAACACATAAGCAAGGTGGCGAATTTTTTAATTAAAAAATTTTAAAACAAAAATAAATTTATTGCAAAATGTTCTGTATGTATGTATGTGTTCTTTAAATATTTGAAATTAAAGATTTAAATTTATTTTTTTAATTTGAAAATTAAAAATTTCATTTAATGATAAAAATTTAATTCTAATACCGAAATTTGAAAAAGTCGAAAAAAATAAAAATTTAATGAAAAATCGCCGTTATTTTTGAATAGTCTCAATTTATGAAGAAAATGCTTCAGTTGTTCAACTTCTACATACTCCATATCAAAATAAAAATATAAAAAAAATAAAAATTAAAAAAAAATTGAATATATTAAAAGACCGAAAATTAAATTATAAAATACTATATAAATAATATATGTATAATAAATAGTATTTTATACAATTTTTTTTTAATAAAATTTTTAGGATTAAAATAAATTTTAATAATTAAATAATTTTGGAATTACAAATTTTCATTATTTTTCATACCGTTATTTGGAATTAATAATTGTTAATTTTTCAGCTCGGTATTTGGGATCAAAAAATTAAAAATTATTTTTAATTAAGATTTGTGGGATTAAGAAATGAATAAGAAACTGATGAAATGTTAATTCAATTCCTTTTTAATGCATTTTTGGCAACCCTGCACATAAGTTAAAAAATATTAAATATATTCATTCCATTGATCTACTTCAGATCTTATTTAATTTTAATTACAACAAAAAATTCGCACCCCCACACGCCCAAGCAGGTAAAAAACACACAACTTTCTTTAAATATTTACAAATTTATATATATTTAGACAAATATATTTCACAACTTTTGTCACATCTCAATTGCAGTTGCTTAAACCTTACGAAATTAATTACATAATATAGCTAATAGAAAATAAATTAGAAATAACTTAAGACATAACAGCTTAAAATTACATATTTATAGAACATTATAAAAAAAATATCTGCACGCACACTTTATAGCGGTGTTTCCATAATATACATGCACACTTAAACGTAAATATGTATATATATTTATAACTAATCAATTGTAGCGGTTTTGATTTATATACAAAGATTATTTGTTTTACGGCTTTAAGTTTAAGACAAAAAGAAGTTCGAGTTCGATTTCTTAAATATGCACTTACTATACATATATTCAAATATATGTACATACATATATAGTATGTACTCATATACATATGTATGTATATATTTATGTTAAAATATAGTGAATGGAATTTATTGCTAAAAACAAGTGTTAAAATTTACAAATTCCACACATTTACGTATTTACAATTGATTGTGGTTATTAGTTTTCGTTTATTATTATTATTTTTTCTCTTTTAAGGTTATATTATAAAGTTATATATGTCATTTACTTCAGTTTTTTTTATATTTTTCTGCTAATATGCAATTTTAGTTTAGAATTTTTATTTTTATTATGTTAATTAAATGATTAAATAAGTAAACATAGACCCGGCAGTTGAGCCAAGTTAGCTGCGCTATGATTTGTTCTAATACAAAAATTACAAAAAAAAAATTTCAAAGAAATTTCCGCACTATACTGTGAAAAACTAAACGCTCACAAGTGACAAACATTTCCATATGCTTTTATGCAATAATTAAAATGTGCTTTTTATTGCTAAAAATTATTTTTTAACTTAGTTTTCATTTAGGCGCCGAAATTATAACAACACTGATGGAAAAAGTTGGGTTTCGGTAAGGAGCTCCTCAAAAAATTATTAAATGGCAAATATATAGAAAATAAATAAAATAAAATAAAAATGTTTGCAGAGAGCAAAGTTACATCAAGGGAAAATCAACAAAATTACAAAAAAAAAACAAAATAAATAAAAAAAATAAAAGAAAGAATAAAAAAAAAATAATAAATAAACAATAAAAAATAAATAAATAAAAATATAAAATATAGCAAAAGACAAAAATTAAATTATAAAATATTATTTAAAATTAATAAACTAAAACTGAAATCATAATAAAAATAATATAAAAAGATATTAACATAAATTAACAAAATATTAAAAAAGTAATAAAATAAAAAAAAAAATTATAAAAAATCAAAAAAAAAATGTATTTAAAACTCAAATAAAATATATACATGTGTACATACATACATACATATGTATTATTTTTTCAACAACAAAAAATAAATATTATTGCTATACAAAAAAATATTAACAAAATAGATAATAAAATAGACTTTAAAATTTAAAAAGTTTTTAATTTGATACAATAAAATATAAAAAACTGAATTTCAAATCAATCAAATATGTATGTGCATTACAAATAAAAAGAATTAATAGTTACAGTTATTAAAAATATATAAATTTTATAATAACCAATAGAATTTGTAATTTAAAATAACATAAAATAAATTTAATTAAAAAAAAAAAATAAAACAAAAAAAATTTTAAAAAGTACACAAAAATAATATAAATTAAAAACAAAAAATATATACATATATAAATAAAATAAAAGTCAATTGTTTTAAAATATAAAAAAAAATTGTTAACAAGATAAAATAAAAAAAAATATTTATCAAAAATTAAATATTAAACAAAATATATACATATGTACCTATTTGTATGTAGGTTTAAAAGCAAATACTTTTGATAAAATATTTTAAAATGGTCAAAGAAAAATTAAAATTTTATAAATAAATAGTAATAGTATTTACAAAAAACAATAAATAAATAAAATAAAAATGTAATAAAAGCAAACTGTTAGAAATGTTAAAACTGCAAAATTAATTAACAAATTTTTTAATAAAAACAAATAATAAAAAAAATTATTAAATATTTTTCATTAAAAAAATAATATAAATTAAAACAAAGTAAGTATTAAACAAAATTGATGTAGTAATAAAAGGAAATATTGTTTAGAAAATAAATTTTAAAATAATTCAATTAAAATGATAGTAAAATTAATAAATAATAATAAGTAACAAAAACAAAAAAAAAAATAAAATTTTAATATAATAATAAAGCAACTGTTTAAAGTTTTACTTTTGAAAAAAATAATAATAAAACACAAATTAAAATTAAAAAAAACAAAATGTTATTATTAACAAAAAACAGTGGAATAAAAATAAATTAAAAAAAAATTAAAAAATATGAAAAGTAACAAAAAAAAATAAAAAATAAAATAAAAATGCAATGAAAACAAATTGTTAAGAAATGTTAAAAGAGAAAAATAGATTAATAAATTTTTTAATTAAAAAAAGTAATAAAATAAATTTAAAAAAAATTGGGTATTAAACAAAATTGATGTAGTAATAAAAGCAAATATTTTAAAACACTCCAATTAAATAAAACTGAGTAACAAAAAAATTATAATAAAGTTAAAATTAATTTAAATATTAAATAAGAAAAACAAAACAAAATAAAATAAAAAAAATTAAATAAAAATAAAATGGAAAAATTAAAAAAAAAAATAAAATCAAAATAAAAAAAAAAATATTGAAACAATTAAAAAATAAAATAAAATAAAAAAATAAATACAAATAAAATCAAAAACAAAACAAAACTAAAAAAATAAACGCCAATTACTTTAAAACATAAAAAATATTAATAGTTAAAATATCGTTCTAAAAAATTTTATATAATATAATATATAAGAAATTCAGTCGCTATGATTAATGGCTTCGCGGCTTCTCTGTATTATTTTTTTTTTCTTTTTGTGTTCTTGGAATTAGTTCTCCGCTGAAGTATTTATTTTTTACATAAATATTTTCTAGCTTAATTAATTTTTTTCGCAACTTGCTTGTCGAGCAAGTCTTTTAGTGAACTTTACACAACGCTTACAGTTTAAATCCTACACAAGTAAGGCCTTTTCAAAACCTAAATCTAAATTTAAACAATATGCTGTGCATTAAATGCCGTTAAACTGTCATTTGCTGCTATACAAATCGATAATCAGCGAAAGCAGCGGATGGTTTCACTAACTAAAATATTTATTTAAAAATTTTAACCTAAAATGAACCGCAATATTATTTATTTATACATTTGTATGCCTAAATTAAGTAAAATGGCACAGACATTTACCACCCTAGAAAATATTATATAATATAATAATATTGTATAAGACGACACATAACGCATTGCCACCCAACTAACACCATGCCACGTCACGCATAACACTAATTCGAAGCACACACACACACCTACTACCAATGCGAACCCCAATCGATGACTGCCACATCCGTTTGGCCATTACCAGCCCAAGCTGGTTTATACGAGGCACCACCATAACCGCTTGTGTTATTGTTATTATTGTTGCTGTAGTATGCATTATTGTTATTGTTGGCAGTTTCGGCATTGAAGATCACAGCTGGTTCGACGCGTTGCTTTAGTGTTAGACAGCATGTTTGTTGTACTTTAGGAGGCGCCCGCTGTGCGATATCCCACCCGACTGTCCCCTCTTGTTAGAAGCCACGACCATTACTCGTTGCGTCATTCAAGAATGGTTTCTCCTCGCTCTTCACCAGATTGCCGCTTAGCGTTGGATCGGGTCGTCGACGCTTGAAGAAACCGATATGCCAAAGAATAAGTACGACCACAGCCAAGACGATCAGACCACAGATTATGGCTACAATGTAAACCCATATGGATGTCGGCTGCTCTCGCTGTTGATCGAGCAGTTCGGGATAGGCGCGTGTCTCCACCTAAAAAAAAAACGAAAAGAACAAGAGTTTAGTGAAAAACTTTTAAGAGAATGTAACGAATACGAGTGTACTTACCAGATAATTCACTTCCGTGTGCTCCACTGAAAACTCAAGCGGTATTTTAGCTGTCGCTCGCGACATAATACGCACCAAATCGGCGCGTGGATACTCCGATACAAGCGTGGAATTCCACAGACGCGCACGTATATGCACGGACGCCTCGGTGAACGCTTCAATATTGTAAATATCACATTGTATTTTAACGCAAGTCGCTGTCGCCTTGTTACAATCCAATTCGACAATGTCACGTTTGCGATTTGTGTGCTCACCACCGTTGTCCATGAAACGTTCGGGTCGTATGATGCGTTCGAATGTGTTGCGGCGCACACGATTCAAATACCGTCCTTCTTCGTCGTCATCGTCCTCGTCATGTGGACCCGGCCGTTGTGTGGGCTTTTGCTTCTTATAGACACTCTTCTCACTGTACGTGCTGTAACGGCTAAAGTATTGTGTTTTATCGGTGGGACGCATCATGTAGGCTGCCGGTGCCATTTGCAGTGTGTTAAGTAGATCATTTGATTTCGTTTTCGATGTGAGTTTGAGTGGATTAATGTGGTCGGGTCCCACGGTACATTCGCTAAGTTCGGCATTCTCCACAATTGGCATAGCCTCCAGGTAGAGTAACCATTTGTCCTTTTTACTCTTTTCGCTTGTCAGCTGATGTGGCCAGTAGATGGTGAGCTGGACCTTCGGTGCCTTCCAGGGGCCTTCATTAAAAATCTGTGTGGGTGGGATTGGATTGGATTTGGATATAAATTCCTTTTTCGTATTTTGTTTTTTTGTTTTATAATAATATCTCGATTATTCATATATTTTAGTTTGAAATTAAAGTATTTTTTAATTAATTAAAAATTTTTAGGGTTTTTTAGTTAGGCCTTCGTTAGAAATCTGTGGTTAGGATTTTTAGGTTTATTATTATGGGGTTTTTCATGCCACTTTTTGTATATTTTAATTCGAATTTTTTTTTTAATTTTTAGTAGAGTTTAATTACCAAAACCACCTTATAAATTAAGCGGGTTTTATTAATTGAGTCAATATATTTCACCAGAATTTAAATATCATAAAAAAATTTATAAAATTTTTGGTGTTCAATTTAGTTATACTAATATTAATTAGCTTAATTAGTGAAATCTTCATAATTGGCAATTTAAAATTAAATTGAATTCAAGTAATTTGAAAAATTAATTGTGACTTATTTGAATGCGAAAATAAATTAAATCGTTGATATTAATTTAATATTCGTTTCAAAAGGTCTCTTAGTTTATTCAATTAGTAAATTGTCTCGTATATGTATAGCGTGCTATTTCTGATTGATTAAATTAAGTGGCTAATTGACTAAATTAAGGTGCTGTCTGAACTTCATCACATAACTTATTAATTGAGTCATTAAATTTCACTACAATTTAGTTATGAAAAGAAAAAAATTATAAAATTTTTCGAGCTAAATTTAGTTAAGCGCACTTCAATTAGATAATTAGTAAAATCTGCTCTATAGACAATTACAAGTCAAACTACTTCAAGAGTTAACTGAATTCGATTTGAATACGAAATTAATTAAACTAAACGAAATCATTAATATTAATTGAATACTCCTTTCAAAAGGTGCCTTAATTTAGTCAATTAGTAAATTGTCTACACATATATAGCGGGAAATTTTTGATTGACTAAATTAAGCGGTTGTCACAGAAAGCGTTTACTAATTGAGTAAATTAAGGCATTACCCGAAAAATTAGGCTTTATATTAATTTATTTTTTATCGAACTAAACTAAGATTAAAATCCTTTAATGAAACTGAATATGAAAATGATTTTGAAAAAAATTACATGATTCGATTAATTTATTTTTATCGAAGTAAATTAAGATAAAAATCAATTAATTAAACCGAATATGGAATGAAGTGCCATAATTTAAAAAAAAATATGTGGGACCAAGTTTAACCTAGTAAAATTCAAGACAATTAACCTTAATTGAATCAATTTAATTTAACTGAAACAAATTTTATAATTCCACAAATTAATTTGCGATAATTAAATGATTAAAACTTCAAATAATTTTAATAATTTTAATAAAATATTTAAAATTTAAGTCAACAAAATATAATGAAATTATTTAGATCATTGAGTAAATTATTTGAATATATGAAATAAGTAACTTTAAAAAATTAAATTGAAAATAAATGAAGTAAATTAAGCGGGAAAAGTTACTTGACGAAATTTAATGAAATCAGAAAAAATTTAATGAGATCCATAGGAATTAATTTTGAAAAAAAAATTTCAAATATAATTAATTTTTCCAAATTTGATATTTTTAATTGAACCGAAAATTATTTTTTTTATTTTTTCCGTACCGTATAAGTGTGCATTACGGGCGAGCCAATATCCTCCATCTGCATGACCTTGCTGTCTTTCTTCACCTCGCCACTGTAGAAGCTCTGCTCGGGTTTATCGTAACCAGTCAGGGTTAGTGTAACACGTTTCACCACTCGCACTTCTAACTCTTTCTCGGGCTTCACATCGCCAATATGTTGCGACGTCGTATTGACAAAGACGTGAAAAGTAAGTTTACGCTCATCATTCTCCAAACCGCTGGGATCGAAACGCAGCGAGACGTAAAGAGCCGTATTGCGCTTCATCGGATTGCCAAGGCTACAGGCAACCACCGTGTCGTTGAAACGATTGCAGGTTACAGAGTTCTTTAAAAAAAAATTATATAAATATTTTGTCGATGAAATTTGTTAAAACTCCCATGGACTCACCGTACGTGAGGCGGCTATGTATGAGACGCTCTTTTGATGCACGACAAACAATTGTGTCTCATAAGCCGAATCCGCCTTATTCAATACGTTCACATTGACACGCGTCTCATTCTTCTCGCCCAATATCAAAGCATAATTGTCATCTGCAAATAAGTGAGGTGTGTTTTCGAAAAAAGTTCTCCTACCATTAGCTTCCATATTAACAATTATGTACTCACTCTCCATATTCAAATCCAATTCGGCGTTTAATATTAGATTACTCTCACAGATATCATCATCACCGCAATCCTTTTGGAATGTACCTTCGAATTCAGCGAAAGCCTGTGTTTGATCCAAAATTGGATTCAATAGTTCCAAGCCGGAACGTGGTAGCCGCGGCTCCACAATTGTATAATTCAAACGAAACTTAATCGGACTCTGTATATCTTTGGTATTCTCTTTGATATAACCGGTGACTTGCTGACATGTCTGGCGTCCATTGGTACGCACGGTAACTTCACGTTTCACCACATTGCTATGCTTAATTTCACGATCGAAAAATACACGCGAGAATTTCTTATGCCCACCAAAAGTTTCCGCTTCGACTGTGTACAGTAGGCGCAAATCCTTATTAGCCGACGCCGGCTCATAAGGTTCAATCGAACAGCAGGCTTCAAAGGTGAAACACGTAAGATTTGTTGAGGCATCATGTAAGCAGCCCGGTTTTGCCGGATCAATATTCCGTAATTCATTGCTGCGCGCTGTAGTCTCTATATTGATGATCGGTCGTGAGAGTAGCATAACCACAGCCGAGGAATTGTAGGCGCCGACAGCTATATCCGGGTAAGAGTTACCATCCAAATCGGTGCCACCACTTATCGAACTGCCGAATGTATGTAGCGGATGCGGCAATAAACCGAGATCTGAGGCTTGTATCCGTTGCGCGGGTTTGCTAACCAAACCAGTACGTGATCCCAAATAGATATATACCACACCATCACCTTCGTAAGGTGCACCCACAGCCAAGTCCTCACAACTATCCTTGTTAATATCACCGATATTGGCGAGCGCTAATCCAAAGTGACTTTCCATAGTGCCGGTCAGCTTGAGCGTCGGTTGCTCTGGCAGCATATCTTTATCGTTTTGATATATATAAACAGCGCCACCTTCGGATTTATTAAAATAGAATGGAGCGGCAATGATGAGATCCGGTTTCTGATCGCCATTAATATCGGCAGTGGTCAGTTCATAGCCAAAGCTTGAACCGAATTGTTCTCCCTCCAGTATCATTTTAACGGGTATGGGGTTAGTATTGGCTTTGTTAAAGATCACCACTTGCCCGTGTCCATTGGAACGCGGCGCTCCAGCAGCGTAAGACATACGATCGCCAAAGTAACGTCCACCAGTGACGGCCATGCCTGCGGTAAATAGTTTTTGGTTTTTGTAATAGATGAAAGTTATTATTTGTACTTGATGAAATGTTGTATTTGTAAACCAAAAACGTAAAATTAAGTATCCGTTTGTGAAAGAAATCTTAATAATTAATGTTTAATTTAGAAAATCACACTGAGAACTCATTTCGAGCGCACCGAACATCCTTTGAAACATGAAAGTTGAGATAATTGTATGAAAATCATCCAACACTCGGAAGCAGACTACACTAGCTTTGGGTAAAATAAGCAATAGAACAAATGATCTTACGTAATACGGCACGGAAGCCGATACACGAATTTAATGGCATATCTTTTCGTTATTAGTAGAGAAAGCAAAGTTCGAAAATTATTGCTTTCTGCATAGAATAATCAGAATTCAATTTTATCGCAAAAATCAGGTGGTAAAGGTGTGCAAGAACATCCTAGGGCCTCTTTTGTAGATCATTGTCGATATCCTTCCGGTAGTGAAGGATATGACTTCCAGCATAATAGTCGATGTTCTTCCGAGTTTTTTTTTATATAAAACTGTATATTTTTCAGGACATTGTATATATTATTGATTGATTTTGTAAATATTGATTATTTTTTATTTTAGCAAAATTGTTTGGTATTGGTCATATTATCGATGGCTTTAATAAAAACCTACTTCGAGAGACACTTGGAACGAGAAAACGATTCACACAAGATTCTCGAAATAATTGCCATGATCACGAATTTGTTGAGGGGGCTAAAGTCAGTTACGGCTCTGTTTCCTGATTCGCCGAAAGTATGATTGGTGATATGTTTCAATCTCAGTCTTGTAAAGGCTGAACAATGAAGGAGCAAGTGCCTGGATGTTTCCATCTCACCTTCTTCCGACTGCATTTACAGCTTTACAGCCGATGAATGCCTGTTGGACAATGTCCAGCGAGAACTCCAACGAACGCGACTAAATGAGCTTTGCTAAAGGAAACCAGTTTAGTCGATCTTCTACGTTCTACTCTAGGCCAGAAGGATTTCGCAGTAGCACAGAAACTGGTGGTCGCGGTCCAAAGTTCCAGGGCAAGAAAGCAAGACAACAAGTGAGATTCAACTAGTTATCACTGGGATGTGAACATGGTACAAGCGCCCTTTGCTAACTCATCGGCTTTGCGATTCCGCTATGACTAGGCATCCAAACGAGATCAATGATGAAATAGCTTGATGCTATTGCTAGTGAGGGCATACACACTTTGACTAACTTTGAGTGCACAGTTTGCGAGCTCAACGCTAGTATCGCCGCTGTTCTAAGACTTCAAGTTTTGGTTGATTTGTGATGATAGAGTTCAACTCTTGTTAGAAAAACATTTCAAGAATGCCGCGGTCGAGATTTGAAACAGTTTTTATTGTAAAAAGTATACTTGAAGGTTAGACATTTGCTATTGAGGGAAGGTTAGACATTAACTACTGAGGCACTGAAGCTAATATAAAATTTTTTTCTATATTTTTAGTTTGTTTGAATGCAGAAATCCACGAGTGGAATTTATGCGCTTAGTTAGGTAGGTAGGAAGTGCAGCCCTATCGGACTAAGTCAACAAGGTAGGCAAAGTATTACGTAGAGCTTTGAGGAATTGCTGTAAGCTCATTAATTATAAGCACGTCTCGTGGTATGCTTATTTAATGTATATTAGGAATATCGATGGTCTCGGCAGTGTTTCATTATCATTTTCGCCAATTACTTAATATTATCTATTTTAGTGCTGACTTACCCAAGTAACTGTATTTGTCCACCGGTGATGTATTTTCCAAATGATCACCATAGTACATCGTCTTATCGCGCTCCAGATATTCCCCGCCAATTTCCGTAACAAACACAGTGCCGCGCCATGTGAAAGGTCCTGGGGAGCCCAGCACCATGGTGTTGTCATCCAGCAGCGCGCCTGAAGTGCCCACCTGACAAAAGCCGTAGTCTTCGTGTTCTCTGTGCGAAATGAAAAAAGTACAAAAATAACAGTTAGCAATAAAGTGGGAAATAAAACAAAAAGAACTGCAGTTGGCAAAAGTGAGTCAGGTCATGGGGTTCGGGGTGAACATTGTGGTGAGTAAATTAATTCATTACGTGCACTGGCCGCAAGTACACAACTACAGTTGTGTAGGTGTCACAGGTTGCATGCCACCCACGCGTACACACCCCGTTTTCTATATGTATATGTGTGTGTGTGTGTGTGTGTTTAAACACGAAAAGCCATTTTGGGGTAATGAAAAATGTACATTACTCCAACGCCAGCCGACAATGGAAAATATTGGAGTGGTCATAGACACAAAGGAAAATATGCAGATAGACGAGTGAATTAAAATTATAAATAAAAATAATTGAATAAATGAAAAATTATGCTTGCATGTGTGCAGCACAATGGAAATTGCAAAGTGTAGCCGCCAAACCTAGAAAAAATATAAATTAAAAGTATAATAAAAAAATAATAAAAAATAGTTAACTTTGTTTGCAGCGAAGCTGGAATACCCTTCAGAAATAACGGGGTTTTCAATAGGAATGCTACTAAAGTAGACCGAAAGAGACAGCAAACGACGCTATATTTTTCCCGCTCTTTTGATATTTATCTTCAGTAAGCGTGAAGGATATACGATCCAACAACGAGTCGAAATTATCAAAATTTACTACCGAAATTCGGAGTCAGTGGCCTCAACTTTAAGAGCGTTACATCGAATTTATGGTCGTCATACTCGTTCTGTCAGATCAACAATTCAACTTCTTGTGGAAAAATTTGAATTCGCAAGCATACTACAAAACGTTCCCGTGCCAGTGACACAAAGAACTGCCCGTAGTGTCGAGAATATTGCTGCCGCTGGCGCATCAATTCAGGAAAACCCAAATCAGTCCCTCACGCGTCGTTCTCCAGCATTGGTCATCTCTTTGAATTCGTTGTGGCGAATTTTGCGAAACGATATTGGCCTACATCCTTACAGGATCAAATTGACGCAAGAACTGAAGCCGCTTGACCACCAGAATCGTCGTATGTTCGTGAATTGGGCTGAGCAACAACTTGAAAATGATCCGGATTTTCATCGAAAAATCATCTTCAGTGATGAGGCTCATTTCTGGCTGAACGGCTTCGTTGATAAGCAAAATATGGGTTACTGGTCAGGCAGCAATCTGCACAACCCTGTACCATGAGTCACCATTGCATACTGAAAAAAATACGGTTTGGTGCAGTTTATGGGCCGACGGCGTAATTGATGATCAAGACCGGCACCTTACTGTGAATTGGAATCGCTACCGCTCAATGATAACCCAATATTTTTGGTCCAAATTGGATGATATAGACTTGGACAATATGTGGTTCCAACATGACGGCACCACAAGTCACACAGCGAATGTCAACCTCTATTTATTGAAAACCAAGTTTGGTGAACGTGTTAACTCACGAAATGGCCCAGTCAATTGGTCGCCTCGGTCGTGCAATTTGACGGCTTTAGACTATTTCCTGTGGAGCTACGTCAAATCTATGGCCTACGCCAACAAGCCAGCGACGATTGATGAACTTCGTACGAATGTCGAACGTGAAATTGCAGCAGTGTCTCAACAATTTGTTCGGCGATTGTAACGCTTCTTTGGAAAATATTCTAAGCCAAATTTTGTGAAGATATCTCGTCAAATAAAAAGTTTTCGATACAAGAGCTTGATTTTGATAGATCAGAAAAAGTCAGTTTGTATGACAACTATATGCCATAGTGGTCCAAACTGAAAAGCTTGTTCGAAGATTATAGCGTGGCTTTGAAAAATAATCCGTTCCAAATTTCGTGATGATATCTTGTCAAATAAAAAAGTTCCATAAAGGACTTAATTTTGATCGGTCAGTTTGTACGACAGCTATAACTCAAAGAGGCCCGATATCGGTGGTTGCAACAAAAAAACAGCTTCTTGGAGGTAAAAGAATGCGTGCAAAGTTTTAGTTGGATATCTCCAAAACTGAGTGACGTGTTCGCTTATATACAGGCGGACTGACGGACAGAGAAACGGACATGGCAAAATCGACGCGGCTTCTTACGTTGATAATTTTAATATATTTTGAAGGGTATCCGACGTTTCTTCTGGGTTTTATAAACTTCCTGGCAAACTTAGGGTATATTAAGTTCAGGATATAACAATAAAATGAAATGGAAAATAGTGCTGCATAAAATGAAATAGACAGTCGATCAGGTTAGGTCATAGGAAGGCAACCAAACAGTGGGCATGCCGGTGATTTTTTATGGTTATAAATTTAAACAATTCCAACTTAATGGCTGCAACAACAACAGCAGCTCACCCGAATGGCCTCAACTATTGTTGTTTCGGCCACTGGTTGGAGTTTGCCGGCAATGTTTGTTTGTCTATTGTGTTGTTATATGTTTATTGCTGTTGCAAATGCCTTTGTAATGACTTCATTGCAAATTGAATTGCTTGCCCCAAATTTGTTGCGGCTATGCCACTGGACACCGATAGGCTACTACATAGATATGTATCTACAATGTTCATATGTATATTTTTCAACTAAATGTGGCAAGCTGTAATGATTTATGTGGCATATTGTCACCGTGCGCCTGTGTGCTTAGTAGAAGTGCTGAAATTAATTTGCGCAAATTATACACGAAATTTGCGAAATGGTGTTTTTGACCTCATTGCGAGCGCACGAAAACTGAACGCCGTCAGCTGGCGGCATAACGACAATCGTTTTACGGATCTTTACTTTAAAAGCGAGCGGTTTAAGGTGTGTAATTACTGCGTTAAAGTGCTTACTTTAATTATGCACAGTACGTTTTTCGCTTGGTTGTTGTTGTACTGCAATAAGGGATAATGACAAGTGCTCTCAGCGGGTTGCGTACGCGACCTTCAATGAGGCGCCACACACAATATGTTGTCACGCGAAGGTGCAATCATTTAAAGTTTTTTTTGATAAAAAGCTCAAAGGGTGTAGCACAAGGTCGTCGTGTGTGAGGTGAACTGATAATAGTTGATGGTATGCACACCGCTAGAACATTTTCCTTGAATGTCGCAGGGACTCCTATACCTTTAAACATATTTGTTAATATTTTCTTGTTGTTCTTTCTAGTATGAAATGTTCATTTAGAAAATATCCACTACAACATACGAGTATATTCAAACAGTAGGTAGCGGTTCAGATCTAAGACATTGCGAAATGAGTTAATCTAAGTTGACTTGTAACATCTGGCTCTTTATAGAACAACATTTGGTTTCAGTAATATGGGAATGAAGAAGGTAAATATGCTGCCCAACCAACAACCGAAAGTTTGTATCGTTTTTTTAAGTTATGAGTTTAAGTGAACATTCATTAAATTGATAGAAAATATGGGGAGATCGGGAAAATGCTATAGATCGTGGTGAAAACTGACCTCTTTTATTTTCTCCACATAAGGAGGTGGCTGATGTGTAGAAGTTCATGTAAGTGAGGAAAGTTCTCAGAGCCTTATTCACTTGGGAGTGGCCAGAAATTATTCCTTTACATATGGCTCAAGCAGCTCACGCCTACGGGTCTTAGATCAAGTATCCTCTGGGTAGCCGAAAAACAGAGCAGAGAGAAGGCGAATCATCGATCCACTGAGTTGTGCGCTGGATATGGGACCCGCCACGTAAAAAAATCCCCAATGAAAAGTTCAAAACAGCCTCGGATGCTACTTCGGACTAAGAAGGAAATTGATACGTAAGGTCCTCTCTCCATGAACAAACCCCAAGTCCCTCATCATCCCCGTGCTGCTATATGGTGCAGAGGAAAGGACGAAGATGACGACTGATGAGTCTGATGAGATGAGTTTTCGAGAGAGGTTCTGCGGAAGATTTATGATCTTTGCACATTGGCCACGGCGAATACCGCAGTCGATGGAACGATGAGCTGTACGAGAAATACCGCGACATTGACATAATTAAGCGAAAAAACAGTGGCTGCGCTGGCTGGGTCATGTCGTCCGAATGGGAGAAGTCACTCCAGCTTTCAGAGTATTCGACACAGTACCCGCCGGGATAAGCAGAGGAAGAGGAAGACCCCACTCCATTGGAAAGACTAGGCGAAGAAGGACTTTGCTACATTTGGAATCTACGATAATAAATAAGAAGAAGAAGAAGAAGAAGAAGAAGAAGAAGGAGGTCATCAAATGTGATGGGCTCAAAAATCGATTTTTTCATAAAAATTTGTGAACTTTACGGTTCGCTCATTTCCGATCTGGAAATTTCGATAACCAATGACGTAACAAATTATGAAGAAAGAAAATAATAACTGAACATAACACATCAAAGTGTTAGATAATATAATTTATGCACAAATATGTAAAATAGCGAACACCAAAGGAACTAACCAGCAAGGACGATGAGATAATGAGTTGACTTTATGCGTAACTGCGTAAGTCGCGACGACTTGCCACCCCAGCCACTCATAAACCTTGACTATGTAAATGTAAATTTGGCATGCAACTCAAGTGAAAAATTATGTAAGCAAAAGCTGTAGCTGTGCAGGCATGCTATGACGTTGAACAAAAGGAAACAAAAATATTAATAACAATAAAAAAGGCCAACTAACTGCTCACTTTTGCATGGAAAACAGTGAAAGCGGGTCAAAACGTGGGTATGGTCAGCTGTCAAATGGGGCACTGCGTAGTTTGTGCTATGCTTAGTAAGACAGTGCGCACAACGCACCCACACATGGCCAAAGCAAAACAAAGCATATTTTAGTAACTTTTTTTTTATATTTTTATCTATGAGAAATCGAGATGGGCACACACCCTCACAACACTGTTTGCTACATATTTTTTCCACACATTTTCCTGTGACGTGAAGTCATAAAAAACAATTCAGCACGCTGCCACCCGCTGCTTTGCCTTGACATATTTTTCTTCCAGCGCTTTTTTACTTTTATTCCACTTTCGTTGCTTCTTTTGCTTTCTTATATATACATATGTGTTTGTGAAATGTTCAGTGTTTATCAATTTACATATTTGCTTTGTTTACAAAAAGGTATCCTTAAATAGACCACATATTATAGTATGTATGTATAGGTGTGTATCCTTTAGTGACACGTTTAGTGACGTTTATGATAAATGAATGTGATTTCAATTATGCAAAGCAGTTTTGGCCTCATTTCATAATATACTATTTTAACATAAATTTTGTGCTTTTATATATAGTATATTGCTATCATTTCTTAATCAATTTGGCGTGAAATATATTCATATGCTTCACGGTCGTCCCATATCGGGGTGTGAGAAGGTCAGTTAGAACATTATAAGTCCCATTGGGTATGGTATTATTTCAGTTTTTGGTGTGATTTATGATTGCATTCTAGCACACGGCAATATAGCTTCAACACACACACACAAATTGAAGTATGTTTTAAGGTCGCACGCCTATGGGTAGACAATGTTTTTAGGCAAACCGTCTTTATAGACTAGGTTAGAGCGAAGTTTTGCATTAAAATAACAAAAATAAATGATTTTATAATAATAAGTCCTCTCTCACATGCTTAGCAATAATTATGGGCACAAAATATATGTACAATGGCGAAAATATGATTATAAGCCGCTTGAATTCTCAATAAATGAATTTAAAAACAAGAAAAACTTTAACCTCGATTGCACAGTAGCTTTCATAGCCTTCATGGTTGATATATACAGGCTATAAAAATGCATAAAAGGGTATAAAAATATCTCTATCTTGATTTTGATGGGTCGTATAGAAGTTACCGGGTTTTCCAATAAGAGCACTACAAAAGTATTCTTTGCATGGCCAGCATGGGCACGCTTTCAGAAATTCAGTCACTGAACCCAATTTACGATAGCATAATCAATCATAAATCGGTCGATGCTGCTGCAATTTCACATTCGATATTCGTACGAAGTTCATCAATCGTCGCTGGCATGTTGGCATAGTCCATAGACTTGACGTAGGTTCACAGGAAATAGTCCAATAGTCAAATCGCACGACCGAGGCTCCCAATTGACTGGGCCGTTTCTGGAGTTAACACATTTATCAAACTTTGGTTTTCAAAAAATCGATTTTGACATTCGCTGTGTGGCTTGTGGCGCCGTCCTATTGGAACCACATATTGTCCAAATCCATATCATTCAGTTTGGGCCAAAAAAATTCGGTTGTCATTAAATGGTAGCGGTTCCCATTCACAGTAACGTGCCGGTCTTGATCACCGCGGAAGAATTACGAACCAATTACGCCGCCGGCCCATAAACCGCACCAAACCGTAATTTGTCGGGATGCTATGGTGACTCATGGTACAGGGTTGTGTAGATTGCTGCCAGTAACGCATATTTTGCTTTTTAACGAAGCCGTTCAGCCAGAAATGATCATAATCGTAGAAGATCATTCTTCGATGAAAACCCGCATAATTTTCAAGTTGTTGCTCAGCCCAATTCACGAACATACGACGATTCTGGTGGTCAAGCGGCTTCAGTTCTTGCGTCGATTTGATCCTGTAAGGATTCTGGCCAAGATCTTTTCGCCAAATTCGATACGACGACATCACAGAGATGCCCAACGCTTGAGAGCGACGTTTATAGAGACTGATTTGGGTCTTCCTCAATTGATGCGCCAACGGCTGCAATATTTTCGACACTACGGGCACTTCTTCATCTCACACAATTTTAATAATTTCGACTCGTTGTTGGATCGTATATCTTTCCATGATGAAATAGCAAACCTTAGTGAAGAGAAATGTCAAAAAAAAAACGGGGAAAAAATATGACATCGTTTGATGTCCCTGTCGGTCTACTTTTGTAACGTCCCTTTGAAAAAAACCCCGTACTTGGTACAGGGTATAAATATGGAACAAATCAATTTTTTTCAGTTCATAGAAATAATGTATAGTGTCAATAAAATTATAGCAAACAACAACAACATAGAATATGCACCAAAAAACCGGTGAATGTAAAAGCAAGCACTTGAAAATATGTCTATGCTTAGTATATCCACCCAAAACCATATTTTTTTAACTTAACAGCAATCACTTAAAAAAATATTATATAACACAAATGAATACTCACCTCGCCACGGTGCGACCTTTACACGGCTCATACACTTCATCATAAGTCAATTCGTTGGTCAATACATAGCAGAGCCCTTGGCCATAGCGATTCTCCATCATTTTGGTGACGTAACGATGCGCGCACACGAGTGCCTATGGAACCACAAAAAAATAAACAAGACAAAGAATTTAGGTATATGAAACCAGCAATAATAGATGATAAATGTAGCATAATAGAAAAAGTTATGTGGCAACAATGGCACTTGTGTTTGGAAATAGAGGAGACACCACCCAAAAAAATAATAATTCACACTCAGGAGCTACTTCAGTTCACATAACAGAAGAAAATGAGTTGGGAAAAATGCTTAGAACTAATATGTGATTTATCGCCTCCAGTGCGGGTAAAGAAAGCGTTGTTTACCTTAATTAAGTCATTAACGATTTATGTTTATGTTAACAATAACAACAATAATGGCGACGTAAATGACCGTTCGGCACACACCTCGCCAGCTAGTTGGTGAGTGAATGGGTTTTGGTCGCTCTTCCTACTCTTTCTTTTCTATGGTCAATTCTATAGTCAAAAGGTTAAGTATTTGTTGGGTCATTGAACGGTTCAATTTTAGTTGTGAATTGAATGCGTTTGAAAGGGTTTGCGTATTTCCAATAGATGTGCTTATAATTTTTGTTAATATTGCTGTGTGGTGGCTTAAGTCGCATGTAAGAACTAAAGAATTATGCGGTAATAAATTTGTAGCATTGTATTTTCAATTATTCTTAAAATTTATATGCCTTTAGAAGGAAATTCAACATTTTTTTTTTTTAATTTTCCAACTTTTAGCTATTTTATATTATATATTTTATATTATATATTATATATTCGATTATTCTATATGTTGTTATACAAGTTAGAAAATATTAAGGAAAGAAAATATACAAAGAAGTTAACTCAAAATTTAATGAAATATATTTTTATACGAAAAAGAAAATAGTTTTTTTTAAAACTAATTTCTTGTAAAAAATTATTTCCTAATTCTAATTCTAAAAATTCTATTCCAAAAAACGTAAATTATGTTATTTCATTAAATAAAATTTAAATATTTTATTTTATTTAATCTATTATTTATTTTTATTTAACCTAAAAGTGGGCAGTGACACGCCCATTGTGCAGTTTCGACCCCGAAACTTATATAGCTATCTAATACCATCTGGGGGGTAAAATTTAATGCCTCCGGAGTTTTTAGTTATTGATTTATAACGCTTTTAGTAGTTTTTAACAGTACCGTTATATGGAGATTGGACGGGGTCTTCATCCGATTACAGTAATTTTCGCACTGTCAATAAGGTACTTATAGAATTTATCTTAAGTGAATTTAGTTATTTTGGCTTGAACGGTTTGAGAGATATGTACATATATTAAATCTATTAGATGACGGGGCCTCGCACCTTTTTTTAAATTTTTGCCCACGGGTGGACCTTGCTACTGTGATGCCACTCGCAAAATGAGAGTTTTATATCTTAATTTAATGCTTAGTATGGTACTGTATATGTTTCCAGTTAATGGCGTTTTGTGGGCGTGGCCGTGGGTCGATTACAACCATTCTACGAACTCAACCTAACTTTTTTGCCAAGGATCGCGCGTACTCTCATTCTGATATCTCACTTTACACTCAAGCTACAGCTTACATGTATGGATGAACTGTCAGACAGACAGTCCTCGGATTTACACTCGTTTCGTCATTCTGATCATTAATGCACATATATATTATATACATATATAACCCTATAGTTCTCGGTTTTCTAAAAATACTTTGTACTCTAAAAAATTTAAATTTAAATTTTAACAAAAAAAAAAACAAATAAGACTAATTTTAGTAAATTTGTATATATAAAATATTTGTATTATTATTATTATTTTTTAATTAACTGTAAACACTTTTTATTTTCAAAATTGAAAAAATTTCCAGATTTATAAATTTAAAATCTCTGAAGCAAAAAAAATTTAAAAATGCTCCGCACAGCAATCAATATTTTTCTAAGAAAGGTCTCCTTCCTAGTTTCCTAACACTATATAAATGAAGTTTATTTATTACAATATAATGAAAGTATATCCTTAAATTAAAGTTTATAATTTGCATATTTACCCTGCCACCGAGTCCTTGCGATCGCACTGTCACGCCGAGCCATTGACCCTCCTTGATCTCATCGTCCGATGGTTCCTGCAGCTCCTCAATATCGTCGCTATCGTATGCTGTTATCATAAAGCATGTTGTGAACCAATACAAATACAAAAGAACATGTGCAACAAACACATACAAACATACAAAAAAAAACCAGCGAGAGTTTGTGGAAGAGAGGAGAGAAAAGAAAAAAGAAAAATGCATGAGCACATATTAGTTAACAATCGAATATTCTTTATAAATAAATATTTTAGTTAATTAATTTAATTTCGTTCATTTTGGTTGCATGGTGATGAATTAATTAAACACAACAACAATAATAACCAAACGTAGAACTCTATAACAACAATAAGAATAACATATTAAATAAAGGATAATATACGTCATAAATAACGGTGAAAGGAGAAATGTTTCGAGAAATGAAAATAATAAGAAGAATGTTAAGAAAAAATGTACAACAACTTTTAATGCAAGAAAAGTAAAGCAAATGAAGTGTGTGGTGAAATTTCATAACAAAATATTTAAAAAACTTCAATGCAAATAACAGTGAAAGAAATATTAACCCAAAATGCAAAAATTTAATGCTCGAAGTAAAGTTGTTAAAAGAAAATATACAAAAATAGAGAAAAAAGTAAAGAACCACGATAATTTAATGTCAAACAAAACACTCTTAAATGCATTTAATTACAAAAACAAAAATATTAAAGAAAATGTGGAAGAAGTAGTGTAAAAGAACAATGACTTATAAATGTGACAATAGAGCGATCATGAAGATGGTTTGAACTCGAAAGTTTTTATGACACCACTGACACTGACACTGACAATTATTTGACGACAATTACTTTTTTTAACGTTGTTCGAGTGAGAAATGTGGCACAACAGTAAAGAGAGATAGAGAGAGGTAAGCTATAAAAAGATTGCAGATGAAAATTATGAAACAATGTGTTTTGATAGTTAAAAGGACACCAATGCGGTAAAAAAGAAGCCTCACATACTCATATGGTGGCCATTATATGACAGGTCATCTGAAAATTGTTGTTCGAAATGAGGTTGAGCTGTGCGGACACAAAGTTAACTCACTGCAAGTGATAATGAAAACTATAGATTCAGGCTAAGATAAAACGAAGAAGATTTTTGCAATCTTCTCTAACGCTTAATCAGATACCAGTCACAGCTTCAATGAGTATAATGTTGGACAACTCTTTGTTTCAAGATTTCAAGTACTATGCTACAATTTCAGAAACCCAATCAACCCATTCACTTCAAGATGAGCGAAAAAAAAAAGCAGGCCGACGTTTCTGCTTACAAAACCGACAACTGGAATCACGAGACTTATTTATTATTGGATTGGAATCTTGTTCAATTAATTTTTTTTAGTATTTTTCAATTATCTTAGTACAACTCTCAGGATTACAGAGTCTTTCATCAACATCAATTTTTTCAGGTAACGACTTGAACAAGGTATTTTAAGTTTGCTCCGAAGTTTGTTACATCAAAGGGAAACGTCGGACATTTATGTATGTAAATTTTTTTATGTCTTTCATTTTCATATTTTTATTGTTCTGATCGGACTATTATAGCTATACAAACTGATCGATCTAAATCAAGCCCCTGTATGAAACACTATTTTCACAATTTCGGAAGCATTTTGAACAGTTTAAGATAAACGTCTCTCCGATAGCTGTCAATTTGTGCACTTTTATATAACCTAAATTAATGGGGACTGAAAATGATGTTCACATTGTTTCTTCCCAGTTAGTCCATTGCCTCTTTGCCTAACCTAACCTACAACAGTGAGAATTTGTGTTTAATGAATTTGTGCTTATGAGGTACAAAGTTCGCCTAAAACGGACAAATTCTTTGTATCAACCCAACATCATCTAGAGACTATTTTATTTGATCGGGTTTTGGGAGCATATTCAATAGAAAACATGTTTTAAGTTAGAGGATCTTATTATAATTTTGTTTTTACAAAATTAAAGCGAAAGTGACGAATGATTAATGTTAAAATATATTCGGGATCTTAGTACAACTCCCAGGAATAAAAGTTTTCCATTATTATCCATCCTTTTTAGGTAATGGTTATTGTTTCATTTTCAATCTAATAAGTACATACAAAAAACTCAGGAAAGTGGCTTTAGGAAAAATATTAATTAATTGCTTTGTTGTTGCCATTCACTTGTTGATATTAGCGCACGAATAAATAGCCATCATTAGGCTCTAAAGCCAACCATAAACGCTGAAAAGTCAATACGCCATTAGACCATACAACCAATAGACAATCGATGGCGCACAAGAGCGAGAGCTATATGATAAATGATTATCGGCTTACAGCGGAACTAATAAAACAATCAAAATGAAATTAATGACTGAAGAAACAAAGCAACCAAACGGGGGCGATGAGCGATCCACAAACATAAGAAAGTGCGCTAGGTGGCAGTGTGAGCGTCAAACATAAAACCGACAGCCAATAATTTTGCTTGAAAATTGTTCATAATGAAAGATCAGTGAAAAATGAAAATAAAGAAATGAACCGCAATTGATGCAGTTTAAAATGTAGCAGACACCTAATGAATATACATACATATATGCAGCCATACAAATTTATATGAGTGCAGCAGCCGACTTGTAGGTTTACACACGTTGGTGAATATACAAGTAGTTTGTCTATCTAAGTACTACGCTTGCTTATTTTGTTGAGCTTGTGTGGGCGCGATCGGATCATCATCTTGTTGCCGTTTCACATTTCATGTGGTTATAGCGCAACAGCTGCACTTTTGCAGCAATTTAATTATGTTAAGTGAAAGCGCTGCACAAAATGATTAACTTTGTTTGCCTGCATGGTTGTTTGTATTGTTTGTTATGCAGATAGTCTTTGTTTTGAAGTGACTTTGTCAACTTAAGTCTGCGCTTAGGCCCACACAGAGACGCCGCACATACTGCTACAGGCATAGTTACCTATTTACATTAGGGTGGCAACTTCAATCTAACCACAGAATTAACTATTCGGTAATTGGAGGTGTGCTAAGTCGCAAAAATGTTGCTCCCGGGCGGAATTGGTGAAGCTGTACTTCCTTCAAAACAAAATGGACGAACCAAAGGGTCCGAATTTGTTTTGATTATACAGATATGGTGCACCCTATTATACCCTTATAATCTTTTAGCATTTAGTAACCTTTGAACATTCACTTCGACAATAAAGTGACTCACTCAATATGCTCCCAAATTAGTTAAATAGTGTATATCTTCACTATAGATAGCATTAAGCTACTTTGAGACTCGTCTGGGTTCCTGGTAATAGCGGAATCTCTGGAAACTGCAAAGCCGATGAGCTCGCAAAAGAAGAACTAATTATATTCTGTTTGGGAATGAGTAGAGTCTTCGTTGTCCTCTATCCTTAAACCTTTGTGTCTTGGTTTGAGCTTAACAGGCGCTGGTCAACAACTAATCTCTTTTGCGACTGCGTAATCTTTCTGGTCTAGTGCCGAACCCAGGAGATCCACTGGTCTACTTGCTCTCAGGACACTAGCTCTCTAAGGAGGAAGGTGTGGTTTAAACATCCAGACACTTTCTCCTCCACTGTCTTTTGTAAGACTGAGATTGAAACATATCGGCAGCTATATCTTCGACGAACCTGGTGAAATATGATATCTGGCCAGAATTGTTATTACTCTGCTCAATAAATTTGTGGCAGGCTCAAAGCGTTTTATCTTTTTTTGACAATCTCTTCGATCAATACTTAGGAGTATTTAGTTATCACAATAGCCTGGCGTTCCTAGCTGTCAAAGTGGGATCCGTTTTCTGGATCCACCTTTTAGCCTTACACAACTTCACCCAATCTGTTGCAATCAATGAGTTCAATAAAATAGCTAATTAGCGAGGATGAAAATATAAATTGTTGTAAGAATGACTGAGACACTCGTACAAACTAATTTAAACTGTTGGAGAGAGTCCAGTGGTAGCACTTTGTGGTATATTTTGAAGTACAAATTAAATTTGTTTTCATAAAAAGTATACTTAATAAAATATATATTGCTAAACGATGGTCCACATCAAGTTGAATATGATCAAATAGACCCAGAATAGCTGAGTTCAAGAGAAGGTGGCATTGATAGCAAAACCAAAGGGATATACTAAATTTAAAGCTAAATTTATTTATCCACAATTATTTATCACCCTAACAGTACCAGCTACATATGATGTTGCAAGTGTGCGCAATAAATCTAAAGATGCAGAGGCAAATTTCGTTGGCGATAAATAAATAAAAGTGATCTTTACAACAGGTTTGACTGATTGGTGAGGTTGCAGCGTCCAAACTCTACGTTGGCGTGCAACTTGTAAATTTTCAAACTGCAGCAACATGTTTATACACATACATTTATACATACATATGTATGTGTGTGCAACAAACACATGTCAGTGTCAAACTTCTGTCTATTTGCTTATGCCTAGGCGTTTCGGTAAATAATGGCCGGCATTTGCTTGTAAGCCGATCATCCAGACATTTGTTGTTATAAATATGTCAGTTATATGAAATTGAAAGTTATTTGCCTACATACTAAATACTTATACAAATACGTGTGCCTCGCAATAAATATAAATATTTATGTAAATATGTATGTTATTAAGGCGTATGTAGAAAAGTGAAAATTTTATTCCAAGAAAATGAAAAATATTTATAAAAAACAATTAAAAAAATGTATGGTGTGTGTGTAAAGAAACCGAAAAACTTTATGAAAAAAAAAAATAAATAAAAAATATTTGTTGTGTGTGTAAATATGTTTGCATGTTAGCAAAAACCAAAGGCGCAGTTTGCAATACTTATAACTTTAGCTCGTGTGATTCTTACTCCAAAAATAGCTGTTACCATTTAATCCTATTCTATTCGGATATGTGTTAGTAGTTTTGAAGAAATGTTAGTAAAAGCCACTACTTTTGTTTGTACAATTTAGAAATAATATAAATAATCAAAAGCTATTATACATATAATTATTTAAGTGCTATAATGTGATGTGATTATTTTTTTTGTAAGCTGAAAGCTACTTTATGTAAAACTTTTTTTATGAATTCGTGGATTTCAAGGAATCGATTTTTTTCATGTACATTAAGTATATTTGAGAACAATCTCCCAAATATACATAGGACTTGTGGGCTTATTTATTATTTACAGAACTGTTTAAGTTGTGTAAATGGCTCCCGAAACTTTTATCGCGATTTTCTCGAAACGCTGTTTTTAGAGCAAAATTTCTTCGAAACGGTAGAACCGATCGACTTAAACTTTTCACACCACTTTTTTGATACATTTGTTAGATAATATTCGAAGCAATAAGAATATGTCTATAGTTTTAATGTTTTAAGCCACTCTGATTGTGAATTCTGTCAGAACAAACGCCTTATTTTACGAAGATCTCTATTTTGTCAAAAACGGAAAAATTTGACTAGTCCTTTGATCTTGTTACCTTAACTTATATATACTAATAATATTTTTTTTGGTTCTTAGATTTGATATAATTTTATGCAGAAAAATCATGCTCGCCACCAGAGAAGGTTTTGCGGAGGTCTTCCTCGAGATTGGCTATAGGAACAAATCCAAAATTAAAAAAAATGTGTCGCGAATTATTAAAGTACATGAGAGTTTCTAAATGCACCTTTGTTGTTTATTTATTGAATAAAATGCCTCTTGAAACAAATTCATAAAAAACGCGTTTTTTCTGGCTTACAAGTAGATGTATCGCCTGAAGTTCCAATCATTCTAAACGTTAACCCAATTAATGACTTTTATTCTAGTCCTGCACAAAATATGACCAGTCCGTGATGAGTCCAGACCAGAAAAGATAAGGTAGGTCGAACTTAAATTTATCTTAAAAATTCTTCATGTTTGCCTTCACTTATAAGACTTCAACAACAGACTCTAATGGCATAGTTTCTTCCATTATCAGAGTGGCAGCACTTACTCGTATAATTGAAAAGATATGGCGATATACTCTCTGTTCTTATTTTATATAATTGAAACTTTCTTTTCTTCTCGATATACTGCAAAATACACGAATTTCTGTAAAGACTCTTTCTTGGCTGAGCATTTTGTGATTAAATAACGAAATTTTTTCGTATTGTAAATCTTTTTGTCACAAAACTGGTTCTAACAAATAATTCTATACGTTTATGTGTATTCCGTTTTTGGAACTTGGTCTCTAGATAAGTTTAAAACTAAATTTTTGCAGATGATGAGAATAACTTTTTCCTTGTGCTCTCCTTCATGAAAACTAATTGTGGAGACGACATTTGGTTAAAAGCCCTCAGCCTGACACATAAATGGCGCTACTACAATTAAATCCATGCGAATTTTAGTTATCACTGACCTTCAAAAGATATCGCTGAAAAGTGGTTAACTAAATTTGAACGAGGCGAAATGAGCACCGAGGCAATGTAGGCAGGTGGTCGCCTTAAAGAGGTTGTTGAAAACATTGTACTTTTAGATGGAGAAGTTGTTCAAACGTACTTTGAAATATTGGCTGAAGTACATCCTACCATTCATTAATATTTGTGTATGAAAAGCTCTGTGCAAGTGGGTGCCGCGCAAGCTCACTTTTGATGAAAAACAACGCAGAGTTGATGATTCCAATGTTTGAAGAGGTTCAGTCATCCGATAGACAATGAACACGATTTTACATCGAAGTCCAATCGGCAGCTCCAAAGTGTTGAAAAACGCAACAGTCGGCTAACAAGTAGAGTAACAAGACAAGAGTAATTTTTATTGACTGCCTTTAAATAGGAAGAACCATCAGCAGTGACTAAGACATAGTGATATTGGACCGTTTGGAGGCCGAAATCGCCGAAAACGGTCAAATTTGAGGAAAAAGAGGGTACTGTTTCACAAAAACTATGCACCGTTTGACAAGTCAGTGAAAAATATGGCAAAAATACATGAATTTGGCTTAGAAATCCTTCCGCAGTCACCACATTCTCCAGATCTGGCTCACAGCGATCTCAGATCTCAAAAGAATGCTTGCTGGGAAGAAATTTTCGGTTGAATGAAAAGGTGATCAGCGAAACTGAGGAGGCTTTTAAAGCAAAGAGCAAACCGTACTACAAAAGTGGCATCAAAAAATTGCAGGGTCACACATAAACTGGAAGTGCAAAGTGAAACGATACAAAGTATGTTTCTAGATTGATAAAGCCACAATAGTGCTTGTTTAGAACTCTAAAGCGATTTTTAACATGAATATAAAATTTAACAGTTTTTTGTTTTCAATGGAAAATGTTGCAGCTGTGTTTTGGAGAGTCTACTTTATATTAATGTATGTTAATGATGATAACAATAAAAAACGAGACTTGAAATTAACATATTGAATGGCGCTTTAAAAATGAGCCAAAACCGAAAAAAAATCGCTGAAGGGGATCCCAGCCGCGGCTTATAAACAACTATATTTGAAATAAGATTATGCCACCTTTTATATTGGCTGAGGAGCCTAGTTTAAAGGCGATAATACAGATTTCAATTAAAATACATACATGAAAATGTCTTCATCAAATTTTTAAATTTTATTTATTTATTTTTTCTCTAAATGACTTTCATTAACTTTTGGGTGCAGTTTTTAATGAAAAGTCAATACTAATTCTGTTGACAAATCAATAAAATTAATTTCATTGCTCAATAAGTTTAACTCAACTTACTCAAACGCCAAACAGATTAATTTAATTTGCATTTTCATAATCTTTAAAGGCGAAGCTCAGCTTAAATTAAGTTATAAATCCGCGATTTACATATGAATGAAAGCCAACTTTGCACTTCTCACAGCTTCAGTTCAACAATGGTCAACGTTTATTGATTCAACTGTGCAAACAGTAGCAAAACGAATTTAGTACAACAAAACTTTAGTTTTTAATGGATTTTGGAAATGCAATAGAAGCACCTACATACATATACACCTGTATATTTATACACATACATATGCAAATCAGTATGCGCGCCAATGCAATTTCAGGCGACAATGGACCACCAGCAAAGCAAAAAAGCCAAAAAGGCGAAAAACAAGTGCCAAATGCCACAAGTTGTCAAGCCAAGCCCATTGCCATTATCTAAATGGGTGAATAATACAAATTTTTATTAATGAAAAATTCAAAACTAATAATAATCATAATAATAACGGACTTAGTACCACCACTTGCAGCTAAGACAATAATCAACTGCGCATTGTAAGTGCAGTGTTTTTGTGGATTAACTGCCACACGACAGCCGTGAATGGCAAACGAGCTTGTATTAAATTGGTAACAACAACAACAACTAATGAAATTAAGCTAAAATTGTATTTGTTGAGCGAAAAAATGCAAATGCAATTCAACAGTTGTCGCCTGTAGTCAAACAACAACAACAACATTAACACCAAAACAACTACCACAACAACAACAACAACAATAACACCAATAACAACTGCCGCAACAACATTTATTAAAAAACTCCAACAAGTGGCAGCGTTGACGTTGCAGTCATCGGCTTTCGCACCGCCGCGCTCAAGTGCCCAACATTGTTGCCACACGAAACACCTCTGCAACTGCCCACACGAACGCGTTGCAACCGTTGCAATACACGCGCAAGTGTGTGTGTGAAAAATTTAAATTCGAATTTGAAACTCGTGCGATACATGCGCTCACCGGCCGCTGATTGCTGAATTGCCAACTTGTTGTCGTTGTTGTTCTTATTTTGAATATTGCTTTTCGGTTTCTTATTTGTTGTAGATCTATGGCGCAGATAGCGTGCAAATGTACGACACGCGTCCAAGTAAATTTCAATCAGCAAACTGCCGCGTAGCCGAAATTTAAGTTGCAACAGTTGTTGCAAAAAATCAACATACAAAAATATAAATAAAAATAAAAACAAAAAAAAAACCAAGCTTATGTGTGTGTATACATATGTGCGCGCTTATGCAAATAAAACAAATTCCTTAGTTGATAATTTCAAGAAAAACGGAAAGCCAAAACGTGTACAAACCGCCAAACTTGGGTAACCTGAGTGCTACGTCCGACGCAGAGTCAAAAATATGCATACTTAACACTTTGATGTTGACGCACAGTGGGACATTTAGTTTAAACACACGTGCTTTTTCTTATATTTCAATTCAATTATAATACAACAACATCCAACTTAACAGGTGGATTTAAAACAGCATTAAAGGATATTTTATACCCAAGATCTTTATCTTTATCTTGATTTCGATCGGCCAGCTTGGCAGGTATATGCTAAAGTGGTTCGATCAAAACAATGTATTCGGATATTGTAGCGTTGCTTTGGACAATAATATATTTTGTCTCGTCTATATTTCACCGATCAGTTTGTATTGAAGTTGTAGATTATGGTGAACCGATATTAGCGTTTCCGACAGACTTCGGACGCAACTAACTTCCAACAAGCACTGACCGCCTTTCACAGTGGAGCCACTAACACCTTCACCTACTCCTTCTCAGTGAATAGCGTAATTGGAGTCCAACCACCACCCATTGCAGACGAAGAGCTCGAGTTGCCGCGAGAATCGAGAGTGACTCTTGCGGAGTTTCGTTCTGGATAAGGCAGGTAGCAAGTTAAACTCCTACTTATCCAGAATAAACCCTGACATATCTAATACATGTCCAGCTTGTAATGGATCTCCGCATGACATTATCCACCTCTTTGTATGCCCCACTAAACCTCATCTGACACCCTTCTCCCTTTGGTTCGTCCTCGTTGAAACAGCACGTTTCCCGGGCCTACTGGTGGATGAAGTTGTATTCGAATTCATCCACCAGTCTAGTCCTTACCATCCTAACAGGGATTAGGTACCCGTTACAACAACAGCAAATGACCAGCTTATTTGGAGGCAAAGAATATGTGTGCAAAATTTCAGGTTCATATCTCAAGAAGAGACTAGTTCACGTATACACAAACTGACAAACGGACTCGACTCCGTTTTTCATGCTAATCATTTAGATATGTATTTTATAGGCTCTCCGCCGCTTCTTTGTAGGAGTTACGAATTTCAAGACAAACTTAATGTACATGTGTAGGGTATAAACATATGTATATAATGGTTTGTCAAAAAAGTCTTGCGGTATTTTTATTGAATTGTTTTTTTATTGAAATTGAAATGAATTTTTGATGACTCATGCCCAGCTCTTGACCGATGCTACGGCTGCTACTATGCCGGTCTCTTTCGACCAATTCAGCGATTTTATCGAAATTTTCGACGACAGGCCTTCCGGAGCGTGGCGCATTTCGACCACCTCTACACCAGAACGACAACGTTGAAACCATCGTTGTGCGGTGGAAATGGAAACTGTATCGGGTCCATAAACTGCACAAATTTTATTGGCGGCTTGAGATGCATTTTTGCCTTTATCGTAGTAGTACTGTAAAATATGCCGTATTTTCGCTTTATTTTGCTCCATGTTTGCGACGCTATAACTCACGAACGACTTAAAAGAAACGACAATCAATCAAATAGTGCGTGAAATGAGCTAGCGAAATTACCGCAAGACTTTTTTGACAACCTAATATTACAATACCTTGATTGATAATTGATGATGATGATTTAATTGATTTCAAGAAATTATCTATGAATATAGAAATTACTAAGCCAAAATTATTCTGGTATTAATGCTTAATAAACACAGCTTAATTTTAGATTTTATAGTTAACATGAGTTTACCGGTTTCAATAAAAAATCGAATTTTTTTATTGTCTTATTAAATTCTACAACACCTCTTAAATATTCACACAAATTTTCAAGTTGATCCAAGTAATAGTTTCGGAGATACAGCCCTGAGAAAACTGTTCAAAGTTAAGGTTTTAACTAAAACTTGTATTTTTTTCACGTTAGATGATTTCGCAAGGAGTTATTCTGCCAAAGCGGCCGCAGCTGCTAAGACCAAAATTACTAAAAAAAATGAAAATATTTTTCTCTCCAAAAAAGACGTCGTAATATATAGTAGTGTCTCTAATCGATGAATTCTGCCTTTTAAAACAAACATATATATGTATGTATGTATCTACTACGTATATAAGAATTCTAAAGCTTGTTTCAAAATATAAAACTTTTTTATTTTGTAAAATGAAGGATTATTTTTTTTTTAATTTCAGAACGATACAATTTGAGGTATGTAAGAAATAAATACTTTAAATTGTTCTTTTTATATTTTAGAAAAAAATTTAACCACTGTACAAGTCCCCTATCGCATTCGACCATTTCAACGCAAGTTGTGACTGGAGTCAGAAACTCCACAGGTACAGGTAGAACACACAGCGTGTGTCTACTTGTCGTTGAAGTGTTTGTTTTAAAAAATTTGTGTCGGCTTCTTTATTGTTTCGGTATTCTAAGAGCTTATAATTGAATTTTGCATTGCATTTAAATTGGTTATGTAGCTGTTTTGACTGCGCGGCAGATATTCTCGATTGCAAAGCGCACTTTTGTAGGTTAAATTACAGAAATTGAAAGAGGAATGCATTCTACTTATATATACTTTAAATTCTACTTATATATGTACATATGTATATGATAATATCTAAGAAAATTTTATATATAATATAGATAGAATATGAGTGTTGTAATATTTGGTATCATATTTTTTATCATCATATTTTTTTGCTTATTCTTCTAGGCTCTTGTAAATTAAAGTTCGAAGCTCTTCAATCAGCATACGAAAGGTTTCAATTTCAGACTTTAAATGGCCAGTTAGTGAGTATGCAGTACCGGCACCTTCATGCCAAAAATACTAATGATATAAAACTGTCGAGGCGTTGAAAAAAGTCACATCGATAATTATTTCGATAAAATCGGATTAACAAAGGCAGCTTAAAAATCTTAAGTACCAAAGATAGTATTATTATTCCTTCGTTTTTGAGTGAATAAGATCTAGTACATACATCTTTAAGAGAGACGATTTATGTTGAATTAATTATTGGAAATCAGATATATTTTTGAGGATCAGGAATATAATATGATATAATTTACTTATGAAGAAAGTACACAATAAAAACTAATCGTCGAAAATAGGCACGGAATAACTGTAAAAGGCCTTTGAGCACATATGGTATAACTGTTTAGTTTTTTTCAAAACGACGCTACAAAAGTGGACCGATAGGGATAACAAATTTTTTCCAGTTCTTTTGACATTTCTCTTCAGTAAGATTTGCAATTTCATCATGGAAAGATACACGATCCAAAAACGAGTCGAAATTATTAAAATTTACTACCGAAATTCGGAGTCAGTGGCCTCAACTTAAGAGCGCTATGTCCAATTTATGGTCATCATAATCGTCCTGTCAGACCAACAATTGAGCGTCTAGTGGAAAAACTAGAATCCAGAACAAAATATTCCCGTTCCAGTGAGTCAAAGAAGTGGCCGTAATGTCGAAAATATTGCTGTCGCTAACACATCAATTGAGGAAGACCCCAAACAATAACTCAAACGTCGTTCTCAAGCGTGTGGATATCTCGTCGTAGTTGCGAATTTTGCGAAAAGATCTTAGCATAAATCCTTACAAGATTAAATTGACGTTAGAACTGAAACCGCTTTAGAATGGTCGAATGTTAGTGAATTGGGCTGAGCAACAACTTGAAGATGATTCGGATTTTCATCGAAAAATCATCTTCAGCGATGAGGCTCATTTCTGGCTGAATGGCTTCGTCAATAAGCAAAATATGCGTTATTTGTCAGGCAGAAATCCACAAGTACTCCATGAGTCACCATTGGATTCCGAAAAAAATTACGGTTTGGTGCGGTTTATGGGCCAGCGGCGTCATTAGGCCATTCTTCGTTCGTGATGATCAAGACCGGCATGTTACTATGAATGGGAACCGCTACCACTCTACAAGTATGATAACCGAATAATTTTGTTTCGAATTGAAAGATATGGACTTGGACAATATGTGGTTCCAACAGGACGGCGCCACAAGCCACACTGCGAATGTCACAATCGATTTATTGAAAACCAAGTTTGGTGAACGGGTTATCTCACGAAATGGTCCAGTCAATTGGCCGCCTCGGTTGTACGATTGGACACCGTTAGACTATTTCCTGTGGGGTACGTCAAGTCAGTATCTGCCGATTTATGCTTGAAAACCGTCGAAAATTGGGTTCAGCGTCTGGACTTCTGCAAGCGCGCCTGTGGTGGCCATGCAAAAGAAATCGAGTTCCACACATAATGGCATCAAAAGTACTTTTACAGGAATAAAGAATTTCATTGCTATCCCAAGCCGTTTTTGTTTTATTTATTTTATTGAAAACCCTTTATTATTCCACGATTGGATTGGATTCTACATGACACCTTTTTTTATGAATTATACGAATAGGTCTATTCCATTTTAAATCGTTCTGTAATCACGTGTGCCCATATGAGGGTTCTCACATTTTATGACTTTTCTTTCTATGAACCTTAAGAAGAAATGTCCTAAGGAATTGATTCACATTAGCTGTATTTAAATACTCTGTAATTTTATTAGAGTATATACAGTTTTAGACTGAAGTGTTCGGAGAGTTTTCAAATTTTATATGCTCTTTATGTACATATTTCAAACCCTTCTCTGAATGCTATCTATCCCAAGAACTTCGAGGTTAAAGTGATCTGAAACAATTTTTTATACAAGAAAAATGTTGGAAAACTAAATTTCTTGGACATTATTTATTATTTTGCCAACATTTCTTGCAATATCATAGCTAAGAATTAAAATAATATAAAGATCAATTTAAGGTTTTGTATAGATCGAGATTGTAGTGAAACGTGGTTCAGCTTGACTTCATGGACCCTACATCATTCTTTGACAAATTTATTATCCAATAATTTATGTGTCTTCCTCGCTATTAATATAAATATAACATTAACATCGATGACGACACCCTAAATGGCGCGCGAGTGAATTTCTGAATTTCTAGAGGTTTGACGCAAAAATGGTGTGCTTTCGATAGCAAATGCCTATAATTAAATGAGCCATGAATTGGATTAAGCGCGACAAATATGCGTGAAATACCAGCCACAATGGCATAACAAAAACAAAAGCAGTGTAAGTAAATTAAGAAAACTGAAGTGCGCTCGAGCGAATCGCAATGAAATTGAAAGCGACAGTGCAGAGACGCACAAAAAAGTGGAAAAAGTCGAAATCAGAACAAATTCGTTGAGTGCTAGGCAACAAAAATTCAGAACAGCTAAATAAAACGCCATGAAAGGGTTACGGTTTGCGAAAGCCCAAATTGAAAAGAGGATATTATCGACCCAACCCATAAAAATGGCAAAGCTTTGGCTGCAGCATGATCGTGGTGATCGCGCGGGGTGCGCAAGCGAAAACGCAGGCTTGTGGCGACATTAATCCACGCAAATATTCCAAAACAAAAAAATAAACATCTCTTGGCAACAACTGCTTTAACTAAAGGCTATGGCTATTAACAATAACAAAAGCAATGTGAAAGATCGAAAAAACGAAACTAACTCCAAAAACAACAATAAGCGGTCTTTATGCTGCACACACATGCTGGCGGCTCCACCAACCGACACTGACATCAAAATCTCAAAATCCCGAAAGCATGGTAATGAACAGAACGCCGAATTGGGGTTGCCAGTACGAGTGGCAAAAATGTTGTTGTCACTTGCGTGGTTGACTGACTGCGACGCCGACTGGAGCGCACAACAGAACTGACAGACTGAAGATCCAAAGAGCAGCGGTCGCATTTTGTATGGCAAAGTCAAAGCGAGCTGAAGGCGTAGCGACGTGGCTGCGTAGGGCGCTGAAAGACGCACAATCACTGGCACTGATGAAGAAGAAGAAGAACAGGCAGACTTCCAGCGACAGCATAAGTTATGATGTTTCTAAAATAAGAATGTGATCATTTACGCGAAAACGCCTCGAATGGGGCGCAACAAATAAAAGGGCGCACAACAAAACAGCAACAAATAAAGTGTGGCGCAGCAGAAAAAGACGAAATGAATGTGGAACCAATGAAACGGCTAATGGGCACTGGAGTACATAAAAATGCGTCCGAAGTGGCGCTGAAACATTTTGCGTTCGAGCGTGTGGCGTGGAGGGGCGGGGGGAGTGATGAAAACCAAAAGGCAGCCGATCAAACGAGCGACTGACTTTTAACGAGTTTCCCTAACATAATCACATGTTTAACGCAGTCTTTTGAATAGTCCATATATGTGTGTTGGTCTGTTTGTTTCAACGCAAAGTGGCATGCACAATGTTGTGTTGCAGCAATAGCATTCACAGCATCAGTGTGGCTCTCAGTGGCTGCCGTCAACGAAGGAGTGCCGCCATGCGTGTTCTGGAGGTCATGTGGTCGCATACATTAAGTGTGAAATTTATGTGTGAGCTGCGTAAGCGTTGTAAGAATTACATGCACATGTTCGAATGGTTGTAAGACACGGTTAGGGAAATCACAACAACAAGTTTGCAATGCGTATTACAACAAAAAATGTGTGGAAATTCATGTACCTATGTTAATTTATGCGCTGTTTAGTAAATATTCATGGAAGTGGAGTGCTCTACGTAAGCCCTACGCAGTCAGACATTATTTATAGGAACTAAATAGTTATAATGAAAGTCTTTTTACATTTTTTTTAACTTGCTAATTTTTTAAATTTTTTTTTATATTTTAAAAAATTACCGATGATGGTAGGGATTCCCTGCTATCTAGTAGTAGAAGACAAGAGGATGCGGGAGCACCGTTTCGCTACTGTTCTACCTATAGTGGTTCTAGTGTGCCTTTCCTTGCCAACTTATCAACTGCGCAGCCCAGGCACCCATGCCAGTCTTATCACAAAGACACTCGATACTATTGATAACGAGGTTAGGCCCTCCTCGACCAACCCTGAATGCACTGTTAATGACGCTAGTAACGCCGCTCTGCTATCTGAGTGAATGGTCACTTCTCTGAAGGAGGCTACACTCCGGAGCAGTAGATCTGCTGCTGCCTTAATGGCTGCCTTAGCTTGGAAGAAGGTCTGAAGCTAAAGATTATAGAGAGCTCCCGACAGTAAACCTTTCCACCAATCTTCCCCCTAAGTTTTGGCCCAACTGTAAAGAAGGTCACTGCACCTCTCCTCCAACGGCTATACGAGGTGTGTTCAAAAATTATAGCGAATTTTGTGTTTTTTCAAAAACTATTTATTTATTCACGAATATCTATTTTGTCCCCTTCAAAGTAATCCCCATGAGATATTATACACTTGTGCCAATGGTTTTTCCAATCTTCGAAGCACTTCAAAAAATCATTTTTTTTATCTTCTTCAGCTCCTCCTTCGATGCCGTCTTTATCTCGTCAAGAGAAGCGTAATGTCGTCCTTTCATGGGCCTCTTCAGTTTAGGGAACAAGAAAAAGTCACAGGGGGCCAGATCTGGGGAATACGGTGGCTGCGGCATCATTAGTGTGTTGTTTTTGGCCAAAAAGTCGCGCACAAGCAACGATGTGTGAGCGCCTTATCGTGGTGCAAAAGCCAATTTTTGTTCTTCCACAAATCCGGGCGTTTTCTGGTTTCTTTCACGCAAATTGCGCATAACTTGCAGGTAATATTCCTTATAGACCGTTCTTCCCTGTGGCAAGAACTAATGATGCACCACGCCCCTGCAATCGTAGAAAACTGTCAGCAAACTGTCGCGATACTTTTTGAACACACCTCGTATGGGCAGAGAAGGAGCCGCTTGAGTTTGGTTTGTCGACTTCATGATCCAAGTGATTCGGTATAAAGTCAAAGCGTGTATCCGAGTGTTCAGATACGTGTTTCTTTAAGAACTCAGATTCTCAGAGTCCAATAGAAACAGTTGAGGTCTTTAACAAAGCAGCTGTTCTTACGACGGTTAATCGGGTAAACGTAATGGAACTACATCAAATTTTTTTTCGTCCAAGGACAGGTCAATTCGGCTGCATTTTTTAAGATTATTTGAAGAATGTTTTCTATGGCTACAATAAGAAAACCAATTATTTGAATAGCAACAGTGGATTTTCGAGATAATTGACAATAAATGTAAGACCATGGTAGCAATATGATGTTTAGAAGGAGATACAATGATCCTGAGAGATAAATGCTTTTGAAAGTGGGTACAGGGTAAATCTACAGAACATACGGTTGGCATAATAATATAATTCTACTCCATCAAGAAGATCAAAGGATGCCTTTAAGGATAGATAATTAAGAATACAGTGCAGCGATCATCGATACCTAAAATAAGTTTTGTACAGGTTAACGATATTAGATTTACATACGTGGCCACGCAAACCTTACCACCCCTTTTTTGCGGTATTTTTGCAATTACCGCGATTTAACTTATAAAACATTTTTAAAAAATTATTTGTTTTGAATTTGGAGGAATTTAGATCAATTCAACAGATTGTCAGTTACGATAAGGTATTTTCAATCATTGATATCTCTATATCCTTTCTTAATTATTATTTTTAAATCTCGATTCTGAAAAGTATATGAAGACATTCTTTAAAATGTGGTTTAATGTATCGTGACAGGGGTATATATGTATATTGCAGAGTTGGCACGCTTTTGTTTACAAACTATCAAAGCTCCATAGAACTCTTAATAGAAAGCTTATTATTCAGCAATACATTAAAGCAGTGAAATCGGTATTATAGTTTCAAAAGCATTTGGAGCTATTCATAGCTAAAGCTTTCCGAGTCTCTATCTTTACCAAGAACTGACTAATTTACTTATAAATTTGTTATGAAACATCTGTCAATGAGTCACAAATTCATTTTATTCCATGGAAACGTGACTTGTTTGGAAATTTGGAAATAGCACAATACAAAAGAAAAATGAGCAAAAATATAAAAATAAATTTTTCAACGCCACAAAACCGACCAGGCGCAACAGCAGCGTCTAGAATAACGCAACGCATCAAATAATAGACATAGCGGAATTTTCGGTAGGCGCCAATCTGATTTTTAGGGTGCTTATATACTCAGAGTGGCGAAAGATTATTTGCAAAAATATTCAAAATTAAGAAAATAAAAGCCGGAAAAGTTGCAATTCTCTTTAGCTAAATCATCATCTAAGAATGCGGGAGTTTTGAGCACAAAAAATAAAAAAATAAAAAATAAAAATAATAGTATGCTTCATTTTAGGGAATTTCCAACATTATTTTATGGCATGAATTGTGGTTAGTGCGGTTTTACTTGTTTGTTATTTAATACATTTTTATGTTTTACAAATTGTTAAGCCTTATTGAGCATGTGTATAATACATAATGTATTTAAAGATATTTACATTTAGCAAATTTTAATTATTTTTTGTGTAAGTGCATATTTATTAATGTTTTTTGTTTTGTTTTTGTGTTATTTACCAAGCAAATTTCTTTGAAAGTAAAAGTAGAATTAATAACAAAATCATGTGAGCAGTTAAAAAGTGAAAACAACAACGAAAATATGCATTACAAATAAAAAAAAAACAAATCTTGGTTAGAAATCTGTAAACAAGTAAAGCACCCATACCACTTACTAGGTTCATAAACTCCTTCGGGCGCTACAAAGTAAGCACGTTTTTTTTCGTTGGAGTTGTTTAAAAATATATATATATTTTACAATGTAAAGGAGTCCATGGCGTACCAATTATTGTTTGTTTTTACATATTGGTTTCGGTATAAAAAGGGGAAGAAAATAAAAAAAGAGAAAAAATAAAAATTTTATAAATATATACTTTTGTGGTAGGTAAGAGGGAATAATTGTAGGATATCAATTGAGGGAAGGTTTTTTTTAGCAATTGAAATATGTAAATTTATAGGTAAATAAATATAATATTAACATTAGGGGTGCTCTAAATTACAAATTGGAAATTTGAAATGGAATATTTTGATAAATTTGATATTTTTTTTAACGAAATTCTGTCATCAAGCATATCTTAGTAGTAGGTTTTCCGTAGATAAAAAAAATTATTTGAAAAGAATATTATTTTTATAAAAAAAAAATTTTTGTACTAAAAAAAATATTTTATTTATTAAAAAAAAATAATATTTTTATTAAAAAAATTATATTTTTATTGAAAAAATATATTTTTTTTTAAATAATATTTTAATAAAAAAATAATGTTTCACTTATCTCCTAACATTTTCATTATTCAATATTTTCTTGCAAAATCTGAGCATTGTTCAATAACAAAAATAGTTTTTAATTTTTTGTATTTGAAAATTTTGAAAACTTGATTTAAGAACACCCCTAATATAAGGAATTATATAAACATATAATAGCAAAATAATTAACTGCTCCTTAATATGTATATAAACATGTAAAATAATTATTTACAAAATTTTCAAAATTTTCTAATTATTAGCGCAAATTTTAGTCACAATTCTCCGATAGTTCACTGTACAAGAAGAAATATAGAAATTTTTTATTAAGCGAACAATTTTTATAATATACACATTTGGCAATAGATTAATTGACAAACAATTTTGTATTTTTTCTTTGTTTTTTGCCAAATCAAGTAAAGTTTCGGTTATTTACGTAAATTAGCACCAAGACCGCTAACTACACTATACGTTATTCCTCTCATAGAGCAAGAAAAATAATTATTTACAATTAAATTTTATTAAAATATTTTTTCTAACTAAATTCTTGTACTTTTTTCAGTCACAAAACAAAACAAATATCTATGCGATAGTTTGAAAGAAACATGAAAACCTTCACCAGATGTCAGCATAAATATATAAGTAAGAAAACAAAAATAATAACTATATAAGCAACAGATAGTAAATAAGGTATTTTCGCTTAAGTTAAACACAAATCTTCTCTCATATGTAGATTTTCTTCAAATTATCGATTGTAGTCACATTTTTTATTTACTTAGAAAAACTATCTACGAAGCAGTTAAATAAATAAATTTATGAAAAATAGTTTTTTTTTTAATTTCTTAAAATATTTAATCACATGAAACTTACATCTTCGTCCATCGGTTATGATCTGTTCACAGTCGTTGAACGTCTGCGTAATCGGACAACGATATAGCGCGCCGGTTTGATTCGTACCAGGCTGGAGGTTTTTATCTAAAGGAGCACCAACTAATAGCCTGTAAGTAGAGAAGAGAAGGAACATAAGTTAAATAATAGTTTTATTAAGTAAATAAATAAAGTAATTAAATTAGTGATAATATTTGAAGGGTTCGTTGAAAAATTCAAGGTTACGAGAAAATTAAGGGGTGTCCTCCTTATTGAAATAAAGAGATCGTTTTCTCATATTTCAATAGGTTAATCTTTGAAAATAACATGATAAAATTTCAAATCGTTATTTCAAATAGTTTTTAGTTAGAGTTTTGTACAGTGTAGCCGCTTAGTCAAACAGAACCATCTTCTTTAAATGCGTTTTTCCCAAAACTATATTCTACACTTTGCTACTCGAATTCAAACTATCCGATCATTATTAAATTGTTTCGCATCGCAAACTACCAAAATTTTGCAAGACTGGTCTTTTGTTTTTTTAAAACAATTAATTTTTAGTGGATTTTTATTTTGTAGCAGAATACGTTTTTAGCTCTGTCTGAAGTCACGTGTAACTCGAAAAATATAAATAATTTTCTTCCAAATTGTTTCTGCGTGTTCTTAAGGGGTTGCATGAGTTTACGTGTTTCAAAAAATCGTTTTTTTTTATTATCTTATTCAGTTCCACAATACCTCTCAAATATTGTAGTAAATTTTCAAGTTGATCCGAGTAATAGTTTCGGAGATACAGCCTCGAAAACTTGTGCCCTCGAGGCTAGCTAGGTTAAAGACGCCGTCTTTAAACACGTTTTTCCCGAAACTGTGTCTTTGAAGTCGGTTGGCAAGATTTCTCGCACAGGTCTTTGAGAAATAATTCTTAAAGACTTGGAGGAAGGATTTTTTTTTCGATTACAGCTATTTGAAAACAAAAAATTCGCGAAATTTTCACTGAAACTTTATTTTTTTGTAAAAATGTCCGCCAAAAATATAATTTTCAGTTTTTTCCTTCGTCCAAGTTCTAAGTTAAGGTTTTAAGTAAAACACGTATCTTTTCACTTTAGATGATACTGTAAGGACTGAACGGGGGCGCATCTTTTTTCCAAGGGATCACCGAAAAAGGCGTGGCCGAGTTTAAAATATTTTTTTCCAAAAAATTCAGAATTTCTTTGTTAATAGTGTACGAGTATGTTTGCAACAATAAAAAGTTCTAATAAAATATTTAATTTTTGATATGAGAAAAAAATTGTTGAAAAAGGCGGTTTTTCACTCACTCGAAATCATGTATTGAAACGGTAGTCTTTATTAAAAATCATACTAGATGTTCCCTTTATGGTCATTCAATTTAAATAGTGAACGGTCTTTTCTTGAAGTATGAAGTTTTTTATAAGGGTAGTCGTCAGACTTTTTGTCAAAGTACGATATGGCAAAAATATAGTAAAAGCCTTCATACAATCTTGACGACATCGTGCTTGACGCCGATCATCTCAATAGAACACTTTTGGACTAGGTGGAAATCTGCAAGATAAATTCAAACTCACACTTCGACATAACCACCTTTGACGATGAGATGTCTTTGTAATTGGACCTCACACCTAGTTCGGCATTTATTCATTTCAATATCAATAGTGGCAAAACAGTTCCAACAGCATGGTATAGTAAGTCAAATATGGAGAAAAACCATTACTTCATTGGGCACTCAGATCATACGATTCGGCTTTGTTACCTTAACACATATCTCATGTGGGTAAGTCAAGTAAATGCGCTATGGCAAGTGCTGACTATTTTAATACCGAATTTTTGTGCGTTTTCTCGGAGAAAGGATCGGCAGAAATATATTTAAATAGTAAATGCCATAAAATTTGGGAGCTCATAATTGAAAAGTTATTAATTTTTCTGTTAAAAGAAAGTTCAATGAATCCTAAAAGCCATATCGTCATCGTTACGATAATATTAGAAACTAATCATATTCAAAGAAAAATAGAGTTTTGGTTATAAAACAGTTATGGTTATATCTGACAACGGAAGCTGAAAATTGTATGCTATTTTATTTAATGAATCGTAAACAATAAAAAACTCAATTTAAATTTTTTTGGTGATACGTTGTATTTCATTTTAGGGGACGATATATATATATATATATATATATATATCTATATATGATATAATATTGAACGAAATTATTTACATTTTTTCTTTTAATAATTTTTTGAAGATTTTATTAATATTATTAGTATTATGTTGGGATATGGCCTTACCAGTCGTCTTAGCATAGAACAAATCATCAAATGGATTTAACGAGATGATTTGATTTATTCCAGAAAGTTCAGTTATTTACTATTTTACTTTTTCCAAATATTTTTTATTAAATTCCTCATTTGTCACTGCAACACTTTATTTACTGATATACCTAATTATTTTCATTTCAGCCAATCTGCCTAGAATTTCATTCATTGTCAACACCAACTACAAAGAACAAAGTGTATCATAGCTTAACATAATCTACAGATTATCAACCGCACCTTCTAACAGAACATATTATCTGTGATAATCTGATCATTAAAATTTCATCAATTTTTTTTTAAGAATGAAATATGTAAAAGAAGCCTCAAGGCAGCATATGATAATCGAGTTGGTTCATAATTAGTTTTTCTTACTACTGCTACTCACTTCACTACTGATTTCGAAACGTAAGCTGATTAACCGAAACGTGTTAATGCTGTGTTAATTAAATGAGCTGCATTTATTTGCATATTTAAACGTATGTATATAGAATTTATATAAAGAATAAATATGTAAAAGAAAATTATCACAAATGTTGAGTAATTTTAACCACTACAAATCTATGATATACCCATATAAAGTTGTTGAACTGGTTTTCCCTCACTTTTCAATTAAATAGGAAATTTAATCTGATTCTTATGGAGATATTGTTGTAGACACAAGTTTGCATATATATGTATGTGTAAATGTGTGTATTTGTTTGTCAACACTCATTGCTTGAGTAGTGGCGAGTAAATAATTGATTCTTTTTATTTTGATCGCCGTGATGTGTCAGGTGAATGAACAGTATAACAACAGACACCTGATAGTAGGCCGCGGAGTAGATAAATGTACGCATTTATGTAGATAATAGCTGATACGATAGTATAAAAAAACTATATACCATATACTATATATGTATGTATATATGTGAAACTCTTTGGTAATCGTAGTCAAGCGTAAAATTGCGAGTTTTCCGCTAGGCGCAAGCGCTTGTTTTGCATTTGTGGCTTTATTATGCGTGAGTGATACTGGAATATTGTACTTATTACTTATTATACTCTTGTTACATGTTGCTAGAGAGTATAATAGTTTTGTTCACCTAATGGTTGTTTGTATAACCTAAAACAAGTCGATTTAGATATAGATGCGATTTAGAATATAGAGATTCCTTTTATGGAAAGCTTTTTTATTTCACATAATATCTTCTCGAAATTTGGCACATACTATTATCTATACCATCGTTACAATCTCCACAGAGAATATTTAGATCGGACTACTCTAGCATATAGCTGCCATACAAACTGACCGATCGAACTCAAGTCCTTATATGGAAAACTTTTTTATTTGAAAAGTAATTCTCCCGAAATTTGACATGAGTGGTTATCCAAAACAATGGTGCAATCTCCCAAGAAATCGTTTTGATTGTATTACTATAGCATCTATAGCAGCTATTGCCATACAAACTAAACTCTCGGAATCAAGCGCTTATCTGAAAAACTTTTTTTATTTGAGAAGTAATGGGAAACTTTTTCATTTGACAAGATTTATTTACTAAATTCAGCATGGATTATTATACAAAACTTCGCTATGAAATTCAAAGAAAGTTTCCTGATCGGACCACTAAAGCATATACTTTATTTTTGATATATTGGATTGGCACGATTTTCAGGAAGCCAAAAAGTTCTACGGAGTTCTAGGAATCATTCTGAACAACTTTACCTAAGAAACTATGGGCCGGTTTCGAGGCAGCAACTTTTAGGCGAATTGTTTTAGGTATGGTTGGTCAGTTTTGGAGTTTTTTCCATTGATCATTTGGCAGAATCGGTTAGATCGGACAACTATAGAGCATATCTGCCATACAACCGATGTTTCAGTTTTTTAAACTTCGCCTAAAAAACGTTGGATCAAAAGCAGTTTTAGAGCCATAGTCTCTTAGAGAAAGTTGTTCAGAATGATCTAAAGAACATTTACTCCGTATTATTTTATGTATAAAAAAAGTCAACCCGCCCTAATATACACAGTTGTCATATAAACTGAACGATCTTTCTTGCTCCTGTTCTTGTATGGAACCTTCTTTACTTGTGAAGGGTATTCAGCTTCATAGGAATCGAAGTTAACATTTTTTTTTGTTTTTAATTTTCGATAAAAATAAATATGACACTCTATGGGCCAAACTAAGTGGCAACATACTCGTACTTTGTAGTATATAAACCCACAGATACATACATATGTTTGCATATAAAAAAAGCAAACTTACAAAGTAACACTATCTGTCAAACAATTTCGTCATTACTTTTGACGTTTAATGCAACTACAACACTTGGCCTACAGTCAATGTCCGATAGGCTCGGCAACGCTATTTTTATGTGTCTGTGTATGGGTGTCTATGTTTGCTGGAGATAGAAATTAACATTTTGACGAAATGGAAAACGCAAACAAAAAGAAAAAAGTTAAATAGAAAAAAATGTATAAAAAAATTATGGAAAACGAAAGTAGATAACTTGTATATATGCATTTGGGTACTCGCATAAATATGTATTATATTTTTAAATTTTATTTTCTATTTATCATGCTTTACTCATTTTTTCCGTCAAAGCCAATTCAAGTGCCAAGAAATTCTTGTTACGGCAATAAACTCATTAAGGGCACACAGGGGTACGTACATATGTACATATATATTTATGTGTATGTATGTATATAAACCAATAAAAATGCACTATGAAAATATGTTTGCATTAAACATATTTTGTTATATGCACCACTTTCGTTGCCAGCACCCACCCCTTTGCACTAAACGTCAATGTCATCAAAGCACTTTGTGTGCCACAGCTGCTGCCCAATAAACGAATTTGTTGTTTTAACGATCTCAAGTGGCTGAAAAGGCAATTAAAAATTATGAATGGCAATCGTTACAAATTGGTTTGGGGCTCTCTTGACATAATATCCACAAAAGCAATAAAAGTGCAACACTTAGTCCCCCTCTGCAGTGGAGTTTACCATTAACAACACAGAAAGCGGTGCATTTTTCTTAATATCAAAGGCAAGGGAGAGTGTGGGGGAGCAGCGTAATGCTCACTTGGCTGCTTTGTGGTTTCTGCATTCCGTTAAATTCTTAAATTCTTAAGTGTTGTATGTTATGTTTACGGTAATCGGCATAATTCGTGGCTTGCATTTTTGTGGTGTTGCTTTTTTGAGATGAGTTGAGTTGAGTATTTGAGTAATTAAACTTTAAGCCGCTTAACAGCTGCTTTTTGGGGGAGTTCCACCGCATTTTTGCTTTCATTTCATTTGTTTTAATAATCGACTTTAATATTTGGTATGCTCACTTGCCTTGTTCAAGTGGAAATTATTGCTAATGCAATAAATGTGAGTGACACTTAAGTGATGCTTATTGGTGAGTTGGAAAATTGAAGGGTTCTGGTAAGAAAAAATTCTATTTAACATTTGTGGAACCAGCAGTTGTGTGTATTGTTGATATTTCAAAGGCTTGACTACTCTAAAGTATTTGTGAAGAATCTAATTACTTTTACGGTATGGAAGTATTTCAAAAATTAGAGTAATTTTGGGTAAATAATAATGTGGGATCTATGCCATAACGAAAACAATTTATGAGAATATCTAGCAGAAATATTAGGTTCTGTAAGAATTTATACTACTACATGCCATATGATCAAATTTGACTGGGACTAGTATAGTTACAATGCGCCTGCAAAGCGAATCGTTAACAATTTTTACCTAGATTCTTTGCGAAAACGAGTTTACAAGATGCCTGATATCGTAGCTGACGACCCTACAACTATGGTAGAATATCATTACTGGTTTCTTCTTGGGTCTTACTACAGATAGCTGGGCCACGCGAATGGTCCAACGCTCACCTATGGTAAGTATCAAAACTGCTAAAAAAATGAAACTTATGTAGATAACGTTGAACTGTCCAACAATCTAGCGCATGACGCTCTAAAAAAGAGTTGAAACCGAAAAAATTGAAACTGGCCAATTCTTTGGTAGATTTTTAAGTCTATAATATTATTTAATAATAATAATTTTTTATAACTGGTCAGTTTTGATCAAGTATCATGAACATTATTGTCTCGAAAAAATGAGCTTTTTATCCACTTTTGATAAAAAAAAAAAGCGTTTTAAACTGTATGCCTAAATGCAAAATGAACTATTATCAAATGAATATACAAAAAAACTTTTGGTAGACATTTGAAACCGAGTTTTTCGTTTTTTAGGGATGTTTTTTCGATAAAAAAATAGAAATTTTGCAGATTTTTTTAATAGTTCATCGATGCGTTTATATTTCGTTGAACTGCTAAACATTTTGATTCGGTAAGCCGTCTTTATATAATACGATGAAGGAATGTTTGAAAAAGAATTTTGAGAAAAAGTTTGATTTCAAGTCACAATAGTTCTCAAGAACCGTAATTGTCTCAAACTACAACCTGTATAAAACTTGCTTCTCAAGAACTGTATCTTTAAAACGATTGGAATTTTCAAAAATCCCTTTACTACCGTATTCTGAAACATGTTAAGAAAATGATAAAAAAAAAAAAACGATTTTTTAAGAAAATGATCTTAATAAACAAATCTGTTGATTCTTGGTAGAAAAAGTCTATTTTTTATTCATGAATATTTTTTATTCATTCAGTCCGGGTCAATTTTGAACATTTATAGTGGTTTTTGGTCTTTTTATGGACTTTTCATCGGTCCGTACTTATTTCGAAATGCAAATAAATTGCATATAACTGTTACTTCAAAAGGGATGAGAATGATTTCTAAGTGTCGTTTCGATCATTTTTAACCAACGTTTTTTATGACTGTTCAACATCGGAAGACATTTTCTTGACAACATCTGGTTCAACAAGAAGGACAACGACCCGCTAGCACTTGCAAAACCGTATTGTTCGAGAAAAGTTTGCCGAAGAAGATTCGTCGATTCAAAATTTCAAGAAATTTTGACATTGAACCACCTCCAAGAAGTTGTTATTTGACAATCGTATTAAACAACTCTTGTGAAGTTATTTGACCAGTTAAAAGTCTTTAACAATAAACGAGAACTCTTTTCAAGCTTTACAAGTCAATATTGAACGTGCTATTCATGACATACGAATTGATTTACTGGATAAAGTTCTCAAAAATTGGGTTCAACAAATACATTCCTGAAAAATAAGTCGTGGAGGCCATTGATTGAAAGAGAAACCAGAACAGTTTTACACTGATGGAATAATGTCTCTAGCGGAAAAATGACAAAAAGTAGTCGACCAAAATGGTACACATTGTATTAAGTTCATTAAAGTTCATTGTAATTAAGATTCGACGTTCATTGTAAGTTTGATTAGAAATACGAAAATACTTTTTCGACTACCCAATATTAATGGTTATATTCAGAACTGTATTGTATCGATTATACTTCGAACACGAATTGATTAGCCTTTCACCATATTCTCCGCAACTGGACCCTAGCGAATTTTTCCTGTTTTCAAACCTGAAGAGAATGTTCTTTGGAAATAAGTCCTCGAGACTGAGGCCTACTTTTCAACAGAAGATTAAGCATATGCTTATCACGTAAAAGGTGGGAAACAGATGGAAGACCGCTAAAAATGGTGTATCGCTCTCTATGAACCATATGAACCATATGTTATGTTGCATAGTATAATTTAAATTTGTTAAAAAAAACTGCTGTTTTAAAGCGATAATTTCCACCTGATTGATATTTTGACTTAGTAGAGAGGAAACAAGTTATGCCGACAACTTTGGGAAGAAAAAAATTTAAGCATCAACTAATATTCGAATTCGACCCATCATTAAAAAAATGTATATAGCTTTCTAAAGTTGTACCCTTTTTACCCTTTAACAGTACAAAAAAATTATCCACCATATCCAAGTAGACGTAGTATTGTGAGAAATAAATACTAATTTGTCCAACAACAAATTTCATTCAAGTTACTTTGTCTCTCTTCAGCGCATCAAACAATAAATATACGAATTGACCTAGTTTCTCAAATAAATCTACTAATTTTGTAACTAAACGAATGTGACTACTGAAAATATGGTTATGCAATCGACAACTGCATTGCAGCCAAACCAACTGCACATACAACACACATAAACAGCATTATAACGAGTTGAACCGACAGAAGGGGGAAAAAACAAACGCCGCTTTAGAGTTCCGCCGCATAAACTCATTTCGGTGTATTTTCGTAATCTCTTTCGTAAGCGTCTGCAACGTATCTCATGTCAGCTTATCGCCGGATTTTTATCTTGTTTGATCCAAATACCTGAAGCTATTAATACAACGCACAACACGTTTATGTTTTACTGCACAACTTCACCTCAAAGGTCGCCTGTCAGCTGATAATGCAGCTTCACAAACAGCAAAAGTAATAACAACGCCAAAAAGCTCCAACCAAATGCATAGACCCAGTGAGTGACAATTAAATTTCGAGATTATCATTTGGGCGAGCAAATTAACGGTAAGTAATTTGGGTGGAAACATACACATACATATATATACATATACGGATTAATCTTTTTGGAGTTAGTGGGAAAAACACGAAGAGGGAGAGTGAAAATTATAACACAAGCACAACAAGCCCAGTGAAGCGCTGCTAATTTACAGGCCAATGATAATTATACAAAATAACAGAGATGTGGAGGAAGGAGAAGCAAAGCGGAAATTAGAAAAATATGAGGTTGCCATGAATGAGTCAAAGTTAATGTAAGAAAGAGAGGCGCGGAGTGGGGGCAGAGAAGCGAACATAAAAAAAAAAGAAAATACCTTAACTTCGACTGCAACGAAGTTATAATACCCTTCACAGATGCATTTCTTAATGCATAAAAGGGTTTGAAATGATTTGAATCTTGATTTTGATCGGTCAGTTTGTATGGCAGCTATATGATATGGTAGCCCTAACTGAACAATTTATTCGGTGATTATAGCTCCGCCTTAGACCATAATCCATGACAAATTTCGTGAAGATAATTGTTGAAATGAGGAAACCTTCCATACAGGAATTGGTTGAATCGTTTGTTGTTCTTGTTGTAATGAATACCTAATCCCCTTTGGGATGGTAAGGATTAGCTAAGTTGTCATCGAGGTCATCCAACGGTAGGAAGGACTAGGTAGGCCTTGGAAACATGCTGTTTCGACGGGGTCGGACTATAGGTAGAGTGGTGTCAGCTGAGTGGGGTTAGCTGGGCATGCAAAGAGATGGCTAGTGTCATGCGGGTACTCGTTGCAAACTGGACATATGTTTGATATGTCAGGCTCATAAGATATGTCAGCGTCTATTCTGGATAAGTACGAGTTTAACCTGCTACAGTATCCAGAACGAAACTCCGCAAGACTCTCGATTCTCGCGGCAACTCGAGCTCTTCGTCTGCAATGCATGGTGGTTTGACTCCAAGTACGTTATTCACTGAGAGAAAGTCGGTGAAGGTGTTAATGGCTCCACTGTGAATGGCGGTCAGTGCAAGTCTGAAGTTTATTGCGTCCAAAGTCTGGTCGGCGGGGTTTGGATGGGTCAGTTTGTATGGCAACTATATACTACAATGGTCCGAAGTCGGCGGTTCTGACAAATGGGCAGTTTCTTGGGAAGAAAAGGAAGTGTGCAAAATTTCAGATCGTTATCTAAAAAATGCAGCGACTAATCCGCATATATACAGACAGACGGACATGGAAAAATCGACTGTGCTCGTTACCCTGATCATTTATAGGATTTTCAGCATTTCTTTCTTTCTTCGTTAACCTGTTGAGGGTATAACTTTCAACATATTATGTAAATATGACTTTTTCTATGTAAATATGTATGTATTAAACTAGAAACTCACGAACAGCGGATGTGAAGTTATGCAGCAAGATAAAATGTGAAGCCGACCACAATGCTCCGAATGTACAGTAACGAGAAGGCGCTACAAAATACGCACAAATATCTTTTTTATAACGTTTTACATAAAAATTGGAAATTCATTTGCCACAAATGACGCCACTGCATGAACTACAGACTTGACTCCTCGCGACTTGTCGGTTGGCATGACTGAAAAGAGAGTTACTTGCCATGCGACACGACACCGCACAGCGTGGGAGTGTTGCACGCGCAAAAAGGATGCCGGCGCAGCGAAGAGAGAGAGAGGGGCGTATGAGTAATGCAGAACAGTTCAAGCCAAACAAAATGCTACAAAGGAGCTGCTGGGTGAGGCAAGAAAAACGGCGACTTTGCATGAGATGACAGTACATAAACAAAACATGACTAAAAGTACAATAAAGCACAACAAAAGCAACAAGAATAGGGAGCACACTCAAGACTACCGCGCGCTGTACTGCACAGAACAAATTAGTGCAGTGTCGTGGGGCGAACGAAGAGGAATGTGGAGTTGATAGTGAAAATAAAAACGTTGCAAAACAAAACAATAACAATAACAAAGGCGTTGCTGAGCAAATAAATGGCATATTGCACGTACTGCAGACTTGCATATTTTGACGCCATTAAATCTGAGCAATTTGCTATGGCAGGGCGTTTGCTAATAGAAAAAGGGATCGGGATATTTCATGTATGTGAGTATACACACACATATGTACATATAGACGTGCACTTAAGGTACAAGAGGTCAGTTGCTGGACAAATGCGGCTGTGAAGTTGGTGCAAAGTGGGCAAGCAAGGCAAATAAGCAAACTCGCATTGGGTTCGAAGTGGAAGTGCTGCACATTCAACAAATGGGAATAATATCGAGTGTGTGTGGGGATCCCGTAGTGTTTAAATGGTGGGGCTTTAAAGATCTATAGGCAATTTTTTTTAAAGAAACCCCCGCCTTGTATTGAAGGCGGTTCGCGGTAGTAGGTGGACATGAGAAACTTTTCATGCACCAATATTAATATAAAGGGTGGTCCGTATGGACATTTTATTGACTATAGGACTGTTTTTAACAAATTATTTTTACTTCACAGTAATTGCAGTAACAAATTAGTTTTAAATTGAAATCGAGTACTATGGAATACATATTGGGTAGTCGAAAAAGTCTTTTCGTATTTTATAGATGTCGTTGCAGTCGCATATCTCCAGTGCTACCAATTAAAATTCTGGGTAAGTTGAAAAAAGTTACAGCTGTTCAAAAATTAGTGAAAGTAATGAAGAAAATCTATATGTATTTTGGAATTTTTGTATAAAAAAGGGAAGCCACCAATGAAATTTGTGAAGTTTACAGAGACGATGCTGTATCAGTTCGCGTAGCACAACAATGGTCCGCTCGTTTTCGTTCTGGAAATTTCGATAAGAAAGATGCACCTCGCTCTGGTCGACCTATCGTTGAAAAAGTCGATGAAATTATGGAAAAGATTGATCAGGACCGTCACAAAAGCAGCCATGACATCGATAAGGGACTTAACATTCATCATCAAACGGTTTTGAAGCATTTAAAAAAGGTTGGCCACAAAAAGAAGCTCGATGTTTAGGTACCACATGAATTGTCAGTGAAAAATTTAATGGGCCGGATTAACATCTGCAATTCTTTGCTGAAACGAAATGAAATCGAACCATTTCTGAAGCGAATGATAATAGGAGATGAAAAGTGGATCAAATACGACAATAATGTGTGAAAAAGATCATAGTCCAAGCATGGTGGCAAAGCCAGGATTGACGCCTGAAAAGGTTATGTTAGTGTTTGGTGGAATTGGAAAGCAATAATTCACTAAGAACTGCTCCAGCCTGGTCGATCGATTGATTCTACATTTTACTGTCAACAACTGATGCGATTGAAGCAAGCAATCGAAAAAAACGGCCAGAACAGATCAACAGAAAGGGCTTCGTCTTTCATCAGGACAACGCTAGATCACACACATCTTTCATGACGCGGCAAAAACTGAGAGAGCTTGGCTGGAAAGTTTTGATGCATCCACCATATAGCCCTGGACTTGCCTTATCGGACTATCATTTGTTTCGGTCAATGCAGAACTCCCTTAATGGAGTAAAGTTGGCTTCAAGATAAGCCTGTGAAAATTACTTGTCGCAGATTTTCGACGAGAAATCAGAAAAGTTTTACACTGATGGAATAATGTCTCTAGCGGAAAAATGGCAAAAACTGGTCGATCAAAATAGTTCATATTTGGTTCATTAAATTTCATTGTAAATATAAAAAAATAAGCTGAAATTTAATTAGAAATACGAAAAGACTTTTTCGACTACCCTATATAATGGGTATTTTCGCTAGTTGGCGCTGAAAGCGCGTAATTCTAGTTTTATTCGTCGCATCGGGTCATGCTATACCTTTTTGGAAAGCTCATTTCACGCACTATTTGATTGATTGTCGTTTCTTTCGTTCGTGCGTTATAGCGTCGCAAACATGGAGCAAAGTAAAGAGAAAATCCGGCATATTTTACAGTACTACTACGATAAAGGCAATTTATGGACCCGATACAGTTTCCATTTTCACCGCACAACGATGGTTTCAACGTTTTCGTTCTGGTGTAGAGGTGGTCGAAGATGCGCCACACTCCGGAAGGCCTGTCGTCGAAAATTGCGATAAAATCGCTGAATTGGTCGAAAGAGACCGGCATAGTAGCAGCCGTAGCATCGGTCAAGAGCTGGGAATGAGTCATCAAAAATTAATTTCAATTTCAATGAAAAAAAATTCAATAAAAAATACCGCAAGACTTTTTTGACAACCCATTATATAGTATATGGAGACATTTCCTTTCTACCTTTCGTTAGAGCTTATAAGTTTTGAGATCCTTCTACAAAAATGTTTCTATATGGGATATTCAATAATTTTTTTAAAAGGCTGATCAGATATTTTAGATCTAAGATTTTCTAATAAAGACATATTGAGGTAGAATGAGTCAGAAATCACTCGAAGGAGCTCGACACTATTATTCAACTTTCTCTCTAAAACTTATTTTGTATGAGACGGATCGTTTGTGGGTTAAGATCCTGCTTTTTCAGAGGACTTCCTTAAATATATTTTAGACACCATAAACTAACGATAATTATTGCTATAGAAGAACAAGTGTGAAACGATTTTACACCCCATGCTACATTTCCTGCAACTAACTACACCATAAAGAAAGCTGCCTTAAGACCACCCGTTGCTTCCAAATATGTACATATGTATGTATGTGTGCTTCAATTTGCCAGCAGTAAGGCCGTTAACGCCGCTAATAGCCGCTTATTGCCGGTCGGAATGTGCTAAATCATGCAGCGAATCGAAGTTGCTTACTACTGTTGTTGTTATAGAAGTCGTTGTTGTAGTTGTTATTGTTAATATTGCTGTTGCAACATTTTGTAGCATTTAAGCCAAAGTGGCGGTAAATCGTGCAACATAGATTAGCCTTATTGTGTTGCATGTTAATGAAAACAAACAAACAAACATACACACCTACACTTATATATGTAATACAAACATATATGCATACATACATACATACATATCTCCGTCAAACATTTATAAGCACGCAACTATGCCCGACTGGCTAACGGCCGACGTGTATAACCGACATTATTATTATGACTGTGGCTATTGTTATTTTACCGCGTTTGCTTGTTGTTATTAGCAATTGTTGTTGTAATTGTTTTATGCCTGCCGGTTGCAAGTAGGAAGACACTTAACATTTATTGTCTGCAATATTGGCTGGCGGCTTTATTACTGGCGAGCGCATTCACTCAAAGCTTAAATCCCAAAGCCAAACTAGAAAGGCCGCCGCATCACTTTGACCAAACAAAAATACAAAAAAAACGAAAAAATCTCGAAGAAATCGGCGGCCCACAAGCAACGCCCCGATCACACCAAACCAATAGAGCGTTCGTTAAAAAAGCAACGCGAAGCGGAAAAATAAATAAATAACGAAATAGTAAATAATGCTAAAGATAGCCGCAGATGGATAGATAAAAGCGACGATCGCCCGCGGCATTTAACAAATCTTCGTGCTTACTTAATAATAATAACAAAATACATGCAATCAATTGTGCAACGAACAAATAAATATTTGCTAGACTGCAGAGTTTCATAGCTGCCCTGTAGGAAATTTTATCAACTACAATTTCTTAAAAAAAAATAATAGATATCTTTCATATTTCGATAGATACGTTAAAACTTTAAAAATAACTTACTAAAATTTTGAATCGATATCTCGAATAGGTTACCTATGCAATAACCGACCACCGGAAACGGGTTCCACGAAGCGGCGATTTCAGTTTGTGAAAGAAGAAAAAAATCACACGAAGCCAAATCTGAATACGTTGGTTGATCGATGGTATTCATTGCGTTTTTGGCTTTAAATTCGGTCACAATCGTGTCTCGATGCGATGGTGCATTATCATTCATGAATTATTCTTCCACAACTCCGGCCGTTTGTGACGGCTGTTCTCAAGCAAACGCCTCCAAACGACCAAATAGAAGTTCTTATTGACCGTCTGTCCCTCCGAAACAAATTTATGATGCAACAAACCACGAATATCGATAAAATCAATGAGCATCACCTTGATTTTTGAGTGGCTTTGGCGTGGTTTTTTTGGTTTCGGCTCGTTTTTTCTCCCTCCATTCCGATGATTGTTGACTTGTTTGCATGTTAAACTCATAAACCCCTGTCTCATTGACAGTTATAATGACATCCATGTACCTGTTTATGGTACTCTTTTTGAAACAAATTTAGCTTCATCGGGACGAGTCCAGCAAGAAAGCGTTTCATGCCCAAAATATCCACCAAAATCATTCGAACGGATTCGCGAGAGATGTCGAGATCTCTTGCTATCTCTCTAACACCCACCTGATGATTTTCAAGCACCATATCCTTCACTTTAAAATATTTTTATCAGTTGAAGAAGTCGAAGGTCGTCCAGAATGAGACATGTCTTCAACGATCTCCCGGCCGTATTTGAAGCCTTTGTACCACTTGTAGACTTGTGCTTTTGAATCACCGCAAGCTTTTTCCAACATTCCCAACGATGCCAGATTCGAAATTTGGTTAGAAATACAAAATTTAAGAGAAATTCTTTGTTCGATATATTTTTTTTTTCATTGCAAAATCGCAACGCACAACTGAGGAGTACCGACTTAAGTAGCTGCCTTAAACAAATCAGGTTTCATAATCAAGTGACTACATAAGCAAACTTTTCCTACTAGGCTCCCCAAGTTCAAATATTTATACTTACTATGTAGTATGTATGTAGTTTTGGTCTTTACAAATTTAAGCGCTAGTTGGCTGCTTGTAAGCTTTGTCTATGTTTAGTTAGGCGACAAGATTTATTGGCTTTATCAACTCCAACCCATATAAAGCCGCTGATATACCTTTGTGGGTAAATAATTGGAAATCGTGTTTAGCACGGCAAATGTCAAAAAACTTGTATTGGACAAGCGACATTGTGAAGAGAAAGAAAATTAGAATTTAGTTAGAAGATTAACTAGCGTAAGACAAAGAAATCATAACTAAACCTAGATACCACCATGAGACTTAGAAAAAGATATACATATAAATTAAAGACAAGAATAATTAAAAAAGGTAGATTTTATTGGAGAAAATGTACACTGTCCCCCATTAAATTCACAGCGACCATATTCACAAACTGAACGAAGGAGTACAGACTTGCCTTTAATATTGCAGTCGATGGCGTTGAGATCGATGGTATTCAATAACCCTAAAATTTTCGCAGAAATCATCCCTCCAATCCCCTACTTGGAGCGGAACCGCCTCAAGAGATCATTCCTCAACTACGTCAGCGACATCAAACAATACGCCGACTAGACTTCGGACGTAACTAACTTCCGATAAGCACTGATCGCCATTCACAGTGGAGCCATCAACACTTTCACCGACTCCATGTCAGTGAATGGCGTACTTGGAGTCAAACCAGCACCCATTGCAGATGGAAAGCTCGAGTTGCCGCAAGAAACGGGAGTGACCCTTGCGCAGCTTCGTTCTGGATACTGTAGCAGGTTAAACTTCTACTTATCCAGAATAGACGCTGACATATCTTATGTCAAGCGTGCAATGTGTCCCCGCCGGACACTGGCCACCTCTTTTCATGTCCTGTTAACTCTTCTCATCTGACACCCTTCTCCCTTTGGTCTGAACCCCATCGAAACAGCTAGTTTTCTGGGCCTACCGTTGGATAATGTCGACGATGACTTATCTAATCCTTAATTTTAACAGGGATTAGTTACCTGCTACAACAACAACATTCAAAAAGAGCTTTGTACACAATTTGAATAAATTTCTCAGAGAAGGTAAAAATCTACAACCAGTTGCAATATATATAAGTACAATAAGACAATAACTAAGGACTTAGTACCATAAATGGTTCCAGAAAAAGTTTATACAGACCTTGAGCTACTTTAACGGGGCATTAGCATTTGAAGAACACGCGCCAATAATGGGTCTACCACATAGCAAACTTGGGGGGAATAAGGAAACTGTTTTATACTACCCAACAAAGAACACTAGGTAGCTATTAAGAACCGAAACCTGAATGGCTGTCTACAAAAAAATATTAAGCATTATTCATCTACTGAATCTAATAATTTCTGAGCCAGAAATTTCCTTAATCTTTCATCTTCAAAGTTATAAATAAAGATACTAACGATCGAAAAAGTTATAAAAAATAGAATACGAGGAAAATCGCACAACTAGCTCTTGTACATAAGCATTGCTACTCTACCACCTTCCCTTCTCTTTGTAAATTCCAGGCGAGATAGTAAAAACCGTTATCTCTTACACCTACTGTTAAACATTGCACAAGAATTTAACCTATAAACGATTACTGGGTCGTGAGTAGCAACTGAGGCATACTACACAATGTTGTTGCCAACACCATTTATAGCCGCCAATAACAATTACAACATTTACCAAGCAATCGAGGCAAGACTGGCAGCTTAGTTTGTAAGCGAGTGAGAGGAGAATGTTTTCGAAGAATGTGCAACAAAGCGCAACGGAACAGCGTATGAATCACGCTTCAGGTGTGAGAATTTGACTATTGAAAAGCAATAATAAGAACAACAGCTATTGGTGAAGCGGCAGTTAAAGATTAACAAGGGAAACAGTGGCAGCAACAATAACACAGCCTCATTACATTGCCGGGTTAAAAGGAAGCAATGTTGAAGGCGCTTTTCTACTGGTTAACAAAAGCAACACATTTTCGAAGAAATTTTTCGAAAAAGCACTAAAGTGCTGTAAGTGGCAGCAGAAAAGTGTACAAAATGTTGCAAGTAGGCAAATAAAAGTCGTGTTGCGGCAACAACAACTACGACATATACGGATGGTGAATGCTGAAGTCAAACAACTGATTTACACAGTCGTGACACGAACCAATTTGGTTGCCAGGAGACTATCCGAAGAGGATCAACAAGATCGTAGGTATGAAATATTGCGCACAGACACACAAAATCCGCGTTGCAACAACAAGGCGCTAGAATTACAAGAAATTGGCAAATTGGTAATTTACACTGATTGTCATGTTGACCCAAAGGGCACACAGTTTTATGTGGGTGCAACACGAATATGATTTGCGTGCCACAACAGCAGCTGCCACGGATCTGTCAAAATCAACAATAGAAAGAAGGTGATCGTGTGATCAACAAAGGAATGATGTTTGATGAGAAACTCGAAGCAACTCGGTGGATTAGTAGTTGCCACAAAACGACCTCAAAGGAGACCTCTTCAATATAGTTTAGCCACAGAATTGAAGTGGGTTGTTGGTGTCCATCGATCGATCTAAAATTGCTTTACAAAGTGGTTGTTGTCTAAGATAAGTTTTTTATACGATGAAAAGTTATAAGCAGAGTTGCATTAGAGTGGCGTAGTAAGTATGCGTTGGTGCAACATAACTAAGAAGCTAAAAAATTATTTGTTTGACATTCACGCTGTCAATTTTCGCCCCGCTATTCACATAAAAATTAAAAAATTCTTCAAGAAGCTGTCTGTATCATCACTGAAAGCGCTCACATTAACCCCTGCCACTTTTAACGATCAGTCCAACCGACATAAAAACCCGGGCTTACAAAGCCGAAATTGGCAAACAATACAAGTTAAATGCTTGGCAGACTATTTGTCTGCCTCTTGAAGCGTGCATGTGGGTACATACATATATCCATGTGTTTGACGTTTCGCGTCTGCTCGAGTGTCAGCGCCAATAAACGATTTTTTATGAGCATTTCGTGTTTGGTCAATTTGCGGCATTGTTAATGAAACAAACGCGAACAAAAGAGCGCAAAAAGCAATAAATGTGCTAAGAAATAAATTCAAGTGTTTAAAATGGCTGAAATGACACGACATTGACAGTGAGCAGTGAAGTGTTGGCCATTGTCAAGTTTAGTAGCTTAAAGCGGCTGCAGGCCATCGACATTGCTGTTGATGGTCAAATGATGGCCACTTATCTTATATAGACTTTAATGTGGGTGGGATAATTACTAATTTAATGAGCGCAGGCGTTTATGTATAGATATGTATATGTACAATATGTGTGTGAGTATGCAGGTAATGAGGAAAAGAGAGAGTCAGACCTCATATCATATGCATATCTTATTTACTCAGATACAAGCTCAAAAATTCTATTTTTTACAAAGGAAGTCTTTTTTCATCGTATAAGGTTGTAACTTTGACTAGATAATATTCCTAAATGCAAACAGAATGTAAACTTCTGGTCCCATTAATTGGTTTACACCTTTTCATAAGGTTTAAGACTTCGCTTATGTATTTATATTAGGTAAAACGCCTTAAATTAGGCAGCAAATTTTATTTTTGGTGACTTTTTTGAGGTTATGATTAAGAGAAAGAGAGATAGCCAAAGCTCTTACTCTTTTCCTAAAAACTGATAATAACGGTTTAAGAATATAAATATATAACAGGTGGTTCTAGTTGACGTCGTACTTTGTTTTTATTTTTCTTTAGGAGCCTTCGACGGTTCTAGTATGAGTTTAATTTTTAAACAAGGACAAACCATAATCGCAGTGTAACTATAAAACCGTTCAGAATCCTACCGGGTAAATCCAAAATCGAGGCAAATAAGAAATAAAATATCGTTACTCTTCCACATTCCAGAGATGTGAGAGCTGAAGCAGATCCATACCGGTGAGCATATGGTTTGAAGTATCTACGAAACACTTCTAACTTTGTTCCTCTAAAAGATTTGTTACTAGCTGAAAACATAGTTTTACATTTAGATAAAAACTTAAAGAAAAGTATATAACATGAGCATAGCTCTTGTGCGAATTGCCGGTTCTACGGCTGGGAGTCTGAAACACCAGAACACCTGCTACTTGAATGTACACCAGTCTGTAGGCGCAGAATAAATCCATGTTTGCAAATAGAGATCACATCGTCTCAATAGCACCAAGCAGTATATTGGAATTTATCAATGTGCCGGTGCTAGATGAGTCGTTGTGACTTAGGAGATGACACAATGTAACCCAAGTTGCGGTCCAAACCTCATTTTCTTATCTAATCTGATCTAGAAAAAAGGAAGTTCAAGTGAAATTATGGAATAATAAAGTTTATCCTAAAAAACTGTATATGGCTCCCTCTCTCATTTTCTATGAACTTTTCTACCAAGTTCGAAATACTCAAAAGGAAATGTCAGAGTTTCTAAAACGTATACGTATGTACTTGTATATGTTATATGACGTTGACAAGCTGGGTCAGTTTAGCAATTCCCGTCTATCTGTATATCTAGTTTCCCAGTTTTAGAGATGTCAATTTGAAGTTGTGTACATATCTTTTTCTCTCAAAGAAACTGCATATTTAACGGAACCGTTGATATCGGATCACTACAAACAGTACGAACAGGATATATTTACAAAATTTAGTTCAGATTATTATCCAAGGCACGTCTCCGAAGAAATTATTCAAATTTTTAGCATATAGCTGTCATGCAAACTGATCTATGAAAACCCCACAATCTGCGCCAACTAACGTGGAATAAGCCTGCTCAACATTGCATATAAGGTTCTATCGAACGTATTGTGTGAAAGATTAAAGCTCACCGACAACAAACTGATTGGACCTTATCAGTGTGGCTTTAGGCCGGGAAACTCAAAAACTGACAACATGTTCACCATGCGCCAAATTTTGAAAAAAGTCCGAGAAAAAAGGATCGACATACAACACCTCTTCGTCGATTTCAAAGCTGCTTTAGACAGCAAGAAAATAATCTGCCTTTATGTCTGCCGTTATGTCTGAATTCTTGACTATAACTGCGTAAGCGGCGTCTACCCCAAGAAAGAAAAAGTAGATGAACTCTTACGAATATTCGAAGAAAGGTGTTTATGATGCTTTAATCGTCTTTACTACATTAGCTTATCTGCAAGCAGTATCTTAGACCACAAATTCTTAAAAAATTTAGAGCTCTCTTCATAAGATTTCAAAATAATGACAAGACAAGCTTACTGGGAGTTTTTTGCAAAATTTGTATAACTAAAAATATACAAGAACAAATAAATAAATTCAATGACGGACTCAGTTTACAACTTCCTGACTGTGTGGCAGCATTAGTGGAAGTCAATTATATTATATAGGTATACACAACTAGAGGTATTGGTATATGAATAGAGAACAAGCATAAAGCGAAACCGTGCAGAATATGGTAATGACCACCGAAGAAGCGTTTATAGGTGCGATTTTATGACATGAAATAATAATTTTTAGATATGTACACATATATATATACTATAATACTGCAAAAGACAGTATAGTATAGTATTGAATACGAAAAGACTTTTTCGACAACTCGTTAGATAGCCAAAATATAAGCACTAAAATGTAGACGCTTGCACCTACAACCAGAGAGCACTCTTTGTTATTATTCTATAGTTAAATTTTATTTGCTCATCCTGTCATAAAATATATCTATATATTCTCACACACAGTTGGGCGTGTTTGCTGTTGTACATATGTATGTATGTACATACGCCTTTGTACATAAGCCTTAATGTGAGTTTTAATATTTTTTAGCAAACATGTTTATGTTCGAACTTTTTTTTGCGCGTGTGTGGGTGCTTTTCTTTAACTTTTATTATTTATACGTGAAACATAAATATATGTATGTATCTGTATGTGTTTGTTTGTATGGCAGAACCTCTCCTTGCTAATTTTACAGGAGTGTTTCTTACTGTCTGCATCCGAGACTGGCTGTCAGTTCTGCTGCCATTGCGCATATGTGTGCATGTGTTTGTGCGGTAATGTCGTTTCTGACGTGTCAAAATACGCTGGAGGCGATGAGAAAACGTCGAAACAAAAAAAAACATAGTGACTATGGAGAACATTAACTACCAAACAAAAACATTCTCTTTTTTCATTGCCTTACATACACGTGTACATATGATGTATATGTGTGAGTTTGTGTGCCATGCAATTTCAGGCAGTCAAGCAGGCTGATTTTGATGACGACGTGGGTGCTCCTCGAGCGCTCACTAAAGGCGGTAAACCGTCAACAGGAAGCTTACGCGTTGCATTAGTTGTTAACTGATTTTGTTTTGTTGTTGTTGTCTTTTTTCTTCTTCTTCGGCACACTAACTGTGCCATAATGGCTCGCTGTTGTTTGGGAAGATTGAGGAGCTGACTTACATTTTTTTTTTATATTTATTTATTTTAATGCTCATGCGTCTTGTTGGGCTTAAGTCGGTTGTGCTTGTTTTTGGGCGCATTGCTTCCTGTGTACAGCGCATTTTTATAGTTTTTATTGATATTTTTTAGTTTGGCGTACTTTTTTAAGTTTTATTACGATCATTTAGCAACGGTTTCGGCTTCGGTTGGTGGTCCCACCAGCCTTTTCTTTTGCTGTACGCTTTAATACGCGATTTTTATTATGGTATATATGTACATATGTACATATATTGAGAAAGTAGAATCAAATAATGATTTTTGCCAAACCCTAAATCTTTTTTGACTGTAATAACCGTTGTGCTTAAATTCGATTCTGTTTTATTTTGGTTGATAAGCAAAAATGTTAAGATACTTCAGTTTTCTCAGAAAAATATTTAGCTTCTGAAAATCAATACTTGTACCCAATATATGTATGTACGAAAGTAACGCTGCTTTATTCAAAATATTTCATATTATGAAGAAAAGCAAGACCTTTGTGTGTATAGTTTTTGTATTAAATATTCAATTAAGTTCATTCGTTCAATCGAGATCCCAAATATTTGAATTAGATGAGTATTCGTTTACTGATTATTAAGTGAATATTAACTCAGTTGCTCAACCCAAGAATCGAAGATTATATCAATAAGACTGGGAGTGAGTGCACTCTACTTCACTATTGGGAAAAGTTTTTCCGTATTTCTAATCAAATTTTAACATATTTTTTTTTATATTAATAACTAGGGAATTAGGTCACATGTTGCTGTGGTATACATTTTATACTATTATTAATATAATCAACTATTCAATACAGTGAAAATTTTATTTTTGAATAAAAGCGAAACAATTTTTGTAGTATAAGAATCCAAGTGATTGTACTTGAGATTTTGTTTTGAATTTGTTCATACAAAAAAAATTTCATTGGAAAAAATAACGAGGTTAAGCAATGTCTGGTTACCAGCCTTGCTGGCCAGTTAATAGAGTTGTCCGCTTAATAGATTGTACATAATAAACATCAACAAAGTCCATGGTTAATGGAGATGTCCGCTTAATAGGGCGTCCATTTAAAAAAGCTTTCACTATATTCTGCATTTAAGAATTTTTTTACTTTCCTTTCTTCTAAGTTGGGTCGAACTGGACATAGTGTGATAAATTTAGCTAAAATCGGTTCAGCAGCTTAGGAATCCATCGCGGACAAACAACGTGACACGTACTTTTTATATGTATATAAAGATAATAAATAAATAAACAAATATGTACCATTTTGGTCGACATTCATCAGAGTAAATCGAAATTTCAAAATTTCCAGAACAGAAACGAGAAAACCATTATTGTGCTACACGAACTGATGAACAGACATTGTCTACGTAAAATTCACAATTTTCATTCGCGGTTTGCATGGCATTCCTCCCTTTTTTATACAAAAATTTCAAAATATAGCGAATTTCCTCATTATTTCCACTCATTTTTAACAGCTCTTGTTTTCTATATTGCCGAATTTAATATTTTTTCGTTTAAATGAAGCTTAAAATTTCACCTTTCCAACAGTATATGGTATGATACAATGGTAGCGAGAGCGGTAGCACTGGAGATATACGATTGCAACGACATTTATTGACAAAGAAAAGAAGAAAAGACTTTTTCGACTACCCAATATTACTCATTTTTTAAACCTACTTTTACATATATGACTACCGGTGCTATAATTTTACCTGTGTCCACTCACCACCTACTCAAATATTTACTTCATCCAAATGCAAAGAATGGCTCAGACTATTAAAGTAAGAAAATTCAGGAGTATCGCGCCAAAAACCTTATAAATAACGCTACGCAAACAGATTTGGCCTACCTTGTTATATTCCAAATAAATGTAACCAATCACCATTTTCACTAAATACACTTCATTAGTGAACAAATCGCCATTTAGACTCTCAAGCGATGTTCCTATTCCTCTAATAACCTATATATCTTTAGTCCTCTATTCTAAATGCAGTAATTAGGCAAAATTGTTCACTTCTTCTCTGCTTATAAATGCCTCCCTACCAGTCCATTAAAAATTACCTTAACTTGCCGCAATTTGTTAACATTCTGACTTTTGTCATTGTGAAATTATCTATATTTAATCATAGACCGTCGACCAGTTTGCTCGCTTTTCACATTTTCACTCTTCCGTGCTATCGCTACTCGATTAAAGGAGAGCACAAAAAGAACGAAAATGTAGGAATGTTGCATGCAACGGATTGCGCACGAAATGCTGACGAAGAGCTTTGGTTATTTATAGTAAATATGCACGTTGGACCAACTCTATTTTTACAAATATGCAATATATACAAACATACATAGTTTTTCATATTTTACAAATTAGTTCGCGGCATCTGCGCCCATTTATTACATGCCTCGTTTGCCAGCCGCAGTATTCAGTTTGTATGCTTTGCTGGTCGGCTGCACTTATGCAGAGTTATATCTGAATTTTTATGTGGTTGAGCGCTCTAATGTGGTGACGAGTCTACTGCTAATGCATCCGTATTTCATAAGGAAAGCGCCGGTTCCCGTGACTTCTATTTATGCGGTCTTTATACTAATGCAGTTGGAAAGCTTGCTTTGCGCCGCATTCTGGTGTGACTCTTTGGTGGCATTGCATTTTGCAACAATTAGTACTCCACATATTTCTCTTTTCTCTTCTAATTGCTAATGGAAGTGGGTGTTAGTATGTGAAATTGCGACTATTTGACTTGGTCTCATTAAAAGCAATTTTTTCCATTTTATGTTTTTAATTTATTGCGCCTACATGACTTTTAATTAGTCACGAAGTTGCGGTTTATTTAAGCTCTCTCGAGAGAGTTGGTGAGAAAAATTTATTCTAAATTGCTGGACCGCTTTTAGGCTTGGCAGGCTTTTAGGCCTAGAAAATCAACAGCTGACCAGATATTCACCTTGCGCCAAATCTTGGAAAGAACCTTGAAAAGAGAATCGACACGCACCACCTCTTCGTTGATTTAAAAGCTGGTTATGACAGCACGAAAAGAGCTGCCTTTATGCCGCTATGTCTGCATTTGGTACCCCACAAAACTAAAATGGTTGTGTATACTGACGTTAAGGAATAACAAAGGTTCTGACAGGATCAGAAAGAACCTCTCCTAGCAGTTTCGATGTCAAACGAGGTTTTAGCAAAGACAACTCCCTGTCATGTGACTCTTCCGCTTACTAATGGAGAAAATAATTCGAGCTGCAGAACTAGAAGAGAAAGTACCATCTTCTAGAAAAGTGTACCGCTGCTGGTGTACGTCGATGATATCGATATCACTGACCTTAAAATAATAATGAAGCGAAGCAAATGGGTCTGGTAGTGAACCAGGCAAGACGAAATATCTCCTGTCATCAAACAAACAGTCGTCACACTCGCGACTTGGCTCCCACGTCACTGCTGACAGTTAAAACTTCGAAGACCTAGATAATTTCCAACAACAAAGTCAGCTTCGAAACCCAACAAAGAATAATTCTTGCCAACAGGTGCTACTTCGGACTGATTATTCAATTAAGAAGTAAAGCCCTCTCTCGACGAACAAAAACCAAACTCTAGAAGTCACTCATCATCCCCGTCCTGTTATATGGTGCAGAGGCATAGACGATGACAACATCTGATGAGTCAACGTTACAAGTTTTCGAGAAAAAGGTTCAGTGGAAGACTTATGGTCCCTTAGGCGTTGGCCACGGCGAAAATCGCATTCGATGAAATGATAAGCTGTATTAGTTATACGACGGCATTGACATAGTTCAACGAATTAAGAGACAACGGCTACGCTGGCTAAGTCAAGTCGTCCGAATGGACGAAAACACTCCAGTTCTGAGAGTATTCGACGCAGTATTTGCCGAAGGAAGCAGAGGAGGAGGAAGACCTCCACTCTGTTGGAAAGACCAGGTAGTGAAGAACCTGGCTACACTTTAAATCTCTAATTGGCGCCAAGCAAAGAAAAGGAAGAACGATTGGCATGCTGTTGTAAACTCGGCTAGAACCGCGTAAGCGGTGTCTACGCCATTAGAGAAGAAGAAGAAGAATTCGAAGTCTCTAACAAGTATGCATTTCTTAGAGAAAATTAAGGTATTTCCTAAAATACAAACATATTTATATTCCAAATTTTGTGAAATAATTTTATTTCAGCAGAAAACTAAATTAATAATAATTTTTTAATATTTTATTAGGTCTTCGTCATATTTCGAGCGATTACTGCTTCCGTCGAAATAGCATAAAATTAACCATGAAAAATTACACAGAATTCGATATCGACTCTGGACTATCGTTTTCCTCACCGCAATGCACAGAAGTCACGTAATTAATTTGTAAATACGCGCCGCTCTCTGGAAACCACCGCCAGCATATTCTGCTATATATTCGAGCGCTAGCGACCACATACAAATTCGTATTTACGAATGGCATTATAAATAGCCAAATTAGTATATACTATGTAGTATGTATGTATGTACATATATACCATAGACTCAAACCAATTGCAGTAGCCGGTAATCCGATACCCACACCACATATAAAGCTGCTGCAATGCATCGGGGCAACCACTCGTACGCGAAGTCGCAATCAAACGATGCATAATTACAAATTACGACAAATCACTATGAAATACAACAACAGTTTACGCAGCAAAACAAATTGCAATGCAGCGCACGCAACTCTGAGAGAATTAATGTGTTTATGTGTATTTTATGTGGATCAAAGTTGGTATGTATGCGCCTGCGCGCTGATAAACAACGGAAAATGCATTTCCACACACAATAATTTGCAATTCGATATTGTTAATAAAAATCGAATATAATCGTAGCATAAAGATAGATAAAATAGAAAATTATTTACACAACAGAAAAATTAAATACTAATTTCATGAAATAATTACTCTTCTTGAAAAAACAACAACAAAAATCAAAGTACTAGTTGTGTGATTCTATGCAATTACATAATAATACGTTGGCGCATTTCAGACACTACATAAATTATATAACAAAGAAATATCTACTCGCTCTCGTATAAATACGCCATATTAGTGCGCGATCACGGTGGCAACTGCGCTGGCAGACTATGTGGAGCCACAGTCGCAGCCACAACCACGCCATGTTGCAAAAACAATGTGAGGGAAAAATTAAAAACAAAACACTGAATGAAAGATATGAAAACCAAAACAAACTAGCTCGTATAAAAAATAAAAGGAAATGGAATTGATTATGGTGCGGTGGGGCAGAGGGACGTTGACATATCGACGCATATGGCCAATCAAGTAGGCAGTCAATGCGGTCCCACCAACGTCCATTCGCATGAATGAACGAACGAACGATTGAATGTGCCGTTGACAGGCGAGAATTTGTCACTCCGACGCGTACGCGAACAGTGTGATTGATAAGTAGTGATACAATTAGATTTGAAATGGAGTAAAATTAACTGAACTTAGATAAAGCATGAAATTTATTGGATAATGAAAGAAAATAAATTTATTATTTATAAAAAACAAGAAAGAAGATATCTTTGGCAGCACCGAAATCATAGTAATACCCCCTAAAGAAGCATTTTTTATAACATGAAGGATATAAAAGTTCTTTATTCTAATTTTATCGTTCAATTTGGATGTCAGCTATAAGCTATAGTGCTCCAATCTGAGCAATATATTCGAAAATTATAGCAATGCTTTTTAATAATAATTCATAACTTTCTTGGTCGGCAAAAATCCTCTTAGCTGTATCCTCCGCGCGTGTGTCGACTGGGCAATGGGTGTCGCTGCTTACAATGTCATGATATCAAACTACTTAGCTCCTGGCAGAGTCATTACATTGCAGGCAGGCGACTCGGCTGACGTATTTTCCCAATCATCCCTTTGTGTTGGACTGCTTTACATGCATCCTCAAAAGTAGGTAAATAGGTAATACAATGACCATTGCTAATGAGTTACCTGGCGGTTGGTATAAAACGCTAGGGATAGTGATCCCCAAATTTAAAACTTAACATGGAAGAGAAAAAAAGAACGAAGCGGAGTGGGATGTCAGACCAAATGTCATCGGGAGACGGGACTGCTACCACTGGCGGACACAGCGATCTTTGGAACTGTGTCTTCACCGGCCACACCTTCACTGCAATGGGAGCAGGATGCGGTGGTTGTAGTACTACTGCCAAACCAGCTTTATGGCGCACAGGTGCCACTTGAAGACTCCAACCAAGAAAGCGTGAATATGGCATGCTATGTGGAAGTAGGTGAAAACATTATTAAAAATTTTTCAGAAGCAACCGCAGTCTTTTAAGAAAATTGCAAATGTGATACGGGCTAATCCCAAAACCATGTACTACGTATTGATAGAAAGAAATGTTCTGGTAAAAGAAAAGGGCCACTTGATCGTGAGGAGGCGAAGAACGTTGTGATCAATCTCAAGAAAGACCCAAACATTTCGGAAAGGAAACTGGCCAGCCTTCCTGGATGTTCAGAATATTTCGTACGCATTACGAAGAAGGAAGCTGCTGTACAAGATACAGAAATAATGAAAAAGAAACGGATAACACGAACGAAACGGAATACAGCGAGCTAAAACGCTGACGAAAGATTTTGTTGAGAAATTCGAATGCTGCAGGTCATTCCAAATTTTGTGGAGATCATTGAGGATAAATAAGTTCTCATAAAATCCAATAGATATTGGAAAGCGCTAATTTTGCTATACTTCTCCGAGAATACATCAAGACATATGCCACAAATAGTTGGAGTCTCCTTTTACCGAAGCAAGTATTTCAGATCCAAATTCATCCATTCGGACGACAGTATCTAGCCAGCGTAGCAGCTGTCTCTTAATTAGCCTAACCATGTTAATGTCGTCGTGTAACTCATCCACTCATCGTTCCATCGAATGCGATATTCGCCGATGGCAAAGGACCATAAATCTTCCACAACATATAGCAGGACGAGAGTAATTCCCACAATAGTCGGATCTACGCACCGGATTTGACCCGGATTTTATCCGACCAAGGGCTATTATTTCAGAGATCTAACCCTGTTTAGATCGGTAAGTTTTAGTTTAAACTTCTCTTACGGGAGTAATGAGTGATTTAATGAGTTTGGCCTTTGTTCTTCGAGAGAGGACTTTATTTCTCAATTACAGTATTGGCTGGTTAGGTAGAGTTATTCAGAAAATTCAGTGAACCATATATACAGGATCATTAAACCCACGGACGAGTCTCTTTATATATTTTTTGTCCCAGGTATTTTAAGCCCAAAGCAGAGACAGTGCATTCCTGGAGTCACTTTTTCTTCAACGATTTAAAGTACAAACGTCTAAATTCCGAGAACATCCCAGAAGTATAAACACTGATATTAAATTTATATATTTCTCTACCAAAATTTTCATAATTTCAGTTTCCCTTCGCATTTTTCTTCTCTTGTATGTTTCGAAGTTGTTAAATCAAGCGTAGCCACACTTTTAGATACCACTGTAGCAAGATGTTTATTTTTCTATTCGTCACACAAGCAAAGCCAGCAAGTCTAAGCTTGAAGACAGCGTTGTCACTTAGCTAGCACGATGCCTTATATGGCAGGATGTCTGGTGTAAGTCCAAGTCGTTACTACTGAAGCGCGTAAAAACTAACACAGACACACACAAGTACGCAAACATATAAACAAAATCAGTATGTACATTTATTATATTCGAGGTGAACACTCCACGCGTTATAAACCCAATATTTCAACGATATTATGCTCGCAGTATGTTATTTCATAGATACTGTTGTTGGCGTGGTGCACGGTGCATCCATAATGAAGGTAAAAATAGTGGTGTTTAACTGTGCAATTGTCAGTCATTCATGCCTTCGCTGGCTGACTGACTGACTGACTCGGAAGTGCTGTAAAAGCGTTTCGACTCGATTGAATATCGTCATTGACGTGTGCTTATATTTTAGTGTCTTTCCGCTTTGCCACCGAGTGGTTTTGAATTATTGCCCCTGATTAAGATTTCAATTGCCGGCAATAAAAACATTGAAAATTGATTTTTTACGATCACTTAAATTGCGGTAAAAAATGAGAAAAATGAAACGCTGTGCGGCATATAAAAGAGTATAAAGTAGAGTCGCAAACCAATTAATATGACCACCATATTGGCAGGTATTTGGAAATTTTATATTGAAAATTTTGGGATTTTGGTGTGAAATAAGGATTTCAGTTAACAAGTTTGGCAATATTTTAACATAATTTGACGAATAAATATATTGTATGTGGAATATCTAAGACTACTACATACTTCGAACTGAGTAGGCATTTGTGAAGTAAAATCCTTTCTCGACGATTAAAGAGCAAATTTTACAAGTCACTCATGATCCCCGTCGTGAGAAAAGTTCTGCGGAAGATTTATGGTCCTTTGCGCATTAGCCAGGGCGAATATCGCATTCGGTGGAACAATGAGCTGTACGACTTATACGACAGCTGTACGAAATTGACATATGTAGTTCAGCGAATTAAAAGACAGCGGCTTTGCTGGCTCGGTCATGTCGTCCGAATAAAATTTATTAAAAACGGTGGTGAAAAAAGACAGTTTGGATACGATTTTTTATAGAACAAGAAGTTTTTTCGAGATGTATTGTAAACCTGATAGAAAATTATTTAGAAGACAACCCTAAAGGAACACTGGTCAACTGCCAGTACTTATGCAGTCCCAAGGTACTTGATTCCTTTTATTCGAAAGAAGATTCGCAAGAAGTTTCGTGATTATGTGGCTCTCAGCAAGGTTCGTCGCCCTTGTTATAGGAATTCTGGTAGGTAATAACTCGATTCGCACCCCGCCGAAAGCTTAAGATCCTGTCAGATAACGTTAACCGATGTTGTCCGAGAGAAATTAAGTTTGAATTGCCTCGTTGCTGCTCATTTGTTCGACCATTTCTTTCTTGACTAAAGTCAATACGTCTTGGCTTTCGTTCTTTTAGTTTCCTAGAAGAACTTTATGGAAACGAAGCATTCAACTATGGAAATTTATCTTAGGTTCAAGTTAGGTTATATACCATATAAAGATTAAGTTCTTCTTTAAAACACTGAAAAAAAATTATTTATCAAGTGTGCTCAGTTTAACAATTTCTTAAATATTTATTGGAAACTACAGCAATTCTCTCTACTCAGCTGTTTAGTCGCCGCCGAAGCCTCGGACCACCCTTATATGTAGCCTTATACCACCAGTCTCAGCAGAATATTAAAAATATTTTCATTACGTACGTGGCACATACATACACTCGTGTTCGTTAGCGACATCGTTGGCGCTTGGGGACACTACGCCGGTGGCGGTCATGTTCAAGGCAACCACTTCGCCGTCTGCTTATCAATTGTTGTGAAAGTGTTGAAAGTGAACGGACAAAAAGGAAGCTATAATCGAATTGAATTTATGTTTGTTTCGCGGAAATTATTAAATTTACTGGCACTTCCTATCGGCCAGCCTCGTGCAAGGCTTCGTACACTTTTAATACACACAGACTAGTAAATAACTTTATTACACACTCATAGATTTTATTTGTTCTCCACAGCAATAAAATTCTGTCGCTGTTGGGTTCAGTGTCTCCGCGAAACCGGCTTATATAATTAACACAAAATTTAATGTTAAGTAGCGCTACGGCATGCCACAAAATTCAATGTAACATTTGTTTCTAGAGTTAGACTTAAAAAGCCGCTCTTTTGACATCAGCTACCAGGTCTTTAAACGGAGCAGAAGCTCTTTAAGTGCCGCGATTGCAAGTACATCAGTTTGATTGCACGTCTTTAGTGCGTATTATTGCCGCTTGTTGCACCACATCACAGAAATATGTGGCAGTTAGCGATAATGCAAATGTATGCACTTAATTTTTCAGTTCAACTTGAGCGGCCACAAACCTCGACTGCGCTGGCAGTAGTGCTAATTGACGGAAGTGCAATTTAGAAATGTTTGGAAAGGACGAACCGGTCGGAGAAGTTAATTGAAGGTGTTGCACTCAATGTGCGCTGCTAATGTTTTGCTCGATTAGTGAAGTAAAAGCGTGCGCTCAAGGTGCTGTGGCTTAGCATTGAAGCGTTAGCAATGATGATTCACACGAGACGAGGCAGGGCGCTTAGTTAATACTGCTAACTATGAATAAGCAAAAATTCACTGAGAAAAATAAAGATTGATTGATGTGAACTGAAAATTATGGAGATGTTCTGAAAATATGTGCAACATTTTTTATTTGTATTATGTAGCCATCGATAAATAATAAAATGTATTGAAAAATTTGGTACCAATTCGGTACAGGTCAGTAAAATTTCACGTAGATATTTACATTTGTCACAATTGCCTACAGACTGCATTGAGAAATTCTGTAGCAATTTCGAGAAATTAACTTCTCAAATGTTTAAGGAATACTGTAAGGGGCTATACCAGTGTCACACTTTCAAATAATTATTTTTGTTTTTGCTTTTTCGATAGTTTATATATTCAAAAATATCCTGTGAAATCGGCAAGGTCGTATCTTGAATAGTTTTTGAATGGCAGCGTTCTAAACAGCGACCGCTCAGAGGTGAAAACATTTAGTATATATGTAAGTGAAACTTTAAACGCGTTTTTTTCGAAACGACATTTTTCAAAATTGCTGACATAATAACTCAACGAGAAATTGACCGACCGACAAAATTAAAACTGGGTATAGTTGAATACATTTGCTATACAATAAACTACGATCTTTTTGATTGGTTGAAAATTGTCAATTTGGCATTGAAAAAACGACCATTTTTTCGTAAAAAAAACGATTTTTTTTTCAAAATTACGCCATTTTCTTAATTTTTGATATTTTTCAAAGATCGTAGTTCATTGTATAGAAAATATATTTAAGTTTAATAAACATTTTGAATTTTTTTTGTTTCAGCTACTCATTCGACCGGAATCATGCCAGCAGTTGAGGCACTTTTTTTCGGCACTTCCGCAGACAGCACATAACTCCGTTATTTTTCAATATTTTTGTAAAAAAAAAAATTTTAAATAGCTAAAAATATACTTTAATACGTCCGTAGAACGTCGAAACATTCAATCAAGTACTTTATTTAAAAAAAATTCACGAAAATCGCCTAATTTTTCAAGCGTCACACTGGTATAGCCCCTTAAATCGTCCAAAGAGAAATGGAGAACTAATTCTTGAAAACCCTTGGAAGTGATTAGAGAGTTCGAAAAAGTCATGGTGTCATTATATATTCTGAAGTAATCCAGACCCAAACTAAGTAAAAAATTATAATCTTATTTTATACTACAAAAATTTTAAAGAATTTCGTAGTTCCGCAAACCGTTTTTATACTCTTGCAACATCTTGCTTGATATACGCGTTCCTTAACAAAAAAGTTAGACGAACCTCAAACCGGTCTTAGCCCATAACTTAGCATTAAATTAAGATGTATAATTTTAATTTGGCAAGGCCCCGCCTCCTAAAATTACCAAATTCGCTAAAGATACATCCTATAACCATATCGACTATGTGAAAATTGAGGAAATCGAATCATAGTCCCACTCACTCCCCATATAACGGTACTGTTAAACACTACTAAAAGCCCGATAAATCAAAAATTAAATACGCCAGAGACATTAAATTTTACCATCGGGATGTTATGAAGAGGAGCCGGAGTCAAAACTGGACAATGGTCGTGGCCCTGCTCACTTTTAGGTGAAATCAAATATTATCTGCTTGAACGATTTCCACCAAATCCAACACATGGCATTCACATGTCTCTGTATAAAAGTATGAAGTGTTCGGTTAAACCCGAACTTAGACCCTCCTTACTTATTTATATTATTTTAGCCAAAGCTAGAAAAAACCTTAACTCTCACTGCTCCGAAGCTATTATGTCCTTCATAGGTGTATTTCTAATAGCGTACTATAAAAAGATATACAAAGATCTTTATCTGGATTTTGATTGGTCAGTTTGTATGGAATATATATGCTATAGTGGTCGAATCTAAACAAGTTTTACGGAGATTGCCTTGCGTTGCCTTGAAAAGTAATCTGTGCAAAATTTCGTGAAGATATTTTGCCAAACAAAAAATGTAGTTCGCTTATATACCGACCGAGAGACCGACCGACGAACCTGACGAAATCGACTCAGTTCGTCACGTTTATCATTAATAAATATATACTTTATAGGGTCCTCGAAGTTTTCTCCTGCGCGCTACAAACTTCTAAGAAAACGTAATCTATATTATATTCATGGTATAAAGACAGCCGTGAGAGAGACTGAACTGAGAAGAGTACCTGATACAATCAAAAACTGCTATTTCTACTACTAAAATCTCTAGATATTGTATTTATAAGAAATAAATGAAACACTAGTTGCTTGATTAACCTTTTTACTAACAATAATTAATATAGTAAGTCACTTACTTCAAGACTCTTTAAAAAAAAAAACAATAAAAGTGAGGATTTTCTTAGCTTCTGTGATTCACTTAAACCTGTATTAAATGATCCAGTGTTGATAATATTCAGATGTAATCGAAAAGAAAGCTAAACATTCTACAGCTAACTCCAATTCGACTATCAGATCTGTTCAAGATCTAAATTATACGGACATTAATTCACTTCTCTAAGAAAATAACGGTTATCCCGGCTTGGATCACTCTAGATCGTATAGGTAGGCAAAATTTAAAAAAATTACAATTTCAATGGCCGTATTCCGACTGTAAAAATTGCTTCACACAAGTTAGTTAGTTCGGGATCTCACAAATTTGCGCTAGGCGTAATATGAAAACAGCATGTGGTCAACAGTCCAAGCTTTCTAAATTAACTCCTGTTTCACATGTTTTTAAACTTTTGCCTTATGAACTCTTGTGAGCTGCGTTCTTCTACAACTCGACAAGTTGTCATTAATCCGTGGCGCCACAGTTCTTTAATTGCCGTCGTTGCTGCTGTTCCTCAATCGCCTGAAGTCTTAATTAATCAAAGAGCTGACAATCAATTTTAATTTTTTCGCATTTTTTTCTTTCCTCACCACAACGTAGCCGCCTATTTGGCCAAAAATGGTGCTAGCGTAGTACCACTGAATTGTCCAAATTCACTTGCCTGCCACATTTTTGCACTACGACTTGTTGGAAAATTTGTGGCACGTTCAATTAAAAGTGAATAAATACGAAGAACCAAAAATGGGCAATGTGCGCGGACATTTTTATTTGACGCGAAGTCGTTGGTGGTGCCAAAAGTTGGATGTGGTGTGGATGTGCAACTGGAAAAGTTGTCGCTCGAACGTGGTGTAGTGTTGTTGTCGCGCATATAATTGAGCACTGCAGTGTTGTTATTGTTGTAAAGTTTTAATTTTCGCTCATTTTCTTGTGCTTATTTTTGGGTGCTTATTTTTTGTTTTGTCCTCGACTTGTCTGTTATGTATGTACTGCGGGAAAACGTGCCAACAGCTCATTAGTGGCGCATTTTTTAAGCAGCCAACGACAACTGCGCGGAATGTTGCTGCAACATGGTTGTTAGGTCAGCGCTTGTATATGGTTGCTTAACGGATTTTTCGTGGGTTGTAGTTCGTTATGTTTTCTTTAGCCCTTAGCAGGGCTAGTGCGACACGCCCCACCGAAGGTATGCCACGAAGTTGCTGCAACATTTGTTGCACTTATTGCAGGTAATTAGAGTGGCAGCAAATAAAAATTACAGAAAAAATTAAATTGCAGTGCAAAGTAATCCTTTATAGCATAATATGGCAACTACATTATTTTTGTATTGCCTCCTACAAGCCGAAAATTTGAGTCAAAACTGAGGGTCCATGCCATTAATTCTCCATAATTATTATCAGCTAGTTTTCCTTGTCCAACTAAATGTGCAGATTTAATGCCTAATGTTGCATAAACCAAAACTAAGTAATCAATAAGCGCAACAACAACAACACTGAGAACGATCGAAGCAAGCGCACGAATAACTTTTGACATTTCTCATACAAATGCGACGTTTAGCCACCGCGAGTCGAGTGTCGAGTCGTGCCAATGCGGTTCGCTTGTAAATATTAGCTTCATTGCATCTGTGTGATATGTCAAAAATAATTGGGTAGCACGCCTATGTTTATGCTTCTGCTCGTGCCACTGCTGGCCGGTTTTCGGTTTCAAAACGCTGCTTGCGCGCTAATAAAGATTGTGCAACTCGTTGACGGCGCAGGCAAATCGCCAGCATCCGAGCGCAGCAGCGATATGCTTGGCGCCAACTTGCAACATTTGCTTAGCTTTCGCTATTTGCGCTATGATCGCAAGTGGCATGGAAACATTTTAATTTAATTTTATTAGGAAAAAACTGATAGTTTTTCCATCAGCTCGCTCGCCGACAAGTGATAAGCAAAACTAGATTGTTGCTTACAAAGCGGTTGCAAAATGGTGTAACGGCAATAAAAATGTAGACATAAATCAAAATGCGGTTGACACTTAAGATTTAAATTTTAATGTGTAGTGGCTATGGGTGAAGTATTAATTGGTTTATTGGACGACAGCTGCCATAAGCAAATTAATAGTGAAATTAATTGGAAGGAAGAGAAACGTTCAAAACAGAAAATAATTTTTTGATAATAAAAAAATAATTTAATTTTTGTGATGAGAAGTCATTCAGCGCAGTGGCGGATCCAAAAGGGGTTTTAGGTGTCAAAACCCCCCAAAATCAAAGAATTATATTAAAATTAAAATTTGCGTAGTATTAAAGACTTAAAAAATATGTTACAAAGACAATTTTAAAAAAATACTGGATTCGCTATTGATTCAGCGTTTCATTCACAGAGCCTCACAAATAACCATTTTAAAGTTCTGTGGTTTTATTTGCCATTCAGCTTTACCAGAATTTAATTTGTCGGCTTTGTTGCTCTCTATTTAGACTCATTCTAGTCAGAAAATTGACTAAAGTCTGGTATCAACTGGCTCTCATCATCGTGATACAGTTTGAGTACTTTTCATACTTCATATTTATGTTAGATTAGGTCGTAGGGTTGATTCTCCCATTAAAGGTAGCGCTGGATCTCACTTGGAAACTCCTAAAAATATATCACTAGATCCTCATAGAACGACGAAGCGACTGCATATTTAAAAAAATAATATTCAAAATGTTTAAAAGAGCGACCATGAGATCTATAGTTGAATATGTTGGGCAAAAGATTTTAGTCAAGGACTTTCTATACCAAGGAAAGACCTTGGTATCTAAAAGCCATCGAGTTTTATGTACGCCAAAAACACTATTCAAGATCTACCTGATTAGTTCCCATATTTTAAAACGGACTTTTATGTGCGCTCTTCAGAGCAAACAAGCTCGGGCCAAAACTGTCATGGCGATGATGAACCTGCATCACAATCTCATCATGTTATCATTAAACTACATTGATATATTGAATAAAAGCAAACAAGTTGTATACATGTAAATATTCAGCTTTTTCATATATGTTCTCCCATAAATATATATTTATAGGTACATTTAAATATTCCTTGCCTTAGTGCGGCGCATTTACATTGGACTCGTAAGAGTACACATTGTGAGCAATCTGTTCCACTAGTGCGCTGCCTTGTAAGTGTGTTTAAGGATTTTGGCGCCACAGTGTCACCTAAAGTGGGCGGCTTATCTGCTTATCGGCAACGCTGAAGCGACCGGTCTACTTATATAAACGAAAACAAAAAAAATAGTAATATAAATAAAAATGCCGCAACCTGATAAGCTTGATGGGCAAGTCGAAGAATTGCTGTAAGACTGAGTAGCTACCTCCATAGCGAATGGGAAAGTTGGAAAATTGGACTGAGCCACAAGTCTTACTCTTCTTTATTAGCGTAGACACCGCTTACGCGGTTATAGCCATTAAATTGCATTAAATTAATTGTGAATTGAGTCCAATAGATACAAACGTTATTAATTTAAAGGAAATTAGTTATAATTAGACTGATTCGAAATTAAATTGACAACTGAAATTTGACTAAAAATTGCATTAAAGTTACTTTCAATTAATTTTAATTAATTATGTTATATAGAATTAAATATAATTGACTTGAATTATTATTTATAAAATATTAAATTGAATTTAATTGAATTAATTAATGAATTTATATATAATTAAGTCTAATTAAATTTAATTAGAAATAATTAAAATAAATTAAGTCAGTTGAATTGATTTGTTTGAATTAAAATAAAATTAATTCACTAGAATTACACTAAATTAGATTAATTTTCAATACAATTCATTAATCAATATTTCTTTGAATTAAAATAATTTTAGTAAATTAAGTCTGATTGAATTTAATTACAAATGATTAAAATAGATTAAATCAGATGAATTAATTTGTATGAACTGGAATCAGTTTATATATAAATACAGTTTATTAATCCGATTAATTAGATGAATTGATATCAGTTAAGTAAATTAAGTATAATTGTATTTAATTACAAATAATTAAAATCAATTAAGGCAGCAGAATTGATTTGTTTGAATTAAAATAAAATTAATTCATTAGAATTGCACTGAATTAGATTAATTTTAAATGCAATTCACTAATCAAAATTTACATGAATTGAAATAATTTGAGTTAAATCCTTAAAATTAGAAAAATGAATTAAATATATATATTTTTAAAATTTTATTAAATTACGCTCGAGGGATTGAAAAGGACTATTTCGTAAGGATGTTATTCAAATTAATCAAGTTAAATAGAATTAAGTAAAATTGAATTGAATTGTAATTAACTAAAATATATTATGTCAATGCATTTTAAATGATTTAGATTAAAATTAAATAATTTTAATTAATCTGAATATAATTGATTCCCATTAACTTGAAAAAAATGTTTGTATTTTGAACTTGAACTCTAAATGAACTGAATTAAAATATTTTTTCCGTTTAACTAAATTATATTAGACGCATTGAGTAAGACTATTTCATGATGGATTCTTCCAAACTTGAACTTAATTATTTAATTATTAAAAATTTAAATTATTAAACAATATTCAATATTAAATGCTAAATTTAGCTTGTACTGATATAATAGTCAAATTTTTTTTTAAACAGATCCATTCCAAATGGTCAATACATTAAAGGTCGTTTTCTCAATGTCTGGTTAGTAGTAATCTCTCAGTTAAGTTCTTGTTAAAAACGGTTATTTACCGAAAGAAGAAGACTTGGTTAACTTAAACAGAGGTTAGTATATATCTTTCTGTTAAGTTTTGTTTAAAAAAATGGTTATTTACCGAAAGAAAGAGACTTAGTTAAGTTAACCAGAACCACAACTTAAGGAACTAAAGGGACTTGTGCTCGATTTCAGTAGGATTTAGGTTCTTTATCGCATGAAGGAGTCTTGACAAAGTTGACGAGAACTTAACCGACAAATGGCTGCTAACCAGATACAGAGAAAACGACCTTAAATCAAACCAGGAAGCGATAATCTGCATATTCACTTACTCCTACCAATTCACTCCATAGAACCAAATAATCAAGTTTCCAAACTTGCCACTTTTATAACTCTTTCCAACCATCTAAGAATCCGAAAGAATGCGCAAAGTTATGGCTACACAGTGGCAGGCAAACGCTTCTAAGAAAAAGCTTCCGGATCAATAAAATTGCGCGCGAAGTGTATAAAAAGAAAGAGGCAAATAAACTAGAAAGGCGAAAGACAATAAAAACACAAAAAGCTATAAAAGCGTGGAATAATAAAAATCAAAAAGGAAAAAAAAATAGTAAAAGTTTACTTTTTACGCCGAGGAAATTTGCTCAACACCCCTTCACTACATTAAAAAAGCATACAATAAAAAATATTTGTTGCCGGAAAATTGGCGGCAGCATCAGCTAAAACAACAAACGATAGGTTGGTGCGGGCGCTAAGAACCAACGGCGAGCTGGGCTTGGTGGCGGAAAGGAAAACTGCGCACGCGATGCGCCAAAATAGCGTTGAAAACAAATCAGGTCAACAAACGATTTATGCTTGCGAAATGAAACTAGCGAAAATAGAAAATCAACAAAACAGTGAGAAATCAGGCGGACAGACACGCCATCGAACGGTGCCAAAAGCAATAAAACTACACTTAGACAAGTGATACAAATACAACAAACTGGCGCGTCAGAGCTATAAACTAGTCGATATACAGTTATACAGATATATATTTTACATATGTATGTGTGTAGATTTACTAAGCAATTTATTTTTCTGGCGTGCTTAATGCCGCACGCATGTCCAGACATAGACGACAGAAGTGGTAGGAAGAGTGCGAGGAAATCGAAAATTTAATATGTTAGTTGTGGTAAGAAAATCTGAAAATGGCAGCAGCAGCATTTGCGCTAGCTAATGACGCGATATATAATCTGTTGTGTATATACTTACAAATTTTTATAGAACAAATTTTAAATATTCGCAAATTTAAGCATGACATATGAACACGCGTAGGCAGTTGAAATGGATTTGGATATGCCATTTTGCATGTTGTTCTGTGTGTGTGAGTTTTTGTATGATTCAAATAAATTTCGTAAAGTGCTAAAATACGTTAGAGAGAGAACGGCCGGAAAGCTATAATGAAATGCTTCAACATTTTTAAATCTACATACACTTTTTTTAGATCAGAATATTCCAATGATAATCAGATAATTTTTGACTATTCGATGATGTGCGTCATCCTTTACAGATTAATTTTTTCGGAGGATTTATTTGGTAGACACTGAAGTATCTTAAGCGATCGTGTGACGCCTCCCACTTGATTTCTTTGCGCTAATTCCAACTTTCAAGCTGTAGGATGTAGTATTACTTCTTGAGTTGCTATTCTATACAGGAGTAGTTTCGAATTTCCAATTTTATGATATCTAGTTGGTTTCTACTCTTGGAATAAGGAATGTTCCTCAGTAAGAGCACTACACATTTTTATACTTCGCAACAATGTTGCTAAGGAGAGTATTATAGTTTTGTTCACATAACGGTTGTTTCGTCTGTCCGTCCGTCCGTCTGTCCGTCCGTCCGTCTGTCCGTCCGTCCGTCTGTCCGTCCGTCCGTCTGTCCGTCCGTCCGTCTGTCCGTCCGTGCAAGCTGTAACTTGAGTAAAAATTGAGATATCATGATGAAACTTGGTACACGTATTCCTTGGCTCCATAAGAAGGTTAAGTTCGAAGATGGGCAAAATCGGCCCACTGCCACGCCCACAAAATGGCGGAAACCGAAAACCTATAAAGTGTCATAACTAAGCCATAAATAAAGATATTAAAGTGAAATTTAGCACAAGGGATCGCATTAGGGAGGGGCATATTTGGACGTATTTCTTTTGGAAAAGTGGGCGTGGCCCAACCCCCTACTAAGTTTTTTGTACGTATCTCGGAAACTACTATAGCTATGTCAACCAAACTCTATAGAGTCGTTTTCTTCAGGCATTTCCATATACAGTTCAAAAATGGAAGAAATCGGATAATAACCACGCCCACCTCCCATACAAAGGTTATGTATGTTGAAAATCACTAAAAGTGCGTTAACGGACTAACAAAAAACGTCAGAAACACTAAATTTTACGGAAGAAATGGCAGAAGGAAGCTGCATCAGGCTTTTTTTAAAAATTGAAAATGGGCGTGGCCTCGCCCACTTATGGACCAAAAACCATATCTCAGGAACTACTAGACCGATTTCAATGAAACTCGGTATATAATATTTTCTTAACACCCTGATGACATGTACGAAATATAGGTGAAATCGGTTCACAACCACGCCTTCTTCCAATATAACGCTATTTTGAATTCCATCTGATGCCTTCTCTGTATAATATATATACATTAGGAACCAATGATGATAGCGGAATAAAACTTTACAAAAATACGGTATTTGAAAAATATGTAAATGACGTATAATGAAATCTCGATTATCACTTTATCATGCGAGAGTATAAAATGTTCGGTGACACCCGAACTTAGCCCTTCCTTACTTGTTTTTTTAATATTTCTGTGAAAGTACATTCGATGCCCATATGTATGGAACTCGATTTTTCCAGACACTGAACCCAATTTTCGACGGGTTTCAAGCATAAATCGGCCGATACTTTACTTCACTTTGCTGGCTTGTTGAAATAGACTATAGACTTGACGTAGCCCCACAGGAAATAGTCTAAAGGCCGCAAATCGCACGACCGAGGCCAATTGGCCGCCTCTGGGCCATTACGTGAGATAACAGGTTCATCAATGGTTTTCGATAAATCGATTGCGACATTCGCTGTGTGGCGTATGGCGCCGTCCTGTTGTAACATATATTGTCTAAGTCCATATCATCCAATACGAGCCAAAAATATTTGGAGTGTTAACAATTACTATTCACAGTAACGTGCCGGTCTTGATCATCACGGCAGAAATACGAACCAATGACGCCGCCGGCCCATAAACCGAACCAAACCGTAATGGGATGCAATGGTGACTCATGGAGTAGGTGTGGATTGCTGCCTGACCAGTAACGTATATTTTGCTTATTGACGAAGCCATTCAGTCAGAAATGAGCCTCATCGCTGATGATGATTTTTCGATGAAAATCCGAATCATTTTCAAGTTGTTGCTCAGCCCAATTCACGAACATACGACGATTCTGGTGCGTCAAGCGGCTACAGTTCTTGGGTCAATTTGATCTTGTGGGGATGTAGGCCAAGATCTTCTCGCAAAATTCGCCACAACGACGCCCAAGGCTTGAGAACGACGTGTGAGAGACTGATTTAGGTCTTTCTCAATGTATGCGCTAGCGGCAGCAATATTCTCGACACTGCGTGCACTTCTTTATTTCACTGGCAAGGGAACATTTTGTACTGTGCCCGTGGATTCAAATTCGTTCACTAGATGCTCAATTGTTGATCTGACAGAACGAATATATCGACCATAAATTGGACATAGCGCTCTTAAAGTTGAGGCCACTGACACCGAATTTCGGTAGTAAATTTTAATAATTTCGACTTGGGTCGTTGTTGGATCGTATATCTTTTAATGATGAAGTGGCAAACTTTACTGAAACGAAATGTCAAAAGAGCGGAAAAAATATAGCGTCCCTTGCTGTCTCTATTGGTCTACTTTTGTAGCATCCCTATTGAAAAACACGTTAAGTCTTTATACAATGATCTATCACGGAATAATAGCAACCAAAAGCGACCAAAATGTTTGGTAAAATTCAACCCTCCTTTTTGAAACGGCGCCATTCTCAAAGTTTTGCGACCGTAGGCCTTCGACAAGGCTTTAAAATTTTAAAACAATTGATTCATTATTTTAATTTTAACTCCCAAAAATCGCCTTTTTTAATCTACAAAAAAGAATGCTAAGCAAAATCTTTAAAATAGCCAAAGACAATTACTCGTGCCATGTAAGGTGGAATAATAAACTAGAGCAACTGAAAGGTTTAAACATTATTCATTTTATGTATGAAAGCGCAATTCTAAAATATCTAGGCCATTTAACAAGAGTGGATACCAAGAGGACGCAAAAGAAAATTGTTGAACTGTTTGACTAAGGCAAGATTCAGGCCAAGATCCAAATGCATTAAAGAATTGGTGGAAAGCATAAAAAAAGATTGGTACATACAGTTTTAGAGAAATCGCAGGTGACCGAGGTGTCTGGAGGCCACAAGTGCAGCAGACTAAAGCCTGTGTGCCAAAAGATGATGTGGATTGTCCTAAAGAAACGATCGCCAAAATTGTATTCCAAGCAGAAGACAATCTCAACTTTTAGCTATAACATAACTAAGAATATATAAAATACATACATACATACGTATGTACCATAAATAAATAAATATTTATTTCTAAAAATTAATATCGATACATACGCTATTCTTGATAATTCTATTTTTTTGCTTACAACTTGATTTTATAGCTTAAAAAAAATACTAGTTTCTGAATTGCAGCCACTCTAAATTGGCACACACACCCACACATATATACATACATACATACAAGCAACTGAACTTCAGCTAATGAGTCAAAGCGACTGACACACCGCTTGAATGACACCGACATAAAGCTGACACGAAACCAGCAGCATTAGACACAATCACCAAAACAAAAACAAAAACCACACAGCAAACCGGCAACAACAGCAATTACATTAAAATGATTGTGCAGTATCAGTGTTGGTATCAGCAACATCAGCTGCCAACATCAGCAACATTAACTGACGATTTAACTGCAGTCGTTGACTGTTGCAGCAACAATTGTAGCGGCACTCTTTTCCACGTTGTACATACATATATATGCGACTAGTTGTTATTGCTGCTGTGTTGCAGTGTTTTTACACACATTTGTGGCAATCATTTGGCCATTGCTGCACACACCCCAAACACATATCCTACACACAAACATACAACTGTACGTTTGATGGCAGCGCATTCAGCGCTAATGTCAAAATGCTAAAGCAATCAAAGTGTGGGTGTCTGATTTATTGCCCGGCCTCTTTGCCATCGCTTTGCGGCGTGGATAACGCTTGCAGCTGCAGGCAACAACATATTCGCAAATAACACTAAAAGCTTAAGTAAAGACAAAAACAAAACAAAAACGAGTTGCAAGCGAATGCCGCTCGTCAGCTTCATTTCTGCATTAACTTTAACTTTAAACCGCATTTAACACGATCGTTTCCATTTGAAGCAAGATTTGTTATTATAATTTTATTTTGTAAATTTTATTTGAGAGACACAACAACTTGTTGTTGTTATTAGCTATGCTTAAGTGGTTACTTTTGCCACAGAAAACAGTTGATGGGAATGGAAAAATTATTGTTGCTGGCAACACCCACACTTTGGTGGTATTTATTCCCATATATAAATGCGTTTTCTAATTTCACCTTCTCTATAAATGTTGTTGTAATTGTATGTGCAATTTTTTTTTTTACGTTGGAGCATACCCTCCAACTGGCATTACTTCCTCATATATATTTACATATTTAACGGGTTATCCGAGTGGAGGTATCACTTTCAATAGCTTTTTTTGACGGATCACATCACCCAGTGAAGAAAATATACCAGCCGAAGCTGCGAGTGCACACGAAGATCGAGAAGAATCGATTCGACGCCGTTCGCAGCAACTCGGACTGACGTATGGAACGACTTGGCGCATTTTACGTCGAGATCTTAAATTGAAAGCGTACAAAATACAGCTTTTGCCAGAATTGAAGCTGCTTGACCTTCTCAAGCGACTTCGCTTCGCTCTATGGGCTCTTGAAAAGTTTAAAGAAGATCCGATGTTTTCTAGCCAAATTTTCTTCAGCCATTTCTGGCTCTATGGGCATGTAAATAAGCAAAATTACTGCATATGGGACGAAGAGCAATCTGAAGAGATTCAAGAGCTGCCATTTTATCCAAAAAAGATAATCTTCAAAAAATAAATGCCAAGGGATGTTTTTTCGGTTGATAATAAACCTTTTCCATTAAAATTTGAAATTTCTGTGTTTTTTTCTTTAAAAAAGTAGGAAACCTCGAAATGGATCACCCTTTACATTTATATATGTCGTCCTTATAATATTGTGATCGATTTCTAATTTATTCCCATCCTGTAAATAGCTTCATTAAAGTCATGTCAATAAGAAATTGTAAGCAGGAAATGTTACCTTTCCAGGCTTTGTACTGTCAGTGGTGAACTGACAGCATAATTATTTCGCAGAAGAAAAGATCAATAAGGTTGCACAATTTTTTAGTACATAAACAATGTTGGAAAGGCGCATGTAATAATAGTTTCATAAAAGACTTACGAAAAGGCAATAATAATCGAAATATAGGCTACTTGATCACTATTGATAGCGCTGAGTCACTTGCGGGCCATATATGGCAAAATAATGCAGAATTTCAAATAAAAAGATCCTAAATCGATTATTTCTTTTGTAGTGAGAGCCTCAAGGAAATACCTAATCTTACTGTCTTAATAAACAGCATTTTTTTTAAAGAAAGGTACTGAATTTAATTTATTTTCTTTTTTTTCAATTTTGAAGACATGTTTATTCATATGTATATCAATAATAATATTTCCTTTAATTCCAGCTGGACCGTAGGACCAATATAAAAGCGTAAATGTCAACTCGGTTTTCGGATGTCCGTAAACCCTTGTGGATTCCAATAAAGAGCAGCTCTGTAAACCTCAACTATATTCTTGCGTGGCCATCAATTTGGACAATTGCCCACGTTTGATGGCTAGTTCATAGGTAGTTCGTTGGTTTTTCAGTAGATTTTGGTTGGAGATGATACTAGATCCTTAAGATTTCTTCACAAAAGACTTCAGTGTGCGACATTTTTATAACAAATTTATAAGATTACCATCGAGTCATACTGAAGTAAAAAATATGAAGTATGATACGACTTGTGATAGATTTAGAGGAGCAAATGCAAATATGCAAAATAAAAATTGAAAGGGGTTCCGTATCAGGCAGACATGCTCAAGCTTTGAAAGAGCAATTAAATTATAAAATATTTTTTTTTAGTACTAAAGTCTTTAAAATCTTTCACAATCCAGCGTTGAGGAACGAAATTTACGTTTTTAATAATCAATCGCGGAATTACTTTGAAAATCTGATTAACTTTATATTGACTACCTATGGATGATCACAACTCTAATACTATTTTCTTATAAATAAATTTCTTTCGTTTCAAATGAGATTTGAAGGCTAAACCCACAAAGTGGCAGTCATACAAGTATATTCAAGAAATTAGCGACCACAAGTAAAACCCATCAAGGAAAACTATTGAAAATGTTATGGCATACGAGTATTATTATCTTGACACAGAGCGTAAATAATCTTTAAGCGTATGGCCATTTTATTGCAATCACTTTGACAGCTTGTTTGATTGATATCCCTCTATGAAGTTCTAAACCAATAAAAGACATCCTTTGTATGAGTGAAGAAGATATCGACTTCTAGGTTTCAAAGTACAAATGTCATGAAATTCTGAACAATCGATAAAGATAGCAGAGTCTAACGCACCAGTCGACATATAGATGGCGCCATCAGGCGGCACTAGATTCAAAAAGTCCTATTTACTTTGGAACGCAACTTGTAGTTCACTCTCAGAAAAAAAATTTTCAGAACTACAATATTTGAGGCTGACAAAGATCTATGCAGTAGTTGGGCAGGCTACGTGTTGGGAAGACTTCAGTTCTTTTTATATACTACAAGCCAAAAATATCAGACATGGAACTAACTGAGACAAAAAAATGCTAAATAAAAAAATATATATAAAATCAAGAAGATTAATGAACAAAGTATATACCTAGAAAATCTTTGCTAATAAAATGAGCATTATTCCATAGTCGTAAGCAGCTTCAAGGAATATACTTATAGACATACGAATATAAGGCGTTGGATGTCTAAATAAACACTAACAGTAAATCAACGTTCAGTATTAAATTTACAAGCGCAGATTTATCAGCAGACCGATAAGAAGACGTGACAGAAACACGAAACTGTAACGATGTTTGTATCGACGGTGAAAAATGTGTGTGGTTCGCAAGCAGAAAACTGGTAAGTTACATGTGACTTAATACAGCCTAATGCATGTACAAGGTAAAATACAAGGAAAAGTACATGCATGTAAGCAAATTAGAAGAAGTTAGGCGCATATGCGGGCACTTAATCCAAAGCTTATGCGAAAAGAGCCGAAAGGCGTTCCACGAAACACGATAATTTCGACCACAAAACCACTTTGCAGTGCGGTTGAAAAAGTAGAGAGCCGGCGGAAAATGTGAGCCAGCAGCTGGCTTGGATGTCGCAGCGACATATTGGCCAGCAAAACCAGCGCTTTTCACTGCCAGACCACATTGAGTGATCTTCTTTCTTACTATTACTTGCCTCATGCAAATCAATAAATCAATGAAATTGTGGTAGAAACAAAAAGCCTCGAGCGCCTGACAAATGCCACTAACGAACAAGAGCACAGCAAACCAAAGAGCGAAAGGCAACAGAATCTGAATGAATATGGCTTTGAAATGCGCAGACTGGTTGAGAAAAATTGCCATTGGTGTCCAATGACAAATTGCCTGTAGCCTAAGTGAAAATTAACATACTCGCTGGAGCACCCAGTACTGGAGCCTCACAAGCAGTGGTTGCAAAAACGAGAACTAGAAGAAGGGCAGCATTTAGAAAGCCAATGTAGACGCGGCTGCGTGCGTGAAATGTTGTTGCAACATGCGTATGTAAATGAAAACCACAATGCTTATATCAGCAATGAGATCACAGCGATCGCACGTATTGCTGGGTTGGCAGAAAACAGCGAAAAACGCAATGTTATACCTACTCGTGCGCGAATCCCACATTTACAGACGTTCAAAGTGCATTGACGGTCTCAAATTGGCGCACTCATTGGCTACGCTCCTGCAACAGATATGCGTAGACGAATCGATTGATCGTGTAACGTTGTTGTTGCCCGCAACATAGCTGGTAAATATGCTGGGATTATGAACATATAAGCAACAGTGGGCAAAAGGTAATATTTTCGGAAGCAAAATAGCTTTTCTGTAAAGTATTGACAGTAAGCAAAAGTAAAGGAGAAGAAGATAAATTGGTGAAGATAGTTTTCAATTTACAATGATGACACGCCTAAATCTAGGCAACGCTTTGCTTTAAATTTAAAAAAAAACAAATTCTGCAAAATATTGGGTCTAGAAATATTAGACAGCTGTAGATGGTTCGAGATAATTTTCAATATTCAATGGAGGCAAGCCTAAAAATAGGCAACGCTTTGCTTAAAATTTCAAACAACAATTTCTGTATAATATTGTTAGTAGAACAGCTTGAACAGGTGTAGATGGTTCGAGATAATTTTCAATATTCAATGATGACACGCCTAAATGTAGGCAACGCTTTGCTTAAAATTTCCAAAAAAAAAACTCTGTAAAATATAGGCTATAGAAATATTGAGCAGTTGTAGATTGTTCGAGACAATTTGCAATATTCAACGCTGACACGCCTAAGTATAGGCAATGGTTTGTATAATATTTCTTTATAATTATTTCTTAGTCCAATTTGAGGCTTATTTGGAATACTATACTGAAGACAACAACAAAAAATATAAAAACCAGCGTAGAAAACGTATTGACTTTACTAATGCAAAATATTTTTTTGGTAGAGTGTTGACTGCGGAAATATTGCACTGCTAAAGTTTGTTCGCGATAATTTTCAATATTTATTGATAACACGCCTAAATATTGACTCTTTGCTTAAATTTTTTTTCTTACATTTTCAATAAAGAATAATACTGAAGACTCGCACACATATTCGAAGAAGTCTTATACCTTAATATAAGATAACGGTATACAAAATGAAGTGACTTTATTGAAGCGAAATTTGGTTTTGAAAAATTATTGACGATATTATGTCCCTATAGATTATTTGAGAGTTTTTCCAAAACTTACTGATCACACTCCTAAATGTAGGCAACGTTATATTGAAAATCTCTCTTTCTTTGCTACTGAGACCAATTTTAAACAAGGGACTGAAAATACTAAGTTCACACTTCTACAGATATTTTAAGTTGCCTCATAACTTATTATAAGACAGGTATATACCATATGACACTTCTTGATTAATCATTTGCCATTCAATAGGTTGGCAGCTAATTTTATTAACTTGAAGATGTATTATTTTCAGTCTGTTTTGTAGTGGTCCTTACGTAAGTGAAAAAAATTGGTTGTTATAAGCTACAACCACTGGAAGTTGTCAGATCAAAGTGTTAAATAACAAAATTTTCATTAAATTTAAATTTCGTGATGCGCCTAAAGGTAGGCCTCATCTATTACATTTAATATCTTTTCATGTCACACAGCAACAACTGCATATATTTAGGCTGATATTAAATGAGCCCAAAATAACAAAAATAATAAGTAATAAGCTCCACTTTCCTTTTGGAGAAAAGCTTAGCTGATGGAGAAAAATGTTAACTAAATAAGATAGTTGAAAAATAAATTTATTTTCCATTTATTTTGAATCACTGTACAGTAAAATACGCGCATCTGCGTCGTTTGCCACTAGGAAACCGCTAAAACCACTGTCGAACAATAAAAGCCCCAACAGTAAAAGCGTGTATATGTATACTATATAAAGAACGAACGCAACGAGTGTTGGTGGGCCTACGAGCAAAGTGAGATTTATGGAGCAACTTTTTATCGTTGCAGGCAAATCACAACGCGCAGCAAACGACCAAAGCATCATTGCAATTGAATGCCGTGCCGAAGGTTCGCACACAACATCAGAGATGATCAGCGCAGATCAGCGAAGATCTTAAGCAAATCAAGCGAAATGGAGAATTTTGCAATTTAAAAAGTGTGGAAGGAAGGAAAAAAAATAAGTGCAAAAGAAAAATATATATTTCGTACAACAAAAGCATCAATACTTTGCTCGTTAGGATCATGAAGTCTTTTTGTATTTTTTGTATTTCACTTCGCAACTACAGTGTGCAATATGCGATGGAAAGCAGCTCCAGAAAATAAACAAAATCGCTTATTGCGCGGCTTCCCGGCGAAAAGTCTGCCTGAAAATCATAATTTTATTACAACTTTGTAAACAAATAGGCGCTGCGAAAATAATCTAGATGCAATCTGGCAGCATTTGAGGATGACGGTACACATAGTATATACAAATGTGTATATGTAGTTAAGTGGCGATCGAAAATCAACAAAAAGTGTAGAGGACGTCAGCGTGGAGGTTGGCTGAAGCATAAAGGGCCTACATGCTGTGATGGGCGTAAAACAGATTTCAATTATTTATTTATTTATGCAACGATTGCTGTTTGCTATACATAATTTTCATTTTATTTTTTTGTAGTTAATATTGCGCTGCGGTTGTTGTTGCAACTCGCCTGCGCGCACATGTTGCTGGCATGTCTGTAAGTGTTGTTGCTATGATGGAACCAACTGCACTTTATTGTCAGTTGTTGTGAGTTTATTAGCCTCGTGATGTCAGTGGTTGCTTATACAAGTATAAACACATACATACATATATGTATATATATTTATACCCTGAATAGGATATACGAATGTTTGAAATATATGTATGTATAGAAGGAAACGTTGAAAACCCTATACAGTTTATATACAAATAATCAACGTGACCAGTTAAGTCGATTCACCCATTTTCGTCTCTACAGACTGACAGTATTTAAACGAACTAGTCACAGTTTTGAGATAAAGCTCTGAATTTTTTAATGTCTTTTAAATGTAACAAACTCTAAAATATTGTTTTAAGTTTTCGATATTGAGCAAGAATAGTCTCGAGATACTGCCTTGAGAACTTGTGCGCTCGCGGCTAGCTAGACTAAGTGCGCCGTCTTGAAAACTTTTTATTTGAAATTGTGTTTTTGAAGTCGGTGAAAATTATTATTCAAGGCATAATTATAATCTTTAAAGAAATTTTTCAAATCGAACAGCTATAGCACAAAGCAGCCATATATATAGTAAACTGATGGATCAAATGATATTTATATATATTTTTTCCTTATTAAAAATCTTAATAAGGATTGAAAATTATTAATATATCAAAGTGGCAGAAATAAACAACTAGTTGAAACAGTTACGTTTTCAGATTTACTTTCACATGGAGCTGTTATAAGAAATGCACCTGTGAAGGGTATTATAGATTCGATGCAATCAAAATTTTTCTTATTTAATTTTTATATTTTATTTTATTGCCTGTTTTTTATTCTTGAAAAATTTTAAGATAAGATTATTTTATTGTTATCGTTGACTACTTCTATTTTCATCTAAATTTCTTATTTTCTCTTTCGTTATTCAAATTTTGCGTTTATGCCTCGAAAATTTAATGGATTCTTCATTTACTGTAAAACAACATTTGCTATGAGGACCTCATAACATCTGTTCGAAATATGTATGCTATTGTTGTTCGCGAGAGTTTAGGCTATATCACGCATGTATTTGATTTTCGAATGGATATTTTTTATTTTCATTGATATTTTTTGTAACTCTTACATTTGTTCGTCGAGTTTTCAAACTAATTTTCAATTATATTTTGATTTTAAAAATTTCAAAAGTCTCATTCAACTGAATTTTGTATTTCAGCGAATAATTCTTTGGTTCAAATCTTTGCCTAAATAAATTAAGACCATCATCTCTCAATAAAAAATGTAGTCCTATAAACACTTTTTCTGGAAAAAAAGATTTTTATTTCCAAAAAAAATTAAATTTTAAGGCTTCTAAACAGCTAGAGCAAAGTATTTTCATATACAATTGAATAATAGAGAGTAGGAAAAGGATCACCTGCCTTGTCAACATTCATTGCTTATCACGGAATTGTTACATACTGTGTTGGATCAATGTTAAGGGAACAGTGCTTCAACGATTTTGGTTCTTTCGGGAAATTTGGAGATGGAGCCAAGAAATTCGAAAAAATTGGTAAAACAAAAATTAAAAAAAAACATGGAAATTCGAAAAAAAATTGTTTCGAAAAAATGTTAATAAGAAGAATTAGAAATGTGGAAACCTGGTTAAGCAAAATGCGCCCAAAGATAACCTCTTCATTGAGAGTATGTTCTATAAATAATGAAATATATTTTTGGTGTCGAATAAATCTATAATTTATAAAGAAATATTTTACCAATTGAGCAAAAAAATATATAGCAGAAGCGAAGAATTGAATTCTGATAACACAATTCTGTAAGCTCAGTTTATATGCGGCGTTATTTGAAGTGTTGCTTGCAGCCAAACTAAAATTGTGCAACATTTACAAAACAAAACCAACAAAAAAATGGCAATAAGCACACAAGCTTATGTGATTCCTCTTCCTCCATCTTTTATATGCATTTATTAAATGAAGCATCTCATTGAAATCATAAATAATTGCAGCGCATTTATTTACGCCTTTTTGGGTCACAACCCACTACCATAGAGTACAGTTAAAGCCCAAAACGATGCCGCACTACACACACATATACACACTACATATATATAATGTGTGTGTGTATAATTGAAGCGACTGTTGCAAACTGCATGCTGCATGCGGCACGTTTCGCATTGCGTAGGTGTCGCGCTAAGTCATAACTAAACGTGACTTCTCACCTTAGCTGCAGACGCGGCCGCAAAGTTGATTGCGTTGTGTAGCGGAAAAGAGAAAATTCATAAAGACATAAAACAAAAATCATAAAATCACAGCCATAAACATAAAATAAATATATATAGAAATAATAAACTAACGGATATAAAAAATGGCAACCAATACTAAAAAAACGCTGAAATAAATATAAAAAAACAACAAAAATAAAAATTAACGGAGGTAGTAAAAAATAAGTTTATAACTGTAATGAGAAAAAAAATAAAATTTATATATACATATAACCGACAACAACAACACTTGCACACGCTATCTTCCTGCATGGGTTGAAAATAAAAGGAAGCGTTTGCACACGCTTTCTTAAAGATTCTGCCACTCTGGATGTGCGCTTTGAAGTAAAACAATATTAGTTGCCACCAAATGTTGCACAGTTCACGCTGCATTGGCAGCACTGCGTGTCTGTGACCAATATGCCGAAATTGCGCAATCTAATGAACGTAAAAGCAAGATGCCTCGTGCAATAAACATACAGCAACAATATTCATATACAAAAACAATGACTTTTTAGTTTATTTCGTTTTTAACTGTTTTGTTCCTGTGCAACTCAAATAAAAAAGTGTCGTAATTTCATATTTAAAGCAAATCAAAAGGCTCAAACTGTCGCATAAAAAGTCAGTTCCATTTTTATGTGTGGGAGACGCAACCAGAGCACGTCGTCGGGACCTGGTGGTGCAAGCTGCTTATTAACTGCTCGTGGCACCGTTGCGCATGCGCTGAGCTGAAGCGTTGGCGCTCAGCGCGATTTTCGCAATTTACGGCGACGCGTGGTGTGTTGCAAGGCGGCCAAGTGCGTGGTAGCTACAATCCTTGAGTGGATAAGCTTCGATAGAATAAGAAGGATGTGCAGTTAAGGGGTATGGGAGTAGAAATTCATAGAAAATATATAAGGGAATATAGTGAAATTAAGAAACAAGAAAAAATGCTAGAGAAATCAATATTATTGATAATAGTAAGATCATTACGAAATCATGTGAGCTTTCACAGGTAAAAACTTTATTGATATTATGTTAAATTATTACTAAAATGTACTGAAAACTATGCTAATCAAATATATTTGGTCAGAAGATTAAGAGAAATAGAAGTGGGCGAAAGCTTTTAAGCTATCATCCGTAAAAGCTCATACATATTTACCTCAAATAATAATACAGAATAAATTGAAGACAAATCAATATTATTGACAAGAGTACGGTCATTAAGAAATCCTGTGAGCTTTCATAGGTGCAAGATTTATTGCTGTTATATTAAAATAGTACTGAAATGTGTTGAAAATTGTGCTAATCAAATATTTTTGATTGGAAGAATTAAAAAAATAAAAGTGGGCGAAAGCTTTTAAGATTTCGTACATAAAAGCTTGCACATCTGTACCTCAAATAATAATACAGAATAAATTGATGCAAAATCGATATTACTTATAAGAGTAAGGTCATTAAGAAATCCTGTGAGCTTTCATAGGTAAAAGCTTTATAGATATTATATTAAAGAAGAACTAAAATTTATGCTAATCAAATATATTTATTTGGTCCGAAGAATAAGAATTGATCGAAAGCTTTTAAGCTTTCATACGTAAAAGCTCGCGCATGTCTACCTCAAATATTTATATTATACACTTTACTGCGAAAAATAATTGTGAAATAAATGTGTTCAAAATCTTTTAAGCTTTCAAGCGTGAAAGCTCACATACAGCTACTTTATATATTTATATAATATATTATATAGCCGTTTCGTATAAAGAATTTACTAGGCTGAAATAGCCAAAGGAATACTAATTTTATAATTGCTTTCTAAGTATCACTCTAGGTGTATCTCGCGGAGATCTCCATTGAAGCCGATTAAAAAATAAAAAAAATAGTAAAAATTCATTAACTAAATAAATCTTTCATATCACCAAAACAAACAAAGAACCTTTGCTGCATTTTTTACTTTTTTCCCAATATTATTTGCTCCATTGAAGCGCATCAAATTAATTGTGTCGCTCTAATAGCTACTCGAGAGGGCGTGCGACGCGCGCGGTTTGTCAGTGGCTAAAAGTGATGAGGGGCTGTTACAGCACATTATTTGGTAGTTGACGTGATTTGCATATTTGAAAAGCGATTGATTTTCGACAAACTCAAACGACAACAAAGAGATTTGTCGACTGCTTTGTTTTGAGTTTTGTTGACGCTGTGTGTGGGCGTACGCGTTGTGCCGCCTGCATCATATAACCGCTTTTGGAAAAAAAACCTTAAACGCTTTGTTGCTGAATTTAGTTAAGAAGAATAATAATTAATTACTCGCTTATTTAGGCTAATGTGCTTTATGCAAGACAAATCATTAAACATTTTATGCCCCATTGAATTCTTAATTTTTTTCTGTCTTCTGTAGCTTTCAAGTGGCTTTAGTTTAGTTTCTTTGTTTATAGGTTTTTTTCTTTTTTTATTGACAACTTTCACTGTTTTACCGTTGCAACAGGTTTATCACCGCCTCGTTCTTTTCATTGCCTGTCTTGGGTTGCGTGACGCCGCCGTGTTGCGTTTGGGGTTTTTGCTGCAAGTCGTTAGCCAGCATAGTTGTAATGCAACCCACGCACGGTAGTAAAGTGACATTTTTAAAATGCCATTAAATAATTTTCGGAAAATCGTGCAACGGTTTTTAATTACTTTTAAAATGTTTATTGCTTTTTTACGGGGAAATTTTCTTTTCATGCTTTGGAGACATGATGAGAAAACTTATTGAAATTCATGAAAATTAGAGACATGCTGGGAAAATTTGTTGAACTCCGTTAAAGCACAGTTAGGCGAAATAAAATGATTTAATAGGAGATGTATTTAATGGAAGAAAAAGTCTAGACATTTTATCTTTTTATGATATATTTGAGTTCCGTTTCCAAAAATATGCGTTAAAAATATTGTATGATAAAAAGCCTCCAAATAAATATATCCCTTAGTAGTTAATGCAGAATAGGTCAGTTTTAAACTTTCAAGCTTTGAAAGGAAATATAGACATCTTTCATTAATAAAACAAGTAAAAGCTTTATCTAGAATAGCCTATGTACATATATAAAAACGTACCGAAATATGCAACAAAAACAGATTGAACAAAGTTTAAAAAGAGCTTTCATAAAAAGAGCTTTCAAGTTGAAATATACGAAAAAATATGTATTCCAGAATACCCTAGATATATCAAAATGTATCCAAATGTATATAAAAAAAAATAGTGATAAAAGTTGAAAAGCTTCTCAAAACCAGCTTTCATCTTCAAATAAAATAATATATTCTGAAAGTTGTGTTAAAAAGTATATTTCGAGTAAAAATAATCAAGAAATCGTAAGAGCTTTCACTAAAAGCTGTATTTAACGTAGGCATATACTGTGTACAGACCATTTTACTCAACAATTAACTCAACTTGAAAACAAAATTAATATATTAAAAATATACATTATAAAAATCGTTTGAGCTTTCACTTACTGCGATGGCAAAATTTATTGTACAAATATCAAGTTGTACTCAAGGTTACTCCAAAGAAAGCAATTAGATCAAAATGAAATGATAGTTATCAAAAATTTAGAAGCTTTCATAAGTCAAAACATATTCAGTTTTGATATGACATGAGGAAACAGCTTTACAAAAAATTTAGTAATTTCGAAATCAATGAAAAGAAAAGTCACCGAAAGCTTTTAAGCTTTAGTTAGTGGAAACTTATACATTTTTATCTTCAACTTTAATTTCCTTTTTCCTCTGACGCCTAATATGTACATATATCAAAAATAATCATTCTAGAAATCGCATGAGCTTTCAGAGAAAAAAGTTTTTATTAAAAATATTATTATACAAATACCAAATTGTACACAAAGTTATTTAAAAGAAACCGATTCGACCGAAATTAATGAAAATAAAAGTCACCGAAAGCTTTTAAGCTTTAGTTAGTGGAAACTTATACATTTTTATCTTCAAGTTCATTTATTTATTTCTCTGGCGCTTAACTTGTTAAAAATAAACATTATAAAAAACGCATGAGCTTTCACAAATAAAAAGCTTTTAAAAATATTATTAACAAATACCAATTTGTACAAAATTATTTAAAAGAAACCAATTTGACAGACATCAATAAAAATAAAATATACCTAAAACCTTTAAAGTTTTTATAAGTGAAATGGATTTTTGCTTTAATAAGCCAAAAATAAATGTTATAAAATCGTGTGAGCTTTCAGTAAAAAATGAAAAAATTATTACAAACAGTTAATTTCAAATTTTAGTCGAAATAAATGAATAGAAAAGTTTCCGAAAACTTAAAGTTTTCATAAGTGTAAGCTCTTAGATTTACACTTTAACTTATTTACTTGTTTCATCGGCGCTATGCCTAGGAAATGAAATTCATCAATTATAGCGGTTTCGCCTACGAATGACTAATTTGATAGGCTAAGCATTTTATGCGAACTATACAACGAGTTGATTGAACGAATAAATAACAACTAAAGCTCAAATAGACAAAGTCCATTTACATACATATGTTTGTGGGTATGTGTGACTTCATTACGACCACTTTTGACACGTTTGTAAATTTATATAGTTCATTCGCATTCATTCATTGCTCTACAACTCGCAATTCAATTAACCTTTTATGGTGAATCTGGGCGTAACGCGGCACGCACGCAAAGTAAACCAAAACAAACTGAACTAAAAGCTTCGAAACAAAGTAAAAAAATATATGTGTGTATGTGCCAATGCGTAGGTCGACATTTTTTACAATTAACTTAATTTTTAAGCGTTTATATTTTTTTCTCTTACGACTCGGCAACTTTTGCTCTACTTTTTTGCCACAAACTGGTTTGTTATTGTCTTTGAATTCGCTGCTGCATTGTTTCTGCGCCTATTAAATTGTTGTTGTGGCTTACATTGTTGCGCTTTTTCATTGTTTTTTTTTCCTTTTGGATATTAACATTTTTTGTTGTCGCTTTTGGCGTGCGGAAATTGTTTGCTAATTTGCTGAGTAATTTTATACAATTTTCCATGCGAATTTGTCAAATTCAATTGAATTAATTTGGCAGAACTCATTCAGCGCTTGAAAATGCGAGGAATTCGGCTAGTAGTGAAAAAAGAAACTAGTATTGTTTGTAAATGGCAAATACATCGTTAAATTTAATTTATTGCGGCTGGCAATTTTCAATCAAAAGAGCTTGAAAAAGCTTAGCCATTAATGCGAATTCGAGATAAAAAATTGCATTTTATATTTGTAGGAAAGGATTTGTTTAGATTAAGGAATAATAATTATGCATAGTATATGAATATATTGCACAATATTTTATCACAAATCATTCTAAATAAAGTGTTTCGGTATAATTCTAAACCTTGCAAGTTGTCTACTCAGTACAGTCGAGCTTTGAAGCTATCAAAGAAAATTAACTGGTAAGCACGAAAAATAAACACTTTTTTCTTTGTTTCTTTCATAACATTTTTTTTTCAATGATACGGCAACTAACTAACTTGGTAACTAATCGGAGAGAAAGTGTTCTAGCAAGGGGAAATCAGGCTTTTTAAAGCCTTGGAATGAAAGCTCATAAAGCTGTGTTTAAAATGCTCTAAAAGCTCAATATGTATAGATATTGCTGCTGCTGTCATGTTGAGCATTCTATAGTCGACAAAAGTCCCTCCCTGAACCCTTATCGAGGGTGCTGCCTGGTAATAGATACCACAGTATCACGACAATGATCTAGTAAAAGCTCCCACCTGTGTCAGTTGAGAGGTGTCTAGCTAAGGTCTGACATTTTAGTTGGGTTCAGTTGCTTCTCGATACCACAGCATTCAAAACGAAGATATTGAATAATATTCAGAATAAAGGAATTGAATTAATATTGGAAATTTTGTGAAAAAAAATTTCGATATATTATTGTCGAAAGGCAACTATACTCGTCTTGTTATAGATACGTAATAGGCATGTTAATGTGTAGTTATGCCAAATATTTTAAAGAGAATGGGAAAAGTAGGATAGAATCAACAGTTTATTACTCCAACTTACTTTACAAAAATGTTTAAAATTTATTATTTGAAAACCAATATAATTTGAAATTTCCTAAAACATATCGATTTCGTACTCACTATATACATGTATGTGAATTTGATAGCACAATAAAAATATGCAGAAATTGTCTCATGCAAACTGCATTAGTCAACTTCATTTCAGTTTTGTCGGTGGAAACGAGATAATTCAATTTTAACAGCTAACTATGTGCGTATATGGTCGGTCTATTTACTTACATTTTCCACAGTGACCAATTACACTGCAGGTAAGTATGTTATATGTAAAGTATCGACAATCGACAATCGACACCTGCATGAAATGAAACCAATCAACCAGCGCCACTTGCGCATGCACGTGACTTCAACAAATGAATATAAAACAATTCAGTTCAAATATTCAAATAGACGGACATATCACTCATATGGATCTCTGGGCGAGCATATTTGCATATACGTGTCTACGACAATGAGAGTATTGAAATTTAAGCGAAAAATTTGCATTTCAATGTTTTAACTAGATTGTCGAAGAGTCAGCAGAAAAGCACAGGTAGAATTACATACTCGTGTATAAAGTAGTTTTGAAAGTGTTTGACTGTAAATGGATATTTAACACTTGTGACTGGCTTTAACTGAAATATTGATCAAATCGCACAAACTGAACTATTAAATTGGATATTTCAATTATTTAAAATATGTATAGTGATATTAGTGCCATTTTCATGAGAAGTTATTATTCTTCATGGTAGATTTTCAAAAAAGATAAATTTCTAAACAAATACCATACTGGTAGTTCGTAAACCCTTTAAGTGGAGATCACAGCTATTAAAGTAAGCCTTCTTGTTCTGACAAATATTATGCTCACAACAAGAAATAAATCCACATACAGACAGCCAAGCGCTTTTGAAATCATTGAACTCTCTTATGACTTCATTAAAAATCATCAAAAATAGTAAAAGAATGCTATGATATCTTGGTGAGTCTAACATCCAATGTATTTCACGATAACACTGCAATGCATTCCAGAGTCCCTGGTAACTGTGAAGCAGATGAACTAGCCAGAGCAGGCACTACCCTACAACTATAATCCGAAAAAGAAGGATATTTAATTTACAAATATTTTATAGATACAGCGGGGTCTAAGTGGAGTCAATCCCTAACTTGCTCAAAAAGCAGGCAAACATGGCATAAATGGAATATGAGTCGCACATACCGACTATTAAAATTCATAATAAATGACATATAAATTCTAATAGGAGTTCCTACAAATCATTGTTTAATTGACAGACGTACCAGCAGACTGAGAACACCATACAAATACTATTGTCGAAGCTATCAGGGGGTAGAAGAAGAGACTGTAGAGCATCTTCTATGCGAATACAAGCCTTTATATAGGAAAATAATCAAAACTATTGGCCAAGGGTTTCTTGAAAATGTCTCGGAAGATGCAAAAATAAAACTTTTTGGATTGATGCACTTCTTCAGGAGCACAGAATGGTTCAGAGAAGACTTAATAGTGTTAGGTGATTTAGTACCGGTCGTTTCAAAACGATATCAATGGCCTCAACAACCGCTCTGTTAGTTTTGCTTTCTCCACATCGGATAAGAAAGCGAAACAAATGGGTCTGGTAGTGAACGAGGCCAAAACGAAATATCTTCTGTAATCAAACAAACAGTCGTCGCAGTCGCGACTTGGTTCCCACGTCGCTGTTGGCAGTAACTTCGAAGTCGTAGATAATTTAGTTTATTTTGGAACCGATGTTAACACAAACATTAACGCCAGCCTTGAAATCCAACGCAAAATAACTTTTGTCAACAGGTGAGACTTCGGACAGAGTAGGCAATTGAGAAGTAAAGTTCTCTTTCGACGAAGAAAAACTCTATTACTCACTCACATCCCTGTCCTGTTATATGGTGCAGAGGTATGGACGATGACAATATCTGATGAGTCGACGGGACGAGTTTTCGAGTAAACTCAGCTATAACCAAGTAAGCGGAGGCTACGCCAATAAAGAAGATCATTCAAGTCTACCTCCAACCTTCACCTTAAAAGCAGCGTTGCGAGAAATACATGCTTACAGTTTTGCGGGCCGATTTCACTAAGTTAAAATTGTTTACAAATAATCTACTTGCTGCCGGATTAACATAAAATTTCGGAAAATTATTCAAATATATACACGTCAGCAATATAACCTAAAAAATCGATTTTTTGAATTTCACAAGTGGACTTAGCTCCTTAAATAATGGCCAAGTTACATTTCTATGAATCATAGCCTCCACACCCAGGTTCAAGTACCGAATCTCACTTTGTTTTCCAAAGCCACAAGAAAAACAAATATTTTATAACTCATACCAAATTCAACAGGCGTGAAATCATTTACATGAGCTGCACAATTTTCGCATGTAAGTGCGAGAAAACCGCACGATAAAAACGAAGAACCGTAAAAATTTTTAAAAATTATAATTCCACGCGCGGCCAACACCTGCGGCATAGGAAATTAACGAGATACCAACGAGGCGCTAATGGTACACTCATGCATTACGCAATGTAACGCTAAAAAATCGATAAATAGAAGGCAATGCAAATACGCGACCAATATTGGTAACAGCAATAACAACAACTGCAACAAAAACCCCAACCAAAAGCGCGTTTTTAGTGCCGCTAACGAGCGTTTGCAAGCCAAAATTAGCAGCACTTCGTTGTCGGCATAAAGCAAATTTCATATGCAAAAACCAATATGTAAACCAATAAGTATTAAAATACTGTAAATACTGTAATTTAGCATGTAAATATATGTTTATCGGTTATGGCTATGGAAATGGTCAACAGGCGTTGGCTGCGTTGACACCAAAGTTGGTGTTGGAAGACGCATTAAAATTACAGACACGTTGCTGGCAAGTGATTGGCGCGACGGCAGGTGCCCTATTTAGATGAACCCGATAGCATTGCTAGACGACGGCAGGTGTAATTATATCATACTTTTTTGGAACTGGAAAAATATTTTTACGATCCTGATTTTTGTTTTTTTTTTGTCTAGACTATATACATTTATGTAGATGACAGCATACTCACGGAATTCTTGGAATTATAAATCCGTTTTGGGGATATTTTTCGTTGACATATACAATATTGTGCGCATGCGCTTTAAAAAGTCACTCACCTGCAAGAGAAAAGGAAAAAAGTAATTAAATTTTATTGTTTATTACAAAAAATCTGATTTTGGAGTATCTAACATTAAAATTTTTGCTACAAATATGGATACTATTATATTTATATAGGTATTTCATAGAAGTAAAGGATGTTCTTTTAGACATGTAATGTTCAAGAAGAAATAAAATTCATATAGTTAAATTTTATGACCAACCCTTTGGCTTCATTATACAGATAAGGGTTTGCCATTATACTTTAAAAATGATTTCCGGCAAGTGACTGCCGTTGCTGGCGCCAACAAATTCCAGCCGACAGGTTCAATTTTCGACCACTTTTTGCAGCAATTGGCGCCGTCTGGCAGCATTAGCACGCATTTTTTTTTTCAAGACGCCAATCGTCTCGGCCTTATCTGCTTAGATAAGCAGCTGCACATAGGTTAGGTCTGAAGGTATGTGCTCCTAAGCGCTTAAGTCTTGACCTCCCAAATGCAGGCCAGTCAAGAAGGAAATGTTGAGTTGTTTCCACATCGTCTACTTACATACAACTTCAGCAGATGGTGACTGGTAGGATTCCCAGCCTTACTGCGTGGACACCAATAAGGCAATGACCCGTTAAAAGCCCCGAAACTAGAGAGAGGCTAGCTTTACTGAGAGAAAAGAGATTACTAGATATCTATTCTATTACGACAGCGTATGTACTGATGGTGGACCAGCGCTGAGCAAGCTACCGCGAAGCCCTGATCCACTCCCATTCTACCGATAGCGGTTTTAGGATGCCTTTTCTTGCTTATTCATCAACTTTACTGTTTAATGCGATTCTATTGTGGCCCGACAACCAAATTAGTGTTATCACAAAGACACTCGATGCTCTTAATAGCGCGGTTCGGCACTCTTTGACCAGCCCTGAACGCACTGTTAATAAGTTCAAGGCTTATATCGCCGCTCTGCTATCTGAGTAGATGGTCATTCTCTGAAGAAGGCTGCACTCCGGAGCAGTAAATCTACTAATGGCTGCAACCTCGGCCTGGTCCCCCAAGCTTTGACCCATACGTGAGGAAGCTCACTGCCCCTCTTCTCCAACAGCTTCTTCCCCCACCAACAATTCCCTAGGCACTATATGGATAGAGAAGGAGCTGCCAAAGTGTTTGATGACTCCATCATCCAAGATCTGGTATGAAGTCAAAGTTAGTGAGGATTGTTCAGACCGGTCTTCTTTTATGAACCCAAACTCACTGAGTCTGATGGCAACTTCACAATGTGCCTTCACATAACCCATACAAAGGATAGTTCAGCGGTGTTAAATCGAACGATCTTGGAGGCCACACCAGAGGCCCACAACCCAAGATGAGCTCACCAAAAGTTCCCACCAATAAATTGGTTTTTTTGGATTTATGACATGTAGAGTCGTCATGTTAGAACCAAAGGTCTTCCATATCAACAACCTCTAATTCAGAAAAAGTCATTAATCATTGGCAGATTATTGTCGGCTACATTTTTTAAGATATATGAACTACCACTGCCCATAGAGCAGTCCAAACAATCACTTTTTGAGGGTAAACCGGTGTCTAACAATGGCTTATGGATTATCATCACCCCAAAACCGACAATTTTGTTAATGAGCGTATCCATTCAATCAAAAGTAAGTTTCAGCTAAAAAAATTTTCTTGTGAAAATCGGAATAGGGGACCATCTGGTTTTGAGCCCATTAACCGAACGTCCGACGCGCTTGATGATCATTCGACTTCAATTCTTGTGCAAGTTAAATTTGTAAGCCGGAAAACCAAAATCCTTCTCCAAAATATTCTATAAAGTGGATGGGAACAACTCCAATTGTTGCGCGCGATGTCGGATGGACTCATTCAAGTCTTCTTCGATATTCTGCTCCACAGCAGCAATAGCGGCATCTTAATTTTCAATCTTAAACTTTCATTTATTTATCCACTTTTGAGCTTCATTTCGCTTAAGATACTCCCAAGAGCACCAATCAACACTAGACCAGCATCACTCTTTGCAGTTTATGCAAATTTGATTGAAGAGCTTATTGCAGCCGATCTGCAAACTACATATATACATACATACAAATGCGACTCTCATCGACAAACTAAGCACGCGCACGCGCAGAAGAATATAGCATATCCAGTCGCAGTCACTTTTAGTATTTAACTACTATAGCGGGTAGCAGCCAGGAGCCTTGCCCTGAGGAAATGTGCAACACAACTTGACACGATTTCGCATGTCGATTGCGCTGTTGTCGCTGCTAATGTCGTAAATGCCGAACGTATTGTTCCTATCCGCCTGAATCTCGCTCTCTTGTTCCTCCCATGCAACAGCAATTTGCATATTGATTATTGTGTTTGTTGTAACATTATTCCAGAAAATTGCGAACAAATGAAAATGACACTGATTGCTGCCCGAGGCAAAAGCAGCAGCAGCTGCCGCAGCCACTAAACCACTAAAGTGCAACAAAATGTTGCACACATTGTTGTGTCATTAAGTCAATGTACATTGAACTTGTGAAACGCTGCTGCATATGTGTCCGTATATAGATATGTGTAAGTCATGGCAATCAACGTCGCGCTTTTGTTGCAACATCGCACAAATGACTGCTGATCCGCCGCATTTGCGCTTAATTTGCATGCAACACGGGCGAAAAAGCGGCGCGCATGCCAACGTAAGCGTTCTGCTGCCCAGCTCTTACATACTTGTAGTGTATGTAAGGCTGCTGCCAGCAGCATCCTCCAGGATTCACGATTTCAGCTGCATTGCGTTTCATTTTATTTTATTTTTCCAAAGCTTAAATTATTCTGTGCTGCTCTGCGTTGCCTATGCATTTTGCAGATATCGAAGCGTTGATAGCACTTATGTAGACGTGGGTATGTCTTTGCTTGCATTGTTGTCATTATTAAAAGTTTTTGGTTTTATTGTTGTGTTGCCAAACACTAATTGCATAAATTACTCTCCGAAGGGAAGCAATAAATTCCAATAAAATTGGCCCACCAGGCAAAACAGTGCGACAAATGGCGCAGAAAGCAGCATACAAGAGAATTGCGGCAAGAAACGTACGAAAAGCCGAAAAAAAATGGAACTCTGGTTCTTTCATAGGTTACCCTAATACCCTTTACATCATATAATATATGTTGAGTTTAAAGACTTGAAGGAATAAACATTTTCAAAATAACTTTAAATTTTTCCAAAACCTTAATGCTTTAAAGTTATTTTAGGTAATTGGTGTGTGTTTCGGGAAAAAATTTCCTAATTGTAGGCAACATTTTCTTATCAAAAATTTTTATATAAATTGTATTAATATAGTAATTGATTATTAAATTAGTAAACTCTTAGTTGCAGGAATATATTCCTTTTCAAAGATTCAAAGAGTTTTAAATGAAAATAATTTGAAAAACTTTATTTGTTGTGAAAATAAAACTCAAATATGTTCAATAAGAATAAAATATTGCCTACCTTTAGGCGTCGCGAGTCTTTATTCAGGAAAAAAGTGTCACCTACATTTAGGAGTTATTACCAGAACTTTATAAAGGAAACAAGAGTTCGTAATACTACGAAAGAAACATATTACGGGTTTTTCAAAAGGGACGCTACAAAAGTAGACCGATAGGGACAGCAAACGACGCCTTATTTTTCCGCTCTTTTGACATTCTTCTTCAGTAAGGTTTGCCATTTCATCATGGAAAGATACACGATCCAACAACAAGTCGAAATCACTAAAATCTAATATAGAAATTCGGAGTCAGTGACCTCATTTTTAAGAGCGCTATGTCCAATTTGTGGTCGTCATAATTTTCCTGTCAGATCAACAATTGAGCGTCTAGTGGAAAAATTTGAATCCACAGGCACAGTACAAAATGTTCCCGTCCCAGTGAGACAAAGAAGTGCCCGTAGTGTCGAGAACATTGCTGCCGTTAGCGCATCAATTGAGGAAGACCAAAATCAGTCTCTCACGCGTCGTTCTCAAGCGTTGGGCATCTCTGTGACGTCGTTGTGGTGAATTTTGCGAAAAGATCTTTGCCTACATCCTTACAAAATCAAATTGACGTAAGAACTGAAGCCGCTTGACCACCAGCATCGTCGTATGTTCATGAATTCGGCATTCTGGCTGAGTGACTTCGTCAATAAGCAAAATATGCATTACTGGTCGAAAAAATTACGGTTTGGTGCGATTTATGGGCCGCCAGCGTCATTGGGCCATACTTCTTCAGTGATAATCACGTTAATGTGAATGGGAATCGCTACCGCTCAATGATAGCAAAATATTTATGGCCCGAATTTAATAATATGGACTTGGACAATATATGGTTTTAACAAGAGGGCACCACAAGCCACACTGCGAATGTCACAATCGATTTATTGAAAACCAAGTTTGGTGAAGTGTTATCTCTCGAATTGGCTCAGTAAATGACCGCCTCGGTCATTTGATTTGACGCCTTTAGGCTATTTCGTGAGGGGCTACGTCTAGTCCACCAGCAACGATTTGTGAACTTCGTACGGATATCGAACGTGAATTTGCGGCAGTATCGGGCGATTTATGCTTAAAAACCGTCGAAAATCGGGTGCAGCGTCTGGACTTCTACAACTATAAATTCTATGCCATGAAAGGTATAAAAATCATCGAAATTCAAATATAAATATTTATAACCGCATTGCATGTTTTATTCATATGGTGCATGCCACAATTCGCGATAAGACAATTACATATTTTATGTTTTAACAAATTTTCGAGAATCCACCAGCGAAATAAGAAAGAAACAATAAAAGGATCAAAACTGGATGAAAAAAATAGCGCACAGCATGCACGAATTTCTTTGTGAAATGCCACTCTGGTATAAATAAGTGTGCCGCATACTTTTTCACCGCAACAATTTGTGGCACGCATGGCCTCCGGAGGAAAGTAACAGTTGAATGAAATAATAATTGCAGAAATGGACAGGTTTGAAAGCATTTTACGTACCACACGCAATGCCAACCATTTAGCAACAGACTGAAAAAAGCAAAAACAACAACAAGCAACTCTAAGTTAAAAATACAAACAAAAAAAACTGTTGCAAAGAAAATGTGGCACGAAACCCTCACTGATTTGACAGCTGAAATCAATTGTTGATGGCTGCGCGTGCAACGGCAAAAATCTTACAAATGTTGTCTACTTTAGCGCAATTCACTATCAACGCTGTAACGCCATTGAATGGTTAGATGGATGTATGGACAGACAGACGATGAAGAAGCAAACAAAGCAGCAAACAAACTGTGCATTGCATCATCATCAGAAAGCAACAGCAGCCATAAAACTAACAACAATTGCGATGAAATTTCATAAAAACAGCTATTAATAACATTAACACAACAATAACAACAACATACGCACAGCTGCACCAAATACACATCCGCTGTTGCAGCATCAAAGCACGCAAGCCGCACGCTCACCTGGACGCAGGCGGTGCTACGCGATGTGATGATGCTGTTGTTGTTGTTGGCAGTGCACCTGTTGTGCTAGTTCCATATGAAATTTTGTTATTGTTGTTGTTGTTGTTGCTTTTTCGTGTTTATTTTTTCAGTTTTATTACGCGCCCATTTGCCCTTGCGTGCCGGCGACGGAAATATTCGGTGCTCGTCGTAACAGCAACAGCACAACAGCAGTTAAAACAACAAAAACGCATTTGATGTACAGCAACAACAACATTTACGGAGAATAATAAAAACAAAGCAGCAAACATGTAAACTGTCAGCAATTAGTTGTGATCAATTTATTAAAATCAGTTAGCAGTTGCAACAGTTGCCTTGCCGCCTTGCCACCTTGGCACTTTGTCTTCATACGATAGACCAGCTGTTGCATGCAGCATGAAGCGCCCATTCGACGCTTTGCTTTTTTTTTATTTTTATTTTATAATTCCTTTCTTTTTTCCTTTCGCCTAACTGCGCCTGAGTCATCGCTGTTCAAAGGGGTATAATGCATCACTGTCACCCGACACAACGTTGCCTGATACGCTGTTGATGGCTTCTGCCTTTTAGCCGTGCTGCACAGCGCTTCAAAGTCGCGCTCAACGCATGACTTGGCGATTTTAGTCTGCTTAAGTGCGCGCATACAACTATTGAGCTCTGCTCTTTGCTCACCGGTGCTGGCTGTTCTGCTGGTGCTGGTGGCTGAGTTGAAAGCCCACAAAACCTTGAGTTATTACAGGTGAAGGACACATGATTTTTGTTGTTGTTGGCAGGTTGAATAGGCAAATTACTGGACAGCTTGTTGCAGGCAGCATGTGCATAATAATAGTTGCAGTTCCTTTTTTTGTTTTTGTACTCGTTAGTATGACAGAAGTTGGCTGCGGGGCAAAAGTGGTAACTTGTTTCGAAAATATATGGGAGTAACCTACCTACATTTAGAAGGGATTGAAGTTGAAAAATGCAAACGTGCAGCTAAATTGCCTTTAAGTTGAGTGACTCGGTATATATTTTTTGAATATGACGGGCATTTTTATTCACTTAATGCCTATACATACTTAAGAATCAACAGAAATCTTTTTTGGACCTCAATTGGTTCACGGTGTAGGGATCTAAAAGTAGTTGCTGAGGAACTAAAATGGTCATTTTTCGAATCAAGAAAGCAATGTAATAGATCATATATAGAAAAATTGAGGCTTTGCACCGCAACCTATGGTCTATTAAGACCTCCCCTACATCACATATATGTATATGGTCTCAAAGGTCCAGCTTCCTGAAAAATTCCAAAAGCGCGACCGAAGTGATGTGATCCCTGTTCACGTAGATGGAACCTAGCTGGGCAATTCAGGATCAGGTGTTCTGGAGTTTCCTGTTCCATGGCGCAAAACCGCCAGTTTCCGAAAGAGGCTATGCCCATGTGGAACAAGTGCTTTCTAAGCCTACAGTGCCGTGTATAGAGAGCACCCGTGGAATTCCTCTCGTTGGAGGTTGATCATTTTCTTAAACCTTGCAAGGTTGTACCCTCCCAGAAGTATCCCTGCCTATGCTGTTCTCTCTCCACTCTCTCCGCCATGTGGAGCAGCTCCTTTATGGTGTGGGACGCCACTGCAATGCACTGTTCTGGCCGCATCATCCTGGACACTGACACAGAGCGGGCTAGTTCGTCAGCCACTACTCTCTTATGCCCCGGCACCCAGATTAGGTATATCCGGTTTCACACTTTATGGAAGTCTACCACTTAATCTTCAATTTAAATTTGTTGCCATCTCCAAATATTGAAAGAATTAACGGCGATAACTAACACATATGATGAACTATTACAAATACATATACATATATATAAATGTATACATAAATGAAAGTTTCGATTAGAATTGTCAAGCACATGGATACTTTACCATAAATCTCTGGTAGCGTTTTTGGTAGTTAACCCGTAATTTAGTAGATAGGTCTTCAGTTTATTAATTATTTTTTTAGAGTTGTCACCTATTGTAGGCAGCAAAAGTGAAAATATGCTAAGAAATATGATCTGTGAAAACCTTTCGGAAAGCTTTCTTGAAGTCTTTGATTTGAACTAAGTTTACAAAAAATCGTAACATCTTTTCGTAGCTCTTATATGTATTATGCAACGCATTCTATTCGCTTCGAGCCATGCGCAAAGCTCACACGTTTCATAGTGCATTGACCGATCCGATTGCTAAGATTATTTTACGACATACATACTCGTACAGAACTGCATACTCGTTTTACAGAATGAGTAAGTTCATCGGATAGTGTTTAGTCTCGAGACATTTTTTTTAATTATTTCCTTTTCAGTATAACATATCGATACTCGAGCTTTCGAATTCAATAATAAATTCCTGCAAATGACTCAGAAGAACAAGTGCTTCATCTCAATAAGACATAAACACAGTGGAAGCCTGTTGTTTGTGCATTGCACTCCACTTTCATTTAATTTATGGCAATGAAATTGCAACCACTTCAATATTATACTGCGCTTTATACATATATACATACATACACATAAGACTTGAAAATGCAAATGTGCCTTGTGGGAAAATTTTTTCGTAAATATATAAAGAAAATATTTTCTTTTTGCAAAAACTCAACTCATATGAGCCGCTTTCCTACTGCTAAACTCTTTATGCGGACTTGACTTTGGAACTTTTGGACTTTCTGAAGGAATCAATCGCCCTAAAGCCGCCCGCCTTGGCCAATAAGAGAGGAATTGTAGATGTCTTTAGAATAACGCTAGGCCACACATATTGATAGCGATTTGAGATTTTGGGAGGTTCTTATGCATTCACCTTATATATCCAGATGTGTAGCCATGTGAATACTAACAGCTTCGGTTCATGACGAAACATTTCTCTGCAGAATTATACTTCTCAAGAGAAGCTTGTGAAAACGACTGTATAACTATATGCTAAACGGTTGTCTATGCACATTTCGCAATTGTCTAATGTCATCATTACTACTTTACTTTTCCTACAGGGCAGGCATGCGTCTTAAACACATATTGACCCAACTGTAAATTAATTCATTTATTTGTTTGTCAAGGCAAAGTAATTAAAAAACGCCAACTTGGTAAACAAAACAAACTCCAGACGATGAGCTGAAGCTACAGAAAGGAAACGAAGAAATTCCACACATAAAAATTCATAAGCAAATGAAGACTAAAGACAATAAAGAAAACGAAAAGAACAATGCAAATTCGCAGAAAACAATGAAAAACGAATATAACTAATGAAAGAAGTATTGAAGTCGAGAAACACTTGGTTACTTCCAACAACCCGCCATGCTTGCATAAGTCACTCTAGGAGATGCAGACTGGACCGACTGGACTGCAGATGCCAATTGAGGCTACCGATCATGCCAGACAGAGCAAACAAAACGAGCAACAGACATTTGACAGAAGTTAAAATGAGTGATTGAGTGCCTTGACGTGAGGAGGCAACTTGCAGCCGTTGACTTGGCAATTTGAATGTGCCATCCGCAAACAAAGCCATCTTCTTGTGACTGCCACTAAACGCAAGAGAAACGCATTTCAATTAAAATGTGGCACAACAAAATGACTTTTACGGCGAAATTTCAAATAAAATTGCGTGCAACGTGGAAGCCGCAGCGCGGCTGGAATTTCGGGAATGCGCCGCTATGGCAATGGCAGGCCAAAGGCGGCTGCACATGCGCGGCGCTCCGAAAAGTAATGAGGAAGTGCTCGACTCAATTGCTGACTCAGTGACTGATTGTGCAACTGACGAAATTGAAAAGTTCATTGCATTCTGCGGCGGAGAAGTCATAAAATGCAGAACAAACAGTGAAACAGAATCGAAAGAACAAGAATGTAGTGCGTCAAAAAATATTTTTTGAAATGGCCACTAAATAAACAACAAAGTATTTGATGGTGTGGCGCGTCTGCTGGAGTTTATGCACAAATGAAAATTGGTGGAAGTCGCGCGTCGCAAGAAAGCGCCGTCTTCTAAAGTGAGTTGCGTTGAATTGTGTGTGCGAGGAGAAATTAAAAATGCAAACCACTTGAATTTTAAATTGATGGCAATTTTACGAGCGCGCACACGCACATAGCCACTTAGAATGAGCATACTTAGTAGAACACACAGGCATTTCAATTGTTGAGGAAAGCATTGAATGCGCTTGCTCGCACTTGAAGGGGCGTTACGCAGAACGTGCGCCTCAATTTAATTTACGAGTATTACTACGCGGTTGCCGTCGTTATATAATGGTTTGTCCGTATAAATGGAGGATTGACGTGGCGTTTGCAATATTTTGATAGGATAGGGCGGACGATGGGCGGCGGGTGGTTTTCTAAAAGTAATAATAATATGATGTTAGTAGCTTCATATTTGCTTAGCCACTCACAGTGTGTCATTTCATCAAATTTTATCAAGTATATAATCATGTGGACATAATAAATAATAATCAATTCAATCATTTTACTTCATAAAGGTTTCACATCTATTTGAATATTCGTTTCTTAAGGACCATTTTCATGATAAAAGCGCATCCACAACCTAAGCGTTTACTTTCGTTACATAAATATGGATCTTGTAGTTACAAATCCTCAAAAACTGAAGAAATTTTAATACAGAATTTTTTTTCGGAAAGAGCGAGAAAAGATCCATTTCGTATCCCGGACAGGCGTTATTATTTGGTTAAATATATATTAATTACACCAAACAGCAATAAAATGTCTTAAAATTTGATATTATACCATAACATGTGATCCTTTAGTGGTACTTTTTTCAATAGCTTTTTTGACAGGTCACGCGTGTGTCGTGTCAAGCTGTCATATTATTTTTGTTCAGTATTGTTTGGCATTTCATCATAGAAAGACTTATGCTTAAACAACGTTTACAAATAGTTCAACTTTGTTACCAAAATTCACGTACTGTAAATAATGTGTTTCGCGTGCTTTGGAACTTATGGTCAAAATAATCGTCCTACTGAGCGTACTATTCCCAACGCCATCACACAACTTGAGACCCAGCATTCTTTACTGGATAATAATCGACCAAACAGACCAAGTCCAGCACGCAGTGAAAAAAATATAACAGCCGTAGCTGAGAATGTGCTCGAAGACCGCGGAGAGTCGATTCGGCGCCGTTCGCAGCAACTCGGACTGACGTATGGAACGACTTGGCACATTCTACGTCGAGATCTTAAATTGAAAGCGTACAAAATACAGCCTGTGCAAGAACTGAAACCGTTTGAACTCCCAAGTAACATCACTTTGCTCTATGGGCTCTTGAAAAGTTCCAAAACTAGCCAACGTTTTCCAGTCAAATTTTGTTCAGCGGTGAGGCCCATTTCTGGCTCAATGGGTATGTAAACAAGCAAAATTTCCGCATTTGGGAAGAAGAGCAACCTGAAGTGATTCAAGAGCTGCCATTTCATCAACAAAAAGCAACAGTTTGGTGTGAATTGTGAGCCGGTGAAATCATCGGTCCATATTTCTTCTAAAATGATGTCGGTGAGAAGGTAACGGCGACTGTTATCGACTATTTGATGCCTGAATTTGAAGCTCGTATTCTCGGCGACATTTGGTTTCAACAAAACGACGCCACTTTTCACACATCGCATCAATCAATGGATTTATTGAGAGAACACTTCGGTGAGCAGATAATTTCACGTTTTGGGATTTCACACCGTTAAACTTTTCCCTGTGGGGATATGTAAAAGGTCTAAAGTGCGGACAATCCCGCTTCGATTCAGGCCTTGGAGCAAAACATCATGCGTTCCGTTCGCCACTTACCAGTCGAAATTCTCGAAAGAATCATCGAAAATTGGACTCAAAGGATGGACCATCGGAAAGGTAGCCGCGGACAACATTTGAAAGAGATAATCCTCAAAAAAAAAAAATGCCAAAGAGTATTATTTAGAATGATAATAAACATTATCCATCAAATTTGAAGTTTCTGCTTTTTTCTTTAAAAAAAGTAGGAAACCTCGAAATGGATCAACCTTTATTATACATGATTCAATTAGAAACACATTTTTAAACGTGTTTTTCTCGAAACTACATTTTTTAAACCGGCGTTCACGATTTCGCAAAATTCTTTTCTTTAATGGTGTACTCATTATACATACGGCTACCGACCGAACGTTTTTTTCATAAAAAATCATGAATATGAAAAATATGATGAAAGATCCTACTTCCGGCGATAGTCACTTATCTGCAATTAACATGAATTTATTTTTTGTTAATCATAGGTAAGTCCGTCTTCTGGAATCATGGACGACGCTGGTCTACTTTTTTTTTTCATGGGTGCCAATGGAACGAAGTCTCGCAATTAACAAAAAATGTATGTTTACTCAAAAAATTCAATATTACCGCTAGAGGCTTAATAATAAAAATTTGGAATCTCTGAAAAACCCCTTAAAAATTTTAATATTTACAGAAATCACCATGTCTTAAATATGGAATTACTGACCAATCTATCACTTTCCTGTTAATCCTTCTGTAACAGCCCATTACGTGAACGTTTGGTTTCGTCGATAGCATTCTGGTAATATTGATGTCAATGTTACGTCTCGCTCTGGAAGGTATATTGTCGAAAATATTGATCAAAGAATGGAAATCGTCAAATTCATTCATGTGAGCACTATTTTAGTGGCCTACAAGCTAAACATTGTACGAAAGAATGTTTTGAAACAATTTAAATAATGCTAGGTACAAAAAAACTTGGTCGTCACACAGGTACCCAAAAAAAAAACTCATGCACCGAATTTCCATGTGCAAATCCCTGCTGAATCGCAACAAAATCGATCCATTTCTGAAGCGGATGGATACTTGACATGAAATGTGTGTCAACGTCAACAGAAAATGGTCAATAAGGATTGGCTACATGTTTGTAGGGATTGGCTTAGCTGTGAGTTGCTTTTCTAAGGCCAAACTCTTTAATCGGTTCGTACTATCAACATCTGGACCGTCTGAAGCAGCCAGTCCTGGCGAATAGCGTAGGAATTGTATGCCTTCAGAACAACGCCAGTTCATACACATCGATAGTGACTGATTAAAAGTCCCGGGGGATTGGTTGGGATAATCTAACGCATCCACCTTTTAGTCTGAACCAAACACCAAGTGATTAATAACTGTTTCTGTCTATAGCGAAAGACATTGCTGGTGAAAAAGTCGGCTCAAATGAAACTTTTGAGAATGGACTATGCTAGCTTTTTGGTAATAAGAACAAGAGTTTCTACCAATTAGGACTTGCCGATAAGGAAAACAGTTTCTACGAGAGTGGTTTTACGAAGTCACCTCAAAATGGCTAACAAGTAATCGAAACCAAACGACGTATATTTGATCTAAATCGTATCATTATACTATGCTAAATAAAACCTACAATTTATCAACTAATTTTGAGTTATTTAGTAGGATTATGGTACAGAATTAAATTTGAAATAAGTAAGTTATGCTGGTAAGCCGCCACTAATGAACCACTGTATTTCAATGCACAATTTCGCTATACCACTTCTAATGCCAAGTGCGCTAGTCTGGCAGCACATCACCCCAAACAACGAGGCGCACTGCGTAATCTGTTGTACAGCACCCAAGTGGGGTCTTCGCACTAAGTGTTGAGCGTGTAAGCGATTCGATTTAAAAATGCAACAACACTACACTACACTAAATGTTTGTATTTAAATTTGAACAGATTTCTCAACGATATATCATATTATTGAATGTCTGAAAATGGCGCTTGCCACGCCGACCGCCACTCCAACTGCCACAAGGCTGTCAGCTACCGGTGGAGTAACGCTTTCGCTGCGCAACGTTGCTGTTAGTAATAACAACTACACGCCGCGCACTTTCCAGCGCACATACATACCAACAACCCACATATGTATGTATGCGAGTATCGCGCGCACATCTTCCAGCCATGCAATTAAGAGTATAAATAGAAAATGTTGCAGCTCTCGCTGCAGCAACGCAGCTGCATGTGCAATAAATATTTATGTGCGTTGTTGCTTTTTTACATAAGTTGCAACAAGTTGTGTTGACTGAGCTGCGGCTGCTGTTTGCCTATTTACTTAAAGTATTACCGCGCTGTTGCTGTTGCTGACGCTGATGATGCTGCTGTTTGCTCTTTGCTGCCTGTTACACATTAATCCACAACGCCTTCTCTCATGGCTGAGGTATTATTTTTTCTTGCTACTGCTGAGCATGACATAGTTTTCAACAGCCAAAAAGTCAACAACAACAATAGCTCGTTTGTTTGTTTTAATTGTCGCTTTGTTGTTACAACAAGTACAAGTGTATGACACTCGTCAGCCGCACACATGCGCACAGCCGGTGCTGGTGGCAGTGGCCATGTACGAACATAGTTCCGAAACTATCGCATCGCATCGCAGCGCCGACGGTTGCCTCGACCATTTAAATCACCTGTGGCACGGCAAATGAATGCAACAGCTTTATTGTTTTTGTCAATGTTGCCTTGTTTAATGCTAGTACCATTATTGTTGTTGCTTTGACACTATTTATTGCTTCAACAGCGTTTCGTATTTGGGCTCTGTCATGCTGCTTTGTCGCGTCGAGCTCGCTCGACTGTTTGCGCTTATTTATGGACTGCTCGCCGCGAAGAGCAGCGTTTGGAGTTCAATGTCTAACAGTTTGCGGCAATAGACAGCTAGTCAGCGCGGCTAGCACATGTTGCACATTCAGTCGATTTCGTGGCGGCTTTCAGAGTCATCCGGGTAAGCTCAGTTGCTTCTTGTTGCCTGTCAAATGTTCCACTTAATGCACTTGCTGCTGCGCGTTGGAGAGCAACTTGCATTGCATCTCCTCATTTTGTTCCATTTTCATTTTAAGAGCCCCTTAATGTGCTAAAACTCGTTTGTAGTACTGCTTGGTAACTTCTTGGTGTATCTTGAGTTTCTTGTTTCTTTATGGAAATTTTATTTCGTTTCGTTTTGCATACTAAATCAGCTGAGCACACACTAAGTAGTCGGTATGTCAATAGAGCAGAGCTGATGTCAGACACTACCATCTTCACGATAGCCTCCTCTCCATCTCACACTATCTATGAAGTGTCCTAGTAAGGTACAGCTTGCAGGAGACAAGATCTAACATTTAACTATCTAAGATGGTTCTCCGTCTGAATTGAATAATATCTTGGTATAGGTTAGAAGTTCTTTCATTTAGTTTTAAATTGGTTTTCAAAGATAAGCTAAAAAACACAATCTACAGATGCTCATGGCAAGGAAATGCGATATACTATACATCTTAAAGACAGACCAATAACTGTATCCTTTGCGGAATTAGTCATAACATTGTGAAAGAAATGAAATTGAATTAAGAGTTCAGAAAGTCCAAAAAAGCATTAAACACCGGAATGCTAATTTGGGATCCAACACCGTGAACCTAAGGCGATTCAAATACCCTCTGATCAAAATGAATCCCGACTGGTCCATATTAAATTCGCGTTTTTGCTAGATTAGTACAAGGCAGTTTTATGTTTGTGTCAAGTTTATACCACTGAAATCCCGGCCACGTAATCACTGAAAATATGGTAGAAAACACTTTTGTCTAATTTATCCCAAACACAAGTATTCGAGTAACACAGATCATTCAATGAAGGTCGTAAAGTCAACGAAACCTTAACATCTACTTCTGTAAATGATGAACACACCGAAAAATCGCCGTGTTGGAACCAGAGAGATATCAGAGGATCTCAACTTCTCTTATGAATCGGTTCAGTACTTTTTGCTTCATGTTTTGGCAATGAAGTCAATGCCAAAAGTCCTGAATTTCTTGAAAAAAAAAAACAATCTAGATTAGACGTTGTAAAAGATATTTTTAAAATCCCTGCACACTTCGATTTTCTTCAAAAATGGCTGAATTACAAAGTCGTCGATTTTATCCTTGCTGACGTTTCACTGCTCACATACCTTCAAAGGAGGCATGGGAAAGGAAGATTCGCTGGAGAAGAAGGAAGGTGAGCTTTTTTACTGACGGATCAAAAGGAGGGTTGGTGAAGGAGTACTTTCCATCAACTCCAATTTTAGGCTTCCTGACCACTGCAACGTCTTCCAACCGGAAGTGGCTGCCATAAAAGTAGCAAATGACCCACAGCTATGGAGCGCAGCCTTCATCAGTATGGTGAATATCCACTCCGTTAGTAGGGCAGCGATATAAGTTTTGAGTTCGCTAACTGTGCGCTTAAGACAAGTGAAGGGATGTCTAGACTTCTTACTTTATTATACAGCTATTTTGTGATTAGATTGAACAAGTACTTTAATCTCAACAACTTCGGAATGAAAACGGGTAAGAGACTCGTTGGCTTCTTGTTTGCTTTACTGGACTGTTGGGCCTCAGACCAGCTCAGCAAGCGTTGGTCAACTACAGATGTGCAGTGGTATGGCCTTTTTGTCCCAAGATAAAGCGGAATAGTTTCAGGGAGCTTTACACTCTAAAGGTCCACCTTTAAATAGTTGTCGGAGGACTAACTGGACATTGTCCGATCAGCTTTCAAGCGATAAGATTGAACATCTTAGCTGCGTGAAAGAAGATGAGATAGAATGATATCAACTCTTCTTCTTCGAATGTCTCGCTTTTGTCAGTTTAAGTCAAAACACCACGGATCTCATACTTTTTTACAACTTGGTGCAATAGCTAAAATAGAAATAAAAAATCTAAGCAGATTAGTGATAGGCTCATGGCATTTTGCCGATAGCTGAAAACCAACTACAGGAGCTTTACGTCTGGCTACACAAAGGACTGTACATAACAGTCTCAGTGTGATTCCTCCACCATGCTGAAAGATCAGCCATCTAACCTAATATAACCAAACCCAAATATCAGAAAATGAATACACATTCGACTGTCAGATCACATAAATGTAAAACGCTAATCGGAATCGAAATATATTTACATACTACTGTGATCAAATTGAAAGGTGAATTTTGTCCATTTCATCTCCTTCAAAGTAATCCCCTCCCGCTGCAGTACACTTATGCCAACGTAATTTCCAGTCATCATAGCACTTGTAAAAATCCTCCATCTCCGTCTCCTAAGTCTCCAACTAAATACAACAAAAGCTATCGCGATTATTTGCGGAATGTTTTACGACATTATAATAACATCCAGAACTATGCTCTCATCTAACGAGTAAAACTTTTCGAAATTGATGGCGAGTTTGTCACTGAAAACAGCTGCTAAACAGAACTCACTGCAATCTTGGAAATTATAGCATTCTTCTTTTACACTCAACTCATTAAATCTGAATTCAAGCATAAGCCACTTATGGTTGTGCATTTAATATCAGCCGACCTAATTATGATCGAAAAAAAAAACATTAATGAAAAGTTTGCATGCTGTGGCATTAAAAAATCCGCAGCGGAAAAGGCGTCTTGAATAATGCTTCCTTTATATTTATATCTGCATATATTTAAATGCCATATGGATGTAAGTGGTTATATTCACCAATATATTAAGAATGCTTAGCATATGCTATACACCAGTTTCTTACTCATACCTGAGCGAGCATAAGCAAGATAAAAATCTGCATTAATTTGATTTTTTTATTTTGTCTTGTTTATATTACGCCATTTCTTAGTCCCACATTGAAATTGCACCGTAATAAGATCCCTTTGAACGCCTTCGAGAGCTCGCATATCAAAAGTTGATTATGTCTACCAGAAGGCAGGATAGAACCTGAGAACCAACGAAAAAGTGGATATGGGAAATCGAAAAAATAAAATAAAAAAATAAAATTGAGTGCAAGTACAGGCGGCTTACAATACGCCTAGGCTTTCAAGAAAAGATCAAGTCAGTTCATCATATATGTATGTATGTATACAACAGCGGAAGAACTGTGCAGAAAGAATTCGAAATTTAAAAGAATAAAAATGATAAAAAGAGCAATAAACAAACATAAAAAGTAGACAACAAAAGCTGTATGTAAATATTGAAATTATTAATAAATATCTCCGCTGAGGCAGGTAGAATCCAATAAAGATTAAAGGAAGCTCCAAGGAGACAAAAACGAAAAAGAGGCAACCAAAAATTTTACAAACAATTGGTGCAACAAGGCCGCAGCTGCAACAGTTTGGTTGAGTAAAAAGGTGGTAAAAGTAGGTGCGACATTTCCTCTGCGACAATACAATAAAAATACTACAACAATATAACTCAAATCTCTGTGCATACCTGTAGTACTTGTTTACAAGCAGCGCATTATGAAAAAGGCGGGAGAAAAAATGTCAGAAACGACAAAAAATCAAAACAAAACACAAAGTAAAATGCGCGCCAAGTGAAATGTCTTTTGAGTTGAGAAACATACACATAAATTATATAAATTGTAGCGCCTGTCAGTCAAAACCACGCACACATACCTACCCATTTCCCTTAGACTGTGTTCGTAGCTGCGCCAATTTCAATATTATGCCATATTATTGAGAGGATATGTAATTTCATTCTGATATACATATGTATGTATACATTAGGGTGTGAAATATACTAACACAGGTTGCTGTTGTAGCGGCTGAAAACATTACTGAAATAATTTCAATGAATGGAATGGACAAGGTAACCTATAAACTAACCTATTGCCTTCATGCGTGAAAAATAGCCTTTACAAAAAAAGAAAAAATTTCCCTCCAAAGGAAAACTTTCCAGCTTAACTTTATCAAGTATTGGTGCGCATTCAAAGCATCTTCTATGAGTAACACTTCAAAATCTAATTTCATTAAAAATACCATATGTGTCGAAACGTTTAGAATCAAATTTTTTACATTGCGGATTATTGTGTAGCATGAAATTTCCTACGAAATCTACTCCTGTGTTATTTTTTTCAAAACAAAAATTCCCATATTAAGCCGTTCCGAAAATTGCTTAATTTTTAAGTAAGTTTTCGACCCCCTTACTACATTTACATACTTAAACATATGTACATATGTATGTATGTGACCAACTGCGTGGCAGCGAGAGTGACAGTCGCACTGGGCGCGCAATCAGTGAAATCGTGCTCCGCATACCAATGCTGCACTTAAATGCATGCTAATGATCATGCAATTTGAATTGAGTGACGTTCCAGCACCTTCGTGTGTTGATACTTATAATATCTCCTCGTCTCACTGGCAAGGTACACACCTTTCAGTGAGTAAGTGAATTGTGCGGCTACCGTTTCGGCGAAAGGATCACTGCTGTGGTAGGCGCAGTGTGGCTGCTGTATTGGTGAAATGGCACCGATGTGAAGTTGAGATTGCGCTTAGTTTCTTTTTCTCAGTGATATATCCGCGTTGCGCACAGATAATCTTGAAACGTGTGGGAATTCAAGTTGCAGAGATTAAGCATGAATTGTTAAGAGATGTTACCAATCTTCACATACTCTAATACTCCTGGGATATTTTGTGCGTAAACAAGCCATTCTCCAGAAATTACGATTTTCTATGTATAACTTGTAATTGATTCCATGCAAAGGTTTTTGATTTACTTAAGTCCTATTATATGTATTATATGCAGACAAAAATTGAAGAATCAGACGATTCAATAAACCAATTTCATATGAAAATTGAGTTTAAAAATGCTTTACTTAAGATTTTGAATTTGAAAATAATTTCTATTTCTAACTTAGGTGTTTCAAGGACACAAAACAGACGAGATTTGATAATTTAAAAATTGTTTTCAAATTATTAATGTATTGGTATATATGTATGTATATATACATATTTAAGAACATATTTAAGAACACACAGTAAAATTTTTGAAAAAAATAATTCAACATTTTTTTGGGTCACTGCGATCTCCGACGGCGCTAAAAACCGACCCTCCGCTATTACAGTACTTCCGACCTTCTCCGTGAATGAAAACCAAAAGGAAACTTCTTTGCTAAAAGATATTGAAATGCTCACAGATCTGATAGAACTAAGCAACCACTCTTTAGATGGCTTTAACTCAAAAACTCCATCTGATAGTAGCGCAACGATTTTAGCTTAGAGTTCGTTGACTGTGCGCTTAATACTACTGAAGGTTATTATATGATTAGACTGAAGAAGTACTTAAATCTCAATAACTGCGGAATGATAACGGGTAGAAAATCCGTTGGCTTCCTTTTCGCCTTACTGGACTGTGTTGAGCCTCAGACCATCTCAGCAAGCGTTGGACAACTGCCAGTAGATGTGCAGTCGTAGGGATCTTCTGTCCTAAAGTAAGTCGGGAACTATTCGCTCTAAGTAAAGGTCCACCTTTCAATGGTTGTAGGAGGTATACTAGTCTACGGCGAATAGACTATTCAACTGGTATAAAACATACAAACTGGCATAATCAAATAAATATGTATGTATGTATAGAAATTGAAGCGCTTAACCAATTTATTAAATTAATCATTTGTACTCTTTTCTACAGTTAAAATAGATAGCTTGGATGGATGCTTTTCGTCTTCATATGTACATTCTTTTGAACCAGAGAGGAGCTGCAGGTTTATTGAGGAGAAAATTGCCAAATAGATGCAACATACTATAAATCAGAGCCTTAATTAATTAAGACATTTCATTGTGAAAACTAATGTAGATTACATTGCCAGTGTTAGCTTTACCTGAATATATAATTCGGTAGTAAAGTCCTCTCTTGACAAAAAAAAACCAGAACTATAAGCATAAACATGGTTTAGTGGATTAAAAATTGCCGGCTAAGTAGTGTTTTTTCGAATGACACCCACTGTTATTTTTGTTAACAGAATAAAAATCTTTTTCTTTGAAAATATCAACAATTAAGCATGATTACTTGGTTACTATATTATATTATATTTGATGCGGAAAACAATACTCGCGGCATATCTAGACAGTTTTGAGGTTAACAAAAAATTATGGGAACGAAGAAATCTTAAAATTTAAATAAAAGCACTCTCCGAAAGCACACTTTTCGTATAGCAAACTGTTATATTTTTAACTAAGTGAGTTTCTTACTAAAATATTAGCAGCCCTTCAGCTGTTGTGCTTACGGGGTAATGTACTAAGAGGAACCACAAAACTGCACTTATCAGTTGTACTGAGTAAAATTCCCATGAAAGACAACGTAGTAAGTGCTAATAAGCATCTTTTATCGCCAAGTTGTGACAATATTTATGCGGAAATACACACTCATGTAAGGAATAAAGTGAAGACAGTGGTAGAGCAAGAAAAAAAGAATAATCAAAATTAACTAAAGTAAGTACAATTTCATTGTGTATTTATGTTGTTGGTGTAAAAGAAGGCATATATATGTTTATGTGAATGTATATATGTATGTATTTATACAGACATACATACTTATGTTGAGATTAAAAAGGTGTGAAAGCGCTTAAATGACTCGCTATAAATTTAGCAAGAAAAGCAAATAGAACGTGATGTTCTAAAGTAAACGAAAGTATTTGTCTTAGTATATATGTATTTAATGGTATATATGTATAATTTTTATAAATCAACTCTCTTATCCGCATGAACGAAAGCACACAAATTCACATTTGCAGAATTAAATTAACTAAAGCCACAAAATTTATTGAGCAATAATAACCAGCAACAAACTGAATTTTGGCGAAAAATTATGCAAAAAATTAACACAATTAAATGCATTCATAAACATTTCTCAGCTGCATAAATTATTTCCATAGTTATTGCCGCATATTAAGGGGCCGCATAAATCGATTTATTGATAAACACTTTCTGCGCCAAAAACCGCTTCAAACGCCCCTAAATATGCTAACACATGGCGCATAGCATATGACACAGTGCATTCGAAATACGAAAATAAATAAATAAATGGTATTATGGAGCAACAAAAATAAAGAACTAAATAAATAATAAATAAATGATATAAAATTCAGCATATTTTCCGCTTATGAATTGTTGTTGCAAGTGAAATACTACGTTGGCGATAAGCGGCAGCTGGGCAATCAACGGCGCTATCAAAGCAACAGTCAGTCCCCTTGCGACTGTCACAGGCGTTGACGCGATAAACTGACCTAATTGCAAATGTTATCGCTGTTGCTGCTGTTGTTGTTTTCGATTTCGATTTCGCACAGCAAATGTGCACATTTGGTGGCCGCTCAAGAGCTGGCAAGAAATCACGTAAACGACCATAAAGCCTTATACAAATACATGTGTATGTATGTATATGTAATGCTGGCAAATTGCTGATTTTTGCAGAAACAGTCGTTTTTATTGTTGTTTTAAGTTTTGTTTTTCGTTGGTAATCTTGGCATATTTTCATTGCACTTTTAATGCTCTTTTATTGTGTTTATTTAAGCCAATTAACACACGCTCTGTAAGGCAGGATAATGGAATTGCTTGAAATCCATATCAAATTACACACACGAACTCACATTCACATGCACATGCAGAAATACAAACATACATACATATGTATATACATACGTACATGCATACGTGGTGCGACCTAATTGACCCCTGGCAATGAAAAATTCAACACTCGCTTGAAGTACTACACACACATACAAACACAATTCACACATATGAAATGGTATCCTTTTTGAACACTTCAAACCAGCTGAGCGCAGCTGCCACTTGAATCTACACACACACACAAACAAACACATAAGCGTTCTCTATACAGTTGCCAGCATCTGTGTGTGGCGTCTTTGTTTGCCTCCCTACCATATTTTCGCATCAGCTGATAAGCAGCATTTTTGCTGTGAATTTATTGTTTTTGTCTTTGTGGCTTTGTTGTTGCGACTCCTGCAGCCATTTGGCACGGGTCAATTGCTCCTGTTTTAGATTCGTCCGTTGCATGTTTCTTTTCCGTACTTGTGCCATCATAAGCGCCTCGCTTTGGCAACTCAAGTGGCGTCTGTTGCAAGCAGTTTTTCATTATTTTCGTTTTTTTTGATTTTGAAGTAAAGATTTATTATAGTTTTCCTTTATTTATAGTGTCGGAATGTTCAAGTGGTGGTGTCTGCATTCAAGTTGTGTGGTTGGTTTGCCTCTTGGCTAACAATGGTAATCTGTTGTTTTATCGAAGGCCTTGACGTCAAGCTGCGGATTTTAGGGCTTAGTGATGTGTTTCACAATTTTCTGCTGGAACTTCGCACAAAAGTCAGAAGAAAACAATGAAAATTAATTGATTCCAGTGCGGCTGTTCCGACAATAATTGTTTAGGATTTCGAAGATTATGAGCGTTCGCATAACAACTTCGCACTGAATTCAACTATTACTTATACATATATATAATGTATATCAATTGTGGACCTTCTCAAAGAATGGAAATGGTATTCAATATAAAATTTAAATAAATTTAACTCATAAAACAAGAAGTTAAGTTTGTTTGCCTTCGGACTTAAACGATCTGATGAAAGCAAACGATAACTGTTCTCTATTCGGCCAAACTGGAAAACTGTCTAATCAAACAGACGACTGGAATAATCTAAATGAACTGGTATAATCGAAAAGAGTTAGAAAATAATGGGTTGTCAAAAAAGTCTTTTTATTTTTATTGAATTTTTTTTTTTTTATTGAAATTGAAATAAATTTTTGATGACTCATGCCCAGCTCTTGACCGATGCTACGGCTGCTACTATGCCGGTCTCTTTCGACCAATTCAGCGATTTTATCGCAATTTTCGACGACAGGCCTTCCGGAGCGTGGCGCATCTTCGACCACCTCTACACCAGAACGAAAACGTTGAAACCGTTGTTGTGCGGTGGAAATGGAAACTGTATCGGGTCCATAAACTGCACAAATTTTATTGGCGGCTTGAGATGCATTTTTGCCTTTATCGTAGTAGAACTGTAAAATATGCCGGATTTTCTCTTTATTTTGCTCCATGTTTGCGACGCTATAACTCACGAACGACTTAAAAGAAACGACAATCAATCAAATACGTGTTAGTGCGTGAAATGAGCTTTCCAAAAAGGTATAGCATGACCCGATGCGACGAATAAAACTAGAACTAGGCGCTTTCAGCGCCAACTAGCGAAAATACCGCAAGACTTTTTTGACAACCTATTATGTTATGTTGGCCTTTTTTATTCATTCAACTGGTTAGTTTTAAAATCTAGTTTACAAAAAATATATTTTTAGAAAATGTATTCCAATAATTAAATAAAAAAAATATTAGAAATTTGCCTTCGGATCAAACCGATCTGCTTAAAGCAAACGATAACACAGAAAATGTCGAATCGAACAGACAACTGCCATAAACTGGTATAATCGAAAAGACTTAAAAAGTATTTTATGTTGGTTTTTTGTGTGCAGTTCAATGGGTTAATTTAGAAATTGGATTAAAGCAAAACGGATCGATCAGACAACTGGCATTAATTATATGAACTGGTATAATCAAAAACTGTAAGAAAATATGAAATAACATATTTATATAGTTCAACAGTTTACAAAAACAAAATATTTTCTATAATTAATTTAAAAAAAATCAATTAAAAACAAAAAGCCGCCGAAGCCTATATTGAATAATTATAATAAATTTTTCCAAGTGATTTTTTGTTTTCTTAAGAAATTACTACAAGAAAAAAGGTTCCATACAATGGTTCTGGTTTTTCGTAAATAAATAGTGGACTTCAAAAAAAGTTGAAAAAAAAATTTTACCAAAATTTTGGTCGTTTTCGAGCTGTCAAATACCTATTCAGAATTATTGATCTACCAGTCTATGATCTGATGAAAGGGATCCATATATAGAGAACTATATGCAGAACATGCCAAAACCTGATAGTGATCGGATTATATGTTTCCAAGAAATCACTTCAATCAATATGAAAAATGTAGCCTTAAGAAAAACTTGTCGAAAAATAAACTATTGGAGCTGTTTGAATTGAGTGACTACATTTTAGAAGGCTGTAACACCTGTTTGGGATATCGATTGAAATTTTCTTTATGTTTTTTAAAGGTTTGACATTTCGAAATATAAAATAAAATCCACTTTTCAAAATATCACACAAGGTGTGCGCCTTAACTTTCAAAAGAATAACCGAAGACCCAACAAACTTCCATTATTACAATTTATGAAAAGTGAGCACAAAATCTCCACAACATTTTTTATGAAAAATGCCCACCCAAAACGATTATGGAACCAACATTTAACTTGATATACCTATAAATAGAACCTCAAATGATTTCCACATTAAAATTGTGCACTACCTTAAATGCAATTACAAAGTGTCTGAATAAATGTTGATTTTTCTGGAAAAAAATCGAAGCTCATTACTCACTACCTTCATTAAAATTCCACGCTTATAAATTCCACAATTTAGTTATGTAGTACGACTATGTGCTTTGCCGCCGACTACATAAATAGGCGTACCGAACAACCAACCGCCCATTACTGAGCAACTGACCACATTTGGTATGTCAAACTTCAACAGCCAATTAGATGAAAATGCCTAATTAACCGTAAATACCGAAGGCAAGGATGTGCGCCCAGCACAGCAGCAAGACTACAGACTCTCGTAGAGAGATAAAGCATTTCATCAATGACACTTTTAGAGCTTCATTAAAAGTCCGCAGCAAACGAACAACCTTAACTGGTTAGCTGCTTGCCATTACAGCAGCCAGCAATGGGCTGTGCCTGTGGGCTGAAGGTATTACTACTTGTAGGTATGCGTTCGTTGCTTGTTTCGGCCGGCTGCTGGGCAAATAAATCGAAATAAATCGCGCTTTGGGGGCAGGCGCGTCACCTTATTTGGCGGAGTTACGCGTTCTCACTGCGATCGATGTGCGCGATCGGTAAGCCAATAACTATGCTATGTGTTATTTAGAAGGAGTGGGTTTAGTGATGTATTGTGTGTAAATAAAAATGTTTTAATGAATGTTTAGCATTACTAACATACAGTTGTACATTCTAGGTACAGAAACGAAGGTGAACCCGTTTAGTACAAGCTGAGCTTGAATAAAAATTATAGCAGTGAATATACTTTCTTTAAATGTTCTTCAAATATGAAGGAATCAATTCGGTAGCTCTGGAAAAAATTAATTTCAGCTAAGTTTTAAATGATTACATGGGTTTACGGGTTTCAAAAAACCGAATTATTTTATTGTATTATAAAATTCCATAACACCTCTAGAATATTGTCTTAAACTTTCCATTGATCCGTGTAATAGTTTCGGAGATACAGCCTTGAGAACTTGTGCGCTCGAGGCTAGTTAGGCTAAGTTCGCCGCCTTTAAAAGCGTTTTTCTCGAAACTATGTTTTTGAAGTCGGTTGGCAAGATTTCTCGAGAACTACTCAACAGATCTTCATGAAATTTTACACAGGTCTTTGAGATACAATCCTTAAAGACTTGGACGAAGGGTTTTTTTGAAAACAAATGTCGCGAAATTTTCATTGAAATTTCCTTTTTTTTTGTAAAAATTTCTGCCGAAAATCCATTTTTCAGTTCTTTTTCCCTTTTGACTCACAACTGTTTTGGTTTATGCGTAACCATAAGTCCTTGTTAGAGACGGTGGCACCAAATAAAAAACTGGAAACTTTTGGATGTCAAGGCTACCTGTTTCAAGTCTGGACTTAACACTGGAGTTGCAAATAATATAGAGAAATATAAGATAAATATAAATACTATCCTTAGAATTATATTTTGTCATGATATTATTCTTTATCTCATTATGCTAAACTAAATGACTTAAACCAGTTGTGTGTTCGATTGGCCCCATTCAAAGTAATCGACTTATACCAGTTGTGTGTTCGATTCGTCATTTCCCAAGAATAGGTAAGTCAAAAACAGTTTTTGAGTAATTTTTTATGTAAATAAATACAATCTAAAAAAAATTCTAAGCAATATGCTATATTTTTCACCGATCGAAAGATAAAGGCGGTGATCGAGACGGAATATTTCAAAGCTTTCTTGTTTGGGGAATTAAATTAATATTCAAAATATTTAAGCTTCAAAAACTATTAGAGTAACATTTAAAATCAAAATTAATGAAAATAAAACTTCAAGTCAGTATATCTCTGAAAAACAGCTTGAAAAATGAGGGTTATCTGAGGTTAAGGAGATTAGAAAAAGGCTATCGCTATCGTCATCGCTGAGAAAATACATAAATCTAGATCACGGAGCAACTTAATTAGAGGTCCGGGGGCTTCGATCCAGTATCACTTCACAAATAATAAGGAATAACAACGCGAAGGAACGTGTGCTTGCAACTCTGCGATTGCTTTTGTAACCTGACTTTATAGTAAACCCTTAGAAACGCCATACAGCGTCCACTGTATTCTTCTTTTTTCACGCGAAGACACTTAAAAATTCATGCTTAACGAGCAATCGATCAGCAGAATCAACAAACAACGAGATGGAACTTCAAATGTGACAACAATCATAAAAAGGACAAGAGTGAAAAAAAGAAATATTGATATCCAATCAGTGCAGAAAGCGTGAACATAAAAGGAGTTAGAAAAGGTAAGAAAAATTGCAGAAGTGGAATTCGCTTTTCAATGCAAAACTATGCGCTAACGAGGCCAAATACTCCAAGAAGGAAACAGCTTTAAGGTATCTACAACAAGAGAAATACATACTTACGAATGAAAGCGAACAGTGGCACGGGCGCTGGCATGGAACGTCTTCGGACAAGCAATAGAAATAGAATAAACAGTGAGAACGCAATAAAAAATTAAGCCGCTAAAGTAATAAAAGTGCAGAAAGCAAACGGAAAGCGCTAATAAAAAGAGACTACTTAATTTGTATAGCAACAAAAACAAAAAAAATACACGCGCCTATCCAAATGCAAACAAAAACAAGAAAGCGCGCTTAGAATGAGCGAACTGCTAATACTAAAAGTTAAATAAAATCTCCGCGCCGCGCACGAACAGCGTGCAGCGAACGCGACTGGCCTAACCGAGGCGTGGAAAAGTGAAAAATCCAAAGCGTTTCGCGCAAATTGAAAACTTTCTATGCGCCTGCGGGCACAGCTGAGTGCGACCAGATCGAAGTAACCGCCGATGCGGCATTAAAAATGCAAGTTCCTGCGCATAACGCGCCGCTTCTCCGCCAACTCGAATGATCGTTTGCTGCTTTTAAAATTGTGCGCGCGATTAATTGGCAAAAAATACCAAATATGGTGTGCAAACAAATCGTTGCCGGCCAAGTCCAACTAATGAGGCAAAACAATACAGCCGAGCGCAACGAGACGAGCACCGTGGCAAGTCCATGCTTATGACGCAAGATATCCAAGTCTTTGCCGCCGAAACGAGAGGCAGATGCGCAAGGGCAGGCGTATCGCAGCCGCCACCGGACATTGCATGACATTGACAACCGGTAAAGGAGGAGAGAGCATGCCCGCTTTATGGCTCCCACACTGGCTCAGCACCAGCACGTCGCGGCCGTGGGCACCGGCATGGCGCAACTTGTAGAATGCAGAAATTCAGTTAAAACTGATAAATTGGCAACAAACATGTGACATCAGTGTGCAAGACGAAGCAGCCAAACGCCAAACTCCGCACCGCCTTTATTGTCGCGACACAATCGCGCTTCAAAAGCGCTTAAGTGGAGCACCTATCTCACTGAGCACAGCCTACTTTGAGCGCATGCTGAGTGGTGCATCATCAGCATCATCGTCTTCGACGCGTTTCACTGTCACTGCGTTTGCGGTAACGTCATCGTCGCGGCGCTTAAGCATGTATGCATGTGTGTGTGTGTGTTTAGCTGCAATGGGTGTCCATTTTCAGCGCCGCGCGCAGTGCCATGGTCACATGCCGCATAGTTGGGTCTTAGTTTGACGTTCGGTCGCTCGGGCGCTTGGTCGCTTTTACCAAAGTCACACTAACGCTAGTCGCAGGAAAAGCGCAATTAGTGCGTTAACATGGTCATGTTGTTGTGGCTGTCTGTCTGTCTGGTGCCAGCCGCAATGCCTTCACTCCGCCACTTTTAATAGCATTTACTCTTCTGCTCTGCGGCTAACCTTGTCTTCACTTGTCTTCTGCTGTTTATATCGCTTTTGCTTAGTGGTCAGCGGAATCTAGGTTTCCGTGGTGCATGTGCAACTAACTAACTTCTTGTTTTGTGTATGGTGGCCACCTTTGTCGCCTTGCGCGCACTACTCTTCGGCATATAAGTTAGTAGAATGTAATCATAACTGTCTGCATGCTCGACCACTTGTGCGCCATAAATATACATGTGTGTATTGCGGCAAGCGAACGCGCGTGAAAAGTGTCAGTGACGTTTTTGTGTCACAGTTAAACTCAATTTTTCTGCTCGCTGCATTAATGCCATAATTTCTAGCAGCTACATTACAAACTGGTTGAAATTTCGCTAGAAATTTATTGGTATTAGAAAAATCCTGTTTCTCCGTCTTGCCTTATAGCTTTCCCCGGACTATTAGCGTTTGATCTGATGGCCAGTAATGTGTATCGAGAGAGCATTAAGAAAATTACTTTGCTAATGATTACGGGCAATTTCCTATTTATGGAAATATATGACTGTAATAAAGTGCAAAATTCTTCAAAAGCTTTAAAGTTATGAGTTGTGAGATAAATGAATTGCCTCTGTTGTCTATGAGGTCCCACAATTTGATACTGAATATATTTTCTAAAGCATAAATACTATGTCTGTAGTCCCAACAAAGTAGTTATTTTTTATAAACTGATAATAACAACACACACACACGCAAATCTGTTAATTACAAACACTCTATTCGATCGGATAAGGTTTAAGCAACACTTCTTGGAGCGATATACTACTAGATTGAAACGAAGAAAAGTTGATTTTTTAATAAGTAATAATATTTTCGAAGATATAAAGTCGTTCGCCACACTTATCTTAAACAATAAGTATTTTCCGAAATCACTAACTATTTCGAAGATAGAAAATAGATTTCAATCTTCAACAGAATATTTCAAATCTTCTTTTGGAGAGAAAAAACGAAACTTCGATGTCAAAATAGGTAGCTAATATTTTCGAAAATCCTCAATTATATCCAATTTCGAAGATAGAACGTAAATCTTACACCCATCACAGCGTAAATCCTACACTGATCGCAGCACTGTTACTCGCTTAATCACTGACTGAGTGTTAATTTTACACTTAAATTCGAATTTCGAAAATAGGCAATAGATTTCAAACTGATCTCTGCACTAAATCTTACTACTTTTGGAGAGAAAATACGAAATTTTGAAGTCAAAATAGGTAGCTAATATTTTCGAAAATCACCAACTATTTCGAATTTCGAAGATAGAACGTTGATTTTACGCTAATCGTCGCACTGTTACTCGCTTAATCACTGCGTGATTGTTAAATTTATATTTAATTTCGAACTTCGAATATAGACAATAGATCTCAAGCTGATCTCTGCACTAATGCTGACTTTTTCTGGAGAGTAATTACGAATTTTCGATCTCAAAATAGGTAGCGAAATTTCGAAGATAGATCGTAGTTGTTGCACCGATCGCTGCACTGTTACTTCTTCATTGACCGCGATTTAATTTATGTTTAATATAACTGTTTCCAAATTTTTTCATAAAGCATTGCTATTGTATCCTCATTTTGAAAAATGTTGACCAGTTCGCGAAGACACAGCGTTCTTAGTAGAACTTTCGAATAAAGAGTCATCCGTTTTGAGACTATTACTACCATAGTGTCTATCAATCAGAAAAAGATACAGCACCATACATTTATAAAACCTTTAACTCTCTTTTAAGTTATCCTGGTTGATAGAACTTTCTATTCATGTGGGCACTCATTTTTTAAGGACCTAATTTGAACCAAACAACATTTTTTGCAAATTCCGACATTTCTAATGAAGCACGTAGAACTGTGCGAACTTTTACTGGTACTTACGAGATCCAGTGCCCCTTAACTATTGAAGCTGATTCATTAGAATGTAAAATTATAACTTTTTAGCACAGGACCTCAATCATTAGCAAAATCAGGCCTTAAGGAGCCACAGTTAACATAGAAAGGTAGATACATAACTTGGAATATACGGTAAGGCAAAGTAAGCTCCACAAAGTCTACCGGTTTCAATACAAACAGGGTTTGCCAACAAAAGTGATATGATTTCTTTTAAAAAAGGAAATTGTTAAGGAAACATAAATGTTTTTTATGTTAAGGGAAATACAATCGATACAATTAAGTTCTAAATAGAACATCATTGAAAGGGCCTCCACGACTTCTTTTGCAGGAACGAATTGAATAAACCCAATACTTTTCCCACTAAATCAAGTGTACGTCATGAATAACACCTTCAATATTGACTTCTAAAGCTTGAAGAGAGTGTGGTTCATTGCGAAAGACCGACGACTTGAAATAATACCACAACAGCTTGTCTAATGGTGTTAAATCACAACTTCCTGGAGGCGATTCACTGTCACAATTTCTTGAAATAATAGAATCTCCAAACTCTCCTCGCAATAATTCGGTTGTTCACGCGTTATGTGGCACGTAGTCCCGTCTTGTTGGAACTAGACATTATCAAGATTAACTTCTTCCCATTGCGGCCAAAACAAAGTTGATTATCATCGATCTACACCGCTCTCCATTGACAGTAACGCTGTCGCCAGACATTTTGAAAGAAGTACGGAGTGATGATTCCACTAGAACAAAAACCATACCAAACTCTCACATTGGGTGAATGTAATGGTTTTTCATAAATAAGTGAGCCTCATCGAAGAAGATATTTTTCATATTAAAAACGAAACGATACTGAAATCATATCATCCCTATTGAAAAACCCGATATTATAGAAAAAAAGATAAAGAAGAAACTCTGGTAGTAGTAATTATGCCAAAAAGTAACAAACGAGGGCTGCTATATATATTCTGGCCTAGGGCAACACTAAGTGTTGCCAGGTGCAATCTGACATTTCCATTGGAAAGTTTGACATTTTTTAGCATAACATCACTCAGAACGTTTTGTCATTTAATCGTGAATTGTTTTATTTACGTAAATCATCTCGGCCAAAAAATGGAATTAACTCGTGAACATTTTCGTGCGATCATTTTTCACAATTTAGATTATCACGACAAAGTGCATCGATTAAAATCTTTGCATTACTATGAAGCACCATCCTATAGCACTGTGAAAAACTGGTGCAACGAATTCAATCGTGGCCGCTCAAAGACGAATTCCGTGAAGGTCGTCCAAAAACAGCCGTTGTGCCAGAAAACATCGATGCCGTACGTGAACTGATAATGCAAGACCGTCATGTAACATACCTTCAGATAGAGGCATGTCTATGCATTTCTCCCACCAGCATACATTCGATATTGCATGAACACCTGTCCGTAAAAAAAGTTTGTTCTCGTTCGATCCCGCACAATTTGACAATCGCTCAAAAAAAGGCTCGTGTGGATTGGTGTAAAGAAATGCTGAAAAAATACGATCGCGGTGCTTCAAAAGACGTTTATAAGATCGTCGACGAATCATGGATCTATGCGTATGTGTCCGAAAAAAAACAAAACAAAAAAAAAAAAAAAAAAATAAAAAAACAAAAAAAAAAAAAATTTTCGTTGATAAATATGCCTATTTACATTATTAGGCCAGAAATATATATAGCAACCTACAGATTACATATAAGTAGCTGCCATACAAACTGATCCATCAAACTCAAGTCCCTATACGTTCAACTTTTTTATTTGACAAGACACCTTCACAAAGTTTGACACAGATTGTTATTCAAAGCAATGCTACAAACTCTGAATAAATTGTACTGAACGGACCACTATAACATATAGCCCCCATTTAAGCTGATCGATCAAAATCAAGACAAAGATTTCTTGCACTTTTTTATGCAATTTTAAGCATGTGAAAGGTATTATAACTTCGGTGCAGTTAAAATTAATGTTTTTTCTTGTTTCCAATAATATTACTCATATTGTGGCATTATATTTTTAATATTTCATAATCCAATAAACAATATGAGCTGATTATAATATAAATCCAAAATAATGAAAGCTGGCAGCCGCGCACTAAAACTCTTTACTGCATTAGCATACAGAACAAACTGAGCTATGCAAAGTAAACAATGACTTCCTCTTATAAATTTGCGATTACTTTTCTTAGTTTTTTCCGCAACTCAGCTAGGAAGGGAAGCAAGTTTCGATTAGCAATTTTCAGCTATTTCCGGTTGGAAACAAATTGCCGGCAATTAAAGCAAAGCATTCTGAGTATTGAAAGTGAATTTGCCGTAATTATACTCGTGTGCAATGTAAGCTGAAATGCGTCAGCAGTGCATGCCATAAATGCAAACAACGCACCAATTGACTCACCTTATCTCACGCTTCAGAAAGAAAATCCGACTGGCGCCTATTACTGTTTTTTTTTGTTGTCCATTTTCTCTGAGTCAAAATTGTGGGTTAGCGATAAAAATACAGTGTGAACGCCACTAAAGCAAACACTTTCAGAGTGTAAATTATGTCTATTGAAATGTGTATGCATTGAGCTGAAATAACGGTGAGAGTGGTGCGGCACTAATTAATGCAAAAAAATAGCAATCTCCACTTTTGCTATCAAATTTTGCATCTAAAGCAGCACTTAGCGCAAACACCGAATGGCAACAACAAGCAACAACAACTACTGACCAATATTGCATTGGTCACAGCGTTGCAAGTTGTTTGTTTGTGGCGACTGGCGTGAAATGGACTGCACTAAAAACGCAAAAATAAGAGATATGTGGCAAGCGTAGCTCCGTAATGTTGCAAGTGATTGTTTAATAACTCAATAAACACCTGCAAGCAGCAATTTTGTATGCGGCAACAAATAATCACTATTAGCAACATGTCCGTTCAACAAATACATACAGGCATTTTACCGTTGTGGGCAGTGTGCGATGGATTTTGTGCGCCTTGAACAACTTTTTCGTTGCTACAAATAATTGTGGTTAGCGTTGCAAATGCATGCGTGGGTTGTGGCGCATAAAAACTCACAAATACTGTATTAAAGTAGAGAAATATGCAAAAATATCTTTAGTCACACGATTTCAGTTTTGACTATAGTAATTTTGGGTGATTAAAAACTCTATTTCAGTTTTAGTTTAGCTGACCTGCTTTGAAAATTTTGTACGTGTGGATTTTTCAGTATTGCTACACTCTAGCTATAAGCTACAGTCATTATTGGCAATATTTAACCCAAATGTCTGTTCTATATGCATAGGTTAAGTTAGGATAATCTGATCACTCATAGACCCAATTTGGTCCGATACCAAATGGAGTTAAGTTGCTAGGTCATCCTTTAGAATGTCTGCGCGTGACGTGAATTTTAATAGACTATATGGCCTCACTACAGATACCTCCTCCCGTGTGTCATACCGTGCGCACCACAGATGCTTACAGCGTTGTCTTGAAAATGCGGGACAAGTACTCAAGACATGCTCTATTGTTTCCCTTGTGACTTGCTCTAGACATTTCCAGCAGTCTTCTCGATCTGTCAGCCCCTTTCTGCGGTTACCAGACAGTAACCACTTAGAATTCCGATCAGTTCCTACAGTCTTTTCTATCGAGTGTCAATAGAAATTTTGTGTACTTCTGATCTACCGTTTTGTACATGACTTTTGCAGTCATGCACCCAGGTGGCTCGTTCCATCGGGGTTTGATTTTCTTTACCATGCTTCTGTCCAGAGCATCGAATAGAAAATGAATGGGTTTGCCAATGTTCATCATGTTTTCGATGCCTTCTATATACATATGTATGTATATACAAGTAAGTCGGTGCCCCATAAGATTGAAACTGCTCTTAAATTACAAATTAAAAGTGTTGGAAAAGGATTACGGTGATTACGTTTTATAAAAAATACAAGTCTACGAGAGGTACAATGCCTTCAAAGACGATCGAGAGCTCTTTGAAAACATTCCTGGACGACCTTCAACCTCTTTGACTGATGAAAATATTAAAAAAGTGAAAAATATAGTGCTTGAAAATCGTAGGTAAGTGTTAAAGAGATGACAGGAGAGCTCGACATCTTTCGCGAGTCCGCTCGAAAGATTATGGTGAATATTTTGAGTATGAAATGCGTGCTTGCTCAACTCGTCCCTATAAAGCTGAATTAGAGTATCGTAAACAGGTCTGCTTGATGGTCTTTGGACATGCTTGATGGTGCACATTCCGATCCTACCTTCATGGAGAGCATTATAACTGCCAATGAAAGATGGGTCATCATCGGAATGGAACCCGTTTTTAGTCGATCGAAGATATATTGCTGCAGCAGCTGAAGGCTATCTAAAAAAGTGCTTATAGTTAAGAGGTTTTTCGAAAAGTGGAAAAATACTTGGCAAAAGTGTATTACATCTGGTGAGTATTATGTACATTGAAAACGGCAAATCAAATATTGATTAATAAATAAATATTTTGCGTTTTACTCACAATTTCCGGGTAATTTTTGGAAGAGTGTGTGTTTGGCACTGTTTGTTTTTCTGACAATTTTTACCATGAAATATTCTTGTCATCAGAGAGAGACAACAGAGGATCTCAATTGCTCTTATGAATCAACTTAACATATTTTTGGTTAAATTTTTGGGTATGAAATCTTACCACAAGATTTGAATCTTTTCTACAAAGGGCGTCCAGTAGAGAGCATGGATTATGAAAATGACGTCGAAACAATCTTATATCTAGCCAATTGCGCTCCAAAAATGAGCCAAACACGCATCAGGCAAAATTCACCGAAGACACTGAAAGCCATCTTTCAAAAAAATTTAAAGAAATGTATGAAATATTCGGTTAATTGTAGGCATGCTTGGCTCATAAGAAATTTTTTCAGTCCGGGTCAAATTTGTTAAATGAATTGTCTGATCTCTACAGAACAGTAATAACATATGGATTTCTAACAGTTGTTACGATGTTATGAGGGCATTCTCGTAGCAAAATTTTATCGACATTACAAAAAGCCTTAAATCCGAGAAGCACGAAAGCAAAATATGAAGAGGGGAAACAAATTTTCTTTAAATTTTATCAGAAGTAGGAATAAGTAAGACTTTTTCCGAAACAACCAGCGAATTCCCCCTCTCACCAGCTTGTGTCATTTAGCTTATTGCACCGCTCCATTACAGTTCTCCAATACAGCATCTCTTCTTCTTTGGAACGAGCGTCAGAACCTCAGCAGGCCAACTTATCAACACTATGTAAATTTCGATCTGAGTTGAGGGTAGAGATTTTCATATCTGTAATGTTGATCGCATGCAATAAAAATGCAAACAACTTCCAACTGTCATATTTACATGCAAATAGCATCAGCACATTGCAATAATAATAGCAACGGCAACATGAGACAAAACAACAACATAACTTGCTACATATACATATGTACCATACATTTAAGAGGTAAAACAACAACACGACAAGCAAAAATGCTGACGAAAAAATGTGATGAGGCGAGCGAAAAGAGCTATAGCAACAGCAAACGTAAAAGCAACAACAATAACAACAACAATGTGAAAAGCATTAACAAGTGCTGCCACACGATTTGCATTTATTGACAGAATATCACGTCAACATTAGCTGCATGCCACTCGGACAACTGCACACATACATATGTACGTATGTATATATGGATTTGGATGAGGAGTAAGCAACGGTGCTGCACGGGGGCGGCGGCATTGACAGCTATGATACAATGTAGCCGTGTTTGCTGATTTCCATATAAATTGCAATGTGGCAGTAAAAGCGTACGAAAATGCATAAAAGCCTGCGCTACGGAGTATGTGTGTGTGTGTGCGTATGCGTGCAGTTAAGTAAACGGTAAAGTGAATAAAGAAATCTGCAAGCAAATACATGAGAGAAGAAGAAAAAAACGTTAAAGCTGAAAAATAATAATAAGCTTTGGCAACGCTTGTCTATGTCAGCGCCGAAGAATGTTAATTTAAATATCAATAGATGACAGACAGACAAGCGGCGGGGAGAAGGCGAAACGCAGACGTTAGTATGGCTGACGAAAATAAGAAAATGACGAAATAAAACATCATTAATAACAACAAACTGCAGAGGAAAGCGCACGGACGACGTTGTCAACAACACTCAATGTTGTCCGAAGGCTTTAAGCCGTTACGCTTGACGCTGACAGGTTGCAACATAGCGGCACACAAATAAAATAAAAACATTTGTATGTGTGTGCATGCGAACGGTGAGAGTCGATGAACAACAACAGCAGTTTAACTCGGAAAAATATAGAAAAAAGCATGCTGTCAACGCCAACAACAATTGCCGGTCACTGACAGTAATTGACAGCGGCGAAAAGAGTGTGCAACACTGACGCCACAAAAGTGTGACGAAAAATGTTCGTGCACCAAAATATGTAGCTGATTAAACAAAGCAACAAAATAAGCAAAAAACACACTAAACATGCACAACAACAACAAGTAGCAGTTGAGTTGTCTGTGTGTACAGCCCAAAGGCCAATAGATATGTGTGCGTGTGCGATGTGGCAGTTGCAGGCGTGTCGCACGCTAAGTGGCTGCGGCACATTTTGACTGACACTTGACTGACTGACTGCATGACGTACCGTTGTGAGAAATATGCAAACGTCTGCACCTAGGGCAAGTTGGTAAGTATGGACGTATGTATGTATTTTTAGAAATTGAAGGCTTTTATATAACCCTTTTGATCGTGTCTGCTGACTGTCTATGCAACCTCTGAGTGCAAACGATTAGTTCCTGACTGCAATGTACTCATAAAGCAAGTCAATTGAAAAGTCCACGGCCAACCATACACACAGATTTGGGAACATAGTTCCCTTCAAGTGATACCCTGATTATAGCGACCTTTCCGATACCAGTTTTGTAGTACGGTTTGTCCTTTGCTTCCAAATATGCCTCAATTTGGGTGATCACCTCTTCATTCGACGTTCATTCTTCCTAGCGAGTATTCTTGTGACAACTGAGAACAGGAAATAGCCGCTGGGGGCCAAATCTAGAGAATATGGTGAATGCGGTAGCAATTCGAAGCCCAATTCATGAATTTTTGCCATCGTTTTCGCTGACTTGTGACACGGTGCGTTGTCTTAGGGAAACAGCATTTTGTTTTTCTCCAATTGCGGATCTCGTGTTTCAACTGGTTTAACTATGTGATAGTTGCTTTTGATGGTCCTTCCTTTCTCAAGGTAGTCAATAAAAATTATTCCCTTGTCATTCCAAAATACAGACGCCATAACCTTGTCAGCCGATTGTTGCGTTTTCAACACTTTGGAGCGAGTTCATCGTGTGAAGTCCACTCGGACGACTGTCGATTTGACTTTAGTGTAAAAAGGTGGAGCCATGTTTCATCCCTTGTCACATATCGACGCAGAAACTCAGGTTTATTGCGCTTAAACATTCCCAAACACTGCTCCAAATTATCAACTCGTCATTGTTTTTGTTCAAAAGGGAGCTCGCGCGGCACCTACTTTGCACAGAGCTTTCTCATACTCAAATATTCGTGAATGATATTATGTATACATTCAGTTGATATCTTTATAGTACCTGCTATCTCGTAGAACTTCACTTTATGGTCATCCTAAATTATTTTGTGAACTTTTTTGTCGGTAACAATCTCTCTTGGGCATCCACTGAGTTAACCATCTTCGGTGCTCATTTCATTACATCTAAACTTAGTATACCAATTCTTGATGGTTTATTTTCCCGGGGCTGTATTCCAAACCTCGTAATCAAGCCAAGTTTTAAGTTCAACTGTATTTTCTCCTTCAAAAAGCAATGCTTTATTACGACATGAAAATCCTTTTTATTAATTTTTTCATTATAACTAAAGTTACTTCAGTCAAAATGACATAATTCACAATATAATGATCTGACAGCTGTCATAATTACACACGCGTTGTTTGAAAGTTAGGACTAACTAAACTAACTAAATAATATGTAGTAGCGCGATCTCTGTATCAAGCCGGTAACTTTTCAATTGACATGTATATACATACTATATATTTGTATGTATGTAAGTATGTCTGTAAATTTGTATATATGAGTGTATATTTTTATGTTTCATTGATAACAACTTTCTCATAATATTTTTCAATTATTTTATTACAACTTTTTATCGCATCAACAATATTTCGCGTCTGTCGGTCAATCGGTCAATGAAATAGTAACTTTTATCGCACAACAACAACACAACTACACAATAGCTATTAAATTGTGGCGAACGTTGCCCGACAATCGAGTTTTAATTGCTTGCTGTAATTGTTTTCACAGTTGTGTGCAGTTGCGTGCGTAAAAATGGCAGTGTTTACTTTTGTTTATATTGGAAGTGGGAAGTATAGTTTTTTCCTGTAACATTGGCTTTATTTCTGAAAAATAAAATAAAAAAATCACTGTAGGCATTATGTATTCTATATATCCGAGTGCAATCGAACACACAGTCCTTTGAGCAGGCATTCGTTAGATTTTATAAACGAATGTTTTGAGCTCCTACAACTTACGGCGTATATATTTATTACGTAAAGATCTATCACCTCAATTCATTAAAAAAATAGTACCACAAATTACAGTAGACAACCTAAACAATAAATCAATCACGTCAGAATGCACTCAAAACCTCTAGAGACCCCGAGAAAACCAGAACCGTGTCTATTTTTAAACAATATGGTTTATATTTTCTGCCAAGAACATTTTTAAACAGCAATTGTTGGAAGGTTCTAGCTTAGATCTATACAAAGTTCTAAATTAAAAAATTACAGAAATTATGGACTCATGATAATGCCACGAAAGGTTAACTTGCTCCTTTGAAACGGATTACTGTATTATTGGTTCATAGTTTCGTTAAAATCATTGCCGATTCATAGCCCTTTCAGAATTATTTTCAGCACTTGAGAATGAGCAATGGTTTTAATAAACGTTCTTGATCTTTTTGGTTGGAAAATAGTTGAACACTTCATATATCAAAACTTATCGCGAAGAATTTTTTCAGTAAATAAGAAAATTAGCCACCAATTGTTTTCAGAGGAATTATATCAACTATGGTAATATTTTTCGCACATATGTAGCTGTACAAAGGTGACACACCACAGTTATTTATAACAGTACTTTTCAACAAAATTTAGGGTTTGGTTCAATTTGTACACTTTTTCTGTTTATACAGTTTTTCTCATATAAAAGTCACGCCTGTCTAACGTTTCCTCTCACAATACCTCTATGAGCGATTCTCTCATGTTTCCTTGTTAGATTTCAACGGTTCCATAAAATGTTTACAGGCTCATGCATAGCTATTAAAATATTGGCATTCTAAGAGAACATAAAATTGCCAAAAGTCACTAAAAGTGTTTCACGCAACATTAATGACCACAACGGTAATTAAATGGAAATAAAAATCGTGCTGCGTGACACGAAAAATTCGCGGGTCATAAAATGTTACCGACACACATTCGTGAATTCGAAATCAATATACTTATTGATGAGTGGTACTGGCTGAGGAAATTCGGGAAATAAATCTTAATTTTATTGTTAAACGATGAGATATTTGATTTTCACCCGGCCGGTTTATTTGAAACGATTTTGAACTAAAATATTTAACAGTACACTTGGCATAAACTCGAGTTAAAACTGTTGTAGATATGAGTTAAATTATTGTGTTGAAGAATTTAAGGAAACTTTTTCACAGTAAAACCAAATTTCGTCTCCAATCCGAGTTGTGTTTACTGAGAAACCAAAAAGTGATGCTTAAGATAGTTAAAGGACTGTTTTTATAAACTCCGAGTTTATTAGTAATATGTAACGCTGACAAGCCATGTCCGTCTTTCAGTCTATCTGTATATTATATGGTCACTCACTTTTTGAGATATCGACCTGATATTTTGCATACGTTCGTTTCTTCTGTTGTTTATTTTTCGGAACCGCCGATATGGGACCACTATAGGATATAGCTGTCATATATGGTACATCGATCAAAATCAAGTCCTTTTATGGAAAACTTTGACAAGATATCTTCACTGAATTTTCCACGGACTCTAGTCAAAAGCAATGCTACATTCTCAGAGAAAATTGTTCAGATCGGACCTCTAAAGCATATAACTACAACACAAGTTTAACGTTCGGAATAAAGTGCTTGTATGGAAAACACTTTCATTTGACAAGATATCTTCAAAAAATTTGGTATGAATTTTTGTCTAAAGCAATGGTGCAGTCTCCGATGAAATCTTTCAGATCGGACCTCTATAGCATATAGCTGCCAAACAAACTGAACATTTAAAATCTAGTCTTTATATAGAAAACCTTTTCATTTGACAAGATATCTTCACTAAAATTTCCACAGTTTATTTCCAAAAGCAATGCTACAATCCCCGAGAAAGTTGTTCAGATCGGACCACTGTAGCATATTGCTGCCATACAAACTGAACGTTCGGAATCAAGTGCTTGTGTGAAAAACTTTTTCATTTAACAAGATATCTTCAAGAAATTTGGAATGAATTTTTGTCTAAGACAAAGATGCAATCTCCGAAGAAATGCTACAGATCGGACCATTATAGCATATAGCTGTCAAACAAACTGACCGACCAAAATCAGAAATCTTTTGTGTTTGACAAAGGTAAATTATTTGAAGTTTAGAGCATTTAGATATATAATAGACTCCTATGTGGTATATAAAGTTTTGAAAAATCACATAAAATTTCTTCTCGTCGATAAAACCTAGTACAATACCTGAAAATTGCATATCTATTAAACCTACTTGGTAAGAGAAATTTATTTCTCACACATCTTCATACCCAAAAACCACAATATCTAAGTGGGTTGCTCACAGTTTCAGTTTTTATTGTCAATTTTCTTTTCAAAAAATATCACATTTCGAATTTTCTCTCCATAATCATTTAGCGCAGCTGTCTGCCTAACCAAGCAGCCGTCTGCCTGCTCACCCGCCATTAACAGTTGTCTGGATATCAAATCGCCCATTACGCGTTGACGCCCCCGCGGTGCGAAATATTTTCACATCAACACACACATACATTCTCACATATTTAATATAAGCATTTGTTAAACTGTATGTTGCCACTCAACGCCCGCATTTGCAAATTGTTGCCGCGCGAGTAAAAGACTGCGCCTGCAACCGCAGAACCGCAACAAAATTGTGTCACACGTAAATGCAATAAATTGCCAGCAAGAAAAAAATAAATGAAGAAAAATTCGATCGTTTGTGTAAAATAGCCTACTGTGCGGCAGACATAGCGCTTTTTAGGGCAGCCCACATACTGCAGCACTATTTCTCGCAGTGTAAAGGCATTTCAGGGACGCATGCATGTGCGATATTGGTGACACTATGGCTTCCTGGTGTGGCACAGCATGCGATGTCGCCACAATGAAATTATCTACAGGCATACAGTTATTGTATATGTGCATGTGCGTAAATATGTGTGACTCAGTGCAAATTTGTATAGCGCTGATAAATATAAATGTAAGCATAAATGTTTGTTGTTGGTGCCGCGCGAAGTAAATTATATGTGGGTGCATTCAGCGATATAGAAACACCAGCGCGGAAATTAAATCTATTTTATTTATACACATTGCTTAGCATTGCAATGGCACCGTCCGTGCTTATCGCCTTCCCTGCAAATGTGACTGCTTTCAAAGTTCACTATTATTTATATTTTCCTACGTTCTCGCCGACGTTGCGGCAGACAGCGTGGAGCTGTGTGGAGCTGCATGCCGCGGTTAGCGCTCGCCCGCCCAATCGTTTAGGTGGCATGCCCATTCAATACGTGCACTCCGCATAGTCGCTTTTATATGCACAATGGCATGTGTTGAGTGTGCAACATGCATTAAATGTGGGCGTCTGCTGTGTTTCGGCAGCATGCCACCAATGCTTTGCACTTATCGCTTTTCGTTAAGTTTTTTTTTTTACTATTTTAGCTTCGTTGCTCTGTGACAGTTCGTGAAATCGAATGCGCGTCAAAGCTTATCAAAATTCACGCGAATGTACCTTTACCTTTGCTACTATGCCGTAGGTGCCACTGAAGGGACACTAAAAGCTAGGCGTGGGCATATGTAGTAGGCAAGAGTTAATGGAGGTGAAGAGGGTTGGAAAATATCACTAAACCTGGTTCTAACCACTGACATAGTTGAAATTAAGGGACTTTTTAAATTTTTGAAGAACAAATGTTGTCAATAATAAATAGAATACCGAACTATTCTAGCCCCAAAAGTTTAACCAAAAATGTCAGTTAAGAACTGTGTATACCTCACCCGAGTTGGAAACCACTGTATATGTTGAACTATCGAATGACGAGTTAAAGATATTTTTCTCTCTAACACTTCCACTAACACTGGCTATTTCTATAGTAGCCCACCTAACCCTATCCATTACCGCAAATCGCTTGATCTGATCAGTTCATGTTCCAACCCATAATCTGCTGAAGTTTGGCGCGAACTGATTAGGAGATTGACTTTCCTTTTTTTATGATATACATAAATATCTTTAAGGGGTTACATGGGTTTACGGGTTTCAAAAAAATGGAATTTTATATTGTCTTATTAAATTCTACAATACTTCCAGAATATGGGTTAAAATGTTCAAGTTGATCCGACTAATAGTTTCGGAGATACAGCCTTGAGAACTTGTGCGCTCGAGGCTAGTTAGGCTAAGTGCGTCGTCTTTACCGATCTTCATGAAATTTTACACAGGTCTTTGAAATGGAATTCTTAAAGACTTGCACGAAGCATTTTTTTCGATTACAACTATTTGGAAAAAAATGTCGCAAAATTTTCACTGAAATTTCCCTTTATTTTTTTGTAAAAGTGTCTGCCAAAAATCCAAAATTCAGTTTTTTTTCCTTCATCCAAGTTCTAAGTAAGGTTTTAACTAAAGCCTGTATCTTTTCACTTTAGATGATCCAGTAATGAGTTATCCTGCAAAGGCGGGTGCATCTTTTTTCCGAGCCGCCACCGGAAATGGCGTCACAATGACCGAATTTAAAATATTTTTTTTCACAAATTTCAGAACTTCTTTGTTAATAGTGTATGTTAGTAACAATACAAAATTCTAATAAAATATTTAATTTTTTATATGAGAAACAAAATTATAAAAAAATGCTGTTTTTTACCCGAGGAAACTCATGTACCCCTTAATATCAATACAAGCATTATATTGCTTCACCCAATTTTTCATATACCTATAATAAGACAAGAACCCAGGAACATGCTTTTCAAAACCTGTACCTAAATCTGGCGAATAATCTAACTGATTAATGATTTTCACCTATTTCGCCTTTATGACTTCTACTCAACGATCATTTTACGAAAATTTTAAGTAAGTTATTACTAGTCTTTAAGATATACACAAGACTAGGTCGACACGTAAAAAGTGTTAAGGTGATTCATGAGAGATTTTGAGAAACTAATTCTAATATTGACATTTTGGAATATAATCTCATATGCTCATTCGATATTTTCTCCGCTAATATAGCCGGAATGCGACTCAAATAATTGCATTTTCCATAAAAATGGTTTAATCAAAAATACCTTGACCAGCTTTTTACTGATTCCTCTACAGTAATTCCATAGAAAACATCGACTGATCAGCTCTTCGAATTAAAATAGCAAATATTGCTAGCTAGTTGAAAAAATTGGACTCAGTTGACATTAGAAGACTTTAAAATATTATAAAAGAGTCAAACAAGAAAAATATCAACTGATTCACCAGGATATGTGGTTGAAAAACAGGAAAATTCTTGCAAACTGTATATATGCACTAACGTTAGAAACTCATAAGCCTCCTTACTGTTCCATCACGTTCTGCAATTACTGAAGATGCGACTGCAATAACAAGAATAGCATATGGATGAATTAACATAGCTGACCGCTGACCGTTAACACAGCGTGGGAGCATATTAGTAGTAGGTGTGCCACAATAGACAATTTTCGTGAAGCTCAGATGGCTATTTATTTTAAATTCGTAGAATATGTGCAAATTCGGGATCTCAGATAACAAACATTTTGCTACGAAAGTCGATTCTGATAATTAATTTCATTTAAAATTCGAGTATAAACTCGTTGTTTGGATAGTTAATAACATATTATTATTTTCTGGTACTGTTTTATATACGATATATGCTCGATTGAAACAAGGTGTTAGCAATTAAGGACTGACATCATAAAAGTATGTACGAAAAAAGATTGGGAGAAAAATATCGCAGATCAAAGTTTAAAATTCCGAAAACAGAATATGTGACCTGGTCTACGAAAAGGGAGCTAACGTGCGAAAACTAGTTTTCTGGAAAAAGCTGTTAAAAATAAAGTTTAAAATTGTTCTCCTTTTTTTGACAAAGCCCCCTTTCCGTAGACCAGGTCACATATAGTCTTTCTCATATCTTCAAGCTGAAAACATTATCAGCGACGAATACACCACTGAAAATAGATGAAGTACCATGTGATCAAAATTGATCCGGACTAGTACATTTTTTCGCTTGAGCTCGCATTACTTCAAGCTGAAAACATTATTAGCGACGAATTTGCGAAATTGATCCGGACCGGGCCATTTTGCGCTTGATCTCCACTTGTCAACTAGTGTGTGTTTGAAAACTATTTGTTTACGACACGAAAAGTTTGTGTGGCGATTGTGTTCCAATGAAAACACGGCCATGGAATCGTTGAAAATGTTGCAGATGTCTTTTAGGGAGTCTACTTTATAACGAACACAAGTAAACGTCTGCGTTGTACAAAGCATTAAGTGAAGATCATAAGATCTTCGAAAACTCAATTTCGAGTCGTCCATCCATCTCCGATAATGACGATAGTATCGAAAGTTAAAAAAAATCGTCGTTTTGTCAACAGTGAGCAAGTGAGCTTATGGATCGACCAACACATTTTTTTTAATGTTTTGGGTTCGTGTTTCGTACCAAAATACCTGAACCTTTTGCAAGAATGACACTGAAGACCATCTCAGCTGATGCTTATAACAAGTGTATGGAAAATTGGAGTAAACATTGGCATGCTTGTATTGGCTCAGGAACCTTTTTGAAGACAGTTAAAATTTGTATTAAAATACGTCAAAATGCAGTTTTTTATGAGTCAGGATCAATGCTGAAGTCAGCTGAATAGCGTAAGAGCGAGAGAATACTATTGTGATAAAGGTAAATTTTCCAGTCATCATAGCACTTGGAAAAATCCTCCATCGTGTTGGCCATCAGAGCCTTCTTCGATTCAGCTTTTATATCCTCAATTGAATCAAACCGGCATCTTCGGAGTGATCATTTGAATTTCCTGATTAGCCAGAAGTTGCGCAAAGGTAAATCAGGCGAATGCGGTGGTTGCGGCACGATTTTGGTTGAAAATGTGGCGAAATGGTGACGAATAACCAATGCTGTATGAGATGGTGCATTAACGGACTTCTTTGTTCAATAAATTCAGACATAGTAAAAATCGAAGAATTCACTTTTAGAGCCTCACAAAACGACGCGTATCTCAAATACTTATGAATAGTTTGACCTGAAATTTAGCATAGATGACACTAAGAGTACTACCAACTTCAAAAAAAAGTACCTATTTGAAAAACACCCCAAGTATAAATTAAAAATTCAACATTCATTTTGATTATAGTACTATTTAGATTCGATAAGCTCAGTCCACAGACGAACCTGAAAAGGCAACAGGGTAAGGAAGGTATTACTATTGTATTTTGTCAATGTGATGGATAATTACAGTACGAATTTGCTCATCTGAATTGATGAGTTACACTAAAACGATTAACAGTATAAAAACCGATTATAAAATCTTTTATTTTCATATAAAAAGAGTTCTACTAAGAAAGATTTAATCACGATTAGGCTACAATAAATGTCTTAATATTCGTCATTTTTTGCTTTTGCCGCTATTTCCACGCTCACCATGACATACATTTACATATTTGCATATCGCGACGTGCATCTGCCTAATATTGGCAATTACCGTTATAGCAAATCACAATCGCAACGAATATTTGTGCACATTCGCTTATTTTTTATTGTTTTTTGAATATAAAAAAACTAAAAAAAAAATTTAAAATTCAACGCGAATCAGAAATATGAAAAACGCTTAAGAAATTAAATATTTATAAGAGATATTTTTCCATATTTACTATTAAATTTATTTTATTTTTACGCTCGCTCTGCATGATAACCTCAATTGTGACTTGTGCTTCCGCAGCTGCAGCTACTCAAGCTGCCGCAACATCTCCGCACGCCAACTTGATATTGACACTGAACGCTCGCGCGGTTGCTGCGTCGATCGATGCCTTCACTCAGCGTGTACTGGCAAACAGCGCTAGGCAGGCAGCCCAGCAGTGTTGGAGGCGGCGATGCCCTCCAATGATAGCCGCCCGCTGCCTCACGAACTGCCGACGACTGCGGCGCAACGCTGCAACATTGTGGCATGCAAACTGCGCAAGTATTTAGCATGCAATCGGTGGTGGCAACACATTGGCAACTCTTTTTCGTTTGCCCACTTTGCATGTTGTTGGGCCGTTGCAGCAGTGAGGCACCCAAGTGGGCCGTCTGCAACAGCCTAAAACTATGTGCCTAGATCTCTAATGTAATGTATACGTAGTCAAAGTAATGTATGAGTGCAGCTGCCTCTTCTATTGTGCCGTCTGCCTGTTAAATACGAGGCTTAACTTTATTTATTTGTTTTACTTCTTAACTGCTTCAGAAGTGCTTTTTCTTCAGCTATTTGCTTATTGTTTCAGCAGTTAGATACTGTTGCCGCCAACACAGGTACCCCATATGAGTGTGTTTGTGTGTGTATATGTGTTTGAGTGTGCAGAAAATGTTAACTTTGCCGACTTCGACATCTTGTCCAATTATATTGGCAGCCAACAGACGTCCGGACGAGCGGCAAGCGCAACTCCGCTGACAGAAAAAATGGAAATCTTTATTTATTTGCATGCGCGAAAATGCAAATATTTTTTTCATGCACACACACACACACACCACTTGGAATTCCTTTATTTTTGCTTCACCTTTATTCAGCTTTTTTTTTTGTTGCAGCGCGCGGCTTTGCCTTTGCCACATTTGCCTGGCCATTTTTGGTGGTAGCTGGCACTCGCGATGCCACCGCTTTGATAGTGTGAAAATTGACAGTAGTGGAGTTTATAATTTTATTTAGCGTTTTGTTTGTGTTGTTGTTTTAAACACTATCGATGCTGCGGCAGATTGTATTGTTTTTATAAAATTTTACATAAAAGGAGTTCATTAAATGCGCATTGAATTTGTAATCGCATGCGGTATGCAAGCAGCTTTAAAAAAATATGTATTGGAGCTGTCAGTTAAAGACAAAGTGTGTGAAGCGCAGCGGTTGCGATTGCGCAGTTGCACGCAGGAAGTGACGCTGCAATACTTGCGTGCTTTTTTGTTGTATTAATATTGAAATTACCGTGGGAATGATTTTTTAGCTTTCGATTTCATGTAAATATATATGAAATAAAACAAAAAATTAAAATAGCTCACAATTTGATTTGCAATGTAAACTAAATGAGGAAAGTCAAAGTAAATTCAATTATTTAACTACAAATTTAACCAAACTAAAAGAGATAAATAAACAACAAATGAGCAGCTTTTTGGGGAGAAAATGACGTCTGCAAAGTTTCGGATCAATATCTCAAAAACTAAGGAAGTAGTTAGACTACATATATACAAACAGGCTGACATGACTAAATCGACTTAACTCATTACTATCTTCATTTACATAATGTATACAAAGGCTTAACGATCTCTATACGAGTATAACGATAGCACTAAGAACCACTACAACGGCTGCACTTGAAAGATTAGTCAACAATAGATATGAGTTGGGAGTGAGTTAGGTTTAGCGGATTAAAGCTCCACACTCCGGCTTTCGATGCTTCCTCCTACTAAAAAAAAGACTGCCAGCAGTAGACATTGCAGTCGAAAGCTCGATATCGAAATCAGCTGCAAGATTGGCGACGCTAGACAATTTTAGTCTAATTTCCACAAGAATCTGCGGACATACATAGCTCGATAGGCAGGGGGTTGTTGGATAAAATAAACGACATAACCTCACACTTTATCTGAGAGAGAAGGTTTCAAGTCACACTAAAAGAGAGTGGATGTCGGAGAGGAACGCGACCCACGGAACATATACACAGGCGGATAAAAAATGGCTGATGGTATGAGCATTAGAATCTATTGCGCGGAGCTAGATCTCAAATGACCATACAATCTTTCATAATACTGCAAGCAAAAGGCTTTGCGGCAATTAAAACTATAGCCTCCTCTCGCACTGCGTCAGAGAATATCTTAAAAAGCAGGGAGTTATAATATCTACTACATTATAGCTGCCGGAAAGCGGCGGCATATATTCTATGGTCCTGGAAACAAAGAAAATTCTTGGAGAGCTGCTAATCCCTGAAAATATTGTACCGCACATGCTACTTTCTCAGCAGATGTGGAACTTTGTTAAGAATGGAGCGCGACAGCCCTAATAGGTCTTAGAAGAAAATAATGGCAGAGAAAAAGGGAGAGACGGATGATTAGCGTGGAGTTGGAAAATCTTTAGATCGAGAGCCAACCGGCTAAAGCTTCTCCTTGCAAAAAAAAATGCCTGGTGACGGTTCCGCAAGGAAAATACTCGTTAAAAATTATACACAATGAAATTTCTGTAAGGGCTAATAGACCGTTCAGAGTAATATGGAGTGTCATAGGGGCATGCAAGATCGCCAAGATCATATGCAAGCGAGCGGAAGGAAAACACGCAATATTTCTACTCACACGGTGTCGAAAAGTTTGCAAGACGATTATTGATCTAGCCACAGATCAAAATTTACTGTTATAACATGCAAGACATATGGGCATTATTAACGATCACACAGGTGGTACTGTAGCAGGTTAAACTCCAAACTACTTATCCAAAATAGGTCCTGACATATCTAACATATGTCCAGCGTGCAATGAGACCCCGTATGACACTAGCCACCTCTTTACATGCCCTGCTAACCCTACACATCTGACACCCATCTCCATATGGTATGATCCCGTCGAAACAGCACGTTTCTTGGACCTACCGTTGGATGACGTCGATTATCTAGTCCTTACCATCCTAACGAAGATTAGGTACCCGTTACAACAACACATCACACAGGTAGAAAGTGCAGAGAAGTAGACATGATGGAAAGACGCTATAACAGCTACTCTGCTTATGTCCGGCCTTATCAAAAACTTGGCTTATATATCTAGGAGCTTTGCAGTTCAAGAGACTGGATGTACATACGCAAGCTGGAGTTTGCGTTGTGCAGAACGTGGACCCTCTTTTGTTAGTTTAACAAAGACTTGATATATAATATTGATACTACATAGGTAAACCTTCATTTGGCATTAAGAAGGACTTGGAGGTCTATGTATGGCCAATCTAACCTATGTCCAGCCAATCTAACCTAAACTAACATAATGCAAAAATAATGGATTTATTTTTAACGTAGCTATGAACTACATATGAAATAAATATTTTTGTTCTTATTTTGGTCATATTTGAGCTAAACAAAGATTTCAATTTATGTTAGGCTCCAGCCGAATACATAAATTTAGCTAACGAAGGTTACAGCAATTAAGCTTAGAATTTTTTAAATACCTCACCGTAAAATTATTAGCGATAAAACTGAAATGCATTTAACATTGAACAAACCGCACTTTTATAGGTTAAAGTGGGAGCGTAAAAACCGCCGCAAAACACATTTTAATCATTGTCGACAATTTGCGCAAATGAGTTAAATGCTTTACTCATTTTACACTTCCTATTTGCATGGAAACATACATATTTCTATATGAATGTGGATATAAGGTATGACGATCCACAACTGCGACTGCAATAAAACATAATACGCCGCACTAGACGCTAATGAATGCAACAAAGCACAAAATAAATTAAAAGGAAAAAACAAAAATTGTAAAAAAACGAGTTTACGAGTGCCAAGATCAGCGCAAACACACAAGCCGAGCGACAGTTGCAGCAACCAGATCACTTACATGTGTACATTTTGATACATTAGCGAGAAAAAATGCCGGCAACGCATACTTTTGCCGAGTAAGATGACAAATTACACAGGAAAAACGAAATAAAGCGAATATGAAACCAGAAAAAACGTGTACATAATGTAAGAAGGTGTGTGCGACACAGTTTTTACTAAAATGAATTTCCAACGCACTGCTTACATTTACTTATGTGACAACGAGTGAGATCAGCAGATCTGGCAACACACGCAGGCTGTGGAGAAAATGTTTGTCACCTTGGCAGTACAAAAACAAAATTTGTGCTATGTTTTCACGTTTCACTTTCATAATTACAACACGCTGCAACAACCAAAGTCAACGCTGTCACTGCAACAAGCAGTTGACCCCCCTCTCTATACAGAGGCAGCAAACATTTAAGCTTCCTCAGCCAACTGTGAGCAGCAGTGACCAACAGTGGGCAATGAAGTGACGTATATATATACATATATACTCATATATATTAACCGACACATATATATATTTTCGACGCATTCTACCTCTCAGTGTCCAGTCAATTAATTAAGCGAACATCAATGGACCGTGCATATAATAAATATGATCCCCTTTCCTATAAAGCGCATCGCGATGATCGTCGAAGATCAATTTCAACCGTCTACGCACCATTGGTCGACATGCGTGGACACGACACACACAAAAACACAATAATAAATAGTGAGTTGGCGTTAATTGAAACTCGCAAACTCGTCATTCGAGACATGTGCGTAAGGGGTGAGCCGCGATCAGCGACTAGTGGTGTGGCTTTAGCTAGTCATTGCGTTTGATATTAGAGCGTGAATGTGAGATTATTTCTCCTAACCTATAATTAACTATGAAAATGCTGTTGGTATCGATTAATAAAAACGTGTCACTGTCAGTGCTCGGCGCATGACAAGAAATTCTATTAGCGAAGCGCTTAATGAGTTGGTGCGCAGTCAACTTGACCGTCGCTGATGAATTGGTATAAAGTGCTAATTTCCTTGCTCTTGACTGATGGTTAGGCGTATGTGACAAAAAGTCACATGAAGTTGGTTGATATTGACGTTTTTAGCAGAAGGGAGTGGGATTTGCTGCATAATAATGCGATTCTTTAACTTAGTCTAATCAGCTGTTCCCAAAGTCGGTGAGAAAAATCTTTCCGAGATAGCTGTATCGATCGAATGGAATTTTTATCATCTGTCATAATAATAACTTATTTTGATTTAGGCTTTTAGAAAAAATTAAGCAGAAAACTGCCAGTCACTCTTTCCCGAAGGTCCTTCTGGAGATCGACTCGAAATTTTTCGAAATTATTGATTATTAAAACAAATATAAATAATAGACGATTCTTTCCATTCCTGAAGATAAATTTATAAATTTTTCCAAAAATAACTTAGCAAATTACTTTTTATCTAATTATAACGCAGGTATTATTATCGTAGTTTGCTCGTCTTTATGGTTGCTTTAATAATAATATAGAGACAATTTAAAAATTGTTTGACGCCATCAATCACGCTTAGAATTTTAAATATTTTTTTCATTATTAATTCTAATTGCGTTTACTTTGAGAGTAATAACAGCTGACCATTTCCGCGCAACGCTTTCGCACAGCCTCGGTGGCGCAGTAGGCAGCGCGTAAGTCTCATAATCTTAAGGTCGTGAGTTCGAGCCTCACCCGGGGCAGTCAATTTTTTTTTTTTTTTTTAATATCTATTTTTTAATTTCGAATTTATTTTTTTATATATAAATATTAATTATTATATTAAAACAAGTTTGTTTTTAAATTGAGAAAGACAAGGACTTTTTAGAATTTTTCATGTTTTTTTCTTCAATTTTCAAAAGCTTTCTTAAAATGATGTACATATATATTTGCTATACCATCAGATAGTAGAGACTTCAACGAAGAAAAGAACTATCCTTCTTTTTTATTTAATATTTTAACGTGAGAAGTTTCGTTGGAAATTATTAAATCCAAAGGTGCAAAAAAATATAAGTTAATTTTTAACCTTTAGAATTTAAACTTCACGACTTCAGATTATCCGAAAAAATATTTTTGCTCTGATTCTTGTTGTTTTATCTTTCTCTTTCAAAGGGATTCATCTTGCATTACCTCTACTTATTAAAACTTATTTTGCTTTCAAAAGCCATAACAGGTTTTGACAGGAATCGTTCAAATTTGAGGCACGATGTGAAAAATTCTGCAAACAAATTAAATTTAATAAAAATGGCGCTGCCAGATCTTTCAATTTTGTGTCTAATTTTTCTACTACTTTACTACCTTAACTTTTTTCTCCGACATAGCTGAGTGTGTACATGAAAACCGTTGTAGAGTCGATATGCAAAAACTAAAGCTGTTTGACGTTCTCAAGCGACACCGCATCGCTGTATGGACTCTCGAAAATAGCCGACGTTTTCGAGCAAAATTAATGTTCAGCGACGAGGCCTATTTCTGGCTTAAAGGGTATGTAAAATCGCTGAAATTGGGACAGCAGTCGGAAGAGATTCAAAAGCTGCCATTTCATCTAGAAAAAAAACAAGGTTTGAAGTGGTTTGTTGGGCGGTGGAATCATCGGTCCATATTTCTTCATAAATGATGCCAGTGAGAACGTAACCGTCAATGGCGACCGTTATCGCGCCTTGATAACAGACTATTTGATGCCTGAAATTCGGTGAGCAGATAATTTCACGTTTTGGGTCGGTCAATTGGCCACCAGGATCGTGTGATATGACAACGTTAGACTTTTTTCTGTAAAGATATGTAAAATCTGAAGTCTACGCGGACAATTCCGCTTCGATTCAGGCCTTGGAGCAAAATATCACGCAAGTAGTTCGAACGAGTATTCGAAAATTGGACTCAACGAATGGACCATCTGAGACGTAGCCGCGGCCAACATTTCAAAGAGATAGTTAATCAAAAAATAAATGTCAAAGAATGTTCTGTGGAATGATTATAAACAATTCCCACTAAATTTGAAGTTTCTGTGTTTTTTCTTTCAAAAAAGTAGGGAATCTCGAAAGGGATCACTCTTTATATATATTAAAATTTTTGCAGAAATATGGTGAAGCAGATTATAAAAATCACAAAATTGAGCAATTTTTAATATTAATAAAAAATAACTTCACTACAGTTATATTCTTTGGTTTTAGCTTCATTTATCATTATATTTTTTGAAATTTTTTTGCTTTTCCAGAGAGCCTAAATTATAAAAAAATAACTACCCGCATCAGAACTAATTTTTTACAAATTTAAATACAAATTAAACCAGAACCTATTCTACTTTTAGCGATTTATTGCAGTTTATTACCCTTTTTGCAATCAGCACAACTAAGCTTGGAATTCCAATGCCATTTCTACATCCTTCTTGCCATCAAAGACGCGCATTGTTTATCCACAATGAGGCATGCAACCGCTTAAACGATGTGCGTACGAATGATTGCGAGAATAAACGCCGAGGCAATGAGGAAATGCCTGAGCAGCTGAATGCAGACTTGCTATGGACAAAAAGCTTTTGGAAGAATGATGAATATTGGCAAACACAGCAAAAAAAGAAAGAAAGAAAAAAGAGAGTAATGGTAGTTTAAAGAGAAAAAATAATGATTACAAAAAACGCTTAACGGAAAGAGTTATGGGTGTAGTTGATGTGAATAATTGTAAAAGCAACGCAGCATCAATTTCAGCGCACACACATGAGGAAAAGCATTTATGTCAAATTTTGACATTTACCACATTTCTCAAAAGATGCATAAAACGCGAATGGAGGAAAACTTTTAATGGGTGGGTGTAGTCGGTACTAGAATGATGGAAGACGCACCCGTTGGAGTGGGAAGTGCGAAGCGATGCCAAGAAAATTGTGTGGTCTAAGTATTGAGGGTTTTGAAAATATGTACAATAATATTCCTTTCACAGTTATACTAAAGTAAACGTACTCACATTTCCAAGCAATGAACTCTTAATTAATTTCACATAGAAATTAATATTTTTTTTCGAAGTTGCACCTTAAAAATATTGTTCAGACATACCTGCAAAGAGAAGAAAAAATAAAAAATTAACATTACAAATTAATCAGTTGGTCAAAAGTGCAACAAAAAAGGCTTGGTTTAATGATCATAAATGCATAAGGCACATTTAAATGAATATTCTTAGAAATAATTGTATATGCACAATTGTGCGCACCCACGCGGGTCCCCTACAATTTAATTTTATTTTTTTTTCTAATTATTTCTCCAACTTTTACTGCGCGCTCAGCTGCCACTCGCAATGCTCTAGCTCGCCACCTGAGCGTGTTGCATGTGGCCATGCAAATGAATGTAAATGATTGATTTACCCTCGATTGACAACGTCAACATACCGACAAGCCCCTCTATCGAACTAACTATCTAACTTGATATCTATCTATCTATTGCTTCATTCATATTGTACGCTAAACGTGTGCATATCGCTCATTGACTGCATATTATAATAAATAAGACGTAGAGACAATAAAAAGTAATAATAAGAAATCATAACAGTAGCGTGGGCGTCCCCAAACAAAGCGTAGAGACCCATGTGCCAGACAACAAGGAGCGAAATGTAGAGTGAAAAATGATAATTTTACACGGAAAAAAATTTTGGTTTTGAAAAATTAGTAATCGAAAGAGGACGGAATATGAAAAAGAAGGATTAATTTTTATTAAAAATGTTCGAAGTACATTTTCTACCGTTAGAAGCACAATTCTTTACCAAAATTATAGTTATAGGTATTTTAATTCCAAGATATTCAGTTAACAATGAGCTAGCTTCTTTAAGAAAACCCTGAAACAAGCTACTTGGCCAAAATGGATGAGAAATTAATATTTTGCATCCGCCTTGAGCACAAAACTGTTTAAAAAGGTTTTCCTGTCTAGAAATTTACAACTTTTTTTCATAATTCGATAGCTTAGATATTCGAAAACATCTCACTGAAAGGATTTTTCGAAATTCAAATTATTTTAGAAGTTATAGCCGGTGAAGAGTTGTGGCAACTGAACCGCTAAACGTTATGGTGAAACATTAAACGTATTTTTTCGAGGTTACTTTTTTGATGTGGTTGACATGACATCTCAAGTTCTACTTAACCGGTTCCTTTGAAATTTGTTAAAAAAATCTTCGTTGTATATCTTTCTAACGCGCCACCATTTTGGAACATTTTAATTTAAAGTATTTTTAAAAAATTTTAAAATGTCAAAGTTTTTGACAGCTATTTTACGTCGGTGCGTTTTTCTTGGCATCATCAATCCAATAGCAAATCAAAAAAGGTTAGATTATCACAAATTTTAAATAGACGGTCTAATAAGAGTTTCGGTTACGAACATCAATCCGTTTAGTTCCCGAAGGTAAGATTATGTCAATTCCACCTACACTCTCTACCATACAACTTTGACAACATCCGGCAAGAAAGCGACATCTTTACATATCACGATTTTTTTTTAATATGTTTGTTTTGGATCACTACAAGGGTTAGTATCATGTCAACCAAGAAGCACATATTTTTTTCAGCCCTTAGTATATCGGGTGTTCTTTCTGTTACAACACTAAATTCAAGCTTGAACTCTCAGACAACCTTTTAGAACAACACGATTAGCACAAGTTGGGATTATATAATTCTCTCAAAAAATGCTATGCAGATTGGTTGACGAATATAAAAATGAAGAAATTAAAATCCTTTTGTTGAACCTAAGCTATAATATCTGCAAATTTATTAGCCAAAGTGGAAAGGTCTCACTTCTGTCATTAAACGAATCAATGGCAACTGACCGTAAAGGGTTACCTGAGTTTACGGGTTACAAAAACTCGATTTTTTTTATTGTCTTATTAAATTCTACAACACCTCTAGTATGTTGTCCTAGAGTTTCATGTTGATCCGAGTAATAGTTTCAGAGATACAGCCTTGAGAATTTGTGCGCTCAGGCTAGCTAGGCTAAGTGCGCCGTCTTTAAACGCGTTTTTATCGAAACTGTGTTTTTAAAGTCGGTTGGCAAGATTTCTCGAGAACTAATCAAGCGATCTTCATGAAATTTTACACAAGTCTTTGAGATACAATTCTTAAAGACTTGGACGAAGGATTTTTTTTCGATTGCAATTGCTTGAAACAAAAAATACATAGAACTTGAAAAAAAAATTTATAGTCGTCGGAGGTTTTGGGAAAAACGAGTTAAAAGCTAAACTGTGGAACTGAATGAACAGAGCACAGTAAAATATTATTACACCGATAAAGGAGGAGTTTAAAATTTTTAGAAGATTTCTCGCTGTGTATCCAACTAAATACCATATATAGAGGTATTTCATAAATGCAGTTGTAAAGTCATGAAAAATAATTGCCCTACATACAACAAACGGAAATAACACGTCACATGGCTAACGAGCATTACCAGATTTATGGGATTAACATAGGTCAAGTCATTGTGATCAATCAACGACCGAAAGGCAGCGATCGATGAAATGAAATTTACAAGAAAATCTAAGCAAATGATATCCACCAAAACAACGATAAAAATGCATCAAAAACGAGATGCAAAGCACATAGAACTGCTGCGAGAACACAATATTGTAATAACAACCCTAAAAACATCAACACCATCAGCGGTCAACATAATTATTTATGCCTAACCTAAAAATCAACGTAGCTCTTTAACAAAATATTCAATGCAACTGACGAACAATACGGAGGCACGTCAGTTTGTGGGCTGAGCTATTCTTTTACATATTTGATGTTCTGCTGTCAGTGGCGCATGCGCTGAAACACATACAATGAACGCTTACTCATTACCTTTTCATTAAGTTTGTGGTTAGAACAGTTTTTTGTATTTTTTATGGTTATAAACGATTATTTTTCGTAATTCGGCTTGTGCGTGGTATTTGTTTATTGCTGTGGCATGTCGACATGCTGCACATGTCACTTACGGGGTTGTGAGTGACATGACAACGCGGCACAAATATTGCACAGTAGTTGACTTTATAAAACGCTTTTTGAAAGAGCGCAATGTTTTTATTATTATTTAATGTTTTAACGTAGTCCAAAAGGGACCGACAAGAGTAGAAGAGCAAATATTAGTAATAAAAAAGTAAATGCTAAAAAATTTGCGAGTAACAAGAAAGACAAATAGTGAGTTAGTCACTTCATTAAATAGTCCACCGGGTTTGTGGAACTAAAACATATTCATCAACACTTCCGTTGACAGCTTTTCAGCTTTTGGCAAGCGACAGCCGACAGACGCGCCAACAAAGGCAATCAGCGACAATGGTGGAGTAACAAAGACAGCGTACAATCCACAATAACAATAATAACACAACAACATGTACAGCACATCTGCAGTTTTTTTTATTTAGAATACATGAAATGTCAGAAATTATGCATTTGAAGCTTTAAATAGTCTGCGCATGCGCATTGACAAACTAATAATAAAATCTTAAGGCCATAAGCTGACTAAAATATATTTTTCCAGATTCGCACCCAAGCCGAAACAGGCCCTTCAGTGTACTTCAGAAGTGGTAAAAGAACTTTTTCAGAAACATTATTTTTGAAAAAAAAATGTTTTGATTCTAGATTGCGAACATCGGATCGGAAATAATATTTGAAGACATCATAGTTTCAAAAAAATTCAAAATTTTCCGAACAATAGTTTATTCCAATTTTTAGTAATGTATTTTTCTTTCTTCGGAAAATATACTTATTTTTGAGAAAAATCTCATTTCAAAGCTATAAATCGGATCCTTCAATGTTTAACGGGAGATCGATAAAGATCATAAAAATGAAGAAAATGACTGAATAAGATATAAGTTGACATATAATCGTAAAATACCAAAAAAAATTTACTTCGGAAAACTTATTATTCTGAAAACGATTTTCGGAAAACCTACAAAATTGAAAACTCTTTAAACGAAAAATTTCCCGAACACCACATTTTACAGTAGTATCTCAATTTTTTCGCATTACCAACTCTTATTGCAATTTTCTTTTTACTAATTTATTCACTGCAGATTTACTGGCATACGTGCGTGTACGCAAAATATCGACTGTCAACTTGAATCCGCACTTGACAGCAGACAACCGTTAACTGTCATTTCGTTTGCATCTTCTTTTGAGCGCGTTGCTAATCGTCTCTACACACATTAGCACATTTAGACATGCGTTGCAAAGTGCAAGTTGACGAATTTATCGATGACACCGTGCAAATCCATGCATTTGAAGAAGAGTTCTCCGCATTTTATGGGCGTGAAAATACGAAATTATGTATGCTAATAGTCACTCGGACTGTGTGTGTGGAAAGAACTGCCATGTGACGAATTGTCAATAATGCATTTTTGCGTGCGAACAACTTATACTGTTATTGCTTTTTGTTTGTTTTTCTGACTATTTTGTTGTCTTTTGTATCTTTTCGGTGTTGTGTTGAAGTAAAGGGTAAACTGCGGTTAGTAGTTAAGAGAAAATGAATAATAGTTGTGAATAACGTAAAGTGTGTTGGGTTTGAAAAATATTTTAAAGGATTTCCCATAAACCATACATTTGCAATGGTAATGAAACTTCAGACTTGGATAATCTCTCATTAATTTGATGATGATTGCCTTTACTACTTTTAATCTCTCTTTCTTTCTTTCTTTCTCTCTCTCTTTCTTCTTCTCCCTTTCTCTTTCTCAGGCTTCATAAAATATCCTACACATTTTTAAAATGTATCTTTCAAAACTCATGCGATCTTCTAAACTCTGTAAGATTTAGCCTCTGTCGCTACACTTATGATTGCAGTCTGCATGTCGGTTCTTGAAAGTGATGTTTACTGCTCTTTCGTTGAGTCGTTTCCTTTCACGAGTCGTGATACATGCTTCTCTTTGAGCAATGAGAGACCCAGAGAGTTCGAGAAGATTTTATGAATGTACTCCACTAACTTGAGGACTAATTTTAGTGTCCGATTCTCTGTTCTTCGGTCTTTTCCTATATTAGATTACTGTGTGATAAACCATAGCGGTGAACGGATGATGATCTTTTGATCTTTCATATCTAGAAACGGTTATCTTATTATTTTTTCTAAGAGTTCAAATATTACATACGCATCAGTTTGTTTTACATTTATATAAATTTTAAAATAGTCGACAACACTGCTGAAATATATTTGGGAATATAGCTGTTGAATTTTTCAAAAAGTCTCTTTTTATTTTTTGTTTTCGTATAAATCGTATTAAGTTTTAAAATTTTACTGACAGGTGGCAACACTTCCAAGAAATATTTACTAGAGAAAATATCTAAAGAAATTGCCAAGAAAACATATTACTAATTTTTTTCTTTCATGCAAATACTGTAGAATTAAATTTGAAATTTACAAATAGTTGGCAACTCTTCTGAGAAAAACATATTTATGAAAGCAAATGGCTACTTAACTTGCGAAAAAAGCTTTTAACTTATTATTATTTTCTTTCATGCCAATTGTGTTATTGAATTTTTATTTTACAAACAGCTGGCAACCCTACGAAAAAATAATAACTAGAAGAACCAGCTAAAAATTGCCAAAAAAGCGTATTTTTTAATTTTTTTCTTTGATACCAATAATGTAGTATTGAATTTTCAATTTATAAATAGTTGGCAACTCTTCTGAAAAATATTTACGAAAGAAAATAGCTACTTAACTTGCGAAAAGAGTTTTTAACTTATTACTTCTTTTCATGAAAATTTTGTATTATTGTATTTTCATTTCACAAACAGTTGGCAACACTTCGAATTAAATTCTGCGACAGAATTCTTTCTTAAAACTATTATCTTTGATATCCGCATTGTAATACTCCCTTTATTTGATTTTTTATTGCATAAAAAAAACTTAAAATATGGCAACCTTACAAAAAATGCTAAACTGTATGCCTGAAAGCGTGTTCCTTCGTCTCAAGAAGCGCAACCCCGCGGACGGCAACAAAAATACGTTGGAGATGGGTGAAGTAGAAAAGGATATCGACATAGAAGAGATCATGGCGACTTCACTTATCCTACAGGTGGTGTAGGTGGAGAAAGAACCCAGTCAGTCTGATGGTCCAAAACCAAGAGCTGAGGGTACTCCAAATTTGTGGAGATTACAAAAGTAAGATCGTTCCTGCCGAGCTTCTTCTCAATTTAGAGAAAGGCAGCTACGACGTGGCTTAGTCCAGGAGCCATGGATTGCATCGGGTAACGTGGTCGCTGTGCTAAAGTCACAAAACTACACAACATACACCCCCAGCGTAATTAACAAGATAAGATCAGCGATATTGGTGAAGAAAAGTCTATTTTCCCATATTGATTTCAGACTTTTAACAGATGATCTGACGGTTGTGGCAGTGAAGGTAGATCGGAAGTACACAAAATTCCTATTGGCACTCGATAGAAGAGACTGTAGGAACATGATGGGAATACTAACTGGTCACTGTCTGGTGGCGACATACGCCCGCGGGATAAGGCTGATAGATCTGCAGGAAATGTCTAGCGCAAGGCCAGCAGCAGCGAAACAATGGAGCATCTCTTGTGAACTTGACCACCGTTGGCAAGACTACGCTGCAAGCATTTGGGGTTCCCGCGATCATAACTAGAGGAGGTATAGATAGTGAGGCCGCAGTGTGTGTTAAAATTCAAGTCAAGCGCAGGCATTCTTAACGATGACTACTCCTCTTGGATCTAGCAACTGAACTCCATCTGGTATCGCAAAGGACCAAAACTGGTCCATACGTGGCTAATTGGTTTACCAGATTGACCTAACCTGACCTATCCTTAATTAATTCTTTTCACAGTTTTGCTCTGGCGTTTAGTTTTTACATGCGATTTCCAAAAAGGTGGCAACCTTCTACGTAACGAATTCTTTTTTTAGAATATTTGTTTGCAAATTAAATACATTTATGCAAGAAAATGATCGAATTTTTGCAGCACAACAAAGTCGCATGACTCACACGGATCTCCATGGAATTCGCAAAATTAATTTGTATTTGCTTGGCGTTAGTTTCACTGCTGATATTTCATCAACAGTTTCAAAGGAAGTAAAATAAATATACAACTCACTTTGAAAATGAGGCACCGTAAACAAAACGTATAAGAAACCGGCGCGAAAACACACTTAACACACACTTGCGAGTAGCTGAGTACAACAATAAATATCACAAGTGATGAAATGCGTGCAAACAAAATGCTGTTAACTACAATTAAATAAATATTAAATGCATACACAGAGTGATGAAAAGAAGCATTGCAAACAAAATTGCTGTTAACATTTGTCAAGTAATCTTTATGCTAATTAAACAAAAACTGTTGAAAGCTCAGCGGCATACACAGACGTTGCCAGGTAGTTTCAAATTACGAGCCGGCATATAACGAGCGGCGAATGACATCAATACTCGCCTCAGGCACAAATTGTTCTCTACTGTGTGTATTTATATGTACATAAGTGTGAGTGTGTTGAAAATTGGTTGTTGTGCTGAGTTTGTTGTATTTATTGATTTCACATCCTCTTGTTTCAGCGCTTCTCAAGTGCTCAAAGTTAACATTTTTTTTTATACAAAACCAAGCAACCCAACTGTTGAGGGCAATCAACGAAGGTACATAAGTGGTATGACAAAAAATATAAGACTCACTACTGCGCGCGTTGTCAGACAGTTTCCTGACCAATGCTTTGAGCAACATTTTTTTTTAAATGTTGAAATAATCAAATCCCAAAAAAAAAATTATAAAAGTGTAAAAAAGATCTCCAAAAACCTCGTATAAAAAATGTTTTCCCAGAAAAGAGCTTTAAGCTAAATTGACGTGACTTTTTTGGAAAGTCACAGCTGCAGCAGCCATTTTACACGTAACGCAAGCGGCGAATGACATCAATGGCGCGCATGCGCAAATCGCCTCAGGCAGCTTTAAAATATTGAATTACCGCGGCGTGTGCATTTATTAAAATTAAGTCATGTGACTCACACTAAAATTTATACATACTGACAAAAACAGATAAAAGACAAAAAAATCGCTTAAAATATGAAAACACTTAATATAGGTATGTATCACGTGGGCTAGTCTCTTAATTTTTGAGATATCGATCTGAACTTTTGCACGCGTCATTTTATTCACATGAAGCTGCTTATTTATTAAAATGGACGATATCGGATCACTTTGGGATATAGCTGCCATACAAACTAACTGATCCAAATCAAGTACTTGTGTGGAAAACTTTTTTATTTGAAAGGATATCTTCCTGAAATTTGACATAAATAAATTTTCAAGACTGTGTTATCATCTTCAATTAAATTGTTTAAATCGGAATACTACAGCATATAGCTGTCATAGAAACTGATCGTTCGAGCCCAAAAAGTCCTTGTAGCGAAACTTTTTTATTGAACAAGATATCGTACGGAAATTGGGCACAAGTCACTGCCTAAGATAGCGCCATAATCTTCGAACAAATTTTTTAGATCGCATTCTATAGATTCTAGCTACCATATAAACTGAATTGATCAAACCCAAAAAGTCCTTGTATGGAAAACTTTTTTATTTGACAGGATATCGGCCCCAAATTTGGCACAAGCTGTTGCCTAAAGTAGCGCTATAATATTCAGAAAAATTTTTTGCATCACACCACTGTAACATATAGCTGCCATACAAACTGTTCGACCGAACCCAAAAAGTCTTTGTACGGAAAACTTTTTTATTTGATAAGATATCAGCCTGAAATTTTACACAAGTTACTACCTAAAGTGGCGGTTTAATCCTCGAACAAATTTTCCAAATCGCATCAGTATAGCATATAGCTGCCATACAAACTGATCAATCGAACCCAAAAAGTCCTTATATGGAAAACTTTTTTATTTGCGAAGATATCTTCCGGAAACTTTGTATAGATCACTTTCTAAGAAAGCGCCATAACCTCCCCACAAATTTTTAAGATCGTATCACTATAACATATAGCTACCATACAAACTGGCCGCTCCAAATCAAGTTTTTGTAAAGAAAACTGTTTCAATTTGTGTAGGGTATTATAGCTTCGGTACAAGCGAAGTTAACGGTTTGTCTTGTTTTCTTTTCATTTTTGTCGTGGCATAAAAATTGAATTTTAATTGTTGCATGCGCGGCTGTGCTGCACTGTCAGCCGTCCGTTGTGCTCTGATTTGTTTATGGCACATTGCCGTTTCGTTGCAATGACAGCGTGCAGCAAATTTTTTCGGCTACCAAAGTCTAACAAACACAATTTTTTGCTGCCGACTGCTGTTTTGCATGGCAATTTAGTAACATATGTACCCAGTTTTTTGTTTATTTTTTGACTGCACCGCTTTTCCGTCCGCTGCCCATTGCAATTCCGCTTCATTTGCTCCGCTTTGGTGTTGCGCTCCTGTCGCTATCGCGTGAATTATGCACAACATGTCCACCCATAGTGGGCACAGCTTGCTGCCCTACCAGCTCCCCGTCTACGTATAACTCTATTTATATATGTATATGTATGTATATGTACGTTTGAACCATTTCTTCCGCCGTTCTCAGTCACCTAGCCACCGATTATCCGCGGTGCCCGTTGTGTAACTCAAGAAGTTTATGGTCCGTTTCGCGGTTGGCGCGAATTTGCGTGGCACTGCAACTGATTTCGTTCGTTACACATACATGTATCATTTATGTATGTAAATATGCACATACATATGTATGTATGTATGTTCTGTTTTTCTTTTGTTCAGTTTTGAAATTATAATTTTGCTTCTAGGGTTTTTAGTTACAGTTTTAATGGCAGCATGGGCGACTGGTTGGTCATGGTTATGGAGATTGTTGTGGGCGTTTGGATAGGAAATATTTGCATTTACATAACATATGTTATCTGAATATTTTTATATGTAAATTGAGCTAATGAATTTTGGTTATAATGAAGGCAAACACATACACATATTACATCTAACATAAAAGTTTCAAAACATTAACTGGATATACTTAGTTCAAGCACTCAGAATGGTATTCCATTCAAAGCGATTGTTGGCTATATTTGCCCAAAAAATGCTTTAGATCAGAACTTTAGGTCTATACTGAAAACAATGGGAACACATTTTTTTTCTCCCGTCGAAGCTAAGGCTGGTTGTCAGGTACCGCAAACACTTGATCAAAGCAATAAATTGACTAAAAGAACCATAAAAGTAGAGTAATTTGCAATAGTCATGTCCAGATATGGTTCGCAATGTGTATCATAGCCTAACCATAATAAACCAGAATGCTTGATAAACTTTACTTACACGATCTGGAAAGATACCTTTTCCAAATCGAATATGATGTCATATTGTTTTCTCTGTTTCGGTCATAAAATTCGTCCTGTCAAAAAGTGTTTTTATTTTCAATATCTCAGTACCCACCGATGAGCTTCAAGTTGGGTAAAACGATTTCGATCTAAATGTTCTTCAGAATGTGACGGCTCTTCTACTCTCTCTTTGACAGCCTCTTTGGAAAGACCAAACATAAGTGAACACCCCTTTGAAAAGAAAAAGTGCAAGGAACTGCCAGTAGTCTATGCCTTGAGGCAAACATCCACGACCTTTGAAAACTTTTTTACTAAGGAAGCGAATATGCCTTTATTCTGATCTATACATCGAAAGCTTTTCTGCGCCTTCCAAAGAAACCGACTCTATTGTCTATTTTCAGCACTCTTTCTTTCACCAGACGTACTTTTTATTAAGAATTTTCAAACATTAAACGGCTAAAAAAGTACAAGTTAACTACCTTGAAACAAATATAGCTTTTCTTTATTCTTCCACTGGTAACCATTCCATGATTTTAAACCACAAACTATGAATCTCTGTAAATAATTTTTCAAAAGTTCGCATGTTCAATGAAATGGAAAAGCTTACATAATTAGGAACAAATCGTAAAACATGGAATATTTACTTTTGACTTTACATCAAATTCTGTAGGCGTACCAGTGTACATACATATGTATGTCTATATATATCCAGTGATTAAAAAATTAAATTACGTTACGCTCCAATTCGTCAACCGAAAAATGTAAACACAAAATTATGAACAAAACCAAATAAAAATAAAATGCAAGCTCGTAAATGCAGCTACAATGTTGAGTAAAAATTCAGCACAGCTGTATCTGTTGAAAGATAAAGCTTTCATAAAATATAAATATTATACATACATATATGCATGAGTAAGTATAATCGCAAAATAGAGCAAAATTTCGTAATTAAAAATTTAAACCTTCTTCATAAATAAGCTGCCTTAGAAACATTTGTAAGTCTCTTCAGAGCTTCTTCTGTATGAAATTCTTTCATCTTACAATAGTCGTGATATTTTTACATGAGTACGGATATAGTATCTCTATGAGTATCTGCCGTCGACGGCCTTACCCAACGGTGCGTGTATGTTTTTTGCAAGTCTTATTTGGTTCAAATTGATCAGGTGAAAGGGACATCTTCTTTAAAATATTCACCACCTTTTAGAAAGTGGGTCGAGTTCAAGGCCGACCTAAAACCTCTGCCGTGCTATAGGTGTGTCACCCGACCGCATTGCGTTTCCACAATCAACTGAATTTTCAATTCTACCTGCCTTTAGATTTTAATCACAGCCACCACGAACCTCCCCAAAGGGCCAAACCCAATGAACAGAGTGGAGCGAACTTCAACGGCTAACTGCTCCCCGTGGTACCAGATCTGACCAGAGACTTAAGGTCAGATATTGTAGCCTTTGCTACTACTAGTTGAGCACCCATCAAACTGAATGACTGCTGACATCGTTTAAACTTTAAATGTCTTTTCATTAGAAGGAGTCTCATTCAAAGTCTATAATATCATTTCAAGCTGAATATTATAGCACTATTTTTGACAAGACTATGCTGAAATTTAGAGGCAAGCCAAATAGCAGACATAGTTTATTTATTTTGTAGGATTTTATTGGATTCTAGTCGCCTCTTATGACAGGCATTCTTTACCGCGAACAATTCCAGCACCTGTCCACTGAGGGTCCTTCATCTTACCATCCCATCTCAACCGTCTAAAGGCTGAACGTTCGGAAACGTAATGTTCCAATGTCTTTCATACTCTGCATGCCGCCAAATCCATTTTATCAATTGTTGAAGGTGGAATCTTAAAGTTAGATGCTCTATAATGTTCCCTTAATGTAATTTACTTTCCTCTTGAAAAAAATAGAAGTGTTTTGATCTGTTCACCATCAACACCATCCCAAAATATCTTTGTGATTTGCTGTATTGTTAGTGTTCTAAGACCTGAGGTGAGAACTTTGTATATTTTGACGATGAAGAAAAGTATCAATGACTTTTGACAAAAGGGGAGCTAAATATAAGAAAGTTTAATCAAACCTATAGCTTTTTCTTGAATATTTCCAAAATCAAGAGCTAAATTAAGACTTAGTTCAATAACCTTCAGGAGCTTTCAGTTATAATATTCTTTTAGTGATAGCACAGAAGGTTTTCGGCTCATAGTTTGAAGATTATGGTGTTAAGTCTTTATTTTCACCATAACAGGACCGCAAAAAATATATATAATTTCATTCAGTGTTCAAATTTTCGTTTAGTGAAAATAATGGTAATTGCTATAGCTTGAAATTTTTGTGTAAAGAAGGGAAGAAAGCCACGCATGCCAATGAAATTTCTAAAGTTTACGTAGGCTCGCTCCCTTTCGTTGTGCAAATTTCGAAATTTCGATTTAGACTGATGAAAGTTGGAATAATGTATCTAGCGGAAAAATGGCAAATAGTGGTAAAAAATAACATATTTGTTTATTCATTAAATTTTATAAGATAAAAAAAATAGGGTTGAGTGTGATTAAAATCGGACGATAGTCTTTTACGACGACCCAATATATAAAATCACATATCTCAAGATCTGCTCGACCGATTTTAACCAAAATTAATATAGTGGAAATTAGTTAAAAAATTTTCAGCAAATTTTGCCGTATGTCAAATGGTTAAGAAATTCAAATATTTTATGCATTTCTTTGCATTGCTTTTATTTTTAACGGCATTGCATACAGATGCTTGCATGCACATAAGCAAAAAAATATTTAAATTTACATATGTGTGCTTAAAAACGAAGTTAAATGGGAGTCCGAGAGAAAATGTGTGCAGTTGAGAACATAAAATTTAATTCGTAAAACCAAAAATGTGTTTAACAACAAGAACAATGCAGAAAACATATTTGCAGCAAGCGCTGTGTAGCTTTCGTTGGAGCCGAAAAGAGCCGCCATGTGCAACATGTCTAGTTTTCATGTTGAAGAAAATTAAATAAAAGCTGCACATTTTCATTTATATAATACACATATAAATAAATGTGTGTGTATGTAAGTATATATGTGATATTTTTAAGCGACAGCATGTGTTCTGCATCTACTTAATGAAAAATTTTAAAGAAAATGCAAAAAGTAAAATTATTTGAAAGAAATAAGGGAAATGTGGTATTGTTGTTGTATGGCCATATGTATGTATGTGGTATGTGTATGTGTTTGGTGTGTATATACCATACAATATTTTATTCATGGATTTCCATGTTCCCTTTGGCTGTTCTTTTTATTTCGAACACGTCTGTATGTATATTAAACCACATATCAATAAATGGCTGAGGCACATGTCAGCCCAAGTCTTCAGCTTAACCATAACAGGCATGATGGACATTAGGCAGCCCATCTGTGTGAAACTCTATTGACCCTGTAAGGCATAGTAAATATTTATACATACACTATGTATACTCGTATATACATGAAAACATACTTATATGTAATAGTATGTACATACATACATAGATTGCATCTACTTGATAAATGCTATTTCCGTTGATACGTTGCTGGCTTACTCACAACCATTACACTACATTTTTATGTCAGCAAACTTCATGAATGAAGCCTTAAGCACAAGTACAGAGATTAATGCAAATATTTTCGAAAAATAAATTCGGAAAAAGTCATTCATTTAGAAAATTGCTGCGATTTGAGACCTCTAGCCTGGCTGTCAATTTGTTGATTACAGCTACACATATGAAGCAACTGTATAAAATAGTCTACAGACATAGTAATCACCGAAAAAAATCATCTCCACACACATGCAAAGCATGCCGCTAGAAATTCGAAATATTTACGCACTCGCCACACAGTGTGGCCAGCAATGCCTTCCGCGCTCATAGCGAAACCACTGGCAGCGGGCACTATAAAAGTCGCCACGACAGTATACTGTGCTTGCCACAACGCATAAGGCGAGATCACACTGTCGGCATTTCAAACACCAGCTACTGTTTGCCACACTGGCACTGGCAGGCAAGCTTGTGCTGTTTGGTGTCTGCCACATACCAACGACGCGTCAGTTGGCCACCGCAGCTGACCCTAATCTGCATGCCAAAATCGCTCGATGCAGCGTGTGTGGTGCTGTCATTTATTTGCTCCAATGATAATTATACCCTAAACAGGGCATATAAAGTTTGCCAAGAAGCTTGTAAGACTCAGCAGGAAATGTTGGAGGGCCGGGCATCTCCTCGCCCAAAAAAGGGAAGAATGGGCAAATCTAAAGTGAAAACGATGCTCATTGTCTTTTTTGACATCAAAGGCATCGTCCACCATGAATTTGTTCCTCCTGGACAAACCGTCAGCGCCAAGTTTTACGTGGTAGTCCTCAAGAGACTCAAACGAAGGATCAATCGGGTCCGACAAGATCGCAGCCGATTGGAAGTTGCACCACGACAATGCAACGCGGCTCACACCGCCTTTCTTCTGAACTTAACCATGGCCGACATCCCAACGCTTCCGCAGCCGCCCTACAGCCCAGGTGTGGCCTCTCGGACTTTTTTGTTTCCTTGCCTGAAAAGACCGATGAAAGGGGTGTATGCACCTCGGCTCTCAAGGCTATTCCAGAGAATGCCTTCCGTGACGCCATCAATGCTTAGAAATCGCGCTGGCAGCGCTGCATCGACGCAGAAGGAGCCCATTTTTGAAAGAATCGTACCGATTGATTTAATACATTTTTTTAAATCGACTCAGTCCTAGTACTTTCCGGACAAACCTTGTATAAATGAACAGCGTGACAAACTGAGTCCATTTAGCTATGTCTGTTTGTCTGTCTTTATATACGCAAACTAGTTCCGCAGTTTTTGAGATATCGATCTGAAAATGTAAAGATCTTCTTTTGTCACCAAGAAGCTGCTTATCTCTCGGAACAGTCGATTCAAATCTAGTTCTTGTATGGAAAACTTTTTTTATTTGACAAAATATTTTTTTAGAAATTTGGCATAGGTTATTGTGCAAAGGAGAGGTATATTCGCCGAGTAAATTGATAAGATCGGACCACTCCAATAAAAACTGGCCGATTAATTAAAAAAAGAAAAATGTTTTTCCCATGCTGAGGGAATAATAGCTTCGGTGCAGCCGAAGTTAATATGTTTCCTTGTTGTTATTTTTGTTTTCGGCATTTTTTCTCACTTCTCTTTTCATTCAGCTATAGCTTGCTTTATTGTGTCGAAATTCGTTGCGGTTTTCATTTGTTTTCATATTTCCATTTATTTTCCCTTCTCCACAAGCTTCTTGCTGAAAAATCTCTGCTTTCAAAGCAGCAACAATGTTAGAAAGCAAAACAAAGCGATCACTAACAACATTCTGTTGGCGGCATGTGTAAGCCTCTGTATACTTTTTGCGGCTACTGTGCGTGTTGCTATTTAAGAACAACACCCTGTCCTTCTGCTGCAACATAGCCCTCTTGTTGTTATGCATTTTGTAATTTGTACGCTTGAATAAGTGTGCTGTTTAGTGATTTATTGTTGTGTTGAAATGTAAAGCACGCAATCCCTCCTAACTTTGGACTCCCTGATGCAACACTTGCTGCTAGTTAAATCACTTTGTGTAATCCGCAGCATTAAAGCGCCGAAGACACAGCGGCTACCCATGGCATAAGAGACATTTTTTTGTTCTTTAAGTGCCGCAAAACAAGGAGTAATAAAAACCCAAAAAAAAATAAAATACAAAAATAACAACAAAAACACTACGCTGTCGTCATCCAGCTTTGCTTCCGCAAAGGCCCCCACACACTTAATAAATATTTATAGTGTGCCTCCCGTTGCGTAACTTTTTAGTCAACTCCGTAGTTGAAAGCCGCGCACAAAAACAACATAAAACACTTATGCCAAGAGCATATTTCAACGCAGCGATGCATTTCTATTATTTTAAAACATTCTTCCGCCTCGCTTTGGCGCACTTTATTGTCTATAAGTCGTTTGTTGGACAAATGATTATTAACACACTCATTTGTAGTGCCGATTTATGGCATGCGTATGTATGTGTATGCCTGATCTGAGTGTTCTAATTAAGACATGACACGAGTCAAGCGATCGAGACAAATATATATTGTATTAAGCGAAATAGTTCATGACATGTCTCTAAATCAATGTCAATATTCCGCTTGTAAGCTCATAGGGATCAATGTAATTTTAATTCATTTGATTCTGTGTTAATTAAGATCATATGATTAAGTGTCGAAGATTGCACATAAATGAAACTAAGAGATATAACAATTATATTAATTTATTTTTTTAACAACATGTTGCTACAGAGTATAGCAGTCTTATTCACCTAACGATTGTTTGAATTTCAAACTTTTACTGTTGCCAAATTTCGTGCCACATTTTTACATGTGGAATTTTTATGAACTCAATAATTTTCTAAAACGTAAAATTAGAAAAGCCATATATTAAAAACTTGACTTTAAGGCAGTCTTAAAGCCTTAATCCCACTAAATGTGTAACCTTGGTTTTTTTCTTTACAAACAATTATACAGATTTTCTCAGTCATTTAAAACATTGTGCTACCTGCTTTCTTTGTACCTTCCAGCACTAGGCAGAGATTTACCCAAGACAGGTAAAATGTCGTTAAAAAATTGCGCGCTACCTGCTTTCCGCACCTTTCTTGACTAGGCAAGGGTATAAAAGGTCAGAATTAGACCCATGTTCACCAGTTCAACACAGAAAGTCGTTTGAATAACATCTCTCTTCTCACCTTTAGCTGCAATCTATAATTTACCAAAAACTTAACTAAAATGAGTGGTTTACAACTTGAAGAAGTTAGCAATGAGGCATCGATCAGTGGAAATAACGACGGAATAGACAGCCAGCTGAGCAGATTGTTGTTACGCCAGAATAAACCCATAATGAAAATGGCTCGCAATCGTGCTTGGCGTATGGCCATAATGCACCAAACATCCTTTGAAAGAGAGCTGCCCAAGGCTTTGAAGGAAGTAATATCAAAACTGACCCTCGAATTTCGGAAACGAAAACAGATAAAACTGCAAGAATCAGAAAATATCGACCCAAGTTGTAACACTGGAGGAGCTGAAAAAAATACGGCGGTTGAAACTAAATTGTCACCAGAAATCCAGCTAATATTACGTTATCGACAAGATATATCTGTGGAGCAAGCCCTCATTAAACAACGTTTTTTGAATGAGCTGAAAGAAAGCAACGCGAAAAGAAATACAGAAGACTAAATCCGAAGGAATCAATAATGAGAGCAGTAGCCAATAATAACTGTGGAGAAATTGAGACGAACGTTAACAAAGAGAAACCGCGATTTTACCTTACATATCTTTTGAAAAAACACTCATCAGAGAGAAAGTCATGGCGGAACTTAAGGAACATTTTACGAAAATGAAATTTAGACCATAGATTCAATAAAAAAGAATTGCAAGCAATATTACTATTTTTTACCATAACTTTTGTAGTCCCTATTGATATTTGTAAAATTAGAATTACTGCTGTTAAAATAAATTAAATGTCAAATGTTAATAATTAATCTAGAATAATTTTTATTTTTATTGTATCGATAAGTAAGATGGTAGGAAAAAGCTTAAAAAGAGCAAGTGTACAAGATGCATGGTACCGCCCACATTTAAGTAAAATACTATTACATATTGAACCAATTTCGGGAAAATTTTTAAAATTTGTGAAAATAAGCGAAATCGGATGTTAACATTTCGATTTAACAAACTTTTAAACTAAATCATGAAAGTATTTCATCTAACGCCCCAAAATTGTCGAAATCGGATTATTACTTTTCAATGACCCAGACAAAACATATGTGGACACCAGAGCATATACTTGTACATATCTGCTTTTTAACGAAAATATTCGGTAAATTTTTAGCGATTGTAACAGATAATCGAGGAGAATATTTCTTTGTGAAGAATAAGTGTCCAATCGGGTCAATACTTTCTTTCGCCCACACATAATTGATAGAAATAATTTCGAGCTCGCGGTTGACTTTATACCGCATCTATCGGTTAATTTGTACAGGAGTTATGGAGTTTGTCTGGAATGTAATAGGACTGAGTCGATTTAAAAAAATGACAATTCTTCAAACTATCAAAGTAGACTCCTTCTGCGTCGATGCCAATGCGATTTTCAAGCATTGAAGGCGTCACGGAAGGCATTCTCCGGAATAGCTTTGAAAGCCGAGGTGCATGCTGTCATCTCAAAATGCTTGTCTTTCATTGACCTTTTCAGGCAAGGAAACAAAAAAGTCAAATATCCATGACTCGTCACTTGTGATTACGTTATTCAAAAATTAGGGGTCACTTTCACACATGTTTAAATTTTCTTGGCACACTTCCACTCGCCGCAATATCTGGTCGTCAGTGAGCACTTTTGGAACCCTCTTCGCGCACACCTTGCGTATGTTCAAGTGCTCCGTCACAATGTCATGAACCATAGATTTTGATAAATTTAACATCGGTGCTATTAAACGAATACTTAGTCGACGGTCTGAGTCAAAACTTTGCGCACATAAGTCACATTGTCGGTGTTTGTCGAAGTCGCAGGTTTCCCAGCACGGTCTTCATCAGCGACCTCTTCCGGCCCTCCAAAAAGGCCAGGTGCCACCGAAACACACCACTTCTTGCTAAAGCAACATTTAGTTTCACACATAATTTAATCGCGTACCTCTGCTCTACCAAACGCTGCATTTTCGGCTTGCACCACTCACAAAAACACGTCGCGGGAAAATGTTTGTCCTTACTCTCCAGGTGCTCGGAGACAACTGACCAGCCGCTCGTTCGTTAGATAGGAACGCCCTCTACCGAATCCAGTCGGTGCTTCGCAGTACAGTATCGGCAGAATAAAATCAGTCCTATTACTTTCCGGACAAACCGTGTATATGGATCAAAGTTCCAATCGCGAACTTTTATTCGAAAATATCGGTCAATCTGTGATATCTTATAGAAATTCGGAGAGAATCCTTTTCTAATAATTATATGCCTGTATGCCATATACCAAAGTAAAAGATTTTCGTACTTCCATTTGACTTTGTACCGCATATATCGGCAAATATGAGGGTTATTCTGATAAAATTGAAGGAGCATATTTTTCTAATAACGGTGGATCTTTGGATGAAATCGAATGAAAACTTGCCCCGGACTCCACATATTTTCAAACCCTATGCACCTGATGGTACTATCCTGGTCTTGAACTTGCTAAATTGCAAATGTTCGGTTACACCCGAACTTAGCCTTTCCTTACTTGTTTACACATAAAATTGTATTCAATTTTCTTTGTGATTTCCATTATTATTTTGAGATCTGAGTCATCTAAACAAAGCTTCTATGAAAAAGCAGTTATGGGAAGCATGTTAGCAGAATACAAATCAAAGATTTTACTTTTAAAATCTAAATAAATATATCGATAAATTTCGATATCTTATATTTATCGATTTTATTACCGATTATTTGAGGTAAAGAAGATTAATAACTACATAAAATATTTTTTCTAAAAAACGTAAATATACCAAAAAAATTCATTATTATGTGTCGAATTAGTTATCGATTATTTCAAATTAATGAGGTAATGAAAAAGGAATTAAAAGTTTTTTACCTACAACATCAATAAATTTCGATAATTTATATAAATTGAAATTTTTTCGATTATTTGGAATTAAAGCTTTAACGAGCTTTCGAATAAATTGCGAAAGGGATTCAAAAACTCCAAAGTAAAACGACATATGGTATATCGACGGTTTCTGGTATTTGTTGTAAATTATAAACGAGTTTCAAACCTTTACTGTTGCCATATTTCGTCACAGATTTTTGCATGTGGAAACTTTTATGAACTTAGTATTTTTCTAAAGCGAGTCTAAGAGAGAGTCTTAAATCCTTAATTCTAATAACTATGTAACATTGATTTTTTTCTTTCAAAGAAGTATGTATGCATGTTTATCCAGTTTACGTAATGGATTTGTAAAAAAGTGGCTCGCTACCTGCTTTCTTTGTACCTTCCAGCACTAGGCAGGGATTTACCAAGTCCAGGTAAAAGTCGGTAAAAAATTGCGCGCTACCTGCTTTCCGTACCTTTCTTGAGTAGGCATAGGTATAAAAGGTCGAAATTCGACCCATGTTCACCAGTTCAATACAGAAAGTCGTTTGAATAACATCTCTCTTCAACTTCGCACCTTTAGCTGCAATCTATAATTTACCAAAAACTTAACTAACATGAATGGTTTACAATTTGAAGAAGTTAGTAACGATGCATCGATCTCTGAACATAACGACACAATAGACAGCCAGCTGAGCAGATTGTTATTACGCCAGAATAAATCCATAATGAAAATGGCTCGCAATCGTGCTTGGCGTATGGCCATAATGCACCAAACACCCTTTGAAAGAGAGCTGCCCAAGGCTTTGAAGGAAGTAATATCAAAACTGACCCTCGAATTTCGGAAACGAAAACAGATAAAACTGCAAGAATCAGAAAATATCGACCCAAGTTGTGATACTGCAGAAGTTGAGAAAAATGCGGAGACAGACACTCCGGAAATTAAATTCGAAGGTAGCAACAGTGAGAATATCAGCCAATAATAACTGTGGAGAAATTGAAAAGGATATTAGTAGCGAGAAACCCAGGTTTTTTTACCTGATATACCTTTAGAAGAAGCACTCATCAGAGAGAAACTCATGGCGGAACATAGGGAGCATTTTACAAAACTGGTTACGGAAAATGAAATTTTGACCTGGGATTTCATGAAATAAGTACTGCAATAGTAATAATTTTTGTAGAATAAGTCACTATTGATATTTGTAAAATAAACATTACTACTGTTAAAATATAATAAATATCGGCTGTAATTACATATAAATATTTAATTATGTAATATTATATAAATATTTTAGTTTTTATTTTACCGATTCCGGATGATAAGGAAGGACTTAAAAAGGTGGTACCGCCCACCTTTAATTAAAATCCTATATGTCAGGAAGCACTGAAAAATTTCGACTAAATTTTGTGGGTGAGGTAGCCTGTGAAAATAGCGAAATCGGATGACAACCACGCATACTTCACAGATAGAAACTTAATTCTGATTCTTTCTAAAACATTGCACAATAGGGCCCTCAAGGTATTTCATCTATCGTCCAAAAATTGTCGAAATCGGACTATAACTTTTCAGGTATTCACGCAGCAGATATGTGGCCTCCGTGGATATATCTAATTTTTTACCATATTCGGTAAGTTTGTGAGGTCCAAAATTGTAATTCAGAGAGAACACACCCTTCTGACGAAAAATAGAAAATCGGGGTAATACTTTCCTTAGTCCCAATTTATAGTGTAGTCGAAAAAGTCTTTTCGTATTTTTAATCAAACTTCAACTTATTTATCCCGCTAGAGACATTATTCCGTCCGTTTAAAACATGTCTGGTTTCTCGGCGAAAAACTGCGACAAGTAATTTTCACAGACTTCTCTTGAAGTCAATTTTACTCCAATAAGGCAGTTCTGCATTGACCGGAATAAATGGTCGTCCGATGGCGCAAGCTCAGGTCTCTATGGTGGAGGCATAAAAACTTTCCAGCCAAGCTCTTCCAGTTTTTACCGAGTAATCAAATGTGTGTCTGTTGATCAGTTATGGTAAGTTTTTTGATTGCTTGCTTCAATCGCATCAGTTGTTGACAGTAAAATGTAGAATCAAGCGTTCGACCAGGCTGGAGCAGCTTATAGTGGATGATTCCGTTCCAATCCCACCAAACACTCAGCATAACTTTTCGAGTCGTCAATCCCGGCTTTGCGACAAACTCTTGAGCTTCACTACGCTTGAACCATGATCTTTTTCGCACATTATTTTCGTATTTGATCCACTCTTCGTTTTCTGTTATCATTTGTTTCAGAAATGGTTCAATTTAATTTCGTTTCAGCAGAGAGTCGCAGATGTTAATTCAGTCCATTAAATTTTGCACAGACAATTCATGTGGCACCCATCGAGCTTCTTTTTGTAGCCAGCCATTTTCAAAATGTTCAAAACCGTTTGATTATAAATTTTTAGTTCTTTAGCGATGACATGACTGCTTATGAGACAGTCCTTTCACATTGAAATTTCCAGAACGGAAGCGAGCGAAAAATTGTTGTGCTACACGAACTGACATAATGGCATCGTCTCCGTAAACTTCACAAATTTCATTGGTGGCTTGCGTGGCATTCTTCTCTTTTTTATACAAAAATTTCAAAATAATGCGAATTTCTTCATTATTTTCATTCATTTTTGAACAGCTGTAATTTTTTTTCAACATCTCCGGATTTAATTTTTTTTGGTTAAATTAAGCTTAAAATCTCACCTTTCCAACACTATATGGTATGACATAATATAATTAGTAGCACTGGATATATATGACTGCAACGACATCTATTGACAAAATACGAAAAGACTTTTTCGACTGCCCAATATTATAGAAATTTGGAGAGAATCCTTTTCTAAAAATTATACATATGTCAAAAATGGGGTGAATGGGATCAACATTTTGTTAGCCCCATATACCTAATTTAAAAATTTTGGTACTTCCAGTTGACTTTATACGGCATACATTGGCAAATATGAGAGTATGGTGACAAAATTGAAAGATCGTGTTTTTCTTATAACGGTGCATCTTTGTGCATAAAATGGATACCTGAACGTACTGTCATGGCCTTCATCCTAGTAAATTGCAAGAGTGTGAAATGTTCAATTACATCCGAACTTAGCCTTTCCTCAATTATTTACACATAAAATCGGATTCAACTTTCTTAGCAATTTCCATCATAATTTTTGAGACCTGACTAATTTAAAATGGGAAGCTTGTTAGCAGAATACAAAGCAAAGATTTTACTTGTAAAACCTAAATAAATATACCGATTCATTTCAATACCTCTTATTTATCGATTATTTGAAGTCAAAAATATAATTAATAAATATATAAAATATTTTATCTAATAAACACAAAAACATCGAAAATTTTCGATACCTAATATGTATCGAACTAAAAATCGATTATTTTAAATCAATTAGGTAATGAAGAAAGCAATTAAAATTTATATTAAATTTATAATATTAGTAGAAATAGAAAAGGACTTGACTTTAAGGGAATCTTAAAACCTTAATTCTAATAACTGTGTAACCTTAATTTTTTCTTTTCAAAAAATTATACAAGTTTATCGAGTTCATGTAAATGATTTGTAAAAACAAACTACGTAAAATCGCTACCTGTTTTCGGTGTACCCTCCTACTATAAGCTGAGATTTACCCAGTACAGGTAAAATGTCGGTAAAAATTGCGTGCTACCTGCTTCCGTACCTTTCTCCGCTAGGCAAGGGTATAAAAGGACAGAATTTGACCCATGTTCTCTAGTTCAACACAGTAAGTCGTTTGAATAACATCCATCTTCACCTTCAGCTGCAATCTATAATTTCCCAAAATCTTAACTAAATGAGTGGCTTACAATTTGAAGAAGTTAGCAACGATGATCTCTGAACATAACGACACAATGGATGGCCAACTGAATAGATTGTTATTGCGCCAGAATAAATCCATAATGAAAATGGCTCGCAATCGTGCTTGGCGTATGGCCATAATGCACCAAACACCCTTTGAAAGAGAGCTGCCCAAGGCTTTAAAGGAAGTAATATCAAAACTGACCCTCGAATTTCGAAAACGAAAACAGAATAATGAGAATGTCACTCAAATAAAATTGCAAGAATCAGACAGTACAGAAGTTGTAATATTGGAGAAGCTGAGAAAAATGAGGAGCTCCAAGCTGACTTGTCACCAGAAGTCAAGCTTATATTACATTTACGACCAGATATATCCGTGGAGCAAGCCCTCATTAAACAACGTTTTTTGAATGAGCTGAAAGAAAGAAACGTGAAAGGAAATACAGGAAGTATACAGAGTAACGAGCAGTCAAAGACAGAGACTGCGGAGGTTAGATCCGAAGGTGGCAACAATTAGAATACAGGTATCAGCCAATGATGGAGAAATAAAGAGAAGTTGAGAAGGACATTATCAAAAAGAAACCCCGCTTTTACCTGATTTACCTTTAGAACAAGCACTCAAAAGAGAAAATTAAGGAGCGTTAAAGAAAAAAATTAGACCATTGATTTCACCATGAAAAATATATTACATATTATATTAATATTTTTATACCATAAGTATTGTAGTCCCTATAGATTTTTGTAAAATGAGCATTACTACTGTTAAAATAAATTTGATAATTAATATTGAATAATGTTTAGCTTTCATTCTACCTGTAAGTAAAATGGCCGGGAAAAACTTAAAAAGACAAGATAGTTGATACCGCCCACCTTTAAGTAAAATCCTATATTTCAGGAAGTACCAATTTCTAAAATTTACTGTTAAATTTGACGATATCGGATTGTTACCCACTCCTACTTCCAATATAATATTGGGTAGTCGAAGAAGTTTTTTTCGTATTTAGTCATTGCACAATGAGCTGCTCCAGTCTGGTCGATTGATTGTTTCCCTCTTTTACACTGTCAACAACTGATGAGATTGAAGCGAACAATTGAAAAATGGCCAGAAATGATCAACAGAAAGGGCTTCGTCTTCCATCAGGACAACGATAGACCACACACATCTTTGATGACTTGGCAAAAACTGGGAGAGCTGGAAAGTTTTGATGCCTCCACCATACAGCACTGACCTTGCACCATCGGACGACCATTCAATTCGGTCAATGCAGAACTCACTTAATGGAGTAAAGTTGGCTTCAAGAGAAGCCTGTGAAAATTACTTGCCGCAGTATTTCGCCGAGAAACCAGAAAAGACTTACACTGATGGAATAATGTCTCTAGCGAAAAATAGCAAAAAGTGGTCGACAAAAATAGTACATAATAAAAAATGAGATGAAGTATGATTAGAAATACGAAAAATCTTTTTCGACTACGCAATATAACAATAAAATAAATCTGATTATATCAATGAATATATTGGGATAAAATTTTACACGAATAGTGCCCTCAAGGTATTTCGTCTTAAGCCCAAAAATTTTCGAAATCGGACTATAACTTTTTAAGTACTCACACATCAAATATGCCTAAAATGGATGAAATGGATCCCATATTCCTAATAGAGATTATCAAGTATTATAGTAATGATTAATGCCTTGGAAGAATATTTTTTTGGCGATTGACGCTTTGAAAGTGAATATTCGGCGGCAGAGAGGCCCAATCGTTTGGAATTGATTATGCCAGCCGCAGTGGTCAACTGCCCGAAATCATTTTTAAGACTTATGGCAAACCTTTATCTTTATAATAGAGCTAAATGCTTGACATTTGCCTTCCTTCAAGGGCTTCGGACCAAACTAAGTTGAAAACTTGTTTCCAATAAAGGAATTATCTAATTCTTTCATTACGAAACCTGCAATAATTTCATTTTTCGGCAGATATACAGAGCAATCTGATATGAATGAATGATTTCATACAATTCTATTATTATTTTTCGAGTTCTTAGTTAATTAGCTCAAAAGTTGTCGAAACATTTATCGAAAAGTACAAAGATTATACCAAAATTATCAGTCTACAATAAATTAGTGAGACAAATGTATCAAATTTGTAGATATGCATATACTATAATACATATTTATTTATGTACATCTGATCTACATACCAATTTTTTTACTAATGTGTAACTTTAAATCACCTTCCAAGTGCATCTGCTGTGGCATGTGCAAATATTTTCGGGTATTTTGTTTCAAAGTTAAATATTTGCACATTTAGCCACTCAGCTGTGCTACTTCCAGCCGAGAGTTGACCGCACAGCTGATGGCTATACCTTCGACCACTAACAGCGTTTCGAGTTGCTGAGTGTGTGTTTGACCGGCAAACAGCTGCCATCTCCAGCAAGGCACTAAGTCAATATGTACCAAAAGATAAAATCACTTCATTTACAGAGTAGTGAATTCAAATTGAACATCATACAGATCCACACAAACTTGTAGTGAGTATTGTGAGTTGAGTGTGTTTACGAACGAAGAAGCTGCGAGCGTTCACAATGCGTGAATTAGGCATAGCAAATGCCACAAACGTTTTTGAAGTGAGCGAACAGCTGTGTATCAGCCGCAAAATAAAATAAAAATACTAATTTGGTATTCGCTAGAAATGTTTGCCTAATGCTTGCAACAAATATGCGCTTAGACAGCGCAGGATGATGGATATACAGGTGCGAAGAGATGACTTTTCGGTGTCAAGTATTTCAGCTTTGTGGATGTCTGTATGTATACAGCAATAATATTTGCGAGCTGTCAGTGAAGCGCGAAAAGTTTAGCGGTTTTTTGCTGAGATTTTGTTAATTTGCTTTATTAAATATTTCGCAAGATTTAATGGAGTATGATGCCACGTGCCAACTTCAGTATAAATATTTTGAAAAATTTTAAATAAAATGATACAACACTTTGAAAGCTTCTACGGTAGTTGCAATTTCTGAAGAAGCTTTCAAAAACTAAGTAGCTAATGCTTGGAATGTGATGATGTTTCGAGTCAGTGTTGCCAATGGTTTGAGGGAGTCGGAGTGAAGGAAGGCGACATGATAATAGATCTAGGTCTCTTCGACTAAACAGCTCAACACAAAATTAATAATTCGGTAGACAGCTTGCAACTTAAAAAGCACTTTCCAGTTTATTATAATACAGATCGAGAATAAAATTTATAAGAATTTTTTACCCAAACTCATCTCGATAAACTTCACAACACATCTTCATCCCATCGGGTATAATTGTTAGTAAATTCGACATGGAAGTTTGTTTTCAGTTCGAAACCGGAGCTTTTCTAAAAGTAGTAAAGTCTATACGTAACTAGATAATACCCGAGCTAATCCACATCTGCTAGACAGAAAACTCCTATAGGTCTAAAATCACATATCTCAGGACCTGCTCGACCGATTTCAACCGAATACGGTTTTTAACGTTTTTCTGACATTTTTATGTTCCAGTGCGACCAAAACTACTCAATATATATCAAATATATGAATCAAAATTTCAATTACGAACTTTTAACCGATCTGCTCTTTAAAAAGCCCGTTAGGCCAGCCTCAGTCCTGAAACCAACGGCTCTCCAGATATATTTGTTTGCTGCGCTTTAGACTCAGACGTTTAGGAATATTTAATTAAAAAAAATTACAAAACCACAGACTAAACTATTCTGTTTTGAGGACATTGCTAAAACTTTCATTTTTGGCTTCTGCCCAGAGGGTCCGGAATATATATATTAGTATCAAATACACTGACAGTCAAGGAAAGAAAGGCTGATTTGTGGTAACAGAGAAAATACGTCCCTGAGTAATAACAAAGTTTTTTAGAGATGCTTAAGTTCAAGCTGAGAAAAGAAAAGTTCGTAGTCGTCAGATGGTTCTATACCTGTGACAATGGACGGTGGTTTAGGTTATCAACTGAGCTCAAAACGTGTTTGAAACCAATCATCAGGAGATCGATCATAAAACATGACAGAGATGAGTGATTGTGTTCATAAAGAGTTACACATAAAATAGAAAGGAAATGTTGTTTGTTGAGGGCGGAAAGGAAAGGCTGAGTGTGAAGGACTTAAGATATTAACAGGAAGAGCGTTCGATTAGCTACAAAAAACTTTTCAAAAGCTCTTAAGGCTTAATAAACTCAGAATGAGAAGAGATAACCAAGAAACCGACGTTTGGATTTTAATTGACTAGTGAAACTTCTTCAATCGGTTTAATTTAATATTCAACCTATAAAGAATGATCAAGAAAAACGGTAAATGCCGTAAGATTAGAGATATATCTTTCAAATACTAAACCGAGTTTTACCAGAAAGATGAACTGAATTAGTACGTTAAGTCGTCTGTACAGTATAGGTCAGTCTTCGTAAGGACCTGATGTTTTTATTGGTTTCTATATAAAATTGCTCTAAAGCGGGGTGGTTATAGACCTATTCTTCTTCTGCTTTATTGGCGTAGATACGCCTCATGCGGTCTTAGCCGAGTTTACAAGACCTAATAATGGCAGTTATTTACATACACCTACATATACGAAACTGTAGTTATGAGAACTATTTTTTATTTGCCCGAAAATTTTTGAATCACAATGTTATTTGTTATTGTCGTTGGTGAAGTCAATCAACCCAGAAATTGCAACCTACACGCAAAAAAATTAATTTCAGCAAATTTTTACGAAACACATACAAATACAAATTGTATTGCAGTTTGAAATAAAAACCTGCATAAACAAGAATACGCACATATGTATGTACATATACAATTGTAAATATGTATGCTGGTCAATTTCGTGTAATTACTGCACTCTTGCTTGTGGCGCGAAACTAGTTAGTCGACTTGTCGAGTGAACTACTTTGGAACTGTAAAATGATGAGCGTGGGTTGAGACAAAAATATTTCCACTTACAGCAACAAAAAATTAAGCTACAGTTATAAAATGTTTCTCGGAGATCAGTGGCTTATTGTGGAATCAGCTGTGTTTGGAGAGTTAAGAAGGAACATGACAAGGCTTAATAATAATTTAGGGGAATTATTTAAGTTTTTTCAGCAAGCTTACATAATTCTAGAAATATTTAACAGAAATTGGCATAAATGAGTATTTAGTAGTATATAGATAATTGAGGAAGGAAATAATTTTACAGGCTCTCATATAATATATGGAGACAGCCACGTAAAATAAGTTATTGAAAAAAAGAAAGAAAATTAAAAAAAATAAACGAAATGAAAAATCGAATTAAAGTAAATTAATTAATTTAATTTTAAAAATAAACTTGAAAATATAGTTTTAAGTAATTTAATTTAATTTAATTTTAAAAATAGAATTTTAAGTGAACTATTTAATTAATTTTATTAATTTACCTAAAATTTTATTTTTTATAATTAATTTGCCAAAAAAAATTAAAAAAAAATTTAAAATATTCAAACATAAATTATCCACATTTTCAAATGTAGAACGCAAAATAACAAAAACATACGAATTCGTTCCACCTGCGTGCGTGCTGAAAAGCAAAAATCGCGTGTATTGAAACCGAAAATAAAAAATGAGAGCAAAAAAATTACAGATTTATCGGACCTCGTTCCTAACAAAAAGCTATAAATCGCCATAAAATCAGGCGAGCCGCGACTTTTGGCACATAACAAAGTGCAATTTGGCATTATTCATAAGCAAAACCCACAAAAAAGCAACAAAAAAGCAAAAAAAAAAGTTGAAACCAAATATTCCGCCGACTGCGATAATTTGTTGCAACCGCTAATTACAACCAATACAAACTAGCACTTACGCCAGTTACAAGTCGAAAAAATTTGCGTAGTGCATAAAATTCACACATTCGAAAAAAAAGAAAAATAAAATAAAATTACAGTTCCAAAAATCAACAAAAAGTCGATAGAGGCGTTGGCCTAGGCAACCAGTCGCTGACCAATTACTAATCACCTTTTTTGCTTCGCTTATAACCGTTATATGTTGAGACACTTTAAGGCGGCAAAAGCCAAAGGCTTTGGCTCCGAGAAAAAAGCGAAATTATGTGCTTAATTGGTCTCAAGCGCAAAGTGGCAAAAATACGAAAAAATTGTTTTACATACATATATACAAATACACATACTCGTATATGTTCATATATCTATGTATATGAATTAATAGATTTCATTTACAATTATCTTAAGCTTGTTTTTGGTTTACTTCCACGGTTGCTACAAAAACAAGAAGTGTCAAACTTGTTTTTTTTTATTAGACATTAATTTATATATATACATATATGTATGTACGTTTTAGTACATATTTTGACAGTTGACACATTTTACACGCATTTACGGTGTTTAGTATACGCATAAGAGCTCACCAAAAGCAAACAAATTTGGTTGGGCGAGCTTTTTTATTTTTTAGTAAATTTGAAGAAATCCAAGTTTTTCTTCTCTTATATCCTTCACTTAGAAGTGCAATAACACACTAAAACTAGTACTATTGATTCCAAAATTTTAAAAAATATATACATATATGGATACAATACATGTATTTTAACAGGTTTAAACTCCTTCAGAGGACTAACTAACCACAATGTTAACAGCTCTGCGACTCTAGCCTTGAGCTCAATAACGTAACGTTCAAGGCTACCTCTTCATATTCCTATGGTTAATCGGACAACAACCACGCCCACTTCTACTTGTCTCTTTCACTTTCCAGTAAAAGAATCAACTAATATAACGGGGTAAAACTTTCCACGAATAATACCTTTAGTGTATGCCCTTATGATCAAAATCCAACAAAAACCGATCAAGCCCACAGATACCGAATATTTGGACCCCATTACCTATAGTTGACTTTTGATCAAAAAATATCGGGCTTACTTGTTCATTATCGATTTTCACGGTTTATTATTCTGCATTCATACACTTTTTACAAAATTCCACTATTCTTCCAATGGATGTAGTTAATCTAGCAACTAAAAGACTACTAGTACAAAAAGGCAAACCAATTTTTTTATATTTATTGACCGTGCTCACATATATGAGTATTGTTCATATTTAATGTTTTACTTAAAAACTTACCTAAATTTTCTTTATATTACTTTCTACAAATTATTTTCCACATTTACGTTTTATATGCACCTAATTTCACATATCACACACAAATTATTTTTCTACTTTTAAACCATTTTCACTTTAACTTCACTTAAATAAATGTTTATATTTCTGACCACGCTCTCTTTCTATACTTTTATTCACTCATATTATTTGAACACATTTATTTAATAAGCTTTAAACCACCTTCTACTGAACTTGAAACTTATATTTTCGCGATTAACTATTTTATTTTTCACTTTACTCCACAAACTTCAATAGTTTTCTGATTTCATAAACATTTTCTCATAAACCACCGAATGCACTGATTTTTCACTGCGCTCCAATAGTTGTTTGCTTTCAATTGACACGAATACCGTCAGCATTTACTGTTTATCAATCATGTTGTTGCATGCAAAACAAGACACAAGGAAATTTGCATGCTGAGGTGAGCAAGCGAAAATGTTAACAAAAACAAAGGTGAGTGCATGACATGCATGTGTAGAAATTGAGTGATTGTGAGTGCGTATTTTATTTGTTGCTTAACAATGCTCTTCTCTTATTTTTCTTTTTAATAGAAAACTTCTCACTATGCTTGCAGTGATCTCTCACTTAGCTCCAACAGTTTTTTACGTCCCATTGATACGAATAACAACAATTTCAAGCGAAGTAAGGTGCATTTGTTGGTCATGCATATTGAGGTGACCAAGTGAGAATATCAACTTGAGTATCAATATCAACATCGCGAGCATCAATTTATTTTTTTAACCACTCGTTTGACCAAAATTAAATTTCTAGCATGTTTTTACTATTATAATTATTCTCTGTTTGTAATTTCTGAATTTGTGAGACAAGGTCAACGTGAAAGCGTTCAACTTCGCTGTTCAACGAAATCATGAATGGATGAAAATAAAAGCGAAAATTATACTAAATCATTCTCAATCAATTCTATACATTTTAGCCAATACCACGGTCTAAATAAATGCTCTCTGAGTTTCCTTAAAGCAAAGTCAGCCGGCTGTATGAAAAATGTATTATTGGTTATACAGAGACTAGGCCGATTTTATACCAGATTTTATCAATTTTAGATAACTCACACATTGGCCGATATATGCGGTATACAGGCACCTGGAACTGGAAAATCGTTATATTAAATATATGAGAGCTATTGACCCCTTTCAACCCAGTTTTGATGATTTACTCATTTTTACATTTATCAGGAAAAGATTCTTTCCTAATATCAATTATATATCTCCACTTCATCCGGTATTTTCGATAAAAAGTCTGGTCCACAAATTCGGTACCCAGGGGCTTGAACAGTTTCAATTCGATTTGAAAAAGGTTTGAACATAAGATGACATACTTCAAAGACACTATTCCTGCAAAATTATATTTCATTATATTAATTGCTTCTTGATTTGCATACTGGAGAATAAAAGAATCAAATGGAATTTGAAATTATTTTATACATATATTGTTATTTTATATATTAATCTTGTTGTTATATAATTTTTGTTGTATTTTATTTTTGTTATATACATTCCAGTGCAACAAAATCCAGGCTAGTCTATATAGATAAGATATGTCTATTTAATAATATCACAAGCTAGATAAGATATTCCACTAACATAGTTTTGCTATGCAGCTACTATCTCGAGCCCACAACAATGTAGGCAACTGAAGTGATTCCTAATGCACAAATAAATATTTACATAAGTATGTACTTATGTACCTCTACCTGGAAGAGGATGCCTGAGCTTATACCATACGTAATGAGTTCGGTCGCTGAAGTACCATAACTTCATATTTTGACATGTTAATTCAGCAGTAGTGGTCTCAAACGTTCGCTGATCGAGAAAACATAACACAATAAGAAGGACCAAATCGAATTTTGTATGCTGCTCGATTGGATGGCTAACTTGTTTTAAGTTCTCTGGCTGATCCGACCAATAAACCAACAAAAATGTTCGAAAGCAAACATGTTCGAGGCACCACAGTCTATCAGATAATGAGTGCTAAAGTAATATTTATTGAATTTATCATTTTATTTTAGCCGCCAAATTTTAGGTAATATCTTATCAAGAAATATATACATCATATATACATACATATATAGTATATAAATGATTAAATGTTGCTTTCCCACAAGGAAACGTGACATAACTCTCGGTAATATATAACGGGTGATCCAATTAGACTTAGTTTTTTCAATAGAATTTTTCTGACAGATCACGCGTGAGAATGGACCACCGAATGGACATCGTCCAGCACGCAGTGAAGAAAATATAGCAGCCGTAGCTAAGAGTATATACGAAGACCGTGGAGAGTCGATTCGGCGACGTTCGCAGCAACTCGGAATGACGTATGGAACGACCTGGCGCATTTTACGTCGATATCTTAAATTGAAAACGTACAAAATACAGCCTTGGCGAGAACTGTGACCGCTCGACCTTCCCAAGCGAAAACGCTTAGCTCTATGGGCTCTTGGAAAATTCCAAGAAGATCCGACGTTCTCGAGCCAAATTTTGTTCAGTGATGAGGCCCAATTCTGGCTCAATAGGTACGTAAACAAGCAAAATTGCCAAATTTGGGACGAAGAGCAACCTGAAAAGATTCAAGAGTTGCTACTTCATCCAGAAAAAAACACGGTTTGGTGTGGGCCGGTGGAATCATCGGTCCACATTTCTTCAAAAATGATGCCGGTGAGAACATAACCGTCAATGGCGACCATTATCGCGCCATAACAACCAACCAAATCATGCCTGAAAATGAAGCTCGTGATCTCGGCGACATTTGGTTTCAACAAGACGCCGCCACTTCCCACCCATCACACAATCAATGGATTTATTGAGAGAACACTTCAGTGAGCAGATAATTTCACGTTTCGTGCCACTTGATTGGCCGTGTGATATCATGCCGTTAGACTTTTTTCTTGAGGATAAGTAAAATTTAAAATCTTTGCGGACAATCCCGCTCCGATTCAGGACTTGAAGCAAAACATGACGAGTGTCATTTGCCAGTTATCAGTCGAAATACTCGAACGAGTCATCGAAAATTGAACTCAACGGATGGATCATTTAAGACGTAGTCGTGGCCAACATTTGAAAGAAATAAACTTCAAAAAAATAACGGCCAAAGAATCTTCTTTCGAATGGTAATAAACATTACCCATTAAATTTGAAGTTGCTGTGTTTTTTCTTTAAAAAGTTAGAGAACACCGACATAGATCACCCTATATAATTGCAACTGAAAACAGTCCGTCTACACGTATTTTGAGTTTAAAACTCATTAAATATACACTTAAACGCTTATCAGCACCGTAAATGCATAGAAAGTTAAATGAGCACATTGTTGCTGTAAATGAAATATCGCTTTAATTGTTTGCTTTAAAGTTTCCCAGCCCTGCAAACCCCTACAACTTTGGCACATACCAAGCAATATTTGAAAAAAATACTCGTGTGTTCGTTTGTATGTGTATGAGTATATTTGTGCGCACATAAATTTTAATTATGACCTTTCCAAACATTGAAAGCCACACCACCGAAAATAGAATTATTCTTTATTGAAACGGGTAATCTGCTAATGAGCTCGCCTTGCGCCGTCTGCTAGACTGGTTGGGGACTATTTAACTGATATTTGGTTTGGTCTGTGGTAGCGAGGCTCGTGGCCCGCGAGTTCGCCTCGGTTTTGATATTGCGATTCAGTTCGGCTTGTCTCATACATACATACATACATATTTCATTTTATTAGCAAATTTACATAATTAGCTTGGGGAGGTTTGTGAAAAATACAAACAACGCGCGAAATTAATAATTTTGTAGGAAATAGATAAATATTATGGTAATGTGTGTATGTAGATATGTATTTATAACATATACTTATAATGTCTTCTTCAAAGCATTGCCGCTGTTTATGTTTTCCGACTTCAAATCAAATAAGGAAGATAGCAGAATTATCTTTTTGGCCAAATTAAGTGTGATATTTCAAATAATATTAAAAAACACTTCATTAAGTATTGTAAAATATTATATGTATATAATGAATAATGCTTATGCGGCCTCGCGACTAAATATAATGTTGGTTATACATGCATAAAATTTGTTAATATGTTTTATTTCTCTTATATCAAAGGTTGCCTAAATATATCTGAAGTAACCAGAGGCCTTAATAGCCTTTTCGATATCGAAATTTCGCCAGTCAAATAAATACATAGTTGCATAAGAAAAGAACACTCGCTAAACTGCCGAAATACATACCACATAAAGCAACAACAAAGATTCGTTTAAAAATATATAAGTTAAGAGAGGTTGAAATTAGGCAACTTTAGTATTTAAAAGTGAAAATTAAAACATTTCTCTTGTGAAAGTGCTCTTAAAGAATACTGAGAAGAATTAATTCATTTTATTTGGATTTTCAAAAACAAGGTATTTGTTTGACGATGAGTTGAGCCTTCCTTTCACAGCTCACTTAGAAAAAAATTGCATTTAAAACAAAGAACTCACCCCTGATTAAGTACGGATTTAATTATAGTAAATTTGATTCCAAAATTATAAATATCAAAACTCTACATAACGTAAGTAATATTTTAAAACCATTTTTTTAACACGGACCATATTCATTATTGTATCGGAATGTACAGGCCAAAGAATACATATTAACTACTATAACTTGCGGTTTGTCGAATTCTTCACTCAAATACGTCGAACTTTGTGCCTGAAAAAAGGTTTTGCGGGGAGTTATTCTTCATTATTTAAAGCTAAAGAAAACCTTAGGCGATAGTCATAGTATTTTGTTGGAAGTTTATAGTGAACTTGACGTACATTGCTTAGCAAACATGCCAAAAGTAGTTTGCATGAGCTAAAAGCGGTAATTTTGACTTAGAAGACGAAGAGCGTCCTAGGCGTTCAAAAACGTTTTACGAAGAAGAACTGGAAACACAAGAAGAGTTCTTATAATCATTAGGAGTCCCTTAAGCAGTCATTTCAAAAAGTTTAAAAGCAGCCGGATATATTCAAAAGCAATATCATATCAATTGAAGCCAAGAGTCTTTGAAAGGGGTTTTTGCATGTCAGAAATGCTGCTTGAACGCTACAAAAGGAAGTCGTGTTAATAACGGATTGCGACTGGGTTTAAATAAATGGGTCTATTACAACAACCCTAACTGCAAAAAACCATATGTGAAGCTCGGTCAAACAGCCGAAAGCCAAAACGTCTAAGTAATGTTCTATATTTAGTAGGATCAGAAGAGCTTGCTATATTATGAGCTTCTCAAGTCGGATCAAACCATTAATGCTACCACAAAAACTCATAAAAATTAAGCAAGCGATTACGAAAAGGCGCTCGGAATTTTCGAGTGTACTTGCTGTTGACTTGAGTTGTTTAGAAAACAGGCGAACGCTTTGTCTTGCGATCTAAACTTTCTTTACCTTTTCTGACTACCATTTGTTCCCGTCAATGCAGAATACACTCACTGGAAAACAATTCACATCAGATCAGGATATCAAAATCTGACTTGATTAGCCTCAAAGCCGTCTCATTGAGATGGAAGCCACAAACTTTCAGAAAGTTGGAAAAATGCTAAATTCTTCATTAGGACAATACTTTCAATATTAAAAAAAATTAAAAAAAAGACCGCACGAAAATTGAACCGATATATAATAAGTATATAAAACACTTACAATAACTTCGAAAGCGGGACATGCAGTGATATAAGATGTGATTGCTTACCTAAAAAGAAGAAAAAAATATTTATTAGTTACTGTTCAGCTAAAAAGCATAAATGAAGATTTCATAAATGAATAATTTATTTAAATAGCACGATTTCCTAGAATTTTTAATTCAAGGACAAAAAAAATTAAAAGAGGCCGAAACTGTATGTATCTACCAAGATAGTCTGACAAAAGCTGGGTAATAGAAGAGCAACTGCCCTGATCATTCCAACTCGAGTTCTTCCATGAGATTTTTAGCCGGCAAGATATTCAGCTGTTAGAGAGCCTTTTGAACAGTGTCCAGTCAGATGGCTTACAATTGCGCCAAGATGACCTTTGTTAAGAGCAAGTAGTTCAGAGGATCTCTTATGGTCCAATCTAGGCAAGAAAGGTCTCGCACTTGCACCTTACCGATTCTTTTCCAATCTGTGGAAATCGACGTAAGGTAAGTTCAACAGGTTTTGTAGTTTCAATGTGACCTCTCCTCCTCTAAGCGTCTACTTATCCGTAAAAACATTCATTGTTCCTCTTTTCCAGCGGCTTCGTCCAGTTCTGAATCACTTAAAGATATGTGATTAGAGAAGGAGCACCAGGGGAAGTAGTGGAGAATCTCAGAAGAAGAGTAACATTATTTGATTGATTGATTAAGGTTCATGTCCTAGTATAGAGCCAGTTGTCTCTACTTAACACGCATTTTCTTTAAACTAGTCTTGGGTGAATACTTGCAATAATACACGAAATTGAAGAACTAAGAATAAATAAAAGCGAATTGGGACACAGGCACAGGTTGAGCAGTTTTTCTGGTTCTTAATTTGGACATATAGTTTACAAGGACTGATCACATACTCCTAAGACTAACCATTATCGAACCAAAGTCATGAGCTATCTGCAACTATAAATATGCCTCTGCTTCGCCTAGTGGAATTTAGATCACAAAATTACCTTAAACACGCTGCATACTAAAACTAAAATATGAAAAAGATAAATAAAGCAAATTTCACAAAAAAAACATAGCACGGCAACATTAGACTCATACTAACAGCGGCAAATACGAGTCATTGGCAGGCGGAAGTGTAATGTTGCGCCGCCGCACGTCGAAAGTCACACAAGTCAAGTTACAACGCCAAAGACGAGCTAAGTCAAGCGCAATGCAATGTGTCGATTGCCAGCACCAAGCCCAGAAGTGCTACAACAAATCAGCAACAGTCAAAGCAAAGCAACAACAGTAGCAACATTAGCTGCCACAATGCGAGGTTAAAGGCGGCCAGCAGTAGGTATGTGCTGCTTGCTACACCTTTCCACAATTTTTCATAACTATTTTGTTGTTGTTGCTTATTTATTTTTACAACGTTGAAAGTCAGTAAGCGTGAACAACATAATCGGCTTATGGATCACTTAATAATTTTTAACAGACTTTCTTTGCCAAGCTGTGCGGCATGGAAGGTAGGAATGGGCGCCCCTATGAAGGCACACACAAACACAGGCATACATTTGTTCATATGTTGTACTTTGTCTTAGACATAAAAAATACATTTTCGTTGAAATTTCGCTCTCACGACAGATAAGCTTGTGAAATGAGCTTTAAAAGACAAAAACTACAACAAAGTTAAACAACTATTTCGGGAAGCTCTAAAAACAAAACTCGAGCAACCAAAACATGCTACCGCTGCTACCAGCGCGCTGCAGATAAGCGCTGGCATTGCATGCCGGCGCGATCTATTGGCGCGATTAATTGGTGGGTCAAATCGCGTTTAAACTCGAGCAGAACCGCAGCGGCGCACTAACGGCCACCGCTGGCACGATCAAACACAAGTGATTAACGGCGAGCGCTCAGCATATTATAAAATTATTGTTGCACACATACATACATACATACATATGTGTGGATGTTTGTAACAGCTTGGCCACTGCTATGCGGTTTTGGTTATTAGCCGCTTCACTGCGCCTGCGCCGCCCATTTAGTGCGCATTCACTCAAGCGCAACACAGCAGCAGCGGTGCACTAACGCTTTTTAACTAGCTATCAGCTGTGTTGGCGGCGGCTAAGTGTTATTCGAGTAAAGTTGTTGAACACGCTTTTTAACTTATCACAAAATTATAAACCATACGTTCCAGCGCACCAACACGCCAACGCGCTTGCAGCGTATGACCAGTGGGCATCAAGTAAAAACGCTCGATGTGCTTTGTTGTTGCAATTGGATGCGCGCTGAAGATCTTTGGGAGAGAAAAAGACCCCAACTGAGCAGCGCATCTTTTGAGTATGTGTGTATATATGTATGTATGTTTATATGTCTATAAGTGGGTAGCAATCGTTATAGTTTGCTTGCGTTTAACATACACTTAAACACAGTAAAAATGTCTGTATATGTATGTATATATGTATGTATATTAAAATTTTTTTTTACATTTTTCATTAAAATTTTTGTGCTTTCTGGAAGCTGACCTTTATTTAAGTTTGCCTGTTAAAAGGTTGTTAACGCTAGTTCTCGCTGTTCTCATGCATGTGTATCAGCATACACACATACATCTGTAAATTAAGCGTTGCGCGTTGTTAAGACTTTCGAAAACAAATGATTACAAGGCCAATCGTAGGATTTAAGTGCTATAACTAAAGTTTCTTAAGAAGCTACAGTTACTTTGCTTTAAGTGGTTTTTTATAGTGAAAGGGTTGCCATGTGCAATGAAAAATGTATAAAAATTAGAAAAAAGGTTAACTTCGGTTGTACCGAAGCTATGTTAGCATTCAGCACTTGATTCCTATCGAACAGTTTGTATGGCAGCTATATGCTATAGTGATCCGATCTGAAGATTTTTTTCGGAGATTGCGTCATTGCCTTAAATAATAGTTCATGGCAAATTTCGTGAAGATATCTTTTCAAATAAAAGAACTTTCCATACAAGCACATGACTCTGGTTGTTTAGTTTCAAAAACAACAGCATAGTGTTCCATTATCGGTGGGTCTGACAAATGAGCAGCTTCTTGGCGAGAAATGGACGTGTTCAATTTCAGTCCATATTTCAAAACCGGAGAGATTACTTTGCATATACGTACATATGTATATAAGCCGACGAACATGGCCAAATCGCCTCAGCTCGTCATATGTGACATTTCCTACTGGATCTAAAAAATTGACACTAAAAACCGATAACTTCTTAATGTTTACCAAAAATAAAGACCTTTGACAGAATTTAATGTATTTTAATAATCTTCAATTAATTTTGAAAAAATAAAATGGATATTCTTGTTCCCGCAGCCGATCTCTAAGGGACCTCCGAAAAAGGTGTTTGGAGAGGGAGATTTTTCTGCATAAAATTTTCTCAAATCATAAGTCCGAGAAAAAATTTTATTTCAATAGATGAACAAAATAATGATCGTAAAACTAATCGAAATTTTGATTTTTGAAAAAATATGGCGGACACTGCAAAAAAGTCAGTTTTTGAGACAAAATTTACAGAGCACCTTAAAAATCGAAATTATCATCAAAACTCTGATTTCAAATGTACATACCTAAGAAGACCGAGTGAAAATTCAAGCCATTTGGAGAAATTTTCCAATACACACTCAGAGAACGATGTTTCGAGAAAAACGCGCTTAAAATTTTGGCAGCTATTACACCAACTTAAAAATGCCTAAAAATTTCAACTTCAAACTTTCCTAATGTATACTTATATAACACCTTAACGAAAGGAACTAGTGCTAATTGTAAACCAAGTTTTATCATCTACATATATACTTTGATCGTTTAATAAATGTCAACTAGTCCGATTCAATTAAGTCTGAGCTGCTGTCTTGGACAAACGCTGGGAATTTTGTCAAACTGAAAAAGAAAATAAATAATCTAACGAATTTAGAGAGATTTTCATTAACGAGACATGACAGAACTACTTGCTCCAGAACAAAATATGGTTTTTTGGAGTTTCGTCATAATATAATAAGCTACATGACGTTTTCGAACAAATTTATAAGCAATTGGATCCAAATATAGTTAATAAATTACTAATTTCTAGATTTCCAAGCTTTCCATATAGAAACCTAAGAAAACTTTAGAACTTCTGGCATTTCGAAACAAATTAAAATGACTTTGCCAATATCGATCAAAATGTTACACGAAGCAAGAAAGTACACCATATGATTGCTAACATGAAATAAAATTGTTTGGCCACCCTATAAATACATCTACTATGCACTATGACTAAACTGAACCTCTTCTTTTAACTTTTGACTTAGAAAGTGTGGTATATTGCTACAAATTAGAACTAAATTTACAAATTTAACAGACGAGTGAAGCCAAGCAAAATCAGTCATTCACTAGTAATATACATACTGCTATGGGCAAAAAATAGTAAGACTTTGTTCATAATTTTTAAATTCTTAATTTATTCTGCAAAATCTATGCCCTCTCAAAGTAATCCACCATACATTTGTCCTAACTTTTTTTCCAATCCTCGAAACAGTTGTTAAAGTCAATTTCCGGAATAGCCTTCAATGCGCAGATTCACGTTTAACGTCTTGAATTGACTCAAAACGGTTTCCCCGGTGCGGTCCTTTGAGTTTGCTAAATAGCCAGAAGTCATACGGCTCTAAATCAGGAGAATACGGTGGTTACGGCACGATATTGGTTGAAATCTTGGCGAAAAACTAGCGAAGTATCAATACAGTATACGGCGGCGCATTATCATGTTGGTAAAACCGCGAGTTGTCGGTCGATAATTCCAGTCTCGTTTTACGAATAGCTTCGCGCATCGCCGCATAACACTTAAATAGTCATTTTTGTTGTCAGTTTGGCTGGTCGGAAAGAATCCGGAGTGCAGCACACCTCGATAATCGAAGATAACTGTCTGCATAAACTTGATTTTTGAGCTGCTTGGACGTGTTTTTTTCGGCTCCGCTCACCTTTGTCACGATTGATCGTGTGTTTCCGAGTCGTAAGCATAGATACATCACTCATCGCCAGTAATAATGTGATTCATGACATCCTGGTATTCGGAAAGCATTGCATTTTCACCTTTCTTAGACCCAAACGATCTTTCAAAAAGATTTTCACTGATCCTTCCGATATTACAACGATACCAGTAAGATCTCTGACTGTTAATCATTGATTTTCAGACACTAATTCTTTTATTTTATTGATGTTTATGTAGATCATCAGTGGAAGTTGACGGCCATGCTGGACTTGGTTCGTCGTCAATGCGTTTTCGACCTTCTTTGAATAATTTGTGCCAATCAAAACACTTCCTCGCGACAAAAAATTATCACCGAAGACCTCCTCCAACATTCTATACGTTTCGGCACCAGAAATTTGATTCCGCACACAAAATGGAGCTTCTTTGTTCAATAATTTCAGTCATTCGTAAAAAACGCCGAAGGCATTTTATGTACTTCAGAACATTTGATGTAACAGTTGGCACAGTTGTCACTGACAGTCATACCAACCTAGAGAAAAATATTTCGATGAAGTGATTTTGGTGCGAAATTTAAATAAAAAGGTCTTACTATTTTTTGCCCACAAGTCGATGAGATATTAAAATTCTTCGAGGTTATGTTTTGTTTGTTAGCGCTATAAATCTTATAAAAGTATTTCATTGAGAAAAGGTACAACCAAACAAATTCTTTGGAAATTAAAAAAATATTAAACAAAATTTTTAAGTGTTCTTTGTTTTTGTTAGACACAAGAAAACTAATCCGGCGATTTACGAGCTATTTAATAATGGCTTATCTGTTTAGACGCTTTGTAGCGGGAAGTCCTTGTGTTAAAATATGCACGCTTGAGACCCTTTTCGACGCTCCCTACCTCTTTCCAGCTCTATTTGTTTTTATTGCTTATTTGAATGAAATACCAAAGCAAACAAACTCGCATATTTAAATAAGAGTATGAGTATAATTTTTATTATCCTTTTATGCCGTTTGTGTGCGCGCAAAGTAATTTATCATCTCGATGAGACAAAGGCGAATTGCGCGACAAACCAATTGCGTTGGGAATAGCTTTTGTTTTCAGAAGGATGACAGAGGCGCGGCGTCGGCCACACAGGTAAAACGATAAAACTTGTGATACTGCGCGTACAATCCTGCAGTTTACGAGAATTTCAAGTGGGGTTGCAGGGAATAAAGACTATTAAATAATGCCACACAAGTGGCTCCTTCAGTTTTGGCTTGAGATACCATTGCTTTTGGGCTCCTCTTTTGTTGTGGCATAAATTCATTCATTTACCTTGCGATATCACAGACTATTGGTTTACCGTGGTGGTGCGGTTGGACTCGCAGGTAGCAGCGCTGTGCGGGTACACACAAATAGGCGAGCAAGCAATGATGGAATTATCATTGAGTATGCAAGAAATCGAGCATGTAAATGATATAGCCACACACAAAGGTACGATCCCCACAGCTATAACACGGCAAAAAGGGTAGGAGAAAGGAAATGGCGCAATCTTCAGTTTAAATTTTCTGTTGTTGACGCTGAAAAGGTACCGTAGGTAAATAAGACGCGTGCGTTATGGGTCTCTCAGCAATGTGGTTGCTTAAAATGCATATCAATTAGTTCGAAAACAAAGCGAGGAAGTACGTTAATCCAATCTTGAGTACATACCGACATACATACATGCATATGATCACCGAGTATTTATGCCAAGGTCTCTAACAAACAGCGCAGGCGCAGCGCTACCCATTTCCATTTGTGCAATATCGAGGTAACCATCGACAGATTTTTTCTTTCATTATTTATTCACGACCTAAACAAATAGCGCAAATGTATGTAGAGAACTTTTCACGCGCTTTATATTAAGAATCTTTATTTAATTTTCTATTTCGGTTTAAAGTGTGAAGCGTTTGTGCTCATATTTTATTCATCACCTCCAAGCGGTTATTTAGTTGTTTTTCTATCTATTTTTGATTTATGGCAAATAAATATTAATTTTCACACCTTTTCAGGTAAAGGATGTGGCGTCAACATATATTTAATTTGAAACTACCCTTTGTCAGCGCAGATCAGAAACAATGATAATGTTTTATTTATGAATTAATAAATTAGTAAAGAGGAAGTGCGCTTACATATGAGAAATCTATGTTTTTTTTTTCAAAAGTTTTTTAATATGAACAGCACAATTATCTCATTATACTAATTATCATTGGAAGAGTAAACATATTGTATATCATATTCTCAGAGAATTAATTTCTCTTAATTCGAAACTCCCCCAACTACCAGAGAGAATTTTTATCACCACACAAACAGATGATTGTACGATATTGACTTCAGGCATTGAAATTGAGGGCAAGTATTCAAAAGGAAACAACAGTCTCACCAATCTTTTTCTTTAAGGAGCCTTGTACTCCCCCACTAAATCCACCGTGACGAAGGAATTCGTGCTGGATCTTAATATCGCAGTCGATTAAATTAAAATTACGACTGTTAACAACCCTACGATTATAGGTGTTACACTCGACAGTGTGTACTATGTATTCCCCTGAAGAAAATACAGAAAATTGCAACTTTTAAGGCAATCGGCTTTCCAGTCGTTAATGCTCACCAAGATGTAGTGGAACGCAGACGAATACTTTAGATGTGCCAGAAAACTGTTTACCGTACGATACAAGGAACTCCTCTCCAAACAGTTGAAGCTAGGAAGCTTTCGTCGAAATCACTCTTGCAATCACTTGCTTTAAAATCTCCGACTACCTCAGACCTGTGGTGCGGAACTACTTTAGCAACAGAATACTGCTGTACCAAACTAAAGAGGGTTCACGCCAGATACGGGAGAGCAGCACAAGAACACGATAGACTTGTGGAACATCAGCTACGACGCCATAATAAAACTCGAAATGGCAGACGTACTTAATTGACTACGCGGACGACATAGCAGCGATAACCACAGCAAGAGATACAGAAGAAACGCGAAGAAAGCTTAATCAAGTCATCATACGGACCCAAGCAAATGCTCAACTCGCTACGGAAAAACAGAGCTACTACTGCTAGGAAATAAACACATGCCCCTCGAAATAAGTATGCAAACTATTACGGATATTCTTAGAACATAAAATGCAGTAAACTTCCTAAGCCTTAGACCGGACCACAGACTAACCTTCTGGGTACAAATCCAGCACGCCGCAGGAAAGGCAGCGAAGATCACCTCCCAACTGAGTCGATTAATGACCAACATAGGAGACCCCAACCAAGAAAAGAGAAAGCTCGTAACATCGACGATAATCAGCGTCCTATTATACGGAGCTGAGATCTGGACAGACGTGCTTAAAAAGGAAAACCGACGTAAGGTAGTGGTCAGTGTGCACCGTACTGCAGCCCTTAGCGTTGCATCAGTGTTGCGAACAGTATCAAGCGATGTAATATTAGTTATAAGCGGTAATGCCCCAATTGACCTTCTAGCAAACGAAAGGAAAAGGCTGTGCGAGCTAAAGAAAACATCGAAAATAACAAGAGCGCAATAGAACAAATAAAGAAAAATACAATAACAACATGGCAACAAAGATGAGAGAGTGGAGACGCGGCAGATGGACGACCAGACTAATAAAATACGTACACTTATGGACAAGCCGTAAATTTGGATAAGTCGATTTTTGCACAACCCAGCTGTTATCCTCCACAGAAAGGGAAAAGTCGAAGGGCCGTCATGCCTAGAACGCACGGCCGTAAAAGTCTTGGTTGGCCCAATAAATGCGGACAATTTATCTAGCGTCATGCTGGAGAGTAAAAATCTCTCAATGAGAAAAATGGAACACCACCCTAAAGTAATGCAAAAGTGGGCCCAGGGTGGGCGATGGTTCCTTAGAGGGGGGTTTTTGGTGACCTGCAACTGGCACATACCGTTGCTGTGACGACAGCACTGATGATGCGGAAGGCATTTTTCAACCCCTCGTCCGAAAAAAATATTAGCGTCTCCACCGACTCCCCCCCAGTAAATGGCGTAAGTGTAGTTAAACCACCATTAGCTAACTAGAAAAGAAACAATTTTTTAGTTAAAGAAGAGCTTGTGCTCAGTTTGAGATCCACAAAGGTATGGCAAAAATTCTGATTGATTTCAGTCTCTCAGGACCTAAGTTCAAAAGCGCGGCTAGTTGCATGAATTAAATATTTTCCGATCTTTAGTTCCCATGGAACATACATATGTATATCATATTTGCAATTTAGCTTTGGCTATTTATACATACTGAGCCATGAATGCTTAAAAAAGAACCCAAACCAAATGTGCTATACGCATTTGCATATTTGCTTAGAGCAGTAAGTCATCGCAATAGTGTCAAACAGAACGTCAAACAAGTATAGGGCTCAATGATATTTTTCCAATGTAGATTACAATAAACAAATTGGACATTGATTTTTAGAGACAAATAACAAAATATGTATCTTAACACTCAGATAAGGGCGATACTAACAGATCGTGGGAAAGGGTAGTCACGCCATCACCACTTTTTAGCATTTAATTTCTCAAACTCGTTTGACCATTCGTTTATATGAAACTCAATTTTTTATGTCCAACTTATTTGATTTTATTATTGAAATCTGAGCACATTCAACCCATTTGTTAATCGAATAATAATAGAATTTATTACGTAAATATTTGAACTTCTCTTTTTGTGCTGCCGAAAGGCGATCACAAAAGTCAACTGCCGTTAATTGCGCGTTGTCCACCCCAGTGCAGCGCATATTCGCTTTTAGAACAACCCCACATCGATCTAAGATAGTGCTCGAAAGCCAAACAAAAGCGCATTTCTAACTCAGGCACATGCAAGAAATTATGGAAAATTCATCAAGCGACGTCATAATAATTTGTTAAATGTCTAAATGAATGACAGCACATGTCACTATTAAGCTAAAGACTCGGCAAGCGCACAACGAACATTCAGGCGAGCATACACACTTTTAACTAACTGTAAATGGCCGCAAATGAAAACTATATGTTATGTATGTATGTATGAATAGTGGAAATGCTTTTGCTTCAGATATCAATAACTGGTGGAAAAGCGCGAGGAGGTGATGACACGATGGCGTTCCAGTCATTTGCCTGCGAGCTAAAATATTTCGTGTGCAAACAGAAGACCGAGAAAACGGTGAACTAGAAGCTGTCGGCGTCACATAAACGCAGCTAGGGCTAGCAGCTGACGCGAGCAGTATGTACAAACAAACACATAACCGAGCGTATTTGTATGCATTGAAGAGCGACGGCGGCACTGCAGTCGGAAAAGTGCATTCAACTGCTTCTAATGGCATTGCCAGCGTCACGGAAAGCATTGGGCAAAACAAAAACCAAAAAAATGGAAAAACTAAATGAAAAGTCAATGCCAACTTTAGCCGGCCACACGCCGACAACGGCTGGTTTGCGTTGTTGTTTGTTCCTGTTGTTGCAGTAGCCGGCAAATAGTCAGGCGTGCATTGTCTGGAGAAGGCGCGCCAAAGCTGTGGCGGTGTGAAAATGTATGATTGAAAGAGGTCGGTGAGATAAAACTTTAACTGAAAACAAAAACTTTGTGTGTGTTTGCTTAGGAGCTTAGGTGGAAATACCTCGAAAGAAATGAGTGCATATACCAAAGTATTGGTAAATATGTATTTCTATGTACATAGCTATCAATATACATACATACATATGTATCTGTAAGAATTCTAATAGTATTATTTGGCACCAAACCTTTTCATTTTTTTCTTTTTTAAAAGCTTATAGAATACCTAGCACAGACAAGGCTAGAGTCTCTAAAGTAAGCTTCTGGATTTGTAAACACATGCAAATAGTTCCAAGATATAACTAATTTTGGAGCGAGTTTCAAGTCAATTTGAAGTCTGAAAATCTGAAAACTCAATAAACTATTTCTATAGAAAATAATATATTTGAAACTACTTTACTTTGCTCTCCAGCATTGGTTTCAGTATTTGTGATATAAGAAATTTTAGCCACGCCTTAATCTACTTCGAGTTATAACTTAAAATTTTGTTAGACCTCTTATCTTATCATATCGGAAAACCTACAAAGAACCTTAATAAAATTAGGTTTTGGATGGCCAACACTTAACACTTATTTTATCATGAAAAGCCTTACGAGGTTGAGTTCATAGATATTTATCGTGATTTGGATATTTTAGGCCACATTTGAAAACCTTTTTAATACTTCAAAGATGTTATAGTTTTCCGCTTCGTACCAAAAATGGAGTGCTGTCAAATCTGCTCTTGTGGGGAACAAGATTTTAGGAATTTCTACCCCTTTTTGAATAACCTCAGAACTGCAAAATCATTTTCACCCACTAATCCAAGTAGAGGTACTTTTTCAATAGGTTTTTTTACTGATCGCGCGTGAGTCGTATCAAGCTGTCATGTTATTTTTCTTCTGTATTGTTTGGCATTTCATCACGGAAAGTTTTATGCCTGAACAACATTTACAAATCGTTCAACTTTAGTACGAAAATTCACGTTCTGTAAAGAATTTGTTTCGAGAGCTTCGTTCAACTTATGGTCAACATAATCGGCCCACTGAGCGTACTATTAGCAACATCATCCATCTTAAGACCCAGTATTCAATATTGGATAATATTCGACCGAAAAACCACGTCCAGGACGCTGTGAAGAAAATAAAGAAAATAAAGCAGCTGTAGCTGCGAGGGTACACGTAGACCGTGGAGGTGTAGATACGGCGCCGTTTGCAGCGACTCGGACTGACGTATGGAGCTTGCTGCATTTTACGTCGAGATCTTAAATTAAAAACGTACAAAATACAGCTTGTGCAAGATCTTCCCACGCGACACCCCTTCGAGCCAAATTTTGATGTGGTCCATTTCTGGCTCAATGGGTATGTAAACAAACAAAATTGCCGCATTTGAATTTCCGAAAATGGCACGAAAGTAAATTTGATAGAACTTGCAATATCTAAATATTTGCGGCCCACCATACCAATAAAGCCCCATAACCGGCAGGGTAACAATCTAATGGCAGTGCATTAAAGTAATGATTACTTTATGTAGTATCTACCAGAAATCATTCACAAATTTAGTAAACCTAAGTCATGCTAAATAAAATCTGTTAGAAATCAAGAATTGTATAAATTGTAATGTCTGAAAACTACTGAAACATTACTCTTGAAAATGTTTATACTTTTAACACCTTGTAGGTAGTGGTAGTAGAAAATAAGTCTAATTTGTGGAATTCAATGTCCTCTCTTAACAATTTCATTTAAATTTCGGATTGGGCTACTATACATTCTATTATAACTGATTTATGTAAGGACCTCAAAGAAAGTTTCAAGAATTTTTAGCTAAGAGAGATCTCATAATAGACAAAGCGTAATTAAATCAAATATAACGGTGTTTTTCTGCAGTCTAGAAACCAATGCAGTTAGTAGTATAAATTAAACAAAAGTAATAATAATCTCGTATTTATCTATGGAAGTATTAAAACTACATATTTATTCCGCATTAACCAGACCTTACCTGTCTCTTCCTAAACACCCTATTTCCCTCATTAATGCGTCACAAAATCTCGCACAAGTGTATTAAAACTGTTTCCATTTAATTTTTTAGGCCAATGATCTCAATGACATTCAGCACTTCGGTATTTTAATTTGATTGACAAATGCAGACAACTGCAACAGCTTCGAGAGAAATTTGTAATTAAGTATGAACATATTCTCGTACTAAAACGAGAGGAATGTTGCACTCAATACAGTTTAAGATAATGACGAAAAGTAGGCGAGAGAACCGATAAGCGCCGATGACACTTTTATAAGCCAATCAAACGCGCTGCCGGTTGTGCAAGCCGGAGATTAAACCAAAAAAAATTAAAGACGACACTAAGCTGGGATAAGCGTCTTTGGTACGAACGCACATCAACCAATACGCTTATAAAAAAATAAAAAAATAAAAAATAAAAAAATAAGAAAATGCGTAAAATAAATTCATTAGAAAAGGTTGAATTGACAAGATTAGTGATATGGTTGCTAGAATCAGTAGAATCAGAAGAATTTAGAACATGAGAATTGACGAATTCCAAGGAAATAAAATTACTGCTTTTTAGATTACGTAGAGGTCTTATTGGCAATAAAAATAATCAAATTACAATATAAAAATATAAAAGCTTTTTCATTGCTTTAAAAAACATTGATAAACCCAAGCTGAACTAAGGTCAGTAGGGTAAATTGATTGCGTTTTATGACTCAGAGTAGACTCAAGTATTTTCTTTAAACACCATTTATAATTAAGGCATCAAACGAATTACATTGCTTTAGTGGAAGCCAGAAAAAAAAAAACAGTTTTTAGTTGCCTATAAGCTAATGAAGCAATTAAATGGTGACGCTGGTTTAAATTGTGACACGCACACCCCACACCACTCCACCACATTTGTACAAACCGTTTGCTTGTAAAAACATTTAAATCGCGTGAATATTTATTTTATTAGTCAGCAGCAATTGCTACCCTTGATGTTACAAAAGAATCCTTTTTTTTTTGCAAAATTGAATTGGCATGAGATCTGCTGGTGACATTGCAAGAGCAACCCTTAAGGATACTTCACTGGCAAAAGGCTGCAAATGGCTGTAAACACTTGACAAAGGAAATTATTGTTATTATGTTTACGCGGGTAATAAAAATGGATTTGTCGCATATAAAATCACATATGAATGTATTTATGTCGGTAAGTCTACAACCTCTATATATTTCACATTGAAGAGTCGTATGTATGTAGTAGTTCTTGGGATATCCAATAAATATTTATGACCGCATATGAGTTTGTTCAAGCGCTTATCCGGCTCCAAATATATGTAATGTCAACTAACAGCACTATGTGGCAGCTATGTGGTTTTTGTTCTTGTTATTTTTTGGGGCGACTGTGTGTGCCAATTGGAACGCATGGTAGGAGAGGCGCCCGTCTAGACGTGAAACACAGCAACAAAATAGCAAATTGCTCGGAAATATTGCTGAGGAATGAAATAAGTTGCAAAATAGTGATTTTTTTTATACTCAATGGAAATATTTTATTAAGGGTATTTAGAAAATCTTACAAAAAAAATCAAAAAAAAAAATTCAATAAATATTAAATATTTTTTTTCTTTTGATATTTTTTATTTTTTTTTTTTTTTTTTTTTTTGTATAGAGAAGACAGGAGACAATGCTATTTAATCCTAAAATTTATTGAATTTTTTCTCAAAACTTAGCATACATTTAGAAGGCAACGCCATTTAAACCTAGAATTTATTGAAAATGGTTAAATATGTTCGTAAATAAATATTTCCTACCTAAGATTACTTGATATGAAATTGTTTTTTTTTTTGCAAAAAGATATTCCTAAATTTTATGCTTTATCCGGGAATTTGAACAAAACCGTGCTAGGAATACCTTCATATTAGGTACAATATTTTTTTGAAAGGCTTTTTCACTACGAAACTAAATTTTATACAAATACGTAGTACCAAATGCCTTCCAAAGAGGCTTACTTCATATTCATTACCTCTATTGTTACAAAATTGTGAAATAAAATGGTAAAAAAGAATAGTTTGCATTATTACAAAAAATGTCAAAAAGATCTGCCAAAATCGCTTAAATTTTTTGGCAATTATACTGCGGTCTTCTTGCTTGGATTAAATACTTTCTAGGAACCAAAATTGATATTAAAAGAATTAATTTAAAGTTTCAGAAATCACATCATTTTTGGTTACAACCATACAAAATAAGACACCGAACGGATATATATATATATTATTATATTAAAAGTGTCCATACTCCCCAGACATAGCATCCCGCCACTTCATTTTCGGACACGTTAGCTATCTGGTCATAGCGGAATCGCTGAAACCTTCAGAGCTAATGAGCAAACAAGAGGAGGCAATGAGCTACCCCACTCACAACGGAATGGAAACGAGTTGGATTCCCGTTAAAATCTTGCGTACTAGCCCTGGACTTATGTAACTCACGTGCTCTTTGCTGGCGTTACGACGACCCTCTTCTGTGCCACTGCGGGATCCTTCCGGAACTTATAAAATCTACTGAACTACTTGCTATCAGCAAAGTTCATCTTGACGGCATCGTAGGAGTTCTTACTGGACATTGTCCAATAGGCTATCATGTTGTTAAACTAAAAATTCAATCGGACGAAAATTGTCAAAATTGTATGGAAAAGATGACTTGAAAAAATCCAAGTATTTTTTCCGCCTTTTTCCAGCTTTTGAAAGATTGAGGTAAAAAAATATCGACAGTCATACCTTCGGCGAACCAGGAAACAGAGCCGTAACTGAGATTGGCCGCCTCAACAAATTTGTGATCGGCTCAAAGTGACGCCGAAACGCACACAAATTATTATTATAATAAATTAACCAACTCAAAGAAAAAATTTTCAGAATATAATATCTACCGATAAGTCTTTAATGAACCAAACACTGTTACCAATTCATGCGCTGGGTATAACAACGAGAAACACTCACAGAAATGAAATGGTAAATGTTACAGTGGCAGGACATTTGGCGCGACATGTGCTTAATATTCACAGCAACAACAACAAATGAGTAATGCAATATTATTGCTCGTGAAAACAGTGCCAAAAAATTTAAAAATTTTATGAATGAACCGGAACAATGAGTAAGACATAATAACTTATTTATGTGAGTCATGGACAAATTTTAAAGTTGAAAGTTCTAAGAACTTTCGAATTGCAATTCATAAACAAAATAGATTTCCATAGAAATATTTTAAACTTTCGAAGAATTTCATGGCAAAACAGACGAAAAAAGTTGGTCAAAACAATGAGTACGTGTTCTAACACTTTTGTATACACTTTATAATTATATGATGTAGTGGTGTAATAAATATATGTATATACATAAGTATACTTGTATACATATGTACAAGTATGTCTATGTCCAACTCAGATTTCCGTTTGTCCGTGTGTTGAGTAAAAGTTTGCGCAATGAATCAGTTTGTATTTCTTTGGAGCCGTCAACTTTTTTTGTTTACAAGTAACAAAGCTATAAACAAGTGGAGAGTAAAAGAATAAAGCAACAGTAAAATAAACACACTCAGCTGACTGCTGTTAAGCAAACATTGATCTTCAACGCATAAAATGTTAAATTACACCTTTGTGGAACAGGTTGCTCAGCAGATAGCGGAATGACGAAGATTTTCTTTGGAATGGACAGAGAGACTACAAATACATAGTTATTTGCATAACGTTTGCTTGCTGTAAGACTGACATAACTCAAAATTCGCTGTTTCGAGAACAACTTCTGTAAATTTTCGCTCGCTTCCTATGGAACAGTAACGGCATATATGTACATTCATCAATCACAAAATATTAGGAATATAAACATGAAACTTTGATATAATAAAAAGCTTCAGTTAATGACCCTTCCTGCAGAAATTAACTCAAAATCGAATTTTTTGAGTAAAGATGGTTTTACCGTTAGCAAACGGTATTATGTATGGTAAGTTTATATATGTATGTGTGTGTTAATATAGAACAAATGAGCAATTCCATAAAACCAGTTGGATTTTTTCATTTTTTAATAAATTTTTATAAATATTTCAACCAGTTTTCTTGAAAAAAATTTAAATTAAAAAATAAAAAACAAAACAGAGCTCATCACTTGAAACCGCCCACATTTTGCAACAAGTTCGCCTGCAAAATGCAAATTATGGAATTATCATGTTTATTTCAGTATTAAAGAAAGTTGATGTTAATCAGAACGAATGAGCAATTGGCCGCAGTAAATTAACGCTTGAGATTTTTAAGACAATTTTTTCAATATTTTTTTTGTTATTTTTCATAAATATCAACCGGTTTTGCAAATTTATTGCCGCAGCGTGTGTTAAGTGAATTTAATTATCTGAAATTAAGTCAGTAATTCTTGGGGTCTCAAATTTGAAGCTGTCTGGCTGCAATGTTGCTGTTAAGGCACTTCTTCGTCTGTTTTCGCTCAAGTGCGGTGAGTCAGTCAAAGTGATTTCAAGCGTTGTTAGGTATTCGATGAGCCATATTGGGTGTTGGCGGCAGGATACTTGAGGGTAATCTATGTATAATGAAATTTTTGATCTATTTCACGTGCCCACTTGAGTTAAATGGTTGAGTTATTTCAGCGTATGCAATAGAACATTATATAAAATAAATTGATTCATTAAGAATTTATATTTTCAAGTATTTTTGTTGCGAAATCAATTATGAATATTTTTTATTTAAACGGAAATAATTTGAGATTCGAATGCGCTGATATATTTTTCATTCAAAGGCACTGATTATTAAATATTTGCTTGAAATATTTGGATGGTAGTGAAAAGTTTATAGTAGCTAACACCGCATTTTGAGTAGGTTATTTAAACATATAGTTTGTGGATAGGTAAAGTTAAGTGCGGATAGTAAGATGACCAGTGTTACAATTTTGATTTGAATAAGGTTTAGAGAGTTAAAGCGATCTCAAACCATAAGCAAATCTAATATTTTTAAACACGTTTCGAAGGAAAAGGATTATATGACGAGTTGACAAACACAATGGCTGAGTTAATTATAATGGTCTCACATATGTACTATTTGGCATATGATAAGGGTTCAAAATATACTTGTCTCATGCGAGTCGTACATTATCCATCCACATCACACCTCGCTGCAGGCACTGAAGCCAATCTCAGCCGAGGCTTATAACAAGTGTATAGAAAATCGGATGAAGGGGTTATCTGGGTTTCACGGATTCAAAAAAATTATTATTTATTATATAGTTCAATTTTAGTAATAGTTTTGGCAACACAGCTTTGAAAACTTCCGCGCTTGAAGTGCCCTATATAGTCACGAAAAACTCTAAACGCGTTTTTCTCGAAACTTATTTTTTGAGAGGTTGTCAAAATTTCTCACTAACTACTGAACCGATCTTAATGAAATTTTATACGGATCTTCAAGATATAATTTACACGTTTTTGAACGTAGGATTTTTTTGTATCAATCACAACTATTTAAAAAAACAAAAAAGTTTACAAATTTTCACCAAAATTTGCATTTTTTTTAATACGCCTGATCACTAATACGACATTTTCGCAATTATATAAAGCGAAAATAAAAAAAAAATATTTTGGTAACTCTCTCATTCCAATCTTAATAGATTCATTAAGGGGTTACATGGGCTTACGGATTTTAAAAAATCGTTTTTTTATAATTAAATTCTAAAACACCTCTAGAATATTGTCCTTGTTTCAAGTTGATCCGAGTAATTGTGTCGGATATACAGCCTTGAGAACTTGTGCGCTCGAAGCTAGCTAGTCTAAGTGCGCCGTCTTTGAAAGCGTTCTTCTCGAAACTGTGTTTTTGAAGTCGATTAGATTTATCAAAAACTACTCAGTCGATCTTTATGCAATTTCACACAGGTCTTTGAGAGAAATTTTTAAAAACTTGGACGAAGAATTTTTTTTTTTGATTATAACTAAATTTTTCTTTTATATTGTAAAAATTTCTGCCAAAAATCCAATAATCAGTTTTTTATTCTCCTTCCTCCAAGTTCTAAGTTAAGGTTTTAATTTCACTTAAGATGACCCTGTAAGGAGTTATACTACCAACGCGGACTTTAAAATATTTTTTTACTAAAAATTTCAAAAAAAAAAAATTTTCACTGCACCTGTTTTTCCTGCTTGAAAAGAAGTGTTTATGAGAGTACTTCTTCTTCATTACTTTAATATGAAGAAAACCACAGCCGAAAGTCTTCGGTTTTTGTTGAAAGTTTGTGGTGTATATGTTCTAGAAGAGCGAACGTCGCAAAAGTGATTTTGACGATTTAAAAGTAGTGATTTTGCTTTTGGCCGACGAGGTCTTGAGCATCCAAAAAAATGTTTGAAGATGTGGAATAGGTAAAGATTGTTCCCAAATACAAGAAGAGATCTTATAATTTTTGGAACTATTGAATTTTTTTTAAATAAACATTGAAATTAAATATAAATTTTGAAACCAAAAAAAAAAAACAAATAATATGATTATCTTAAAGTCCATATGGCAACATATTTGCCAACAACACATACTTCGTAATAATAGGTCTACAAAGACGATTGCATAAATTAGTCACTTTCAGTTTTCATTAATTTCTTCAGGGACGCGAAGCATAAACAGATATGAAAATTTTCATATCAAACCGGAAATAAATAGGAATAAATAAATATGTTATATATAGCATATATGAATGCATGTGCTTGTGCGAGCACATGGGCGCCAGCTGTCTGCCAAAAGTTGGAGCGCGTGTCATATCGGATATAAATGTGTGGCCTACGAGAGTGTTTATAAATTTACTTATCGCTTAAAACCGCTCCCCACCACTCACCACGAAAAATATTACACCCAAAAAGAACAAGGCAGATGAGTAATGACATTTGACATTTGGTAGGCAGTGGGCACAGAGTAAACGCCGCGTCAGAATTAATTTCATATGAAACTTTCAATGTTTTCATAAGACACATGGACACATACATACATATGCATATTTACATACAAATATACTTACCAGCAGCAATTTGTTGTTATATAAATGCATAAGGTTGCCCAATTTGTAGGCGTTGACATGCCGTCCAAGTGCTTGATGAGCAATTTTTCATTCACTTTTTCAGCCAAACAGTAGTCGTCTTCTTCATCGTGCTGAGTTGCTTTGTTAAATGCTTGTAGCACTTACTTTCACTTATCAGTTTATACACGTTCTCCGGAAGAATGCTACTTTTTCAACTTTTCTTAATTTATTTTCTTGAACGCCTTGCCTCACAATTTTCTTCCGTACAAATGGCCGCCTCTTTTTTACCACTTAATTGGTATGCTTCGAAATTGCGCCTCATAAAACTATTATCGCGGCACATGCGCGTCTATGTGCATAGCTTATCAGTGGCTTACAACCGCCCTTTGATCATTTATCTCATCAATTTATGCTTTCAATAAAAATTAAACCCTTTGCGACGCTCGCTTCCCTTTATTGTTGTTTTAATATAACATTAAATGCTTGCTGGTGCTTTTAATGAGCATGCGCTAGAGTTGCCACGAAAGGGTTTCTCAATAACATATCTAACAATAGATGGTCGGAAGTGCGCCCGACTTTGTCTGTCTGCTATTGAATTATTACTTATGTGTTTAATTCTGCGCTTTTCTACACTTCTCTTTCCCTTCGATTTATTTACACGATTCGTCACGATTTCATATATTAGAGTTTCGAAGAAGTTGTTAGAAATAAGTAATTTTGGTAGCAGCGCCGTTTGGATACCTTACATTTTCCATTCTTATATAGCGAATTGGATATAGAATTGGTTACAGTACCAAAATTTCAGTTTTGCAGCACATCGAAGAGACAATTTTATTATAGAAAGGTTCCCTTAGCTTTCGTCCCACGGAGAACAAATTTAAGTATTCAAGTTTGTTCTGGCATGAGGTTTTTTGTCAAGAAACCTACCAGCCATTGAGTAGAGTATTATAGGACCCTAATTAATAGGATATCCGTGCAAAACGAATAAGGCTGTGTAAACTGACGTTGACCACTACCAAAAGCTTCGTCAGGATCGGAAAGGATCTCGACAAGCCGTTCAAAACCAAACGAGGTTTCAGGCAAGGCGTAATTCGAGCTGCAGAACTAAACAGAGAAAATTTCATCTTCTATAAGAGTGTACAACTGCCGGCGTACGCCGATGATATCGATATCATTGGCCTCAAGAACCGCGCCGTTAGTTCTGATTTCTCCAGAATGGATAATAATGCGCAGCAAATGGGTCTGGTAGTGAACGAGGGCAAGACGAAATATCTCCTATCATCGAACAAACAGTCGTCGCACTCGCGATTAGGCTCCCACGTCACTATTGAAAATCATAACTTCGGCGTTGTAGATAATTTAGACTACCTTAAGACCAGTATTAACACCAGCAACAATGTCGGCCTCGAAATCCAACGCAGAATAACTCTTGCCAACAGGTACTACCGACTGACTGGGCAATTGAGAAGTAAAGTCCTCTCTCGACGAACAAAAACCAAACTCTCTTAGTCACTCATTATTCCCGTCCTGCTATATGGTGCAGAGGCATGGACGATGACAAAATCTGATGAGTCAACGTTACGAGTTTTTGAGAGAAAGGTTTTGCGGAAGATGTATGGTCCATTGCGTCGAATGTTCGATGGAACGATGAGCTGTACGAGTTACGTACATATATATGACGACATTGCCATAGTTCAGCAAATTAAGAGACAGCGGTTACGCTGGCTAGGTCATGTCGTCCGAATGGACAAAAAAATTTCAGCTCTGAAAGTATTCGACATAGTACCCGCCAGGGAAATCAGAGGAAGAGGAAGACCTCCATTCCGTTGGAAAGACCAGGTGGAGAAGAACCTCGCTTAGAGTCTCCAATTGGCGCCGAGCAGTAAAAAGTAAGAACTACTTTCGAGCTGTCAGCTATAACCGCATAAGAGATGTCTAATACAATAAAAAAGTAGAAGAAGTATAATATTTGTCTACAACAACGTCGAACAGAGGCGCAAAAGATCCTTGACAACGCAGCTTCACACCCTACATTCATCAAACGCATCATTACTAGTGACGAGACCTGGTTTTATGAATCTCACGTCGGAACTGTTCAACAATCTAGCGAATGGCGCTCCAAAAATTAGCCGAAAACAAGGAAAAAAACCAAAAATCGCTGAAGGCAGTACGAATCACTTTTGATCCCTGATATTTCACAATAGACAGCGTGTTGTTCGATACCAAGTGTAGGGTACACACTCATAAAACACATCAATTGTTTTTCTAAATTGCTTGCCACATGCTCGATAGCAATAAATTGCAACCGGGCGCCTTTACTGCGCCACAAAGAAATTCATAATAAATGGAAACTTAATTTAACTCAGCAAAAAGGGAAAATCTATTAATTTTTCAAGTTAATTAAAATTATTTGAAAAAGATTTCACTTAAAGGCATGGCTTATCGATTTCATGGTATTAAGTTGATTTTCTACCAAAAAATAGGGAAACGTAAAAAGCCGAATATTTATAAATTTGGAAAGCCACATTTGTGTATGGATACACTTGCTTCCGCGTTCACTGGTCAGCACTTACACTCATGTGGTACACATGTATGTATGTATGTAGAGCGCCGCTGATCATGTTAGAAAAGCCGCAGCTTGTCTCGATCGCGTGCGACTGAAATAGTTTTGTTGTTGCTTTTTTTTTGTTGTCGTGTAACCCAAATGTGAAGTAGGCGTTAATTGACAACATAAGTGCCAAGTGCTAGTCAACGAACCCCGCTCGTCACACGACAGCAACAGCAGCCGCCGCAATGGCAATTGGACGTAGTAGCAGGAACCTTATAGCGCTTGTATGTATATATGTATGTAGAAAATCATTTACATACTCTTGCTAGTCAATCAAAGAGATTTACTGCTATTACTTAAATAAAAATATAACTTTAAACCCTCTAACTACATGCTAATGCTTGCTTTTACGACTTTCAAATGGGAATTTCAGTTAATCTGCTTGAGGCTTAACTTAACATAACCCCTTCGGCGAAGCTGACAAACTGACCCACCTCGACAACATTTTCTGTTAAGCCGTTATGAATGAAGAAGTGAATGGGAAAAAGTAAAAGAGTATTATGATTTAGGCTCTTTTATACCCCTTGGACCTATAATTATTAACGCACACTCACAACTTATACAAACAAGAATCTTCACAGTATTTATATTTAGATATACATACATATATATATGTATAGTATAGTATAGTATGCAGTATGTATGTACATTTAAGTGTTTTAATGTATCTCTTCTCCCCAGCAGCGTATTTGCATTTAAATATCTACTTTCTTAATAGTTTAGAATTATTACAACTTGCCATGTTCTTCAAATTTATGTTCTACGCACAGTGGTTCAATAAAGTATTGGAACTATGAAATAATTTAATTAATAATTTCTTACATGGAAATGTTGTTTGATATAAATAATAAATAATGATCGTTCAGTTTGTTTGACAGCAATGTGATATCCGATAAGCGGCTCCTTGGGGAGAAAAGAATGTGGGCAAAATATCAGATCGATATCTCAAAAATCCTAGTTGCTGGATTTCGCGTATATATAGACGAACAGATAGATAGAGAGAAGTCAAACATGACTAAATCGACACAGCTTATCATTTTTATATATATACGAATACTTTTATAAGTTCTCCGAAGTTTCCTTCTAGGTGTTACCAACTTGAGTTGACTCATTTCTGTATTCTTGTTTAAAATTTTAACAGAATTACAGTGATTCTAAATTTGTGATTTGTGCGCGCAAAACACACGCAATTTATACAGATGATTTGAAAATGGAGGACGGAGTTGTTGCGGGAAAATTCCGTCCAGAGTGGTCAATATGACAGCCTTGCTCTTTGCACCACTGCAGTATATTTCAAGCAGAGGTCTTTACTATTAGGAAAACCGAGGAGCTAGCCTCTAATGAGAGTTAACATCCACATAGACAGCTAAGCAGCAATCAAGGCAGTAACCTCGCATATCGGTCAGGAGTGACTTAGGAAGCAGGATAGCAGTGGTGAGTGTCGCCAAGAACAAGTGACTTCACTTCTATTTAGTACCAGGTCACAAAGAGCCGAGAGCGGTGCTCAACTGCCATCCGTTAATCATAACGTTATCGACATTTCAGCTAAAGTGAGGTTAAAATTCCATAGAGTGATCTATCAGAATGCAAAACTGCAAAGATCATGTGCAAAGCGATAGATAAAAAACAAAAAGTTCCTGCTCACTTTTGATAGAGGAGAGGCATTTTCGGTTTCAATTGGCAGTGTGGAATGGACACACTAACCATCGAGGCTCATCTAAAACCTCTGCCGTACTTTGGAACCACTTATTATGCACTAACAAGGCAAGGCTTTAACCTCTGGGCCCACGGTATGAAACACTAGAAGAAATGGGTATAAAGAAGCTCCAAAACCTAATAAATTTAACGTCAAACGCTGGCATTCCGAATGATGACTACTTATGAACACGGCATCACTAAAAACCCAAACTGGTGCAGCTCACAAGCCTACCAGACTAACCTAACCGACCTACTAAATTTTAGATATCACCCCGCGTAAACGAAATGCATCCAAATTATAAACTAACAAAGACTGTAATCGAAGTTTTCAAAATTATTACAGGAATATTTTATGCAAATAAATAACTAGTACAAATTTAGAAGATATTCTATATCAAAATTTACTATTTGAACTCCACATTAATTTTTGGTAAATTATCGTGCCTTCTTATGGCACAAACATATTCCTAATGCCAAACTATCCTCTAAAGATAGACTGTGGTTTGTAAGACCATCTCTACTTCTATGTCATCAATTTGTCTGAGGTTTCGTATTCAAACATTAATGGGGTCGTGAATATACATATGTATGTATATAGGTTAGGTTAGACGGCTGATCAAGAGAGATAGCACGTGGACTGCTATATGTAGTCCTTACTGAAGCCAAAGAAGAGAAGAACCCCTGTGTTCGAACTTATAAATTAGCAAAACCTTTAGTAGACAATACAAAATTGCGCAGGCGTTTAATTTCCATTCCCTCCAGTTGGTAGAATGTCTGAAGGTATGCGATCTCAAATGTTTAAGAATTGACCTCCCAAAGGCGGAATAGTCAAGAAAGAAGTTTTGAGCTGTTTCCACCTCGTCTATACTTACTTTACAGAATAAAAATTATTAAAAGTGTCTAAATATTAACGAGAGGTCAACTCAACTTTTGCATTTGTTGAAGCGATTGAGATTGAGGCGATTTTTCAGAAAAAACTAAAAAAAAAATTTAATATTACTATTTTTTTGGCATAAAGATACTGTATGCTAAATGAAAATTGTTACCCAACATAATATTATTTCTGACTATGCAACTATACCGAGTAAAGTGTATCCTTACATTGATTTATTTCAGGTTTAGCCTTGAAAATTTAGATTTTTCTAAATAATTTTATAATTACTATATTGACTTTCCTTAGCTTTTATTTACAACAATTAATTTAGTCAAAAATGTAAAAATGTAAATGACCATATACTTTACAGTACCACTGTGTGCACATAAGTACCCCAGCAGCTTTGTTTTATTTGACCTTTGAGAGAAGTGCGAAGTGTTTTATGTTTATTTCGTATATACTTCTAGAAGGTAGCATAAATACTTCTTTGCATACATATTTACATATACATCTACACATACATACATGTATATGCATACCATATTCCCTCATCTTTATAGTACAGCACAGGTAAGTGCTTGCTTCACACCAACCTGTTGTGTAGCTGAGGCAATAATATTCTTGCACTTCCTCTTTCGTATTCTTTTATTTTATATTTTACTTTTGTCATGTTTCACTTGAAACGCATATTATGCACACACACATATATACCATATGTTTATATACATATGTATAAGTATTTACAAGTGATTTATGGTTAGGTGTGTGGAAACAAGTGAAGTTCAAGCACAGCATTAGAAAAGGTCAGGTCCCTAGTTACGTGCAATTTTATACAGGGTGCGTATGATAGAATTTCGCATATGAAAAATATTATTAATTAATAAATTGTATGTATATGATAAATATTTTTTTATTTGGATGAAATTCCACTTACCCCCCCATTATGTAATTTTGGTCGCTTTAGCAACAATTAGTTCCGCAAATAAATCGTCCATTAAATGGTGTGACAAAATTGTGATTAAGCACCAGTTTGTTATCAATTTTTGATAAATCGGTTATCGAAACTACTAATTTTAACACGTCATATAACACTCAGTCAAATATAAGTACTTTACCAGCAGTTTGGCTATCAAATATTCTGCTTATTAAAAATAATAATTGGTTGTCAAAAAAGTCTTGCGGTATTTTTATTGAATTTTTTTACTTTTTTTTATTGAAATTGAAATGAATTTTTGATGACTCATGCCCAGCTCTTGACCGATGCTACGGCTGCGACTATGCCGGTCTCTTTCGACCAATTCAGCGATTTTATCGCAATTTTCGACGACAGGCCTTCCGGAGCGTGGCGCATCTTCGACCAACTCTACACCAGAACGAAAACGTTGAAACCGTCGTTGTGCGGTGGAAATGGAAACTGTATCGGGTCCATAAACTGCACAAATTTTATTGGCGGCTTGGGATGCATTTTTGTCTTTAACGTAGTAGAACTGTAAAATATGCCGGATTTTCTCTTTATTTTGCTCCATGTTTGCGACGCTATAACTCACAAACGACTTAAAAGAAACGACAATTAATCAAACACGACGAATAAAACTAGAACTACGCGCTTTCAGCGCCAACTAGCGAAAATACCGCAAGACTTTTTTGACAACCTAATATTATTTTTTATAGAAACCAATATATATGGAAAAAAACAGAGCTACTACAGCTAACAAATAAGCACACACCCCTCGAAATATGTATGCAAACGACTATCGATATCCTTAGGACACAAAAAGTAGTAAACTATCTAGATGTAAGACTGGACCCCAGACTAACCTTCTGGGTACAAATCCAGCACGCTGCAGGAAAGGCAGCGAAAATCACCTTCCAACTTTGCAGACTAATAGCCAACATAGGGGGCCCAGGAAATAAAAGCGAAATCTCCTAATGTCGACAATTTTCGGCGTCCTATTATACGGAGCTAAGATCTGAGCAAATGTGCTTTAAGAGAAAAGCCGGCGTAAGGTAGTGGAAGGCCACCCTAAAGTGACGGAAAAGTTTGCCTGTATCTATATATTATCTAGCAACTAATTTACGGTCTGTTAAAAAATAAATATTGAAAGACTGAGGCGATTTCCCTTAAGAGTGCTAAGTAATCTGTTGACGTCCAGAGCATAGTTATGTACTAAAATTATCATCAAGAATAAGTAATATGACGAATCCGAACATAGATTCAAAGAGGATGTAAATTCCGTCATATTACATAATCGAATGCATGACGCATGAAAATATATCTAAGGGTTGATGAGTAATTCGTTCCAGTCTTCAAAATAATGACTAATTTCCAAAAGAAAATATTCCGAAACCTCCGATAAATCGAAATATTTTAGTCATAAGTTTTTTGTTAGCTCCGTTCTTTCTACCATAAATATACAGGGCAATGACGAACAAAGACTTCACGAGTGATTTACGAACTCTTATGCGTTAGCGATAACTAGATTAAAACTTCTCTTGGATTCATTGCTGTTCCATTTCTTTGTCAACGTCTGCTCGCCTCAATTCTTATATCGACTTTTTAAACCCTGTACACACCCTGAATAACACCCTGAAGGATGGAATTGAGTCGATAAAGCCACGTCCGCCTATCTGTTTGTATATACGGAAAAGAGTCCTTCAATTTTTTACATATCCATCTGAAACTTTGCAAACGTGGTTTCCTCTTCAAGAAGCTGCTCATTTGTCGAAACTGCTTATATCGGATCACTATAGCATAAAGCTGACATACAAACTGAACGATCGAAATTAAGCTTTTGTACGGAAAACATTTTTATTTTATATGTTATCACTTCACGGAATTTGGTATGGATCAATTTCCAAGGCAACGGTGAAAATTTCGAATAAAGTTTTTAGATCGGACCACTATAGCGTAAAGGTACCATACAAACTGAACGAGTTCTGGTGAGGACACATTTTATTTATGAAGAGTACTATATTTTCGAGACAACCAAAGTTAAGGGTTTTTCTTATTTTAGACAATTTTAACACATATTGATGAGCCCTTGATTTGTACGAAAAAATAACTTAATTAACTATAAAAATGTCTAATACTTTTGTATTAAGCTTATTTTCTTTATTAAACACATTAATAAAACGTTAACAGCGCGTATAAACTCCAGCTGTTCCAAACAGTGATTTCGAACAATGCTAATTATGGCTAAGACGTACCCATAAACAACTACTTGCACATTTTATTTCCTGACTACACCCGTTTATCATTAATAATATCTATTATTGTTTTAAAAAATTTTGTTTTCATTAATGGAAAACTGTTAACTGTTAAATATTTACATTAGCGGCATTATACGATTTTATTTAAAGAGTCCGTGTCAGATGTCAGCATGAACAAATCGTTTCTGGTTTCAAGTAAATAACTCATAATCCACTGTGAGACAGAGTAATTTTTCACAACTACAAAGAATTTCCGCTCCTTACACGCACAATGGGGGCCTGGAATCTGAATGTAGGACAAAATTGAGAAAGTCTCATTAGTGCACGAGTGCCATACTGCAAATGTTAAATGAGTTGTGACACTGAAAAATGTCAAATGAAATGGAAAAGTTAAGGAATGACAAATGTTGCAACACTTTCGAATTGACAGCAAATGACGACGCGACCGGGGCATGCACGCCGAATGCACAAACGAGAAAAAACGGAGGTATGTATGTACATGAAAGTGAAATAAAATAAAACAAAAAATAGGGAAAGGAAAAATATGAAAAGAAGCAGCAGCAACGCTCTAATCGACACTTTGGGACTTTTTCGGAATTTAAAATGTAGTGTTCGTCGATGTGCCGGCAATATTTGAGCAGACAAAACAAATGAGTGTGGCGCGACGGCAAGAGATGTTAAGTGTTGGCGCATTATTTATGCTACAATACTTTTTCTTTTTTTCTTCGATTTTCCTTTCTTATGCACTGTCTCGTAAATTAGAGTTACGTCGAAGCGCCGTCGCTCGTGCTGCCGATGACCACTGCGGTCAGTTGCGATAGCGCAGGACGAAGGTACTACACTCCGTCATTGTTCTTGCTGCTGTCTCGTTGGCTTATCGTTAAGCGACAATCTGACAGGTATAATCTTGACATCCTGTCGATAACTTCATCATCGTCAACAGTGCGTTCGAAAAGTACGATTCGTTTCGAGTAATTTATTACCTGTTGGTGGCGCAATTCGTGTGTTATGGCTCAGTTTATGAGTTTAGAAAATTCTTTTCACCGAAAGACGCAGGCAAAATGGAGATTGAAATATGAAAGTAACTATATATAATATAGCCACTTGTACAAATTTCTATAATCGCTTGCAGCAATCAGCCAGTCAATCAGTCATTCATTTGAGTCAGCCTGCAGCTGATTCATAGAACAAAATCGGTAAAACAATGCGACCAATAGAAAAAAAGTTGTAAAGGCACGTTTTTAGTGCACGTGTCGGTAGCCGACTTCGTTTTCTTTTATACCAAACGCTTTTCATTCAAAACTGATTTCGGTATTTTTCTATTTCTTCGTCTTTTCAACAAAAGTTGCCTAAGGAAATGCAATGCACGTGATTTTTGTGCACGTTTTCTATATAATTTTTAATTAAAGTCTCTTTTCGTTATTTCAGAGACCGAGCGCCAACATTAAGGGTTAATTTGCTCTACATAGAAAGCATGCTCCGCATACTTCAATACGTGTTCTTTCCGATTTAGTTCAATGTGCCTATTGCTGCAATTCAAAGTTGCATGCAACAAACATGTAGATTTGTTGTTGTATTTTTTGTGTGCCCTGTTTCTTTTGTTCTCGCTTGGCGCGATGCAGGTGCCCTCATTTTTATGTCTCGTTAATGTTGTGTATTAACTTTAAGACGTCTGCATTTCGGTGGATATTTATTTTATGTGATTTTTTATTGTTTGTTTGTCTACCTCTTTCTGTGTATTTTTAGTTTATCGTCAATTTTTTTCAAATAAAATTCCCTGGTGACACTTCTCTGGTAGACAGTTCTCATAGTAGCACACAAAATGTGTCGCTTCTCACTTTTCCTAGAATAAGTGGTTATAACTTTAGTGTTGTTTTCAATGCTTAAATTTTTTCGAATTTTTTAGGGTGATTTTATTAATTTAGTGTAATTTCTGTAACCCTTGATACAAATAACACTTTCTTTTTCTCCTAAGGATTAATTCATTAAATTAAGTGACAATAAATATTTTTAAGGATTAATTTATGTTTAGATACTTAATTTCCAAAGACAAAAACTGTTGTAGGATATTTAAAAAAATTAGTGCACTAAATATAAAATTATAAAATCTGTCTTTTTTATTTTTAATTAATTCTGAAGAGGATTAAAATTTCAATTTTGGGTCTATTCAAAGACCGGAAGAATCAAAACCTCTCTCAAGCTATTATAAATCTATAGCATCGTTTTGCAAGATTTGCCAATCCTGCCATTTGAAGATTTGCGAGACGACACTGAATATTCTTCAACTAAACAGGTATTAACATATTATACGAATATTCTTTGAACAACAAAAAATGCCGTTTGGATGCCAAAATCGCTCGTCAACCAAACTTAAGACAACTCTGAACATTTTACAATACAACCGAGACAATGTTCTGAAGAACAGTTCATCAACAAGCCTTTGTCGGCAGTTTCTTATGAACAAAGTAATCTTGTATATCAAGTAATCTTGTTTTTAAAGTAGACCGATAGGGACAGCAAACGACGGCACATTTTTCCCGCTCTTTTGACATTTCTTTAAGGTAAGTTTTGCCATTTCAACATGGAAGGATTACGATCCAACAACGAGTTGAAATTATTAAATTTTACTACCGAAATTCGGAGTCAGTGGTCGAAACTTTAAGAGCGCTACGTCCAATTTATGGTCGTCATAATCGTCCTGTCAGATCAGCAGTTGAGCGTCTAGTGGAAAAAGGTACAAGTTTTGTACCAGTGAGACATTTCCCGTGTTGAGAATAACATTGGAAGGTCTCTACGTCGTTGTCAAGCGTTGGGCATCTCTATGACAACGTTGTTGCGAATTTTACTAAACGATCGTGCCTACCTCCTAACAAGATCAAATTGACGCAAGAACTGAAGCCGCTTGACCACCAGAATCGGCGTTTCTTCTTAAATTAGGCTGAACAACAACTTTAAAATGATCTGGATTTTCATCGAAAATCATCTTCACCATTGAGGCTCATTTCTGGCTGTATGGCTTCGTACATAAGCAAAATGTGCTCTATTGGTCAGGCAGCAATTAACACGAGCTCCATGAGTCACCATTGCATCCCGAAAAAATTACGTTTTGGTGCAGTGTATGGACCAGCGGGGTCATTGTCCCGCACTACTTCCATGATGATCAAGACCGACACGTTACTGTGAATGGGAATCGCTGCCGCTGATATGGACTTGGACAATATGTAGTTCCAACAGGACGGCGCGACAAGCCACACAGCGAATGTCACAATCGATGTATTGAAAACCAAGTTTGGTGAACGTGTCATCTCACAAAATAGCCCAGTCAATTGGCCGCCTCGGTCATGCGATTTGACGCCGTTCGACTATTTCCTGTGGGACTACGTCAAGTCTATGATCTATGGCAACAAACAAGCGACGATTGAATTAGTAAAATCCAAGAATAATCAAAAAGCTCGATTAAGTAATTTGTGATCCATCAGATTCTCATGGAGAGTAATATAACTATGAATTAAGTTGACCTGATTCTCGACTTAGAAATCTAAGCCAATAATGCGGCCATTTATAATGTAATGTGTTGGCAACCTTACAAAAAAGACAAATTGATAGCTGACAGCTTAGGCTTTGAAAAAATGAAGCGCTCCACGATAGAACTACGTGTCTTCATTATTGAACTATATTTCAAAAATAATGAAAGTTTCATACAAATTTCTTCATTATTGAACAATACATATTTAAAAAATAAATTTTCGAAAATTTTATACAAAATATGGTTTAAATTTTAGTTTTTTTTGGATAATTCGGATATCTAGATTATAATACCCTCTTAAGACAAAAGTCTTAACTTGTTTAATGATAATTCAATTGATATTAGCCGAAATTATCAGTACTAGATAAATAGGAAACTTTAGCCAAGAAAACTTGCTAAGAATTGCTAGATAGGTTAGAAGACCTAGACTTGTTCAAATTAATCATTCATTCATTCATTCCGTAGTTAGTCAGCTAGCGAGACAAACAAAAAAATAAATGATAACCTAAGTAAATGAAAACCACGTAGAGCACTAAAGTAAATTACGATAGAAGAAACCTACATAAGTAATCATCAACAATTCTGAATAACTTCTAAATATTACTAATATTAAACAAAAAAGCTGACCAACGATCAATAAATGTAAATGAAGCATGGAAGAAGGTAAGAACGTGTATATTTCTCATAAATATATACATATGTACATAAATTACTAATAACAAAAAAAAATTAATAAAATAAAAATTCCGTAGCTAAAAAAGTGACCTTCTGCCTTTTGTTAAAAAAAAAAAACAAAAAGACGAAAAATAAAACTATGAAATAACAAATAACAAAGAAAAGCAAGCTCACAATCCGCGATTGCTCATTTATGAGTCGATCTAGTCATAGCTTTGTCGATACATAGAAACGATTGTGTTCGATCAACCTTTCGGCTGGCACGATCAATTTGAGATGAGATTAATTGCTTAGAGGAACAAATGACAAATACCGCTATAACAATAAAGCTAATAGCATTAAGTAAAAACAACAAATCAGCGTGTAATTAATAAAAAAAAATGGTTGTATTTTTATTGCGTCATTTTTTAGCGATGATTATTTAATTTCCATTTTTTTACATTTTTTATGAGTAATGACTGACATACGCTAGGCTCATTGCTAATTTCTCTATTGTTTATTTTTCTAATATTTTGTTTTTTCAACCCATTTTGCCCATTTATTACTATTGTTTTTATATGCGCCAACAACAATGCCAGTAACAACAACTTGTTTGCAACTGACATTATTTACTTATTATGTGGTGTGCAATATTTTATATTGAAAGCAAGCACCAATCACTGCCAATAATAATATTTTATTTGCATACACATGTACATATGTATTGTATGTATGTCAATTTTTATCGAATTGTGTAGATGAAATTATAGGAAAATAATAAAATAAACCGGCGCGCAATGAAACAAGCAACGTTTATGGCATTTTGATGAGCGTGGATGAAGTGTGCAATTAATTGACGTTTCGTTGAAGGTGAATTGTTCGTGTGTGAGTAACAGCAAAAACAACGAACAGTAAAAATTAACAGCAAATCAAATGACCGATACACACCGGTAATAACAGCCGATGAATCAGTTAATGAGACGTAATTAGCAGTAAAAGAATAAAAAAATTGTGTTGAAGCTAAGGATTTAATTAGTTTTTAAAAAGAGGTATCTGAATAATTATTTTTTTTTTACTTAACAGAGTGAATACGAAACCCCTCAGTTCTTTTATCATCAAGAAGCTGCTCATTGGTATCTCGGAACCGTCGATATCCGACCACTATAAGATATAGCTACCATACAAACGGACCAATCAAATCTATATACTGTATGTTTTATTTGAGAAATTGTATTCTCAAAATTCGACAGAACTATTTTCCAAGGCAGCGCTGCAATCCCTGAACAAATTATTCACATCGAACCACTGTAGCATAAGGTGCCTTGGCTGATCGATTCTAGTGAAGATAGCAATCTTTTTATACCCTTTTGTGCTATACTTGTATATTATAGCTGGCCTCAGTTTTGGCGATCACCTCTTCATTCGAAGAAAATTTCTTCCCAGCGAGAATTCTTTTGAGATCCGAGAATAGGAAATAGTCGCAAAATCATATAATTCACAAACTAAAGATCCGAAAGCTGTCAAGTTTACACACGTGCCTTTTGAAGGTGAGGGCTAACTAAAAATCATATGGACATAATTCTAGTAGAGCCAACTGCGTGTAAGTTCGGGGATTTATCAGTTGACCGGTTATATATTATATATTTATATATGTATGTTCATATGTATATTATGTAACTAATCTTATAAAACAATTGTCAGTCATTGATAAAAATGAAGGGCTTTCCCAGAATTTATTTCCCGTTATCTTTATTATAGCGTTTCGAAGAGCCTTCATCGAGCGCTATCAACTAATCAAAAATTTCTCGTAATAAAAATATTCTCGTAATAATACATATGAACATACTCAACATACATACATAGATACGAGAGCTTCAGCTCTTCGTATACGATTATTCACTTCATCGATTAGGTGAGCGATAAGCGCCGTAACGTTTTTGATATCTGTCATTATGTAAGCCTTCGTAGAACAAGGTTAACCAAATTAACATAGAGATAATCCTAAATTTTCAGAACCCTCATAAATTTTTATTTGGGCCAAAGACTCTCAATATACAACTAAGAACAAGCACTACAACAACAATTGTAGTCATAAATTTTACAATCCACCAAGTTCATTTTGTGCATAAATGAAAAGGAAAGAACAAGCAATAATCATAAAATACATACATACATCCATATAGAGTGCACATTAGGGTGTAAAAAAATCTAACCTTTTGAATTTACAGGTTAAAGTTAACCTATAAGAGAATTGAGAAATAAGATTTTTAGCTTAACTTTAATTCTTGTTGGTGAGTAAAACTCGACCTACTGAACGAACATTCGCAACACCATCACACATCTTGATAAGATATTAAAAATAATATTTAGCAGCAAATTGTCCATCAGAGGCAGAGAAGAAAATATAGCAGCCGTAGCTGAGTGTGTACACAAAGGCCGTGGTGAGTCGATTCGGCGCCGTCCGCAGCAATTCGGACTGACGTCGAGTGTTAAATTAAAAGCGTACAAAATACAGCTTGTGCAAGAAGTGAAGCCGCTCGACCTTCCCAACCAACTTCGTTTCGCTCTATGGCTTATGAAAAGTTCCAAGAAGATCCGACATTTTCTTGAAAAATTTTGTTCAGCAATGAGGCCTATTTCTGGCTCAATGGGTGTGTACAAGCTGCATTTGGGACGAAGAGCAACCTAAAGAAATTTAGTTATCACTTCATCCACAAAAACAACCGTTCGGTGTGGTTTACGGTCCGATGGAATCATCAGTCCATATTTCTTCAAAAATGATGCCGGTGAGAAGGCAACCGTCATTAACACGATAACCGACTATTTGATGCCTGAAATTGAAGCTCGTTATCTCGGCTACATTTGGTTTCAACAAGACTGCGCACTTCCCACACATGGAATCAACCAATGGATTTATTGAGAGAACACTTTGTTGAGCAGATAACTTCACGTTTTGGGCCAGTCGATTGGCCACCAAGATCGAGGGATATTACACCATTAGACTTTATTCTGTGCGGATCTGTAAAATCTAAGGACTATGCGGGCAATCCAGCTTCGATTCAGGCCTTGGAACAAAACATCAAATCGCCAGTTACCAGTCGAAATGCTCGAACGATTCATCGAAAATTGAACTCAACGGATGAAGCATCTGAGAGGTAGCCGCGGCTAACCTTAGAAAGAGATAATCTTTGAAAAATAAATGACAAAGAATGTTCTTTCGAATGATAACAAATATTCCCCATTAAATTTGAAGTTTTTGTGCTTTTTTCTTTAAAAAAGGAGGGAACCTCCTTACACAAAGTTTATGAAAATAAAATTTCATTAACGCAAACACAAATTTTAAGATTATAAACAGATTTTTGACGTGTTTTTATGAGAGAATTTGAATGCTCAACCACACCTCTTAAAATTAAGCTAAAAATCCTGCCTTGAAGGTATATTTTTACTCTGTACATTGGCTCCCCCTAATATACACATATTAAACAATTAAAGACACCAACTTTAGCAGCAGTTCTCCATCAGAAGAATAATATAGTAATTAATAAATTAGGAACAAAAGTTTACAATCGTGCAGCGAAAATTGTAAAATATGCACAACAACAACAAGAACAGCAAAAACAGCTACATTGTATTAATATATATGTACATATGTATGTCTAATGTATGTATAAAGTATAAACACTGAAATCCATGCCGCAAATGGCCAAACTAATGACATCATTGCACTGAGCTTCGTAGATTACCACGCTATTTGCTATAATTGTTTTCAACATTTTCAAGCATTATGGCATATGTTCGAGTAAGTCCGCATACATACCAAAGCTACATAGCAATAATATGTAGACGCATAAGATAAGAACAAAATTGGCAGACGATTCTGCTACGCCCTAAAAATTACGTACCACGCGGCTCACTCAACAATAATGCGGCGCCTACAACGCCCTACACCAACAACAGCAGCACCCGTACATGTGCGCCATTGGAGCATGGTAAACACGTTTGTACGTTTAAATGATATACAACATACATACCGACATATGTACTCGTATAAATATATACATATGTAGTTATATAATTCTTTTTGTTGGTGTTATGTAAATTGTATGGCATAAATTTTAATAAAATTTTCCTTTTTGCACATAATTTATGCGAGCAACGAAAACACGCAATAAACTGGCTTAAGTTTACACTGCGTCTAAATTACTTAATTTCACATAAATTTATGCTCTTTATTCAAAGCAGTCGTGTTCGATTCGGCACTTGTCTGCTAGCTACATTTGAGCATTGCAATAACAGAGAGTATGTTTATGACTCGAAAAAGTGGTATAAGTGCTTGCTATTCTATTTTCACTTTATTTATACTAATTGTTTGTTCGATTCGCCATTTGAAGGTGTGTTGAGCAGAAGAAAGTAGTCGAAATAATATATTATTATAAATAATGTTCTCACTACTGTACAGTATATATTATGGTCAAAATAATCGGCCTACTAAGCATACTATTGGCAATATCATAACCTATTTTGAGACCTAGCATTCATTATTGGATAATATTTGACCGCTCGACCTTATCCAGCGATATCGCTTTGCTCTATGGGCTCTTGAAAAATCCCAAGAAGATCCGACGTTTTCGCGCCAAATTTTGTTTAGCGATGAGGCCCATTTCTGCAAGCATTTCAAGAAAAATTACTGCATTTGGGACAAAGCGCAACCTAAAGATATTCCAGAACTGCCATTTCATCCAGAAAAAATAACAGTTTGGTGTAATTTATAGGCCGGTGGAATCATTTCTTCATATTTCTTCAAAAATGATGCCGTTGAAAACGTAACCATGAAACTGAAATTGAAGCTCATGATCTCATCACATCAGTCAATGGATTTATTGAGAGAACACTTCGGTGAGCAGATAATTTCACGTTTTGGGCCACCAAGATCATGTGATATCACACCGTTAGACCTTTTCCTGTGGAGATATGTAAAGTCTAAAGTCTATGCGGACAATCCCGATGCAATTCAGGCCTTGGGGTAAAACATCACACGTGTCATTCGCCAGTCACCAGCCTAAGCTCGAACGAATCATCGAAAACATGACTCAACGAATGTACCATCTGAGACGTAGCCGCGGCGAACATTTTAAAAAGATAATCTTCAAAAAAGAAATGCCAAAGAATGTTCTTTCGAATGATAATAAACATTCCCCATTAAATTCGCAGTTTCTGTGCTTTTTCTTTAAAAAAAAAAGTAGAGAACCTCGAAATGGATCAAATGGTATTGGTCATATACATATCTTAATCTATAAATCCACATGTCAATTGTTATGTACTAAAACTAAAAACCAATCGAATTATTTCAAAATATGTAGACAAGTTTTTGATACGAAGCAAAGTGGCGAATCGAACAAGAAATCGAATCGAGGAAGGCAATGTTGAAGTCATATGTATGTACATATTGTGTAAATCTTCAGACCAAAAAGATATTTATTTAAACCAAATTCACGAGGCCTACATAAATCTATCCCAAATGGTTTCGTCAGAGACGCAACGGTTGCATACTGACGTCAGTTTATACAATATTATTGTGCAAATGTAAAATAGCTAAAAATAGCAGCAAATTGTTATTGCGGAAATTCATTTTGTGGTGTTTTCAGAGTAATTCTGCTCAAATTGCTTGTCAGATATTGCATAAAACCTTATGGAGATACATATCTACAAGTGTAAATATTTAGATTCATATGCATTAGCTGTATTTCGGTGGCCAATGAACGCTGAACCGTTCAATGATGTGATTCTGTTAAAATATGAATCAATGTGTGATATGCTCTTTTGGTTTGGTTTGTATAAGCAACTTTTTTTTCGAAATAGGCGGAAAACCGCAAATGTTGAATTTATATTATGTGGAAATACCGATATTCTTGGAGTGTTGTGTGCAATTAGTATGCAAAGAAGGTAATGTTCCTATTCGCTATCAAAAAAGTCTTCGAACAAGCAAGTTTTTAAAGCAATATCTCAGAAAAATTATTTGTAGTATATATATTAGCTATTATCCGGTAGCCGGACTTTAGGAAATGCTGAATCGAACAAACTGATATAAATCGTAAGAAAGTGCAAATCAATTAATGCAAGCGGAGTATTAGTTTTCATATGGTATCGACTAAGGGGGAGAGTATACAATGTGTTCAACAAACAGTTTTTAAAAATTTTCAGGAAAACAAATATTTTGATCTATGGTACCGAAATAAACTCCATTTTAAGATAAAGATAAAATATTTTGTTGCCGTGTTAATGTAAATATTGTACACGCAGCCGACAAGGTATTTGAGAAATGTATTGCATACCAAGAAGGGTACAAAGTACAGTTTGCTGTTAGCTTGACAAAATGTTAAATGTTTACAGGTTAGTCACCAAGATTTTGCATGCGTTATCTTATCTGTCATATACGAGTATTTGAACAGTTTCAAAAGGGAAGCAATGTAATTTCTAAAAATATCACTTTAAAATATATAACCTGAAAATTAAGGAGTAACATGGGTTTACGGGTTTCAAAAATTCGATTTTTTTTATTGTCTTATTAAATTCTACAACACCTCTAGAATATTGTCCTAAGTTTTCAAGTTGATCCGAGTAATAGTTTCAGAGATACAGCCTTGAGAACTTGTGCGCTCGAGGTTAGCTAGGCTAAGTGCGCCGTCTTTAAACGCGTTTTTCTCGAAACCGTCTTTTTGAAGTCGGTTGGTAAGATTTTTCGAAAACTACTTAACCGATCTTCATGAAATTAAATTAAATTAAAGACTTGGATCAAGGACTTTTTTTCGATTACAACTACTTAAAAAAATGTGCCGAAATTTTAATTTTCTTGTAAAAATATCTATCAAAAATCCAATTTTCAGTTTTTTCCCTTCGTCCCAGTTTTAAGTTGAGGTTTTAACTAAAACACGTATTTTTCACTTTAGATGATTTTGTAATGACTTGTTCTGCCAACTCGGATCGCATCTTTTTTAGTTAAAGAGTTTAATATAAAATCTCAAATCCAAAAATTTCAGAATTTCTTAGCTAATAGTGTAAGTTTGTAACAACAAAAAATTCTAATAAAATATTTTATTCTTTATATGAGAAAAAAGTTGTAGAAAAGAGGCTGGTTTTTACCCGAGGAAACCCCTTAAGAAAATTCAAAAGTATTTGTGTTCACCAGTTACCTCAAAATATATGACCGGAAAATAAATACAGTCTAAATTCGTAAACAAGAAGATTACTAAAAAGACACAGGAAATGGTTTTGAACATGTCAAAATAATTGTTTATCTTTGAATTTAATTCAATTCGGTTTTATCGTTTATATAATATTTTATGCTTGCTTTTCGAATTTCTGCGGATCACGTTACAGTTTGCTCAGCACTTAAAGTATTGCTAAAATTTAACGCAAATTTGTTTTTTGATTTTATGCCAACAAATTGGTGAGCATGATTTTTAAGCGGCTCACAGGTACGTATATGTATTTATATATATATGTGGATATGCGTTTACATAATTTGTTATCTATATACTCTTTTCCAATTGCTGCAAATATTGATTTAAAATTTAAATTTTGTGCTTTTAATTCTGAGTATACTTTTTTATAAAAAAGAGGAGTGCAGTTGCAATTAAATTTATGAGAATGTGTGCGAGTTCGCGGAATTTTTGCAGATAACTGCATGTTTTCTTTAATGTAGTTTGTTTATTTTGTGATGACTGCCGGTGTGTATGAATATGTAAATTATACAAATCCGCGTACATACATACATAGGTACATATGTATATAAATGTTTGAATACCAGTTTTATAAATCTTTTGCTTGCAGGGAAGATCACTTTATTTATTATAATTATCTTTCGGATATTTTTTCACCGCGCTCATCTTCAATATTTTACTGAAGTGCAATGCGTTATTGAATCATACAAAATAGTTTCCAATGAAATTATCATTTTGCTTAACACATTTGCATAAAAGTATTGAGTTGTAGGATGTGATTTGTGTTGAATTAAGTGGTGTCTTCATTGGAGAAACTGGTTATTACAATTTAATTCTGATAGAATTATATGAGACGTTGAATAAAATATAATTATGAATGAACCTTTGTTTTCCTTATTAAAAGGGTATTTTAGTCTGGCTGCCTAAATTTCGATCGTTTATGGCAATTGGTATAAGAGCAATTAATATTTTTACTGTCCATTTTTTATAATTTTTTTATCACGCAAAATAAAATTCAGAAAAATTAATAAATTTTCGAAAAAATTATGCCTCTTGATAGAGGAAATTTCAAGTAAATCGACTGGTTAGAACTAAGAATCGAGACGGCCGTATCGAAAAACGTTGCTTTCGTCATACCCTTAAGCCACGGCACCAAATCGGTTAAAACTTTGAAAATAATTTGAATTTTCGAAAATCCTTTTAGGAAAACATTTTTGAATACCTACAATATCAAAAAATTTAAACAAAAAACTTTCGATTTTTTTTAATTATTTGTAAAAAATTTTCATTTTTTTCAAAGTTTTAGACCAGAATACTCCCATAAGTTAAGGATGCTAAACATATTCGTTATGGACAGAAATATTATTTGGACTACAAACATTTTTTATGGGATTTAAATTTGTTTTGATTTCATTCCACAAATATTTCGAAGGTCAGACCATAAGCAGCAGGAACCGAAATTACAAATTGATATAAGAAATTATTATAGCTATAGGAACTAGTAGGATGATTAACACTGGCATCTTAACCCACAAAAATGTATGTTTTCTAATGATGACCTTGATGTTAATAAAGGGAGCAGATACTTTCACTTTTGGACCGGTCGATTCGTCACCAAAATCGTGTGATATCACATCGTTAGACTTTTTCCTGTGGGAATATATAGAGTCTATAGTATATGCGGACAATTCCGCTTCGATTCATGTCTTGGAGCAAAACATCACGCCTGTCATTCGCCAGTTACGAGTCGAAATGCTCGAACGAGTCACCGAAAATTGGATTCAACGGATGCACCATCTCAGGCGTAGCCGCGGCCAACATTTAAAAGAAGTAATATTCAAAAAATAACTGCCGAAGAATGTTCTTTCGAATGATAATAAAAATTCCTCATTCAATTTGAAGTTTCTATGTTTTTTCTTTAAAAAAGTAGGGAACCTTGAAAAGGACCACCCTTTATATAGACTAGCATTTGACCACTGAAGACTAGGGTAAACATTTTCAGCTAAGCATATATAAAGGTATATAAGTGAGTTCTAAGTTCATATATATTAAGGATAATTCAATACAGAAAAACCACTGACATATTCCTGATTTCTATTTTAAGGTAATTTTAAGCAAATGACTTTGAGGTATTTAGTAAAAAAAAACGTTGAGTCTCGATTAGGCCAATCAGATTATATTCCTCTGCTTAATACTTAAAAACTGGTTAGGCGTTTAAATACAAATCCCACAAGACAAGCTCTATTGAACTTAGGAAGCACCCACACGCTGAGAGTTCAGAACTCTCAAATTATACTAGTACACTATATCTAATTTTCTTTATTAATTTATATAACTTAATTTTCACTCACCATTTTGTGTTATTCGGCCAATTGTATTCGCCCACCGTATGTGTTGCTATGGAATAGCCAAAATATGAGTTCGCATGTGGTCCATACTTGACTATTGGCAAACGATTCTCCAGGTTGAAGGCGTCGCTGTGTGGAATGTGTGAAAAGATGCAGCAAAAGAACAGCACTAAACTTGTTAATGAAAAGCGATGAAGTGGTGCAGATTTAAACTTTGTTGCTGTTTGTAGATTATTGGCACTTTTATAATGTGGATGTGGCAGCGTCGAGCGGCTGGAAGCGAGTGGCGGTTGCTTAATATAATAACCACTCATATTGAATTGTTGTTGTTAAATATCACAAACTGACAAACAAACAAAATTCACTATTTTATTTTCGAAAACACTTTCAGCACTTTATTTAATATTTTATTGTGGTTTCATACGCGTTTTGACACTTTTTCATGCATTTAAATTTAGAGGAAAACTTTTTTAGCGATGCACGCACATATTTATATGCATTTATAATTAATAATATTTTATTTTTATATTTATTTAATTTAATTTGCTATAAATATATTTGATTCGAGTTTCTTTTTATTTTTGATGATTTTTAATTCGATTTTTTATTCGTTATGATATCTAAATAAAAAAGGAGAAAAGGGATGAGAATTTTTAGTGGAAATATTAAATATTTTCGTAAATTAAAATAAATTATAAAATTTAAATTTATAATATACCGATAAATATTTTTGTAGTTACAAAACATAACATCAATAACATAAAGTTGAGACACTAACACAAAAAAAAAAAATCAGTTTGATATTAATCCTAACACTCCTAATGTCAAAATAGCTGTTTTGTTTTCTTTTTATGATGCAGTAATATTCCAAAAAAAATATGTGTGTTTTGAGTGATAACTGAATACGAATAGTGTAAAAGACATAAAATCATCAAAATACATATATACAAGAAAGTCGTTTGAAAAAATATAAAAAAGATTTCATACAAGAACTTTATCTTGATCGGCCAGTTTGTATGATAGCTTTAAGCTATGGTGGTCCGATCAGAATAATATATTCAAAGGCTATATTTATGCCGAACATTTTTTCACACCAAAACTTGATTTTCATCGTTCAATTTTTATGACAGCTATATGCTATAGTGGTTCGATATTAGCAGTTTCCACAAATGGGAAGTCTTTTGAGGAGAAAAATATATGTGAAAAATTGCATATCAATATCTCAAAAACCAAGTTCTCAGTTTTTGAGATAATGATATGCAATTTTTCGGGTATATTATTGTCTCACTAAATTCTACAATTCCTAAGTTTTCAAAATGATCCGAGTAATAGTTTCAGAGGTACAGTCTTGAAAACTTGTGCTCTCGAGGCTAGCTAGGCTAAGTGCACTGCCTTTAAACGCGTTTTTCTCGAAATTGTGTTTTTGAAGTCAGTTGGCAAAGTTTCTCGAGAACTACTCAAGCTAAACAGGTCTTTGAAATACAATTCTTAAAAACTTGGACGAAGGATTTTTTTTTACGGTTACAACCATTTGAAAACAAAAATGTCATGAAATTTTCACTGAAACAATCCGAATGTATGTGCACGAGTTTAGCATATTTTTTTTTTGAAAATTAACCCTAAAAGGTCATCAGTTCAGAACAACTTTATTTTTTTAATTAATATTTTATATTTTTTAAAATTTTTTTATTCTTTAATATTTTATTTCATTTTTTTTTTTTTTTTGCAAAGCATTATAAAATGAAAGATTACTTCCCTTCTTTTCTATGTTATGATACATAAAAATGCGGAAAAGACACAAAGCGCGCAATGTCAGAAGAACGCCAAAGCGCAACAGCAGAATAAACAATAAACACCAACACTAGGCCATCAAATTAGTATTAGCCGCGGTTGTGGCAAAAATAAAACATCAACAACTTGCTTCTACAAAACAAAAACGCCAACTAGACGCTTTAAAAACCGGTCAGCAGTCACGTTGTGAGCGTTTTTTCGACATCTTTTCCGCTTTTCGTTGTTCAAAACGAAATGCTTTATTTTTTATTATTTTTAGCTTAGTTTATCTTTCCGCTACTTTCGCGGCTTCAGTATGCTTTGCCGCTTAAAATGTTTTTACGCTTTTATTCTTTCATTTTTTTATTATTTTTTACTTTTTCTTCGTTTTTTATTTATTTTTATTTCGTTATTTTCACATCCTCTTTCGCTACATGTTTCATACACGTTGCGAGTTGCCTTCTCATGTACGCGGGTTTTCCTGCTGAGCGCGTTCTTATGGCATACCACAAGTGTGAAATTGATTTTACTTAAAGTTGAAATTGGAATTGTGGATAATATGCAAAATGCGCGCATTTAATTTTTTGCACAGATTTGCTAATCGAAGCGTTAAGAAGTGCGAGGTAAAAATCCGGACAGATAAGCGCGCTAATCACAATCGGAACAATCGGAACGTATGTACATATATTTATAGCCCAATTTTTGTTGCCCCCCACCTGTACGTAAGTGTGTGCAAACGTAGCACATTGGAATCGCTGGCACACTCGTGTGCTGCATAGCTTTGCATGCTTGAAGAGCAAAACACGTTGTAGTGGTGCCACATTGTTGGCTACGCATTGCATTCTAAGCGCTGCTACGCTAGAGCTGTATTCAAGACGTGCCCAAATACACTGGCAAGCAGGTCTCTCTAGTCAATTCGTTGCACTAGCACATTGGTGTGACTTTGGATGTGCAGCAATGCTGAACAGTTAACCTTGGCAGGCATGTACATATGTATGGGTGTATGTACATTTGTATATAGTATGTATGTACATTTGTTCAACACTATGCATGCGCGTAAGAAACGTATGGCTAAGCAACAGGTAGTGTCGCTGTTTTGCACTCTTCGCTGTATTTTTTGTTGTTATTTATTCAGATTACCTATACTATGCACAATTATTGTTTGTTTAGCTTTGCATTGTTGCTGTCGCTGCTCTGTTTGTGCACATGTTTTGCAAATTAACTTGAGAAAATTTGTTTGTTTGATTTGTTATTAGTAAATTAATTTAAAAATGTTGATGCAAATATAATTATTGTATATAATATTTTTTTTTTTCAATTTCGCTTAACTTGAAGCAAATTCTCACTTTTCTAAACATTTATTGAATTTTTATTTAAAATAATTTGCGATTATATGTATATTATTTACAAATTAATTTAAATATGTTAATTTATATTTAATGAATTATAAGACTTTTTCAATTTCAATTAATTTGTAGCAATTTAATTTTTTTATTTTACTTTTTTGTAATTTTATTAATTTTTAATTATTTTTACATGATTTTATTCTTACTTTTCTATATATTTATTCAATTTTTTCTATAATATTATATAATTTGCAATAATTCGTTATTACCAACTTAATCTAAATATATGTACAAAATTATATGATTTTCTTTATTAAATTAAATTTAATTTGAAGCCCTTTTATAATTTTTTTTGTTTTATTAATTGTTTCATTTTAATATTCTTACTTTAATTTTTACTTTTCCTAGTATTTATTTAAAATCTTTTAGTTTATATAATTTGGTCAATTTATTTAAATTTTTTTCACTTAATGTTGTTATTTTGTTTTATAAAGATGTATTTCTAAATATTCACGATTCATTTTTAAATTTTTATTCAATTTGATTTCATTACATACAAAATCAAATTTTTTGTCAATTCAATTTATAATTTTAATTGATGTATTGAAGTTGTGCATTCTTTGCGAACAGATTTTGTCAATTTAATTTTTTTTAATTTTTTAAATAAAAGAGTTTAATAAAAAATTAATAATTTACAGAAATAAATTTTATACTAAATATGTAATAACTAAATAAAAAAAGTTAAAATCAATTTCTGTAATAATTTGTTTTATTTTTTTTAATTGTTAACAAAATTATATTAATTTATTCATTTAAATAAAAAAATAGTTTTATAAATTAATTTATAATAGTTTTAAAGAATTTTGTATTAATTAAATTATTTTATTTGATTTGTATAATATTTATAAGTAATTTATTTTTAGTTCTATTTAATTTCAGTTAAACTTATTTAATTAGTTAATTTTTTTTAATTACGTTTTCTTTAAAGAATTATTTTTAGTTATTTTATTTAATAATACTTAATTAACATAATTAAATTTTTTACTAAACATTGTATAGCTAAATTAAAAAACTAATTTCTGTAATAATTTATTGTATAAATTTTTTAATAATTAATTAAATTTTTTACATTAGTTTATTAATTGAAATAAAAAACTAGTTTTATATATTAATAATATAATATAATTTCATATTAATTCTGTAATAATAATTTTATTTTTATTTAATTTTTATAATATTAATTTGTAATTTGTTTATAGTTTCATTTCATTTCAGTTAAACTTGTTTAATTTATTTATTTTTTATTTTTGTAATCAAAAATAATTATTTTTTTTTATTATAGCTATATTTTTTTAAAATTATAAATTCACATATGTATATGTACACATATTTGAGTAAATCCACCTATTTATTATATTACGTTATTTAATTTTTAATTAAACTAAATAATAAGTTAACACTCATACGCGAACATATTAATATTTTCCTTTATATGTACATTAAATAAATTTACCTCACTACTATTTTTATTTATGCACATTAAAAAATTAAGCAGAAAAAATTTAATTGATTACTGGTAATTATTTAAGACTTCTTAATAGCACTTAATTTTTTAATTAATTTAATTTTTAGTTTTAAATATTATATTTCTTATTATTAAATTTTAATTAAATTTGGTTCAGTATAATTTTTTAATAAATTATTTTCTGTAAATTTAATTTTTTATATTAACTTTCTCGATTTTCTTGAATTCGTTTCACCTCATTTTAATTCAGTTTTTTTTTCATTTCAGTTATATTTAATTAATTAATTATTTTTGTACTTTTAATTATTATCATTATTTACGTGATTAATTTTTTATTACCTATTATCACTACTACTATTAATTTGTTTAAAGTATAATATACATATGTATAATGATTTATATTTTATTTAGTCTTCAAAATTTATCAACGCTCATACTAGTACATATTCACAATTTGCTTTCCATTTAGCCAAATTAATATTATATTTACTGATTGTTTTTTTTTCACTTCTGCAAATTTACGGCTGTAAGCACAATATATTAATTTCGTTTACTGTTATTTATTTAAGATATTTACTCCTTGAACATAAACTTAATTGGCGAGCAAAAGCTTCACCCGCGATTCTTATCAACCTATTAGATTTCACCGGTAAGTCAGCGCTTATCACTAGTAAATATGATCATACGCACATGCATATACATACATACATATGTATATGTAAAAAGCAGATAAACTTCGTCACCGCAAAACAAAATTCAGTAGATAGTACTTCATAAATTAACAAGCTACACATACAAGTATATCGTGCACGTAAGTATAAAGTTTTCTAGTACTAATATTTCCACGATTCCATACACAAACGAGCAGTTTACTAATTGTCACACTATTGAATTCTTATCGACGTCGGCATTGATTGTCCACACGTACTATTTTAACTTCGTGCACATACATACGAAATAAATGAACGAACTTGTAAACAAACAATAACACTTATACAAGAGCATGTATGAACCTGCATACCAATGAAAACAATATACCGCTAAAGCAAATACACTTTTTTACCACTGGCTGTATAATAATAAAAACACATACACACCAACAAAAAAATTGCGATTACATACACCTGTGTATTTTTAATTCTTACTTAATTTATAATAATCTATGCCACGCTAGCTTACTTATTTCAAACACATCGTTTTCTACTTGGACAATGCGTAAAAATATTTTCAATAAATGTGTAAATTTATTCACTTATAGTTTACCGTTGCTCTTATTCGTTTCGAATGCGCATAATTAAAAGGCACAATTTTCAGCATTGAAAACAGTAAATTATGTATTTAAAACAATTTGAATATCATTCCGTTTCTTATTCGAATTTCGTTATATTTATAACTCGTTACGTTTAGACGCGTTTGGAAACACTCAATTTTTGTATTATTTTTAATAATTCTAATAAAAACATACTTCGTTTTAACACACATAAACGACGCGTATGCGCGCACCCATCTAATACCGGCGTTTCACAAAATACAACTGAAGAAAATTTACAATTTTTGTTCGTCCATACCGAATTGTGCGCTAACCGAGGTTGCATGTTGTATGCAACACGTTTGTAGGAAAAAGTGTTAATGTAACAGAAAATGTTAAGTTATGTTTTCTTAACAGAGAATGTTATCATTGTCTGTTACGATTAACTGTCCTTTTTAACAGCATAACGGTATATACATATGTATTAGGGCTTTCAAAATTATTCGAATAACCCGAACCCTTGAGTAAAAATTGAAATACCTTGATGAAACTTGGTATGCGGGTTCCTTAGTACAAAAAGAATTACGAGTGACAAAGAGGGACAGAGGGCACAAAGGACAACTGTGGCTAAAATTTTTTGAAAAAGTGTGCGCTTGTCCTCTAATAAATTTAGTGTACATATCTCCTAAACTACTAAAGCTGCAACAACCAAATTTGCTGAGTGCAAATATTATAAAAAATCCTATCGACCGTGTGAAAATGTATGAAATCGGAAGATATCACCGCTCACTCCTCATATAACGGTACTGTTCAAAACTACTAAAAACGTAATAAATCAATAACTGATTACGCCAGAGACATTAAATTTTACCACCAAGATGCTATAAGAAAGCTTTATGGAAGCGGGTGTGAAAATAGACGATAGGTGTGGCACCGCCCACTTTTTGGTAAAATTTCATATCTCGGGACTCGGCCGATCGATTTTGACAAAATTTAGTACGTGGCATTCTCCTCATATTTCTATATCACAGTACTCAAATGGACAGAATCGGACAACGCGCTTCAGATCTTCAGTTTTTAATACACAAACCAAGAAGAAATTAATATAACGGGATAAAACTTTGCACGAATAATGGCATTAGTGTGTGCCTCCCTGTGACCCTGTGAACAATTGTTTAAGTCCTGTGTATCAAAACTGGGTTGAATCGGGTCAATATCATATACCTAATATAAAGAACCTTTCACTTTTTAATTTTGCATGCAATAGACAGGAATTTCCAGAGCTGCTGTAACACCTTAAATAACGGTTTATAGTTGCTTCTCACGTAGTGTTGGATGTCTTACATATAGATTGCAAGGAATTATGGATCAGCTCAATAATATACTGATATAAAATTATCGCAAAAGTTAGCCTTACAGGAAGAAGAATAACAAGAAGCATACCAGGAGCTGTGTATAGAGTTTCCAAGAGGCAACAATTTGACGAAAGCGAACAGCCTTAATTCCTTGACGCTATCTGACTTAAAATTAGTTGTGAATAAAAGTTGAGTTAAAATTAAAATACACTTATTTATCATATACACTTCTATTATTTTGAACATAACTGTATATATGTAAGTAGATTCATATATTAACATAATTAAACAATTTGCATATTTTATATTTTTATGCAGTTATCAGTTTACTTTCTACGAAAATTTTAAAATTTTTTTCGAATATATATTTATAGCAGAATATTTTACCCAAAAGAAACAACATTAAAATTAAAACTTATTACCTAAATTTTACAAATTATTTTCTACACAAAATAAAAAAAATAATCATAATTCAAATCAAGCACACAATTTATTCACAGTGTACTCACCTGTTGTTAAGTGTCAAAAAAATCCGATTGACATTTTAATAAATTCGAGTCAAATTGAAAATTTCCAAAAAACCTATAACGAAATATAATTTGCAATTTTCAAACGACTGTAAAAAGTATTTCATAAAGAAAAGCATCTAATTTATTGCAACAAATTAACCACTTACCGATGGGTGCTGGAAATTCCACGCCACAAACGGCGCACATCATCAATCCAGTGCGTGCCAGCGCCATACACGTCACACCAAGCGTTATAAATCGCCTGGAAAGTGCCAAGCAACAAATTGCCGAAGTTGCAGTGCCGGCACCAACAAAAGACGAACCCGTACATTGTGCACGCTGTTGCACCTGTGGCTTCTTCAAGGGCAAAGACAAAGAGGCCAGCTTGTTGGCGATGAAATCAAATGAATTGCAGGAAGCGCAATATGTGAAAACTTTGGAGAAATTGGAAGCCATGCTGGGCAAACCCGTACGCTTTGCTGCAGTGCACAGCGAGAACCTGAAGAAATTGGAGCACAAACTATTGAAATGCTATGCAGATAACCCACGCCAGCCGCTGGTGTGTGCCGATGCAGCGAAGGAATATCAGAATTTCGTTTTTAAGCAACAATTCGATTCGATACTTAATGCTAAACATATAACAACACAAAAACATCAATAAACTTGTATTTTCACTTAATTATACACCACTTAATGACCGATTTACCGAATTTAATTGTTTTGCGGCGGAATAAACGCACTTATACGCGGAAATCACAGTTTTAGGCGCGAGCAACTGACTTTTCTCACTTATGCGATGACGGATGTGAAAGGTGCAGTGGCGTTCAAACTGTGCTGTGCTTTATTTACCACGGCTGTCAAAATGCAAAGTTTAGTCAATTCAATGGTCTTATAGCATCAATTTTATTGCACATTTCATTTTTTATTATATTTTACGTGAGTATTAGTAGGGGATGGATGAAATTAACGCATATAATTTTTAATAACAATAAATCTCTAGTAGCATAGCAAGTTCGAAGGGATCCAAATCCTTTGGCTTAAATTAATTATTTATTTCTTTATTTTTTTCTAGTATTAAATAAAAAATGCTTTTAGGAGTGAGCTTTCTCAGCATTTGTGAGTATTTCTCTCATCAACTAACGAATTACACATACACGTATATGCTTGTAGTAAGCTCCCACGTTTATCAATGAAAATTGCGAACAAATTTTGCTAAAATACATTCACTTTCGAGAATAATTCTCTCAGTAATAATCCAACGCGGGCGTTGAGCACTTGTGAAATCTGCTGTGCGGGGAAAATCAAACTTATACTAATTGTAAAAATAAGTAGTGTTAAGAAAGTGAAGTCTGATTAAATATTGCTTAGTGAGGCAAGTGAAAAAACCGTCGACGGTAACAAAGCTGGACAGTTTCTAAAAATAGAATGTAAGAATTGATTTATGAAAAGTCTATAGTTCGCAACAATTGTACATACAATCTATGTATAAATGTTTGAGAGGGTAGTTGAAATTCTTGTGGTGTGATTTCCGATGCTTCGTCGGTGTGCGATGACGCGGAGAAGGCAAATGAATATGTGCGTCAGCTGGTGCGTGGCGGCGTCGCTCGTCATCAACTGCGGGGATCAAGTGTTGTTGGCTGTGTGTGTGTGTGCGTTTGTCACGCGAATATTATGTAAATCAGCTGGTTTAAGTGCTGCTCTTGCGTTCCATATAATACTGCCTTATGAAATGCTGACTTATGACTTGAAATTACAGGCATGTGAATGAGCGATTTGTTATTTAGAAATTATATTTATTTCTCGTGTTTATTTCTTACGCTAATGTCATTTCTAAACAAACAATTCAAATTGCATGGCGAATTGTCGTATAATAAAGGTTTTAAAATTGCTTGTGACAGATCAAATTACAATTATATGATAGTAATCATGATTTACATTGCATTTTAAATACAGATACATACATATGTACATATGTTTATATGCATTTAAATTTTTATGTATGTTTATTGAGAATCATGCTTGGCTTTAGTTTGGAGATAAAGTCTTGTGACAAAATCTTAATCAGCGTTATCATAACACGTAGAGATTATAGGGTAGCGCATTATTGGAAGCGAAATTGCCAGCTGATGAAATTTGTTTCGGATTGTATACTGAAATTGCGCGCGCAAAACGTATTAATACCTTTTTTTTTGACGGGTGATCCAAGTAGAGGTTTTTTTAAAGCCTTTTTTGACAGATCACGCATACTCACGTCGAGCTGTCCTGTTATTTTTGTTCAGTATTGTTTAACATTTCATCATGGAAAGACTCTGTGTTTTTTTCTTTAAAAAAGTAAGGAACCTCGGATCTGCTTCTAGAATGACTCAAATTTATTTATGCTCGTGTGAAGTTTGTTCTTCATTTGTCAATTAGTGTGTGTTTGGTAGCTGTTTGTTTACGGTGCAAATCGTTTGTCTGGCGATTTTTATTGCAGATAAAAATTGAATAACATGTGTGCTCGAAAATTTATAATTCGAATATAATCACGGCTCCAGAATTATTTAAAATGTGTGTGTGAAGGTCGTGAAGTCATCGAAAACTTACCTCGTCCATCCCGCTTTATTAATGACGATAGCGTCAAAAAAGTTAAAAAACAAACCGTGCTCGGAAATCGCCGTGTTAGCGTCAGTGAGGATCTCAGAATCTCTTGTGGATCGACACAACACATTTTGGTTAATGTTTTGGGTATGAATCCATGTGCCTATGCTAGACTCGTATCAAAAGAACTGAATCTTGTGCGTAAACAATATCGAGTACAGGTCGCAAAGTAGCTCCTTGACAAAATAGCTGAGTGACATGATGTGGGTTTATGAATAGATGTCGAAATTGTCCAATAAGTCAGCGAATGGCACTCTAAAAATTAGTCGAAAGCGAAAGAAGAAACAAAAATTGAAGACGCTGAAAGCCATCCTAGTCGACGCTAATAATAAGTGTGTGGAAATTTGGATTAAGCGTTGGCATGCTTGTATGGTTTTAAAAAAGCTTATTTTAAAGCCGATAAATACTAAACAACTTAAAAGCTAAAAAATCTCCTAGTATTTACGGTATTAAGAGTAATTGTCTGAAATCTCTACTCAATAAAAATGCTTGTTTACGGTAGATAAGGCAATTATATAAAAACTCTTATTATTATTGAAATTATTAGTCAATATTAGTCGACACCACTTTTTTATACTTGTCAGCGATATCTCATATAGCGAATGATTATGTGTAAAACATTGAAACCTCGAAGTTATCATCTGATCAAAAATTTGACTCGCAAAACGAATAAATCAAATTTTTTTCCTAGATTATTATATCCTATTTTAATGTTTGAGTGAAGTTTGATCTCCATATGTCGATTAGTTTTGTTTTTGAGCTGTTTGTTTACGATGCCAACAGTTTGTTTGGCGATTTCGACCATAGAAAAAAACTAAGAATAATGAGTTTACTTGAAATTTTGTGTTTCCAATGAAAACACGGCGACTGAAGTTTTTGAGTAAGTGACGATAAAATTGAAAAAGTGAGAGAAACAGTGCTTGAAAATCGCCATGTTGGAACCAGAGGGATAGCAGAGGACATGAACATCTCTTATGGATCGATGGAACATATTTTGGTTAATGTTTTGGGTATGAAAAGTGGTAGATGGTCATATCAAAAGACCTCAATGTTGGAATCAAAGAGAGATAGCAAAGATGCTGGGGATATTCATGACAATATTAATATGACGTCAAACTGTCCAGCAAATCGCTCCAAAAATGAAACGAAACCAAAAAAACCAAATTCGCTGAAGGCACTGAAGGCATGTTTGTATTGACTCAGGAGCCTCTTTTGAAGGCGATAATAAAGATTTTTTATTAAAATAATGTCATCCTTGGACAAATTTCGTAATATTTTGTAAACAAAAACGCAATTGATGCTAACATAATTGATTAACAAAAATAACAATTAATTAATTGAATAATTGAATTAAATAACTATTAATTAATTACACAACAATTAATTAATAGATTACTCACTGATAAAACTTTCAAGGAACTTCCAAACCATTTTTTAATATTTCCATTTAGAAGTATAAAGAGTCGCTTTATAAATTCAAGTTTTCATTGATATTTGCTGATCCAAACTATTTCATACAGCTTTTGTTTACATTACGTATTTGCAATTGTACTTATATAGATTGTTATATACTTTAGTATACATGCAACGTACACATACATATATTTTCCTATAGTGACGAGGAGAAACATAGGAACTTACTTAAATAATATATACAACAAAATAAAAGCTTTCAAATGCCAAGTTCAATGTCTCTCGCACATGTGCTTTACCTCTCTTAGTTGTTTTTTACGCATATATACAAATGTATGTATGTATGTATACATAAATATGCACGTAAGCGCAAGTGTTTCTAACCACAAGTGCATTTCCTGAAACAAATAAAATTTCGCTTTCACCCGGCTGTAAGTTGAAGAGTGTTGGATTTAATATATGAGTGTTCAGTTTGAGGTAGATTATAATAGTATTTAAGGTCTAGATTTATATAGTATTTAAATTTGATCAACCTCAAATGCTCTCTAGAAGATATTGTTCGTACAATGACCTGCAATCGAAAAAATCACCAAAATTACGAAAATGACGGAGTTAAACAAATTTTCGACCTTTTCAAAAATTTACAGAATGTGAAGAAAAAATTTGATACTAACCGCATCATTAAAATTTTGTTTTGGAAAAAACGCTTAAGAGTTTTCTGGGTTTCCTCGGGTAAAAAACAGCCTTTTTTCATATAAATTTTTTTCTCATATAAAAGATGAAATATTTTATTAGAATTTTTTATTTATTCAAACATACACTATTAATAAAGCAATTTTGAAATTTTTGAAAAAGATATTTTAAGCTCGGCCATTATGACGCAATTTCCGGTGACCCCTCGGAAAAAAGATGTACCCGTGTTGGTACGATAACTCTTTACAGGATCATCTAAAGTGAAAAAATACATGTTTTAGTTAAAACCTTAACTTAGAACTTGGACGAAGGAAAATAATACTGAAAATTGGATTTTTGGTAGACATTTTTACAAAAAAATTATAATTTCGGGACATTTTTTTTCAAATAGTTGTAATCGAAAAAAATCCTTCGTCCAAACCTTTAAGAATTGTATCTCATAGACCTGTGTAAAATTTCAAGAAGATCGGGTGAGTATGTAGTTCTCGAGAAACCTTGCCAACTGACTTCAAAAACATGGTTTTGAGACAAACGCGCTTAAAGACGGCGCACTTAGCCTAACTAGCCTCGTGCGCACAAGTTCTCAAGGCTGTATCTCCGAAACTATTACTCGGATCAACTTGAAAATTTAGGACACTATTCTAGAGGTGTTGTGAATTTAATAAAACAATAAAAAATTCGATTTTTTGAAAACCGTAAACCCATGTAACCACTTAAAGATAAACTGATTGAGTTGATTGAACTGAACGGCTACATTTTAGAAACCTGTAACTCAAAAAATAGTTGAAAAATTCAATCAAAATTTTTGTATACAATTTTTAAAGGTATAGACTATCGAAATAAGCAAAAAAACATAAATTTTATTTTATCAAAATTTCACGTCAGCTGAGCCCGTTGAATTAAATATGGATCGAACAAATCGATACTTAGCTCGGTTTTATAACATTATGCATAGACTAATTAGGTGACTAGTTCGAAATTTCTACGATATGCATGCAACAAACGTAAATATGTATGAATTTCTATAGGAGTGCTTATTTCCACATTTTTCAATTTTTTTATTACAGATATAGTTTAGTAATAATAAGCTTGCTCGCATGCATGCCATTCTACACACGAAACTGCAATAAATTATGAATGCGATTGTTAGCAAGAAGCTTCAATAAAATCTAAATTATTTACGATTAGGATAAGTACATAAGTAAATAAGTACCTAATCGCAAAAAAAAACACATTTTTCTAAATGAAAATTTTTATTTAACAAATAATACATCTCAAAATTTCTAAAGTATTCTAGCTATATATTGATGTTTGTCTTTCAGCAAAAACCCAAATTCGATATACATTTTCAAGTTCGTACACGTATTTCCATAATGAATCAAGAATTTTGCTCATTTGAACTCATTATTCTGAAAGCGTATTGCCTACTTTTAGGCGCCGACACAATTCCGACAAGATCACTATGGTGATAATGTTGTATAAATATATATTTTTTTAAGAATTAAATATTCTATAATTATTCTTTAATACTATATTTTATTATTAAATTTAATTTTCCATAATTATTCTTAAATATTATATTTTCTTTTTTATAGATAAAATAAATTCATAGTAAAAATGGTCGCCACATTTACCCTAAAGTTCCTAAAGTCACAATGGCGCAGTTTTGCCAATGCCCACCCTTTGGCCAGGGGTGTCATTTCGTATGCAGTAATATGGCCCACAAGCAGTCTCATACAACAAACAATTGAGGGTAGAGATCTCAGTAAGTCAAACGCATTAAGAAAAATTATAATAATATATAAATAAATAATAAATTTTATTTCCATAAAGAAACTTACGATTGGATGCGTTGTCTGCGGTATGGTGTGTTCGGCGCGCTATATGTGGCGCCTACACTATATGGTTGGGTGCGTCTAAGCTCTGTCATGTGGCCGCAAATGAATTTACGAGTTGGTATTACAAAAGTATGTACAAAATATTGAAGGTGAAAGATTCACAATATTTTTATCATATATGTATATATAGATTCTTATATAATATTTTTATTTCATATCATTCTGCTTACAACAGGCTGCCGTCGAACAGATCTCATATGGCCCCTTCGCTGGTACCAGCTTCTTCTTTCTTATGAGCTTAATGGAAGGACGTAGCGTTGAAGAGGCTGTGCAAGAGGTCAAAGATAAATTCCCAAAAGCATTCGAGGTATGTACATACATACATATATACTTATAACCCCTTAATCCACTAGCAAGTCAGAAAAAACGCTTTTTTTGCAAATTTTTTTGAAAAAGGTATTAATAAATAAGTTATTATTAAATAAATAAATAAAATTAATGCATATTTACAGAATTAGTATATGTATTTTAATAAACGGCGATTAATTTTGATACATTTTTAATACCCTTGATCTCGTGGCCAATCTCCAGGATAACCTCCGAAAAAAAATGTTTGTCTGTGAGGAAGTTTCTTTTGCTTAAAATTATTTCAAATCCGTATCATATATGATTTTTTCATATATCAATATTTTCATTTTTTGTAAAGTCATTGATTCCCAAAAAATAAGTCGCTTATTTTGTGAAACAATTTACACTTCTTAGTAATTCCAAAAATCGTAATTTTTATCAAAAATCTTATTCTTTTGATCGTTATCTGACAAATATATCTAAATGTACTGTGTATCTAAGAAGCTCGTGTGAAAATTTCAATAAGTTCGGTGAAATTTTTTTCCTCAGACTCTGAAACGTGCATTTTTTTCTCCAAATGAGTTTAACATTTTGAAAGTCAAATATATTAAATTAAAAAATTATAAATACGCTCATGTTTCTGAAACTATTTTCCGGAACAACTTTAAGTTTTCGAAAAATACTTTCAAATATTCTACATATTGGATAGTCGAAAAAGTCCTTTTGTATTTCTAATCAAACTTCAACTTATTTTTTTATATTTATACTAATAAATAAATAAACACATATAAACCATTTTGGTCGACCACTTTTTGCCATTTTTTCCACTAGAGGCATTATTCCATCAGTGTAAATCGACATTTCAAAATTTCCAGAACGGAAGCGAGCGAACCATTGTTGTGCTACTCGAACTGTTACGGCATCGTCTCCGTAAACTTCACAAATTCCATTGGTTTGCGCGGCATTCTTCCTTTTTTTATACAAAAATTTCAAAATATAGCGAATTTTTCATTATTTTTACTCATTTTTGAACAGCTGTAATTTTTTTCAACTTTCCCGAATTAAATTTTTTTGTTAAATGAAGCTTAAAATCTCACCTTTCCAACACTATATGGTATGACACAATGTGATTGGTAGCACTGGATATATACGACTGCAACGACATCTATTGACAAAATACGAAAATACTTTTTCGACTACACAATATATTGGTTATATCTGACTGCGAAGGCGGACATTTTTTTTTTGTTTTGAAATTCAGCAGGCAGTGGATATAACTTCTTCAACATACATGCATTTATAGTTTCATTATTTATAATTTGGTGTTTTTTTTCTTCCTGCAGGTTGGCATTTGCATCTGGCCTGTCATTCAGACAATAAATTTCTCCATGGTACCTGAGCAACATCGTGTCGTTTTCGTTAGTATCTGCAGTTTGGCTTGGACCACATTTCTAGCTTATATGCATACAAAACATGTAGATGAAGAAGAAAAGGAGACACCCAGCAACGAAACGAGGCTTTCACAGCAAGCACCGTTGACACAAACAATGGCAACAACAACTAATGAGAGCTTAGTTGTCAAAGTCAAACGTGCACTTGCCCTTTAAATACATTTCAAGTGTGTTAGCGGTATTTAACTGCAGAAGGAATGGGAAAACCAATATGTGATTAAAAAATAGTTCAATTGATATTACATAATATTAATAATACAAAGACCTTGTTAGCTAGTTTTATGCGTACTATAAGTATTACGATGTCGACACCCATTTAGACGAATTTAAATGCAAATAAATAAATAAATGTGCATTTATTTTGAAGATCATAATATGATTGCCTGTTATTAAACAACCTGTAACTAGAGAATACAACAAATAAATTATTTATTTCAGCGAAACAGATTTTCTTTATACAACACCTGTAGTTTTAATTGAGAATTTGTTAGTTGAGCCATTGAAAATGAAGCAGAGTTTGCGCTGTCGATTACCACTGTTTAATGATTTAAATTAAATGTGAAGTGTGCCGCCGCTCCTCCGTTGATTAGTCACCCCAAACTAATACAATAATCATCGGCAATAATTCGGCAACAACGAGTGCCGGCAATGAGAGATCGTGAACGTGAAAAGAGAGTACTCAAGTGTTAGCGTTCACGTGTTTTCAGTGAAATGGACAATATCACACAACAGCGGAGTGATCGTGTTTTGTATACAAGATAATGGTTATTTACGATCTTCCTTTTCCTGTTCGAAAAACTGTGCTAAAGCCCATGAAAAATAATTAGCCTTAAAGGTATATACATACATATGTACATATACTCAAATCTCTAACGGAATTATTTGCATATTTATAATTCTATTTATTCCGCAGATTTAGCAGAAATTAATAAATCCCATAAGACATGTTCATGTACATATGCGTGCAGCTCTTTCTTTTCCCGCTAATCACTGCTGTTTAATAACTAAACACGCAATTCTGATATGTCTTTATTAACACTTCGAAAAAAACTGATAAAATTTAGTAGTAGGAATTTTTTAATGGAAGTTTTTTCAAACACATTTACTTTGGGAAAGTTTTCTGTCAGAAGTTAAAAAGATAAAAGGTATATATTTCGTGGTTAAAAGCGCTGTGGTGAAACAAGAGTCTTTAGATATGATTTTTGTATCACATAGCACTTGTCTTTAAATCTTCTTTTGTCATCTTTGTGTTGGCTCTCATGCTTCAAGTCTAGTTTAATAAATTTCACATCTTTGAAAGGTGCTACTTGAGCCCTTTCTATAACATTATTCACGTTTGAAACTCGAAAATGTTTTCAGAAAAAGAAAATGAAAAAGAAAACATCCTTTGCCATTTGTGGTATTCAACGCGCTAAGGTAAGATCTATGAAGGACATATTTCCTAAAACACTTAAAAAAAACTCCTTTACAATAAAGACTATTCAAAAAAATTGCGCAATTTAAGATCAGGCTTAATCATACTGCTTCTATAAAAGAAATGCTTTTATATGATAATCCTCTGACTCTCTAAAATTGCTGAACCTACTGAATTGAACTACCGTTTAATCTCTTTGAGCTCTCAAAAACATCCATAGGAATAGAAATATAACAGAATTAACCTTAAACTACTCTCTAAACCCACGAACTAATAAAAATTGTTTAAAAATCCATAGTAAAAGATATATAACATAAAACTTAAAGTGATATCCAAAATTATATTTGTTTATTCAGAAATATTTCTTCTTAAGACTATCTTTTATTAGTTTTGAAACATATACGAAGTAAGTCAAATAAATTCGTGATTAGTACCATTATTTATAGAGCTATCCATGTACTGTTCGCCGAAATATAGGCTTCTTTTCGATATCCTTATTTATTTTAAGTGTGTATATGGATTGGAAACTGAATGTTAAAATATATCGAAGAAAATCAGCTAGATATATGTTTCCAAAACGGTGTCTTCATATTTTAGAAACTCATTTCTGAATTCCGATCTATACATCATAAAAAAACTACCCTTCTTGACTTATTTTGATATAAAATAAAAATTTTTTGTTTAAAAATCCTTTGCTTCCACGGAATTATTATCTATTTTGATACACTGAATCAAAGCTTGAGTTATTTAAATATGAAAAATTAATTATTTTATATTATTTTCATAATATATTTGCCATAATATACTTCGATTCTCTTATCTTTCGTTTTTTCCGCTAATGTAATATTTAGGTTAAGAATTGTAGGCGTAATTGGCTTTATTTTTATTTTCAGCAGAAAAAATATCATAGATTAAGATTGTTTACAATAAAGTAACAACAAGACCTTTCGACTTTTAAAAGTCTTAATATATTATATTATTATATACACGACAAAATGATTTTATGTATGAAAAAGTAAGGGAGTTGAGGTTCGGCTGCAACCTTTATTAGCATTTATACGCTCGCAATTTGCAACATTCAAATACAGAGGCAGATATACATATGCTGGAAAATGTCATCAGGAAGTATTTTTTTTATTTTAGGTTTAAGGTGTCTTAAATTGTGTTATGTAGGTTGTAGTCCGATTTCGTCCAATTCTATGTTCTAAAATTTTGTAATAACCGAATATACTAAATTTGGATGAAATCGGTTAAGTAGTTTCTGAGGTAAAGGATTTATTTCACTGTAAAGTAGGTTAATTTTTACAACAATTCCCATGAAATATTTAAGCCCTATCGAGGCTGTATGCAATAAACATATTAAGTTGCAGGGGTTGACGGGTTTCAGCAATCGAATTTTTTATTTTTATTGTCCTATTAAATTCTACAATACTTCAAGAATATTGTTATAAATTTTCAAATTGATCCAAGTAATAGTTTCGTAGTTACAGCCTTGAGAACTTGTGCGCACGAAGCTAACTAGGCTAAGTGCGCCGTCTTTAAAGACGTTTTTATCGAGACTGTGTTTTTAAAGTGGGTTGGCAAGATTTCTCGAGAACTACTCAACCCATCTTCATGAAATTTTACACAGGTCTTTGAGATACAATTAATACTTGAACGGAAGATTTTATTTGATTCTAATTATTTGAAAAAAAAATCGCGAAATTTTTAATTTTCGTAAAAATGTCTGCCAAAAATTCCATTTTCAGTATTTTTTTTCCTTCGTCCAAGTTCTAAGTTAAGGTTTTAACTAAAACACGTATTCTTTCACTTGGATCCTGTAAGAAGTTATCCTGACAACGCGAGCGAACTTGTACCAAGTTTCATCAAAATGTCTCAATTTTTACTCATTACTCAAGGACAGACAGTTACACGGAATTCAACTCGCCTCGTCACCCCGTTCATTTATATATACAAACTCGATATCTATCTATCTCAATTAGTTTTAGTGTCACAAACAAGAACTAGCACTGAAATAGCTAGGTGGACAAAACTATTATACTCCGTAGCAACATGTTGCGAGAGTATGAAAAATGTTTTGAAATTACTCATATTTTGATTTAAATTATTATTGTATTTCGATTATCTTAATTACCAACTGTCTGGCTATTACTGCTTCCTCTTCTTCTTCGAGCACGCGACTGCTTTCTCATACATCCTGATCCGCGAACTAATGCCCACTCACCGATTGCGTCCCGCTCTCACGCTCGGCAACATCAAGCAGCAGGTAAAATGTTGATAAGCGATCTCAAATTTTCCACTAGATGCGATTTCCAGACGGTATAAAAACCGTGCGAGAGCCAAAAGTAAGCGAGACACGCGTTTGGCCAATTGAACGGAGTGAATGTAGCAGAAGCGTGCAATGAAAAGAAGTTCTACACAAAACAAAACATTCGCAAGCGCGCGACATTTCTAAAAATCGACTTTTGCAGACATTACGAAATACAACACAACAACAACATAAAACTATTGTTGTTACTGGACAATTAGAAAGCTACTCAGTGTTACAACAACCAGGAAAATAGGTGAGTAAATATGTGCAAGCGAAAATTTTTAATTTCAAAACGAACACGTAAATGGAAATCGAAATGGAAAAGAATTTGCGAGGGCGGTAGCCACGTCAAAGAAGTGCAAGCGGAAAGTTTTGCTATAAAAAAGAACATTTTATTCGCAAAAAAACACAAAAAACAAAATTGCTTTGCAAAAAAAAAAAACACAAACAAAAACAAAAAAGTATGACCAAAACAAAAACAGTAAAAAAGTATAATCAAAAAAACAACAAAAAAGTATAATCAAAAAAATTCAATCGTCATCAAACAAAAAAAGAGCGAACAAGCAGCGCGCGCAGGGGCAGAGAATGCACGAACTCGTGCGCTGTCATAAGCCCAACACTCAGTAGATACATAAAAAAGATATGCGCACATACATACATATATGTATGTTGCTATACATTATTTCCGTCCGTCTGCAAGCATAATTTTGCGAAAAAAAGTTATTGTTGGAGTAATTAGCGTCACGCAAATTGGACCAATGTGGGAAGTTTGATAACAGGAGAACAATCTTATCAAATATGCCAATTTTTTGCCAATTTTGGCTACCTAACTAATTGCCTAATTGCTGCAAAGTGGCTACGCGCCCACCAAAAAGCACACACTCACCCACAAGAGCAAAGAGATATGAGGGTTTTTGCTTGTGTTATACCCAACGCGCGTGTAGGCTTCTATGAATTTGATATCAGAAATGTATATCAAATACAATAGACGTAGAAACCATATTATAGATATATGACCGTTAGTTATCGGCTTCAAACTCATAGGTCATTTGCTACGTAATTTTCCTAAACACATTTTGAGTATTCGATTAGTATTATATCTAAAGATATCTCTCTCGCCGAATAGAAGCGCATAGAAGAAATTATAGCTGTTAGGCGAGCAGCGATGACCAAACAATAAAGTGTTATTTTTAGTTATAGGCAAATGGTGGACAGTGTGGAAGAAATAGGTATGTGATCTTATAGGTATAGTTCTAGTTAGGAATAGCGATTTATTGGAGGAATTCGGTATAAATTTTTAATTATGCGTCCAGAAAGAGTATTGATATGAATAACAAACATGGGTTTTTATGGTTCCAAGTTAAAAAAAAACAACAACAAAGTTCCGTTAAATTCATTAACTCTCAGTTATGTCCTCTCTCTATTTTATTATGCCAGTCGACATGATTTATACGAGTTCCCAAAGGCTTAATGAATAGATGTCGGCAAAAATTGGTAAAAAACAGACTTAAGTCCCAACAACAAAGCTCAGTTAAACCCAATAACTCTCCGTTATGTTCTCTCTCTAATTTATTATGCCAGTCGTTATGATTTATACGAGTTGTTTATTCGATTCACCACTCGCCAAAGGCTAAGCGAATAGATGTTAGCAAAAATTTGTATTTTTTTCATCGAACACATTTCAATTACTGATAACCCAGCTTTGAATAGAATATATTTTATGCAAAAATCAATATAAAATCACTCATGAAAGACCCTCTAACTGAATTATGTGTGAAAAAATACTAAACATCTTTCGATAATATTAAAATAACATAATAATTATGCACTAACAACAACAAACAGTAATTAAAATTTTTTAGCAAGCTATTAAACATATTCTAACAACAACAATTACTAATTAATTTTTTTAGAAAGCCATTAAACATATTTTTATATTTATGGTGCAAAGTAATCATACAGATTAGAGCAATTTTATGTAGCAATTTGTTGTTTTTTTTTAATAGCATAAAAGAGAGTGTTCTTACTGCTCGATGTTCGAGATCTCAGTGATAGGCACACACGTCTTTATCATGCAAAAAATATATGAAACTAATTTAAATGGAAAAGTTTTTATCAATAAGCGGCTTACTCAGGCATGATTATCATGCGTATTATAAAAGTTGTCTAGACATTAAAAATATATTTAATAAACGGAAAATTTAGCTAAAAGGGGCTTAAGTGATAATCAGAAGCGTGGACTCAGCACAAATAGATACATCTATATACATTTATAAGTTAGTAATTAGGCGTAATTAGGCGCTTAAATGCTCCCGTATCCCCATTAATGCGCTTGCTTTTTGATTTTAACTGTTATCTAACGAATTATCGAAACGCAGCACACTTTCCTATAATTTCTTTTTATATATTTATTTTTATATTTGTTAAAATTTTCGTCATGCCCTTTTTATTTATTTATTATATTTTGTTTTTGTTTTTTTTTTTTTTGCTTTTGTTCGTTTGGGAAACATGTTCGCGTTCAAACTATGAAAGCTCTTCAATTTGCTCAAGTTCAATGCTTTTCACGCATTTCATGTCAAACACCGCTCTTTTGCTGCCATTATACCACTATCAATGCCTCTAGCTAACTCTTGCGCGCTCTTGAGATGAATTACAGTTTCTGCAAAAGCTTTGCTGAGTACTAGATCAGTTTGACTAAAATTTTTGTTTACATTTTCTAAGAGAGAATCGCGGCGATTAGTTTCCTGTATTGTTTTCGCTTTGTTTATATTTTTTTGTCTGCATTTTTATAACTTGAATAGGGTATATTAAGTTTGGCACTAACTTTGTAACACACAGACGTAAACATAGCAGATCCTGTAATGTACATACATATGTATGTATGTATATAAATGATCAGCGTGACTAGTTGAGTCATGTCTATCTGTTTTTATATAGTCCATTTAGTCCCTCAGTTTTTGAGATACCGTTCTGAAAACTTGCACATGTCCGCTTCTCCCCAAGAACCTGCTCATTTGTCGAAATCACCGATATTGAACCACCGTTGGACAAAGCTGCCATAGGAACTGTTCAGTCAAAATCAAGTTCTTGTATGGAAAACTTTTTTATTTGACAAGGTATCTTCACGAATTTTCGCATAGATAATTTTCCAAGTCAACGCTACAATTTCTGAACATATAATTTGGATCGGACAACTATAGCATATAGCTGCCATAGAAACTGATCGATCAAAATCAAATTCTTGTATGGAAAACTTTTTTATTTGAGAAGATATCTTCACGAATTTCGGCATAGATTATTGTCCAAGGTAACGCTACAATATCCGAACAAATTGTTCAGAATGTACCACTATAATTTATATCTGCCATACAAACTTACTGATGAAAATCGAAATATATAATAAATGATATTTCTATGTCCTTTTGCAATCGTGAATTCTATTACAGCGCAACCGAAGTTCAATTTTTTTATGTTTTTTCTATGTTTCGCCTTGACAACAACAGAAATACCGAATGCGCGTCGTTTCATTACCTCATAAAGTACACAAACGAATGACGTGTGTTTAAGAATTTCTCTTGTAAAGATCATCAAATAAAGCAAATAAAAGCTTATACATATGTATGTATGTTTGCACAAGTGCACCAAAAAGCTGCAACCACGTAATTCCTGCAGTTTACATCACAATTAGAAAAAGCCCAAATTTCATCGCACAAGTGAGATTTTTTCAATTATACGCGACACTAGTTGCCGCAGAACAATCGCTTAGTGAAGTTGTAATCCATAAAGAAATGCTTGAATAATGCAAAAAATCCCCGTGGCATAACAGTATTCCTACAAAATATAAACAAGTGTTTTAAAAGTGAATTTTAGTATTTTTTCCAATAATTAAATGGAAAACTATAAAATATAGTATATAAATATGCAAATGCAGACGCTAAAAATAGTTGCTTTTAAATGCTATGCCTTGATTGCTGGCATTGGAAAAGTGTTCACGCAGAAATAAAATTATTTAACAAATGTTTGTGAGTCATAAATAAAAGCAACAAAACGAAGGGTGCAGTTTAGTGCTTTGGCTTATTAAGTTAAGAAGTAAATATATGAAAATATTGTGGGTAGAGAAAATTTTTATTACAATAAAAAAAATTTTGGAAAATAAATTATAAAAATATAATCAAGAAAATAATTAGGAAAGAGCTATTTTGAATTTTTTTGAAAATTTTTTTCAAACATTTTTTTGAAAATTTTTTGAAACTTTTTTTGAAAATTTTTCGAATTTTTTTTGGAAAAAATTTATAACCCGAAAATCAAGGAAATTATTATAATTAGGAGAGTGCTATGAGAGAAAAATATTAATAGAAAAAATTGAAATGCAAATTCACATGTAAAAAATTATTATGTGCACAATTAAGTAAGTATGTATTTATAAACAAATTTTACGAAGTATTTTTTACAAGTTTTCTATAAACTTGTGTGAAAGAAATTGCTGAAAACCCAAATTCTCGTTATATGCTGTTTTTCAAACAATTAAACGGCGCACATACAAACACACATACATATGTAAGTACGAGTGTGCAGCTCTTTGCACCTCTCCTACTTGCAAGCCATACAAATACGCAGCGATCTCTTTAATGGGGGCGCCGTCTAGTCTACAATCGGCACAGCTGTTCGCCATTCAAATTAATATAAACCACATACATATCTACATATGTAGATTCCTATGTACATATATTTTACAAGTATATAAGTATATGTATTACAAGTATATAAATATATGTATGTATGTCTGCAATAGCAAATAAAAGTTTCGCTCTTGCCAAATTTTCGAGGTTAACGGCTGTCGTTCGTTTCTGTGTTTTGGTGACCTTAAAATTATTACAAAAAATAAGAAATAGTGCATTTTGACGTTTCCGCAAACAAATTTCCGTTTCCGTTTTCGTGTTACACAGCTCTGCGCAGCTATAAACATGAATGTATGTATATAAATATTTCAATTAGTTATTATTTTAATATTTAGTGCCTAATTTGTATAAATCGAAATGGTTGTACCGATGACAGTTAATTTTTTGAAATCAAAATGGCGCCTGTTCGCTTCTGCTCATCCCCTGGCCAAAGGTGTTATCGCATATTCGATTGTATGGCCGACGAGTAGTTTCATGCAGCAAACACTCGAAGGCAAACAGCTAAGTAAGTATGCAGCCATATATATTTAAGATCTGATCAAATTTGAATCGGACTGCCAAAAAAACAACACATACTTCATAAAAATCTGGGCTCATTTTGCTATTGTTGGACAGTTCCGACGTCATACTTGATATAAGCCCCGACTCATTTTTATAATGCTAGACAGTTCCGAAGTCATCTTCCAAAACTCAAAACGCCACACGTATTTAACTTATGATCAAATTTGAACCGGACTGACAAGAAAAACATACTTGAAATAAGCCTCGGCTCATTTTTATATTTTTGGACAGTTCTGACGTCATTTTCCAAAACTCACAACTCGTCATGTAGGGTCATCAGCTATATTGTCAAGCATCTCTTTTGTGACATCTACTCAGGTCTTTTGCTACAAGTCTTATATTGACCCACTTCATACCCAAAACATTTACCAAAATATGTTGGGTCATAAGAGACTTTGAGTTCCTTTGTTATCCCTCAAATGCAAAAAAGACGATTTCCAAGCACTTAACTTAAACTCCTACATTTTTACGATGTTATCGTGATTAACAGAGGTCTCCATCCATCTCGACTCGCATGAGGCAAATTTTCGATGACTCCATGACCTTTACTGAACGCTCGAATACTTGTGTTCGCGGTAAAGTAGACCCCTCAAAACTCTTCTGCAACATTTTTAACGCTTCCAACGCCGTGATTTCAAGCAAGCTCATTGTTCAACTCATTTTTCATGGTAAAGTGACATGCTTGTACCATTTTAAGGAAAAGTTTTTATCAATTCGGTTTGCGTGTACTGGTTAAATAGAGTAATCCGAGTCAATTTTGATCAGATCTCGATTTAAATACTTTTTATATTAAACAACTTTGTATTCATTTTTGGCAAAATAGAGGATTATGATTGGATGCGCATACTACGTTTTGGTCTTTTCGGAGGCTGTTATGTGGCGCCCACTTTATATGGATGGTTGCGTGTCGCCTCCGCAATGTGGCCGCAAACGAATTTACGTATTGGAGCACTCAAGGTAAGCGGAGTTCTTATGTTAAGACAATTTTTTTGAATTGCAATTTTCTTAAAAAAAACGGAACTAAAATTTCGCTTTATTTTTACCTTCTACTGTCGATATTTGAGCACACGATCATTAACATGCTTCCATTTTGTTCCACAGGCCATCGTTGAGCAAGCTTCGTACGCACCATTCGCCAGCACCAGCTTCTACTTCGGCATGACTATGCTGGAAGGTAAAGGCATTGAAGCAGCTAAAGCAGAAGTCAAAGATAAATTCCCAAAAACACTTAGGGTATGTCTCAAATCATTTAACATTTCCAACACAAACAATAATAACATATATTTTGCCATTTTTTACAGATTGCCATTTTCATCATTCCAGTTTTGCAGACAATTAACTTCGGTTTAATACCCGAACCGAATCGCATTTTATTTGTTAGTTTTTGTAGTCTATTCTGGATAACATTCTTGGCTCATATGCAAAAACAGGGTGAAAAAGCGCAACTGGACGAACACATGCCGAAACAGCAGCTAAAACAATTCCAACACCATTTGCCGGTACTGAAGAATGAGAGCTTTATACCAAAAGTTAATAATGCATTCGCGCTATGATGACTGAAACGCTTACACACACGTACTTACATGCACTTACGCGCATACTTACATATACATACATATATTTATAGCTAGAATTAACAAATATTTGTGATTATACCTATACGCTTATCGAAACCCTACATGCATATTTTATATAATATTTATACGACTGTACCTACCTCCAAACATACATACATATATGATATAAGAAAACATATACATATAATTTGGGATTATAAAAAATGTTAACGACAAATAAAGTGTTGCTTTAGTGACAAATAACTTGAGTTTTTTTATTTACTGTTACTCTTTCTTAGACTATATTCACACTGGGACTCTCCTGTCGCTCAAACCGGTTTTTTTTGGTAAGAAGATGACGCGAAAAGACAAATGAAGAGAATTATTAATAATAAGCGAGAAGCCAATTTTTTTATTTGGATAAATGAAGCTTAAAATCTCACCTTTCCAACACTATATGGTATGACAAAATACGAAAAGACTTTTCCGACTACCCAATACAATCCCTTATCCACTGCTCATAACAAGCGACATTCGTGAATACGCCAGGATAAGCGCCACATGGCTTTAAACTCCACGAAACGATGCCAATTTGTTGCTTATTCATGAGCAGTGGTCCACCAGAGTCACCATTGCACTGTCCTTGCTGAGTGCCGGTGGGTGCTACAGCGCATATATTTGTGCTGTAAAGCTGTGCTTGTGTGCGCTGGCGGCATTCAGCGCGTGAGAGTAAATCTAGTTCCACCTTTTGCAATTGCTGCTGCAGCGTGCCGTGTGTCTGAAAATAACGGTAAAAATCAAACACACCGTTATGTTATTATAATTTCTACTACAAAACCAACCGCATTTAGACCCCAACCGATAAGCAATAACGGCGCCTTCGTTTTGAAAGCTTCGTAGCATTGATTTCCCGCAGCCAGTGTTACGAGATTGACGTCATTAGACATGATCGCGCTTTCCAACTTCAACAGCGCCAAATCATGTATTGCTATGGTGTGACTATATCCCTCATGTCGTATTATTTCGCTGATATTCATCAATTTCGTTTTAGCGGGTTTTAGTTGATTGGTACCATATTGTATGATCAGTTCTTTGGGCTGCTTTGTGTACATTAAACAGTGAGCTGCTGTCAATATCCATTGCGGATGTATGAGTGTCCCAGCACAAAAATGTTGTAGGCTGCCACGATGACGTAATGAGACCTTTAGTGATAGTTTTGAAAAAGAAAACAATAATGCTGAAATCAGAATAATATGTTTTCTAATATTAAGGTGCACACATATAGTCTGAAAGTAAAAAAAAAAAAACATAATTCTTTCATATTTGAACTGCGGTCTTGTAAAGTATGTATAGTCGTTCTGTTGAGTCGGCTCCATCAGTTTATCTTTAAACATGTGCCAGCTGACATTTTTTTTGGGGTTCCATTCAAGGAGAAGAACAAAGTCATTGCAACAGTCAGGGGCGGATTCACAGGGGGAGATCAAATTTGAACCGGATTGACAAATTCAATAGTCTCTTTTTGAGTTAGTAAAAGCATGCTACTCTCTGCAGTACCACAACCCCCCGTGGATCCGCGCTGCAGTGGAGGATTTTTTTTTAGCCAAGTGGTATTCTATTTTTTTCCTTCAAACATAAAAAAGAACATAAATTTACCTTCAAAATTTCTAAAAATTTAGTAAAGTAGTTTTTCCCAACTAATCATGATAAAATTATTAACTTATTCTTTAGGTTAAGTCTTTGTGAGCTCCAGTATACATTAGAGAATCTAATTTCAGTCTTCGATTATGATATGAGGCAGATGAGAGAGATCCTTGTTACTGCTGAGTTCACAGTTCTTAGCCGGATAAAAGTTCAGTCGTTTCTGCTGCTTACTGGAAAAATCACAAAAGCTTTTCTGGGACAGCGTAGATTGTTGTTGTAGCGGCAAAAAACATCTCAGAAATAATTTTTGAGGAATACCGCCTAGTCACAGTTCTTGACGGATAAAAATTCGGGTCCCGCTCATTGACCCAGATGTTGTGGAAACGGGGACAGCGTGAATCGTTTCTGTTACTTACTGGAAAAATCGCTTCAAGCCGTAAAAAAGGTGTAATAGTTTCCAGCATCCCTATTTCTCTATCTCTATCCTTCATCTCTTTGCAAGAAAAAAACTATTTTTTATTTAAAAATCTTTGTTATTTATTATGCCTTTTTATGTTTAGCCAATAAGCTGGTCAAACCCTTTTTACTACGCACTATAATGAGATTTCCCGTTGTCAATTCTTCCCACGACTCTTCGCTCTCGCCCCAATCGCCATCGTCACGATCATTACCGATCATCTGCTGCAACCAATCCACATAGGCGGAAACCTCCGTAAACACACCGGGATATGGCGCCACAGTGCAAGGCTTGCGACTCCACGAAACAATGCCCACCTGTTGACCATTAACCAGCAACGGACCGCCCGAATCGCCACTGCACTGCCCACGACCACCTTCCGGCACACCGGCGCAGATGGTTGTTGGGTGCAATTGTGTGCCATGTCGTTGACTACACTCTTCATCGCTAAATATTTGAAGGTGCACTTTTTGCAGTTGTTTTTGTATGACGCCACCGGTCTTGAAGAAATGATTGAAGCGACATTTAAGTGAGATAAATGTGGAAATTTCAAATTTCTTTTACACTCACCGCATTCAGTCCCCAGCCAAGCAACACTGCCGGCATAGCTTCGGCGGTATCCTGTTGCGCTGCCGGCAGGTGCACGGCGCGCACTTTAGAACCAAACTTGAGTGGCGTCTGCAGGCGCAACAACGCAATATCGTTAAGATGCAAATTTCCCGGCTCATAATTTTCATGCACTATTATCTTACTGACATTCGACACTTTGGTGCTGTTCGCAACCAATTCATTGCCGCCATATTGTATGCTCAGTTGCTCGGGTTGCGTTTTGACCACACAGTGCGCCGCGGTGAGCACCCAAACGCGATTCAACAGCGAAGCGCCACACTTGTGACGGCCATCGGAGGCGCGGCGCAGCGATACCTTTACCGAACGAGGATAAGAACTGTCAGTTGTGAACTTAAAACTGCCGCGAACTTTTCGACTTTAAACTTTTAGATAAAAGACACTCTTCTTTCACATTCTCATTTACTCACCACAAAAGGAAACTCGCCCTCGTTGGCCTGTGTGCCATTTACGATTCTCGGATAAAATGCATTGCACTTGAAAACCAAGCAAAGTAGGCTTAAACTGTAAAACAAAAACAGCCATGCAAATCCATTGCTTTGAGCCATGTTTGTTGGGCGCGTGTGAGTTATGACTGCGCACTGAAAGTGTCGGAGTTTGCGCTTAGAACGTGTTTATATTGCAACAAAAAAATTGACGGTCGAGTTGCATAACTGCGAATTTAGGTTAATTGCGGCAACATGGGGCGGAGTTGCGTATACGCGACCTTTGCCTGAATTGCATGGAAAAGTGATAAGAAAATCTAGACATATACATATGTGTATGTATGTATGTGTGTACGATTTTATTTTGTGCCTTGCAAATGCACATCGCTGTAGAGTGGAAAACCGACTTCCAGTGAATTTGTTGTTACATATGTATGTATGTGTGTGAAGCCGTATGTGGTAAGTGGGTGTATTTGGTAGACAAAAAACAAAACAAAATTATGCAAATACTCCCATATATACATACTTACTTTAAGCATTTAAAAACAAATAAAACATTAAAAAAATATGTAAGAGCTTTTGTAGTTAGCCACAGCTAACGTTGGTAGTTCTATATGCCCGTGTGTAAAACTGCGCTTGCACTTTTTCAAAATCAAGGCCAGCATTTTGTGCGCAAAGAAATAATCATGCGGAAATATATGAACTTACATGCATATGTATGTTGTTGCAGTTTACAAATTGTTATCAAATGCAAATTAAGTGTGGAAAAATTTATTAAAATATACAGTTATGCAAATAAAGCCAAAGCAAGGAGTCCTACCCTCATATTTTTATAATATATGTATATGTGTACCTAATGAACAATATAAATATTTTTAATTACCCCTTTAATTTAATTTCAATAAATATTCTTGAATCTCACCTGCATTAGAACCAAAAAAAGTATAAATAGCATGCTTTTACATCAGTTTAGAATTATTCGTTATTTTACCTTTACCCCGTTAGTAGTTAGTCGTAAATATGTACGCAATGAACTGTTAAACTTGTCAACAAAGTTCTCGCCTCATTTTCTTTATGACGTCACGATGAAATGTATTTTTCTGTCAAAAGCACTCAGTAACAAGAAAAAATGTCATTGCTCGATTAGTTTGCATAGTTAGATAACGACGATTCCGAGACATTGAGAAGGCAGGGAAGTTTGAAAAATTTCAAAATCGATATTTCAAAAACTGAATGACTAATTTGTAAAATAAAAGAAATTGCCATACATGGGCGTCATGCTTTGATGGCATGCTGGCTTGAACAATCTATTTGGAGATTATAGCGTTCCTTTGGACAACAAGCTATACCGGATTTTGTAAAAATAATTTTTCGATTAAAAAAATTTTCCAAATAAAAACTTAAATTTGATGTATCAGTTTGTATAACCTGGTCTTTCCAATGGAGTGGAGATCTTCGTCTGCTTCCCACGGCTAGTATTGCGTCGAATACTTTCAGAGCTGAAGTGTTGTCGTCCATTCGGACAACATGACCTAGCCAGCGACTGTATTTTAATTCGCTGCACTATATCAATGTCGTCGTATATCTCATACAGCTCATGGTCCCATCGAATGCGGTATTAGGCGTAGCCAACCCGCAAAGGACCATAAATCTTTCGCGGAACCTTTCTCTTGAAAACTCGTAACGTCGATGTTGTCATCGTCCATGCCTCTGCACCATATAGAAGGACGGAAATAATGAGTGACTTATAGAGTTTAGTTTTTGTTCGTCGAGAGAGGACTTTACTTCTCAATTGACTACTTAGTCCAAAGTAGAAACTCGGAGAGGTCCTTCTTAATCCTAACGGAGCTTTTGGTATTGCTCAACCTCAGTTTACACAGCCGTATTAGTTTTGCAGGTATCTTATAGATTATATCATTGCCTTGAATAAAAATCTGTGCCGAATTTCGTCAATATATCTTGTCAAATAAAAAAACTTACTTTACCGGGACTAGCTTTATCTTTATTCAGGACTTCTAGCTTTGTCTTGAGTAGTAGTCCGATATCGGCGGTTTCCACAAACGCGTAATTCCTTGGGAAGAAAGGAACTTTTGAAATTTTTCGGTTCGATATTTAAAAATTCAGGGACTACTTAGCAGTGAGCTTCGTGATTTCGGAGTAAACATAACTCTGTCAACGACGTCAAAGATTTTAAGGTTTAAGGTAAGATTGTGTGAGAACATCATCACTTTACAGGTAGCATTAGGAGACTCGCAACCCTTTCTTATGTTCAAGCCAAAACATTTTAGTTGATGCTTTGGGTTATGAATTTTCTTGGCTTGCACTTAGATTTCTCAATTTGTTGCTATAGGAATGTCGAATAGATGAAAACCGTCGCTCAAACCAGCTACCGCCATGTAAAATACTATATACCTCAAGTGAACATCCCACGACTCACTTAAGGCTGCATGTATGAATATAGAGCCTAACAATTATCCAAGCTATAAAAACGATAAAATGACGAATAAATTCTAAGATTTTTCCAAGATAATCAAATTACTTAATTTCTGATTTTTTCAGTATTATTTATATATAGATAAACAAATGAGACTCATTTCGTAAATTAAAAATAAATATACTTAGATAAATTAATAACTTTTTGATAGTTTTATAAAAATTAAAAATACTATATGAGTAAAACAAAAACTTAGCAACTTTTATTAAATAATGTTTAAAGTGAAAGTGAATTATAAACTGAGTATTAAACAATAAATAATCTGTGTTAATAAATATAAAAACAAAATAAAAATGGCTGCCATTTTACAACATTTTAAGACGATGCTACAGCGTTATCCCGTTACAAGGGGTATGGTTTCATATAGCCTGATTTGGCCGACGAGTTCACTCATACAACAGACCTTCGAAGGGAAAAGATGGCGTAATTACCTTTTTAGAATGATCTATTAATAATCTTTATTTTTATTTTTTTATTTCGAAAGCTTAATTTTTTAATATTTTTTTGTTTAATTTTTTAATTGAATTTTATAGAGCTTTACTATCAAGAATTAAAATTTTACTTTCAAAAATTAAAATTTTAACTTATTTTAATTTTGCCATTAGCGGACTACGATTGGTGGCGTGCGTTACGTTTCAGTCTATATGGCGGATTTTTCGTCGCGCCAACGCTGTACAGTTGGATTAAGGTTTCCAGCGCCATGTGGCCGCGTACATCGCTGCAGACGGCGGTGTTCAAAACAGCCGTCGAACAGATTTCCTACACACCTGCTGCCATGACATGCTTTTACTTCCTAATGAGCCTGCTGGAAATGAAGACCGTGGGCGAGGCAGCCGCGGAGGTGCGCAAGAAATTCATACCCACATATAAGGTGAGTAAAATTATAACTTTTATTTCAAGATTACATTATTTACGTATGCTCTCAAAGGTGGCTATGTCAATTTGGCCCGTTGTTGGCATAATAAATTTCTCCGTCGTACCAGAGAAGAATCGAGTGCCTTTCATCAGTGTTTGTAGTTTGTTATGGACATGCTTCCTGGCTTATATGAAACATCTGGAGCACCAGCATGTAGACGAAATGGATAATATATTCACGTCCAAGGACGCTAAAGCGAAGGCGTGAATGGCTGGCATGATTTATATATACATATGTATATACATATATAAGTAGATTAAATAATTATTTGAAATTTGTGGTATATGTAATAATTTATTAAAAGAAAATAATTTTTAAATAAACAAAAAAAGTTTTAACATAAAAATTTAGAAGCATTAAACAAGAGTTATGAGTTTTTTAATTAAAAAATTGAGAACAAAAACTAATTTTTCAATTTAAAATCTGCAAATTAAAATTTAATTTAAAATTGAAAATTTAATTTTTTAATTAAAAAATGTAAAGTAATATTGGGATAAAAATTTAATTTTTAAAATATTAAAATAACATTTTAATTTTTTGATTAAAAAATTTTGGAATAAAAATTTTAGTTTTTCTGATTTTAAATTTTCAATTTAAAAAAATCTTAAATTTTCAATTTAAAAAATGTTAAATTAAAAATTGAAAATTTCATTTTTTAATTCAAAAAATTTAAAACGAAATTTTAATTTTAATAAATTTAAAATTTTTTATTAAAAAATTTGGGATTAAAAGTTTTCAGTTTTCATGATTTATAATTTTGATTTTTAATCAAGAAGTTAATTTAAAATTGAAAATTTAATATTTAATTAAAAAATTTAAAGTGATTTTAAGATTAAACATTTAGTTTTCATTTTACAAATTAAATTTTAATTTGAAAAATAAATTAAAAAAAAAAATTTTATGATTTTGGGATTAAAAATTTTATTTTCAAAAAATTTAAAATAACATTTTAATTTTAATTAATTTTAATTTTTTTATTAAAAAACTTTGGATTAAAAATTTTAGCTTTTCTGATTTTAAAATTTTCAATTTAAAAAACGTTAAATTTAAAATTGAAAATTTAATTTTTTAATTAAAAAAATTTAAACGAAATTTTAATTTTAATAAATTTAAAATTATTGATTAAAAAACTTGGAATTAAAAATTTTATGTTTTCATTCTGATTTTGGGATTAACAATTATATTTTCATTTAAAAGTTAAGTAAGTTAAAGTTCAATTTTTAAACTCAAAATCGGAATACAAAAATATTTTTTTATTTTCAAAATTGGGGTTACAAACAATAAATATTTTTCCAAATTAAAAACTTTAGCGAAAAGGAGTAAAAAGAAAAAAAGCAATTAAATTAAATAAGATAAAAAGTCATTAACTTTGTTGGTACTTTATTAAAATTAATCTTTCCTTTTTAAAAGAGACGGAACCGTAAAACACGAAGTACGCAAAACAAAGAAAATAAATTCTAAATCAATTTATTTTTTAATTACATATTTTTTCAATCCATTGATATAATTGAACTTTTATTCATAATCCGATTTTTTAATTAAATTTGGTTCAATGCGATATTTGAGATAAAAAATTTATTTTTAAGTTTTTATGCCGGTATTTGAGTTGAGAAATTAAAATATTATTTTTAATTAATATTTTTGGAATTACTGAATAATAAGAAAAAATCTAATTAAATTATTTTTAAATTTAAAGTAAATGTTAATTTAAATATTTTTAATATATTATTTGCAAATTAATAACTAAAACCCAGAAACCTATATTTGTTTTCGTTTCAACATCTTGTTTATACCGAAATGAAAATAAAGCAGTATCATAGCTAAAATAGTATTAATTTTATATTAAAGATTCTAGTACAATAATATTATAACAATACATACATATATTTTCAAATAAATGAGTACAATATAATTTTGTAGTTTTTAAAAAAATTATATAAATTACAAATGTTTTTAAGAGCAGCGCAACAGTTTGTTCTTACTACAGCGGCTGCACAACTGTTTACTTCCAATTGACATTTCATTTGACGTCTACAAATGTCATTATGTCCACACCTTTATCAGGGCGGTGTTTTCTTGTTTGTGTTTGTGTGTTGACAATAGTTTTTGTGTAGTTTACGATTGTGCATTTTCTAATTGTTGTTAAACAAAAGAGTGTTTTAACGAAAATAAATAAATTATTTACCTAAAGAAATGCGCAACTTTGCAAAGCAGCAGTCGCAAGACACGACGGACACCAGCATTGAAAAAGGCGATTACCCGCGTGCATCAAGTGAGTGCCAACAAGAGCTGTGAGCTTGATTAATTAAAACAGTCGCAGCCCCAAATACTGATTCACCAATTCGTTTGTAAACATTATAAAACAAATTTTCAAATGTAATTCAATATAGATGGTGTTGTACTTGGTGGAGTGGTCACATTTGTGGCCTATTTCTTTCTGATGATGGCATTCTGTTCGCCGTACTGGATTGAGTCGTATGAGGAAACGCATAGCAGTTTCAAAAATATGGGCTTATGGGAATATTGTTTTAGGAACTTCGTATACCCATATTACCAATTTCCACGGCAATTCAATGGATGTCATAATATTTTCAGCCATGTAAGCAGTTATGCAGTATATTTCTCAAACGCAAAATAATTGAATTCAAATATTTACAGGAATACTATGTTATTAGAGAGTATCTGCTACCTGGTTGGTTAATGGCTGTACAGGCTTGTGTTACTCTGGCTTTTCTTTTAACATTCCAATCATTAGGCGTGTTGGCACTAGTTGTAATACGTCTGCCTTTGAAGGGTGTGCTGCAATATGAATGGCTGATGATCAGAATTTCCTATCTTTGTACAGCGGCCGCTTGTAAGTAACTGCCTTTATTGAGCATCTATAATTAATTATTTTGGTGTTAAAATCTTTGACAGCACTACTACTATTTCTGGCTGTATGTATTTTTGGGGCTTGTGCCTACCGTCGTGACTGGCTTATGTATCCAAAGTTCAATGTGCTTGGTTGGTCTTACGCAGTCGCTGTTGTGTCCTTTATTACACTCGGTTTAGGTGCGATGATTTTGCATCGCGAAGCCCGTTATGCATACGATTTACGCGGTGAACAGAAAAATTTAGTTATGCAAATGGAAATGCAGGAGCCTGGCTACCAACCGCCTAGACATCATCATAGTACCTCACGTAGTCTACATGGATACATATAAAAAACAAACGAAACATTTTTTAACAATTTAAATATTTATCCATTTATGAAGTATTTCATATTGGGGAGAGTATTCTGAAAAATTTATACAGTTTTGTCCATTTTACGATTTCAATTAGTTTTAAGAGTGTATTCACAAATCGAAAACGATTACTTCTTTAGCATTATATGGCATAACTTTATGTGCACTGAACACATGGTGCGCCAGCGTTCGTTCAACCACAATTCGATATATATTCTAATAATATCGTTACCGACATTCTTAAGCAAAGAAGTGCCTTAATTTTATAGTTGAATTGAATTGTATTTAGCTAATGACTTGAAAAATTTTATACAAACATACTTATCTATATATTTTATATTTGTACCTCGAATATTTACAAAACAGCTATTACATGATCATTAAACATCCGTCCAAATTTATGCAAACATATACATATCTACACGTATAACAGACTATGTCAAGTAAAAAATAACTATACATATATTTGAAAATAGTGCAATGCGGCAATGAAACGTTATTGCAAACTCGTATATTAACACCATTTCTTTTTTTAATAAAGACACTTTTCAATAAAATACTAAAAATTATTTTTTTAATATCTTCAGTCTTAAAAAAAAAAAAAAATCGTTTAGTCAACAATAATAATAACATAATCCCATATATGAGCACTCATGAGGTATACATTCATACATCTTTATACAATTTATTGCTTTAAGAGATAAATTTATGTTCAACTAATTGCTTCACTTCTACATACATACATACATATGACGTAATGTCACTAATTGTCAAACTGATAACATTTGGAGCAGTGATTTTTGGCCTTCAGTAAATTATTATAAACGTTTGGACATACTTACATAAATGGTACAATATATAAATGAAATATTGTGAGTAGTTGAATTATACAAAGTTTTTGTTGTACGTGAATCAGCAAACTGACTATATATTCATGAATATTGTTGAATTGTTATCACAACTCTTATCCTGCCCTTGCCTGTTGCTGATAATAGAATATTGTTGTTCTTTTTTTTTTTGATAATTTACCGCTATTGGTAAAAATGTGAAAAATGATTGACAATTGTGGCTCATAAAGAATTTGGACCTCGCGCGGTTATATTCATAACCACTGTATAATTGGTTTTTCGCATATTCGGAAGTTACTTAGTGATATTTTAATTTTATAATAATGCAACTCCGGAATTTAATTTTATTTGTGTTGGTGATCGGGTTTGAAAAATGTAAGCAACCCTTAAATTTTATAAAAAGTGAAAAATGTGTTAAAAATTGTGTTCTGAAATGAATTAGTAATTATAAGGAAACAGAAAGTTAGTAGTTTTTAGATAACACAAACAGTCAATGGTGCTAACGTATACCAGTTGGAATAAAATTTAAAACAAATACCGTTACACCTGTTTAAAAAGAAAAGTAAAAAATATATATTCTCAAATATATGTACATGCATATATACATACATAAATCTATAGAGAAAGTGATATCTTAAGTTTTATAAGTGAATTTAATTCCACTGCTTTCAATCACCAATATATTGTGCAATATTATGATCAATCGAAAATTGATAACACAAGAAACAAAAATTAACTATTTTTGAAACGAAGCTATAATACCCTTCACAAGTGAAAAAGTTTTTCATACAAGGACCGGATATTGATCGATCAGGTTGTATGACAGCTAAATGCTATAGTGGACCAACCTTAAAAATATGTTCGGCGATTAAAGTGTTGCCTTGGATAATAATTCTTGCCTTTACCTTCGTGAATACATCTTGGCAAATAAAAAAAGTTTTCTATACAAGGTCTTGGGTTAGAACGGTCAACTTGTAAGGCAGTTACAGTATCGTAGTCCGATATCGGATAAAATTACATGTGCGAAATTTCTGAAAAAAAAATGTGGAACTAGTTCGCATATACATACATTCATCTATATTATAGGGCCTACGACTTTTCCTTTCTGGTTGTTATACACTTCGTAACCTTCTGCCCTGTTCAGAGTAAAAAAAGTACTCACTCAATCAATATTATATGACGAATAATCAATAGCTGAATGCTTTTGAAACACCTTATTGAATGTACTATCTTATCAACAGCAGCAAATATCTTGGCAAAAACCATTCATCGACATTTTTCATACTAAATGAATATATACCTACATACATACATTCTGTATATGTACGATTGTGTAATGTATGATTCAACGCTGTTATTGGATTTTTATCATACTCAATAACCTGTAGTGGCATCCTGCTTGCTTATTGGCAGCAAAATGTGCAAATAGCTTTTAAGACCCAGAAAGATTCAAATTAGAATTTGCTGCATAAAACATCGCACATTTCATTTTTACTACTTTTGTTGACGCACTTGAGTTATGAGGATCACTAGAAATATACCTGCCCATTTATTTGAATTGTTAGTAAAAATTACGTCAAACTGATTCATAATATTTTTCAATATAATAGAATAATTGCTATGAATAGTGACTGTCATTGAAAACTATCGCGGTTACTAAATTTAAAATGTTTCGATTTCGGAAGTGAATACTGTTATCGGTAGTGTCGATTCACTGTAAATAAACATATTTAAGATTTTTTGTATAATCTAAGAAGATTTGAAATTAAATGACTATAAATGAACTATTTTTGCGGAAAGTGTTCTATTTTAATAAAAGCATAGTGATTTTGAATTTATTTAAATAAACTGCTGAAGAATGATACTTACAAAATTTTGGAAGCACAACCAAGCTTCTACAACGTTTGCTATATATGTAGCTGTTAATATATAATAATAATAATAATAATATTTTTTTAGCTTACTCACAGAGTGATTCGAAATTGGATCCACGTATCATAAATGGCGTAGTGGCACCTGTATCGAGCACCAAATTTCAAGTATCTATACGACTGAAAACATACGATCGGATATTTGGAAATGGACACATCTGTGGTGGTTCATTAATCGGATCAAATAAAGTGGTAACGGCAGCACATTGTTTATATAAGTAAGTAATTTACATCTTAACAAATCAAAATTTAATATAAAAAAAACGTAAACTTCGGTTGAAGCGTTCAGGGTATAAAAAAATTTTAAATTCGATGGATTTCATTGGTTTAAGCCAATTCTAGTATATTTAGAAACTTAAATTCACACATACATACATCTAAAATATGTGCCATTATACTCGTTTGTATATTAAAGACCCAATTTTATCTAATTACAGCTCAGATAAAAAGCGTTATCGAAAGGCGAGCGAATTTGTAGTTGTAATGGGCACGCAAAATCGTTTTCAACAAGTCAATGGTACAATTGTTTCAGATGTCAGTTCGATTGCTTATACGAACTCCTTTAGTTTGGATACAATGCGTGATGATGTTGGTTTGATGTTCTTAAAGACAGGATTACCAGCGAATAAAACCCATTTGACTATATCACCGATTGTACTGAGTAATTCCTCAGTTGCGGCGGGCAGTCAATGCCAGGTGTCCGGTTGGGGTAAAACTTCAACGGTATGTAATTAATATATTAAATAGAATATTTTTCACCTAAACTCTTGACTTATTATTTCCGCACAGGGCGTGCTATCAACCGAATTGATGATGGCTAATGTAAGCATTATACAACAAAGCATTTGTAGGGCCTCATATGGAAGCGGTCTTGTTGAAGGCATGTTATGTGCCGGTTACTTAACGGGTGGCACCGACTCGTGTCAAGGTGACTCCGGTGGTCCGCTGGTTTGTAACGACGAGCTGGTCGGTATTGTGTCATGGGGCAATGGTTGTGCGCAACGTGGATTCCCTGGTGTTTACACAAATGTTAGCTACTATCGTAATTGGATTGAAAGCCGTAATTCTTCAGCACCAGTGGGTTTTAAATTTGGTTTCATATCATTAGGCTTTACATTAGCTATGGGTTATTTATTTTAATGGTAATAATAAACGACTTTATTTTTGTAAATACATAAGTAGGATTTTATATTTTCATAGTAATTATTTATATATGTATATGTATGTAAATATATATTTTTTAAAATCTTTACAAACAATTTTGTTTACATTTAATAGTATCTATACATTTGAGCGAACATTACATTAATTGAGCAGTTAATTTGTATATAATATATTAATATTTAACAACATTGGCATCTTTATTTAATTTATTTATTTCACACATTTAAATACACATTTATTAAAATTATTGTACAAAACAGCTTTGAGTTAAAATAGAATGACCTCTGTACTGGCATTTCATCTTCTAACATTTACAATTTCGACTCCGTTGTTGTTCCTCTGTCAACTCCATGTCCCCATAACCCAAACGCACTGTATTCCCACCACTACTCGGGAGATTTATATTTGGCATGCAACGCGTCTGTGTCATTAATCGTGACAATTCGGAATTGGTAGCTACATTCTCCATACGCAACATAACACGTTCCACCAACATTTCTACGGCTTGTCTTATATTAAAGCCAGTGCATGCGCTTGTCTCGATGTAAGGCAGACCATAACGATCCGAAAGTGCACGCACTTGCTCATGACTGACAGCACGCACGGCCTCTAAATCGCATTTATTACCGCATAAGACCACATCTGGATCCTCCGAATAAGCATGCATACGTAATTGCTCCAACCAATTACTGATTTCAAGGAAAGATTTCTCGTTGGTCAAATCGAAGATAAGCAGGAAACCCATTGCATCACGATAGAAGGCAGTGGTCAATGAACGAAAGCGCTCCTGACCGGCAGTATCCCAGAGTTGTAGATGGATACGGTGGTTTCGTCCGCGGTATGTGTATATCTACAGAGACATTATATATGTACATAGATGAAAATATAAAAATATATGTATCTATATTTGTTGAACGTTTAAAACAAAGCACTTAAATGTGAACAAATTAAATAAAATAAAAAATTAAAAAGGATTCGAATTATACTCATACGTACACATTTATATATGTATGTATGTAGTATAGTTTTATATATTTATGTATATGTATACAGTTTAATTGAATAGAATAATAACGCTATTCATTCATAAACCAAATTATCTGAGTCACCCTGCAAATCATGTATTTACATATTTGACAGTTTGAAATTAAATTTTATTCTGCTGTTCTTCAACTATTCAGTGTTAAGTGAGTGAAATATATTTTATTGTGAAAAATTCAATGTTCTTAGTGTTTTTTATGCAATTAATTAGTGAAATTTCAAATAAGTCTATGCTAAAGTTCAAATAGACAATGAAATCAAACAAAATATTACACGCTAATTTCAAGTACTCACCAGCCGTTTTTCCCGGAAATCAATTCCCACCGTTGATATAAATTGTGAATGAAATTGCCCATCAGTATACTGATATAGAAAACTTGTTTTGCCAACTCCAGAATCTCCGAGTGCAAGAAATTTCATCAAAAAATCATAATCAATATTTGCCATCGCCATTCCTCTTTGTATTCTGATCGAATAAAGGACCACTTTGTCTCACGCCACAGATACTTTTTTATTTACAATGGACCAATTAAAGTGACTATTTGCATAGAGCCTCTTCACTATCTACTGGTTTAATATTGAGACCATTGCACACATACTATATATGTATGTACATACTGGAAATGTAATCTTCTTGTTAGTGTTGCTCAAGATGTCCTTCTGAAAGTGGAAAAATAAACAAGAATAATGAAGACCGCCCGCTTATTTGTGCAGCAATAACAACAACAAAATCAGGTAAGTGGGTATGTTAGATGAATAATGCATGACGACAAAGTAGTGTCCAATTATTTCTCTCTTGAATGTCTAACCTTTTCAACCTACTCCTTTTTTGTACAAAAGCAGACTTACACTATGGAATATTACAAATAATTATGCGCAGAAAAAAATTACTAAAAACATGAAAGGCAACATGTTCTTGAACAGGCAGCTCGTTCATAAATTTGACATGGGGTTTAGTAAATACAAAACCTTAAACATAATAGGCAATTAATGACAACAAACTTAAATACGTTATCCTTTAGTTAAATTATAAAATTTTTTCAACTACATGTCAAAAGTCAAGTGGGTTTCATGTCTTATAAGAAGCAATGATGAAAAAAGAAAAACCGTATTCGGCTGCCACGAAGCTATAATACTTTTCACAGGAGCATTTCTTATAGTTGAGGTAAAATTTAAAAGGGTATACAAAAATCTGTATCTTGATTTTATTCGGGTAATTCGCGTAACAGCTATATGCGACAGATGGACATGACTAAATCGACTCTTCGATTATACAAATTTCATATCCTATATTTCAATTTTCTTCTCATACATAATTACTGTTTGCTCACTCCTTTAGCTTATTTTCTTTGCAACGTCGCATTCACTAATATATGTATATTCATTTATTAATATTTCTATAATGAAGAAAGGGCTTATTTGTATGCCTCTATTAGGCAGCACTTGATGAATTAGCAAATCAAGTTATAAATATTACATATAGTGTATGTTTGTTTTATGTATGTGTGAGCATATAATGTATGAATTCCGGGCATATTTGTTTGACGCTTTTGTTGCTCATATTTTGTAGCATCATTGTTCGCAACCATGAAATTTCTATGGAGAATATTGACTGTCAATTTTGATTTTAGCACCCACACAAACACAATTCAATGTAAGTACATACAAAAGCTTAATGTGCACATATGTATATACAAATAAGATATATACTTATACATACGCATACATATAAACTCATAGACCTTACCATACCAGTCACAGCATCCACGTCACTTCAATTAAATCGATTAATTTTGTGCTACCAAAAAATGCATACATTGTTGGTTATTTTCGGGTGGGAAATTAAACGCCAACATTTCGGGTAAAACTAACAACAACATCACATATAGGAAAATAAGAGAAAATGCTTATTTCGGTTATAACATAAAATGGTATAAAAACAGATGGTATGGCAGCTATATGCTAGAGTTTTCAATGTCGACGATTCTGACAAATGTTCGAATTCTTGCAGAGATTTGTGCAAAATTTCCGACTAATATCTCAAAAACTTACGAACGAAATATACAGTTGGACAGATAAACAGATGAACATGGCTAAATCGACTCAGCTCGGCACGCTGTAGATACATACATACAAATGTATATGTATAGTACAAATATATAGTACCTAATAGGGTCTTCTACGTGTAGGAAACTTCTTGACAAACTTAATGTACCCTTTTTAGGGTATAATGAAGTATTCGTACACTAGTTATTTCAACTAAATTTTTTTGGTCGTTTACTGATAATTATAATGAACAGGTTTTTAATATGTTTAGATTTGCGTGTCTTAAAAATAGACTATTTCTGAAACGCTAATGACTTATTCGTTCATGGCACGGCTAGTTATTAACAAAATCAACATTGTTTATGAATTTTTTTGATCTCATGTAACTTTGAATATGTAATCATTCGTGTTGCTCTTACTATAATTATAATGCACGACATGTTTGTATTTTAATATGCAATTTAGGATAATGCGTAAAATACAAAAGCTGAAGCAAATAGACATAAGTATATCAAGCCATAAAGCCTTGTGCAAGTACATAATGACTATACAATATTAGAGCATAAGTAAACAATTGCCCAGCGAACAAAAACTTTTAAATTATTTGATAATGCAAAAATACAACATATGTAATATTGGCCACAAGAATATTAAATTATGTGAGGATGTTGTTTTATGAAATTCAGTCACCTTTTTTTATTAGACCAAGTTGTCGATTAAATTTGATCTCGATGTAACCATTGAATACTTTCCATAAAAATAATTTCAACAGTTTTTGTCCTCAAGAAATTACGTTAAAGAACCAAATCAAATTTTATCGACATGTTTGGCGCCAATGGAAATTATGTGTAGCAGGTCCTTCTCCAACTGGTCTTTCACAGGATAATGCCGATAACCTTCAGAAAATATGTCAATATCGTCGTATAACTCGTAAAACTCATCATTCCATCGAATGCGACATTCGCTATTGCCAATGCGCAAAGAACCATAAATCTTCCACAGAACCTTTTTCTCGAAAACGCGTAACGACCATTCCGACGTTGTCATCGTCCATGCCTTTGCACCATATAGCAAAATGGGAATAACGAGTTACTTATAGAGTTCAGTCTGTTCGTCGAGGGGGGACTTTACTTCTCAATTGCCTACTCCGTCCGAACAAAGTACCTGTTGGCAAAATTATTTGTTAAGTTCGACGCAAAATTATCTACGACAAGTTATGATGTCAACCGTGATGGGGGCCTAGTTGCAAGTGCGACTTCTTGTTTTTATGATGATATGAAATATTTCGTCTTGCCCTCATTATACAAAATAACAAAATTTAGTGGTCGACCTTTTGTTCGATTTTGGTCTAAACAACATTGAAATTTGTTTTGCAATAGTGATAGTCCCTCGACAAGAAATGGAGCGAGTATATTTCTGCTATGAAAAAGTTTTCCGACAAATGGTTCGGGGTCGGCTTAAATGAGAGGAGAAGCTCTATCAAATATCTAACGTATATGTATATAATAAATTACATACGTTAGGTTATATTTAGCTTTAGCCTCCGATTAACTTTTAGTTTTCGATAAGTTCACGACCTTCACTGAATACTTTGTTCCAATCAAATACTTATGTTCATGATAAAGTAGACTTCCCTGATCGCTACTGCAAACTTTTCAATGATGTCGTAGCCGGTATTCCATTGGAAACAGAACTTTCTATTTAAACTCGTTGTTAAATTTTTTTCCATGCTAAAAATGGCCAGTCAAAAATCGTCGTAAAAAAAAGCTTCCATGGGAGTCGTTTTGTGGTCCGAGTCAAATTTGTTCAGTTGATTTAAAATCTACTAATTATGCCTAATTCAAATTCAATTTCAATCTTTTCCTTACCTTTTTGTATAGCCATAATTTATTTGCTGCACAATTGTTGTGAAATTTCGTGTTTCCCAAGAAGCAAGTGATTATTGCTCACTGGTTTGCATACTACGAGTACTTTCTTTGCTTGGGTTATTTTATACAAGCATCGTTACATTCTCAAGATTTCTTCTAAATAAGTGTTTTATTTCCCTTTTCTCAGTATAAGAAATAAAAATGAAAAAACTATAAAAAGTTTTTACACAAAATTTTTTTTACTGATTGAAGCTCAGCATAAAGTGTTTGAGGAAGTCGTGCACCACACAAGGTAAGGTGTGGTAAGGTAAAACTTGTGAAAGTGAAGAGTTTTACATTAAAAGTTGCCAAACTCACTGTCAGTTATGCGCACATCAACGGCGTGGATTCCAAGTATTACAAAGTATTTTATTTATCTGTGCATTAAGCCGTTTTCACTTAATTTCATTCCGCTTTTTCTAGGTAAAATGCATTGAATAGTCGTGTGAAATGTTTCAAGTCGCATTCGCTTCTTATATATGTATGTCTTTACCTAAAAGTACACCCCACTGCTCTCAGCGGAACTACTTGTGGTTTACAAAGTCGTAAATACGTCTATAAGCAGATTATCTATGACATAAGATTATGTGAGTCCCGCTCAGTTTCTTCTTAAGAATTAATGCGAAGAATGCACGAATTTCCATCAAACCAACTTTTCTGCTTAATTCACTATCCTCTTGCCTGCTTATGGGATTGTGAAAGCATTCGTTGCCATTGGTTTAGTGCTTGGTAGTTACTTGAGTGGCTTATGTTTTTTCTAACAATCTAAGTGGACTTAGTCCGATATTAAATTATTTATGTTCATACATTCGCTAAATATTCGAACTTGGTCAGAATGACATTAAGACACAAATTTTATTGTTTTACTTACATATATAGTACATAGAAGCCGCGAAATGTCTTGGTAGCGCCGATATTTTTTTTATCAAACTTAAGTATTTACGGTTAAAGTTATTAATAAATTAGCTTGTAACGAATTGTGAATAACTTTTTTAAAGACAGGCCCACTTTAAAGAAATGATGTATCATTGATATTAATCCAAAGAAAAATAAGCAAAATTCTTATATAACGGAATAAAAAGACCTTCCAATCACATTAAATTTAAAAAAACTGCAGGTCGGCGAAGTAGAGACTGATGAAACAATGGCTTGTCCTGGTGTGTAGAATATAGTAAATCCTTTCCGTGACCTAAAATGAAAATTTATGCGAAATCCGTGAAGAGTAAAAGTGTAGTTATCGCACTACGAAATATTAAAAAAAAAATATATTTTTTTTACAAAATGGTGGAGGTTTGAAAAAAAATTTCGTATTTTCCCTGTTTTTTTGTGGTTTGGAATTTAAAAAAAAAATCTTCCGAAAGCTCTTTGTAGTGCGATACTATAATGTATAAGAAAGTTCTGTGTAAAATTTCATGTGAATCGGTTGAGTAGAACTTGAGATATCATGCACACCGTTTCTAGAAAAGTAGCTATGAGACAAACGAGTTTAAAGTTTGAGAACTAGTCGCGCGCAGTCGGAGTCGGAGACACAAAATGAGCTGTAACTCGGAAAATAATTTGAATTTCGAAAAATCCTCTTAGGGAAATTATCTTGAAGGGTTATACTATAAAAATATGTAAAAAATCGATTTTTAGAATTTCTAAACCAGAATAACCCATTAAATAAACCAAGCCTTGTTCTCACTTACCGTTTATAGATAATTATAACAATATTCCTTACAATATTATTCCAAGTGAAAAAACCAAGAAGAACCATAAAGAAAAAAGTAAGTGATTACATATTTTTGGCAGACCATTTTACGAAAAAATTAAAATTTCTGTCTGTCCGTCTATGCGAACTAGTCCCTCCGTTCTCCCAAAGAAGCTGCGATTAAAATCAAGTGCTTGCATAGAAAACTTCTGCATTTGACGAGAGATCTTTACGAAATTTGGCATTAGTTATTGTCTAAAGCAAAATGTAATATCCGAAAAAATGTTTCAGATCGGATCGCTTTAGCATTTATGGTAGATGCCTTGCACACTCAACTCAAGTGAATACTTTTTCATTTAAAGAGATATTTTCACGAAATTTGGCATCTTTCCTACTAAAAAATATTGAGAGGATCTGCGACGATCTTATCAAACGAGATACCTCATGAAACTGTTTGGACATCAGGCAGCTGGCGTATATCAAATGCAAATCGGTTGATACCGCCCTACATGAGGTAGTGGGGATAATCGAAAGTTGCCTAGAAAAACGAAAATCCACAGCAACGGCTTTTATTGACAAGGAAGATGCATGCAATAACGGTAGCACGAATGCACTTCTATAGACTATTGCTTCTTTTGACATTAATTAGAACCTGTTGGCCTGGTTAAGTCATTTGCTAAACAATAGACAAGCCATATACGATAGGCAAGGTAAAAAATTCACTCACCAGATCACTTTTGGCACCTCGCAGGAACCATGCTATCCCCCTTCCTGTGCGTCACCTTGACCAAAGAATAATTACTTTTCCTTGACAGGGGAGCTTTAAGTTTACCTGCAGTTTGTTCCCGGGTGAATCTTAATCGCATATCTCGGCGCATAGAAAAGGCCGTTGAGATTTCCGCCACGGACTAACTGGTATTCGGAGAAAACCGAAATCTGTCTCTTCACAGGAAGGACGAACTATTTTCAATTCAATCTTCCCTAATTAAGGGGTAGAACTATTTCACTCTCCAGCTCGGTCAAATATCTCGGTTTTATCCTTGTTTGCTGTGGGTTATGGCAGAAATGAAAACTACTTCAACAAAGGCTCTGGAGGTTATCCTTGACATCCGCTCAATACACATTCAAGTGAAGTTGGAGACAATGCCGGCTGGTCGGCTTATGATTTTAGGTCATCATACTCTACCTTTTTAATTAACTTTGTTAAAAGCTAAACTCAACATATCGTTTTCATTCCCCAATAGAGAAGTTTGGACCAATGGTTCTGTCATTGACAGTTCGAACGGTGAAATCTACATATTCATATAAGGGCGAGCTTTTTGTGTAGTAATCCATTCATACATGGAATACAGCTTTAAACTAAATGACTACAATTTGGTGTTTCAGGCCGAAATTGTGGGCGTAACAGAAGGTGCGAACCGGGATTCTATTCTAAGTAGCAAGTCCATAAACTTTCTAGTGGATAGCCAATCGGCAATTAAGGTCACCCGTAGTGCCAATTCAAAGTCTCATCTCGTTAGGTCATGCTGGTCATATAGGCAGAGAAGGAAATGAAAGGACAGATAAGTTGGCCCGCTCGTAAAAAGCTGGACGAAAATTCCTCTAAGCTGTCCTAATTCAGCTCCTTCAAGGGGCAGTGGACCATAGAGGAACACCTCACGTCATAGAACACAAGCAACACAGGGTTCCACTAAGTTACTTTGGGATAGTGTTGATGGTGGACAGACCAAATGGCTACTATTTTTAGACAAAAGGGAGCTTAGCAACATTGTTGGAGTCATCATAGGGCACCTACCCTTAAGATCCGACCTTCAAAAACGGAAAAAATTAATTCGACGATTAAAGGGTATGCGCGGAGGAGGATGAGATGCTAAAACTTTATCTATGCGAATGCCCTACCTTCAACCGGATAAGAAGGAACATAGTCCGCGACTCCCAATACTATAACTTAAGAGAGCTATTTTACCGAATACATGGAATTGCTGTATAATATTTAAATTTGTTACCTCCCGGGGGCACAATGGGTCTAATGTTGGCCTAAGTGTGGTCGCCTGCGTTCCGGCGCCTACACGACAAACCTACAACCAATAATTTTTACTATACATATAACCTAATTAAAAATGTTTGTAAAAATCCACAATGTTGAAGAAGTTTAAAATCTAAAATATTATAGCTATCTCAAAACTTAGCTATCATGTTGAGATTCAATAGCCATAAGTTCATCTAGATTACACTCTGCCACTGCTTGGCTTATTTCTACATTCAAGTTTTGTAACATTATTCTATTTTGCTTCCTAAGAGAAGTAATAAAATCTTTATTACTTTGTTTGAGTTCAAGAACTGAAATAGTTAGTCATTATAACGAATTTTCACAGCAGTAGCATGGCTCCTCTCATGCATAACCTTAGTTTATTTGTTCTCACAATTGCCTTAAACAATTAAATTACAGTGACAACAGGAAGCATAGCACGCAGATGCCGCTCGAACTTCTGGCATACTTCATGAGAAATGTTTATGTACATATGAATGTATATATATACATATATGTTTGTATGTATGTATAACTTTAGTTATTGGTGCGTTTCTTTCATACTTATGGATTGGACACTTGTTAGTGCCACATTGTGCCGGTGCACGGTGTGACATTGTGTACTATTAACCCTTGAATAGTGAGAGCAGTTCTAGAGTACTCAAAACTAAAAACAATATATTCAGAGTAAAGAAGAGGCAATCAAACTTTTTTAAGTGTAAAGTAAAATCGTTGCAATTAAGTTTTGAATATAAAATCATTCAAATGGCCTCGACGACTTCTTTTGCAGTAACGAATTCGGTTTTCCAATTTTCGAGTACCTTGTCCACTAAATAGAGTAGTATATCATGAATAGCATGTTCAATATTGACTTATAAAGTTTGAAGAGAGTCTGGTTTATTGCTAAAGACCATAGACTTGAAATAACCCCACAAGAAGTAGTATAATGGCGTTAAATCATAACTTCTTGGAGATCATTCAATGTCACAATTTCTTGAAATAAACGAATCTCCAAACTTTTCTCGCAATACTTCGGTTGTTGCCGGTGCTGTGTGGCACGTAGCTCTGCCTTGTTGAATCAGATGTTGTCAAGATCAACTATTTCCAATAGCGGCCATAAAATCTACCCGAATTATAACTCAATCAACAAAACCTTAAATTATCTACCCCATACCAGGGTTAACTGTAATGCTCTGATAAGTTTGCTTCATTTACTGCCGCTGCGGCAATTTCCTTTGGTTTAAGTAGTTCAAGCAGTTCTCAATAGCAGTAGCAACAGATGCAACACTTAACCAATTTTTGTTGTACAATGTGTTCCTTCTTCGGGCTACAATATAGATGTTTATTCGTATACGCATCTGTATGTCAGTAGGTGTTTGTTTTTCTACTTAATACGATATGTTTATTTTACGTTTATTTACAACTTTATTGTTTGCACAGCGCCACTTTATCGTTACCGATAGCTGGAAAAGTGCACAATTACTCAAATACTTCTGGTTGCCCATCATTGGAATTGTTTAATCTGCGCCAACGGTCCATATTTGACCAAGTACGTTTGCCTATTATACACATACATTCATATATACATATATATGTGTGTGCGATAGCACGCTTTTCAAACTTACTTTTGAGCTTTGTTATTTCTAAACTAGTCCTGTTGTTTATTCTAAACCGGAAAAGTGCTTTGAGTTGAGACCTGAAATAATCACTAAGGGAGGTCTTAGAAAATTAAAAGTATTGTACAGTGTGCATAGTTTCTATTAATGTATAGTATATATTCGTTATAAAACTATACAATTATTTGCCGTAAATTTACTATTTCATTATTGAACTTTCCCATAAAGCTTTCATAACCAAAATTTTGCCAATATTTACCCCAGCAAATAATTCGGTTATACTAGATTTTTTATGCTTGAACAATTTTCTAACTATCTACACGTAATTTGGTTATTTGCCAACAAGCACATATTTCTACGAAAATTTGTTTTGTGCATTCGAATAATTGAAATTTTCTATCTATGACACATGAGCATACATGGCGTATGAGTAATCGCCCTCATGTACATACATCGGTTTGCATTGTGTTGCAATTGAAATATATTTTGATTTTGTACTAAAAATGAAAATTTTAAAATATATACCTTTAAATGTACCTAATTTTATTAATTTTTATACTTTTTAAAATTGTGATTTAACTTTATAAACATAACAGGTGTGTCGATTTTGTAACGTTCTAATTTTATTGAAATTTAGATCTGATGATAACCCCGTCCACTCTATTCTACACGTCTGTTAAAAAGTAGTAAAAGCGCGATAAATACATAAATAAACGATCAAAAATTTAAAATTTTACACCCGCGATCATAAGAAAAACAGCCGCTGTTAGAATTTGACAACGTATCGAGACCTGCTCGACCGATTTCAAATAAATTCACCTACCTATGTTACAGTGCGAAAAAAATTTAAATCCCACCTGATTCTTTCACTTTTCAGTAAAGAAATCAAGGGTCATTCAATGTTTCCGGAGAAAACCTTGCACGAATACTTTTCTTGAAGTTTGCCAGCTTATGACCAAGAACTATATAAGCCAAAACTTTTCAAGCCCCAGGTACCGAATATATGAACACCAGTTCCCATTGCGAACTTTTAATCGAAAATGTAAGTCAAATTGTGATATAGAAACTAAGAGGAAATCCTTATCTGATAATAATATAATATGTGCGTAAGCCAAAAATCAGTTTGAATGGGATCAATATTTCCGTTAGTCCCCATATAGCTAATATAATATTGTGCGAACTGTAGGCTGACTTTAAACTGCATATAGTACTACTATAAGCAAAAAATAATAAGGCTTTGTTCACAATTTTAAAATGCTTAATTTGTTCTTCTAAATTTATGTCGTCCCCCTTGAAGAAATCCCTTTTGACCAGAAACGGAGCTAAATCAGGTGAATACGGTGGTAAAATACAGTAGCGACGGTGCATTATCGTAATGCAAAAACAAGAGTTGTCGGCCCATAATTCTGGCCTCTTTTTACCTCGCTTCCGTTCTGGAAATTTCGAAATTTCGACTTACACTGATGGAATAATGTCTCTAGCGAAAAAATGGCAAAAAGTTGTGGAACAAAATGGTACATATTTGTTTATTTATTTATTAGTATACATATATATATATATAAAAATAAGTTGAAGTTAGATTAGAAATACGAAAAGACTTTTTCGACTACCCGATATGTATACATATTACGTTATTTGGATGAATGAACTTTTCCCGTAACCGATCTCCAGGAATAACTCCGAAGAAAAGTGTCCCATATAGTACATTTTTCTGCTTAAAACCAAGAAAATTAATTATATTATGTATATGGACAATAATCGATGGACTAGGCTAAACTTTCTCCTTGCTACCATGTATTTTTCTACAGACATGAGAGTGAGATAATTTTCTTATATCCAAAATAGCAGATAATGCCTGCCGAGATCCAGCATCGTTAGAGATTAGTCGCTGTTTATTTCGTATGTTTTAATTAAGGCAATGTTTAAACGTATTTTTGTAATTAGTTTTGGTAATTAAAAGTTGTCATCTTCTAATCCTACTGCTCACTTTAAAAATGTAACTTAATCTTGAGAGTTCATTTAAAAGAACAACAACCAAAACTGTAGCTAAACAATGTGTGTCGATGACACGAACAGATAACTGTTTACTTTGATAATTTTTAATTTATAGTCTAGTCAGAGGCGCGTCAGCATTGTGCAAACATAGATATCTACCTATATGCTACACAAGCTAATGTACATACATATGTATTTGTGAGATGGCAAAAAGGCAGAGTCTGTCAAAGGATAACTGAACTGTTATTATTTTATTTATGTATATGTATATATATTAGAGTGTTCGTTATTTTCCAAGTTGATTTTTTTGGCTTTCCCTGAAGTTTCAGTTTTTGCCCAGAAAAATTATCCAATGTAAACAAACCCTTTATTTTCTATTTATTTAGTGCCTCATGTTACTTTTCCCATGTGCCATTTTTTATTCAAAAAAAAAATTAATCTACAATTTTGAAAAAAAAGATATTCTAATACAAAATTATAAGCTATGTGTCTTATTAGTTTTTTCCACAAATATTCTTTTACGAGTTATACGTCAATTGTATTGAACATTCATACAGTACACCATGTCGTATGAGCAACACAGAATTTATAAGGCACTTGTTTAAATGGAAAATAAAAAGCTTGTTTGCGTTTCATAAGTTTGCTTTGGGCACAAATTGAAACTTCAGGGGCGAAACAAAAAATAACTTGTAAAATAAGATACACCCTAATGTAACTGCATACTCACTATAATGCCTGTAAGCCTATTATGTTTACAGTTCGTCTAATGTGGTTTATATATTATCTTTTATATATAACCTTTTAATGTGTAAATTTGCGACAAAAGTACAGAAAAGTTATAAATAGCTTTGCAGTACAAACGTACACATAATGAAACATGAGACTCGGTCATTAAAGGTGTTGCGGTCTCTAAGGTAAAAGCTCTTGCTGCCACCACCTACTAACAGCACCACAGACTTGGCAACTTTTCTATGGTTGGACCGCAAAATTGTCTGCCTACAAATACGTTGGTGTGAATATGTGGGCGTGTCAGTTAGGGGTAAATGCCAGGAAACTCAGTGACAACAATACTAATTATAGTGTTTGCATTCTTGGGGAGCAATAAGCTTATATTTCAAATTCTGCCAGGGCAATGACCAGTGCAAAGGACAAAAAGTTTAAATTATATTCAATATACATGAATGAATGTCTGTAGAAGCATGTCGATAGAACCCCTTAAGAATGTTTTTGCATTGGTTGATTGTTTGAAAATGGAGACACAGGGGCACCTGCTTAAAATTGGCCGTTCTCCCAAGTGATAACCAATTGTGTTCCATTAAGCTACTTTGATTAATTTGAGTTTTTTCTGTCTTATCGATGGTTTTCATTGCGTTTCGGCTTTAAACTCGATCACAATTGTACCCTTTTTCAAAAAAAAATTCAGCTTTATCTGGACGTGTCGAGCAAGAACGCATTTTATACTCAAAACATTCTTCAAAATCATTCAAACGGACCTGCGAAAGATGTCGAGCTCTCTTGCCATCTCTCTAATACTTGTCTGACGATTTTTAAGCACATCCTTCACATTTTTATTACTTTCATCCGTTGAAGACGTCTGAGTTCGGCCAGAACGAGCATGTCTTTCGCTACCATTTTTGAAGACTTTGATAAAACTGAATCACCGTAAGCCTTTTCCAACATTCCACTCACTAAATTTGATTAGAAATACAAAATTTAAACAAATTCTTTGTCTGATATTTTTCCTTTGTAAAAATCGCAGCGCACTATAGAGGTGTACCGACTTAAGCAGCTGCTGTAAAAAAGTGGTTGACATATCGCCCTCATATTTGGCATAGTAATTAAAGACAGTCCTAGCAAAATACATTTTTTAAATATTATTTTCGCGAGGAATTTAAGTACAATTTCCGAGAGCTTTTTTCTTCCAATGTATATAAAGACAGACTGATATATAAAAATCGAATAGAGGATGACCTACTTTGCAAACGGTCGTGTGTCCCTAACTCTAATGTTACCCGTGCTTCTATTTTTCATCTAGAATGTTTATTGGGACTAAAAATGACAGAAATATAATATATAAAATATTTAATTATTAATTAATAATTTTTCTTCAGATTACTGACACTATACCTTCATACTTCCTACCACCATTGGTCTGATTAATAATGGTACAAAATAATTTAGCTTTTCTCTACTCAATTCTGTCATCAATAATATGTTCCTCTTCCGTTAGCATATTTTTGGATGTTTAATATGTGCGACTTATATTTTATAACAAATTTATGTTATGATTTATGTACACACCCCAAAGCTGATGGCACATCAAATTCTTGACAGCAACCGTATTAAATTTTTGGTTATTCTCAGCGCAAATGACAGTCTAAAGAAAGCATAAATCAACACATAAGAGTATATGTGCATATATATGACATTTGCATGCATGAATAAAAGCAAATTATTTGTTCACTTATGATGAATCAATCAGTAAATGTTAAAACTTCAAAAAATGAATAACGGTGACGGAAATTACTTCTCAGTTAAGCTGTAAACATACAACTCGGCTATAAGATATGTTTATACTTTTAGCTTTCACAATACTGTCATCTTTATTACGACAGTTTCTTTGAGATTTACTCAATCTTGACATTCGAGTTTAATATGTCATACATCTTCTTCTTCTTCTTTACTGGCGTAGACACCGCAATTTGGCGCCAATTAGAGATTCCAAGCGAAGCCAGTTTCTTCTCCACCTGGTCTTTCCCAATGGAGTGGAGATCTTACTCTTCCTCTGCTTCCCCCAGCGGGTACTGCGTCGAAAACTTTCAGAGCTGGAGTGACGACATGATCTAGCCAGCGTAGCCGCTATCTTTTAATTAGCTGAACTATGTCAATGTCATCGTATATCTCGTACAGCTCATCGTTCCATTGACTGCAGTATTCGTCATGGCTAATGCGCAAAGGACCATAAATCTCCTGCAGAACCTTTCTCTCGAAACCTCGTAACGTCAACTCATCATTGTCCATGCCCCTGCACCACATAGCAGGGCGAGAATAATGAGTGACTTTAAGAGTTTGCCCTTTGTTAGTCAAGAAAGGACTTTACTTATCAACAGTGAGCTCCCCCAGCGGGCAGGGGGTGGAATTTGCCCGCGATAAGGTATGCCTGTCGTAAGAGGCGATTAAAATCCGTATGAACTATATCTGGTTGCCGCATAGTCTTTGTCAGAAAGAGTGCTATAATACTCAGCTTGAAATGATATTATAGACTTTGAGTTTCCTTCTAATGGAAGGACATTTGAAGTTCAAGCGACAAATGTCACCAGTCATTGAGTTTGTTGGGTGCTCAACTGCAAAAGCTACAAGATCTGACCGGACATTGAGTCTGGTACCACGGGGAGTAGTTAGCTCTTGAAGTTCGCTCCAATCTGCTCTGATTTGGGGAGATTCGTGGTGGCTGTGGTTTAAACCTAAAGGCAGGTAAGATTGAAAAATTCAATTATTTTGTCTTGCCCTCGTTTACCACGAGACCCATTTGCTTCGGTTCCTTATCCATTCTGGTGAAAGCAGAACCAAGCGCACGGTTGTTGAGACCAATGATATTAATATTATCGGCGTACGCCAGCAGCTATATACTCTTATAGAAGATTGTACCTGCTCGATGAAGTTCTGCAGCTTAATTAAAGAAGTCGCACGATAGGGAGTCATACATACATTACATTAAATCTTCTTAATAAGATGTTTTTGGCAAACATTATTTGTATACTTTTTGAAGATTTTTCATAGTTTAAAATGTTTTGGTCACTTAAAAGTTTGAAAAGTGGACAACTCTAATTTGTCTATAAAAATCTAACTGGTCGGCCTATCTGAACCAATGAAATTTGGATTTTTCCTAAATCCTTTTTGCTAAATCGTTTAAGAATTATGATGATATTATTAGATCTCTTATTGACTATATAAATATGGGTAAGATGGGAGTTATGTTAAAATAGTTAAGAAGGATATTATTACGATATTTATTACGATTCCACGAAATACGTTTTACCGGTTCATACCTTCCGGCAGCATTAGTGCTTCATGAATACCTAATTGATTTCAGTTATACGTGTAATCATTAGAGATAAAGCAGAGACTCTCAATATTTCACATTTTCGATAATGTTTTGGATCTACATAAATGAATCCACTCAAAACTTATATCGGAAAAACATAATTTGTTTTCAAATTTTCCTTACCACTGCAAATCAGAGACTAGACCGCCACTTTTAGAGTCTTCTGATTTTCAAATAATTCATGAAATTATAATATCCACTCCAAAGGACACACAATGAGTCTTATAAGGTTAGAAGAGATATTTGTTGAAGGCAAGAAAGGGAATGCCGATAAAACTACTATCGAACTAATGCATGGAAATTAGATTACTCGTATATTTTAAGATTTTTTCCATAACGTTTCCTCGACTGAATTCTGTACCGTATTAGAAAATATTTCTTTTATACATATACGTTTAGTAATATTTCCTTGCAAATAGTTCCGCTCGATGGTTCTAGAATTTCCTGCACGGGTTTTTCTATTATGTTGATATATTGTATATACTTATGTGTTGGATCAAATTACTTTACCTAGTTATCTTTTTTCTTTTAATTTATTATATCATAGTGCAAATGTGTGCCATGGGTGAACCGTTATCGCAAAAAGACTTTAAGCTGGTACATGCAAACAGACATAACCTCATACCCGTAAATACAAAATAATTTGCATACACAGACTAGCATTCATACATACATACACATGTGTTTAACTGCCCAATGTTTTAATGTTTTAAGTAGTAAAGTTTTTGAGTATATGACGACATTTAAAAACGAAATTGCAAAGTTAGAGAATATAAAAGTGGTTAGATAATTTAAGAGCGCTAAAAAGTGCAAATGGAGTTTTATTGAAATCTTCGTGTATACTAATTTATATTAACAGTTAAATGTACAAATAGACAAGATATCGAGTTTTAAGTTTTTTTGAGAAACTTCTTTACCCAATGCATCCAGAGCTATTACTTAACGTAGTTCCAAAAATTTCCAAAAGATATTTCGTCAAATAAAATAGTTTTCCAAACATGAATCGGAATGATGATAGCTTCTCAGGCAGAAAAAGACGTGTACAATATCAGATCGATATCTGTAAAACTGAAGGTACTATAAGAACTAGTATATACACACAGACAGTAGGACAGGACTAAATCGACTCAGCTCGTCACGCTGATCATTTACTACAGACTACTTTATAGGGTTTCCGAAGTTTCTTTCTGTCTATTGAAAGCTTCATGCCAAGCTTGTAGATTCAATCTTCTGAGTATAAAAAACAATCATGTAGTATGTATGTATATAGTTTTAACTTATTTGGAGTTGCTATACGCTTCGTTATCTGTTGAAAAACATACCAAACATATTTCCATAACCAGTTACATTCAGTTAAAAATAGAGCAAGCTCTTCCTTATAGCTGTCCGAAGAACAGAGTATACTTTCAACTTTTCTCATTTTAATTAATTAAAGCAGTTCTCCTCATAATAAAAAAAAAACCAAAAAGAGCACCGAAAGAAATAATTATCAAAGCGCGAGGAAAGAGGAAAAGAAATGTGTAACAAAAGCAAAAAGGTTGCATGAAAAACTATGGCTCGTTCGATTAATGATGGAAAAGTTCAACAAAGAAGTCGTTTAGGTCAACAAACAAGATATTCATTAATTTTGACAGTAAACACGAGTTTGAGAGTTAATGATTACATTTTTGTGACTTTTTCTTCTTTATCTTGTTGCTATAGCTAGCGTTTCACAAGTTCATTTAACACTTACCATAGTCTCTTTAATGCAAAGGAAGTCTACGTTCATCACTATTAATACTAATTGGATCTTTAATTAATTTTTGGTGCGTCTAAATTAATTCAGATGGCACATTTGAACAAAAGAATTGTTCCCTTGACCACGATGACATATTTCCATCACATTGCTTATATTCAGCGGGTGTATGTTTATTTTTCAGCGATTTCTTAGCTCGAGTCGATAATCGTGTATGCTTTTGCAGCATACAAGTATATTAAAATGCAAAGGATAAGGAACTTTTGACGTGTTAGATTTTTCAAAAATTCTTTTTCAAAAGTTCTTTACTTAGTTCAAAAATGCAATTCCGAGAAAAAATAGATTTTATGGGACAGAGACGGCTCTCTCCACGTTTACCAGTACACCGATTTATTCCGCTCCTTTCAGGTTAATTCAGCTTAAATACCATATATTTTAAAATAGGTTTTAACTTGAATACTAAGTAACTAGACGAGGTGCAAGAGAATAAATATCACCATATGGCAAAATTGACTAGTGTTCTTTGTATTAGACCAAACCAAAAAAGTAATTTATCAGTTTTTCGAAGTTAGTCGCTAAACATAATTGAAAAACAAGAAAAAACGTTAACTTTGCCTGCACGAAGCTAATACACCCTTCACAGATGCATTTCTTTTAGTAACTATGTGTCCAGTTTGTATGGAAGCTATATGCTATAGTAGTCCGATCTGAATTTTTTAAAAGATTATGTTATTACGTTAAGCAGTAATCCATGTCAAATTTCGTGAAGATACCACGTCAAATGCGAAAGTTTTCCATACAAGCCCTTGATTCCGATCGTTCGGTTTGTATGGCGGCTATATGCTATAGTTAACCGATCTGAACAATTTCTTCGTATATTACATTATTATCGTAGAAAATAACCTGTACCAACTTTTGTGAAGATACATTGTCAAATGTGAAAGTTTTCCATATAAGAACTTGATTTCGATCGTTGAGTTTGTATGGCAGCTATATGTTATAGTGGTCCGATATCGGCAGTTCCGACAAATAAACAGCTTCTTGAAGAGAAAATGACGTTTGCAAACGATATCTTAAAAACTGAGCGACTTGTTCGTATATATACAAACGGACAGACAGACAGACGGATATTTCTAAGTCCATTCAGCTCAACATACTGATCATTAATATATACATATACTTTATAGGGTCTCCGACGCTTCCTTCTGGGTGTTACAAACTTTGTGGCAAACTTAATGTACCCTGTTGAGGGTATAATTATAAAAGAGCATTTTGTAGAGCAGTAAATTTCCTACAAAACTATGAGTTTTCCGATTTAAAATGATTTTTTTTGCAATAGGTTTTCACCCGATTTTATTCATTCTAAGCGCAAATACTTATGTACTGTTATAAGAAAAACATGCTCTCTAAACTTTATTAAGATAACTCACATTTTGGCTGATATATGCGGTATAAAGTCAACTGAGAGTTCGAAAATCTTGTTATTAGGTATATAGACACAGACATAATACTATCCGGAAAGGATTATCTCTGAATTTAAATGATATATCTCGCATATTTAACGATATTTTCAATAATAGGTCGTCTATAGGTACTGGGGTCTAAATATTCTGTACCTAGGGGCTTGAACAGTTTTTTTTGGAATTAGACAATTTTTGTTTATAAGTTGGCTTACACTTAAGTCATTATTCGTGCAAAGTTTAATCTCATTATATTAATTGCTGCTCGATTTGTGTACTGGAAACTGAAAGAATCAAGTGGAATTTAGAATTGTTCTATATAAGAACTAGGCGTGTTTGCAGTCAATTTGCACACTGTAACATAAAAATGTCAGAGGAATTTCACGCACCAAATTTGGTTGAAATCGGTTTGGTCGGGTTTCGAGATATGTGATTTTACCTAAAACTGGTCCCATCGTCCATTGACCACAGCTCCTTTAAAGCCCTCTCATACGACCTCGGCGGTAAGATTTAATGTCTCTGTCATATATATTTATTGATTTATTGCGTTTTTAGTAGTTTTTAACAGTACCGTTATATGTGAATGGAGTCATCATCCGATTTCATAAATTTTCACACCTTTTTTTTCTTATAGTATTTGCGCTAGGCGAATAAAATTGTAGTAGCTTAAGTGGTTTAGGAGTTATGTACATCAAATTTATTAGAGGGTGGGACCACGCCCACTTTTTAAAAAATTTTAGCCCACTGGTGCCCCTTGCTACTGTGATCCCCTGTGCTAAATTACAGTCCCATATCGTATTTTAGTGCTTAGTTTTCTCAAGATATCTCAATTTTTACTCCAATTACGGCTTGCCCGGACGGACAGGTTGCAAAAAATTCAGTTTCCTACATAATATATGAAACGAGACTTTTTTTCAAGTAGTTGGAAGCGAAATTAGAATTTTTCTATCTGATAATAAAAAATAGAAAAACAGGAGCAAGACCTTCCCGTTGCAATTAATAGCTCATACTTGGAGAAACTTTCTTAACTGTGTCTAAGTCTAAGCAAACAAAATATTCGTTTTTTTAACCAACCTACTAGTATGTAAGTTCCTAAAAATGTAAAATTATGAGCGCCATATATTTATTCCACATATTTCAATGGCTTATGATATTTTTTAATCAAGCTTATACAGATACAGATGTTATAAGGTTTCAAAGACGAGTACTTTTGATACGTAAAGGGTACATATTTGTTTATTTATTTATTAGTATAAATATAAAAAAAAATAAGTTGAAGTATGAAAAGACGAAAAGACTTTTTCGACTACTCAATATTTAATTTTTTAATAACTACTAACTAACTATACATATGTTGTTCAAAAATACTAATTTCGAGTCTTCGTGGACAAATATTTTGACTTTGGAGGTGAACTTCGTAAAGCATAGAAATTACTTTTTTGCCTAGAATCTCTTGAAAGAAATTGGTTTGGCTCAATTCCCAGCCGAATGTTATGAGGTGTTATATAATTTTCACACATACAAAAAAAGAATGACAGCTACTAATTTAATAATATATCCAAAAACAGCAACCCCAATGCAGCTACCAAACCAGTTAACATTCACGCTCGGATTCCTGCTCCTCCACATTTTTTTGCGGCAAAAATTTCATTAACTTCGCCTGTCAGCAACAAAGCAAAGTAGTGAAAGTGAAGTGGTCCAAAAATGTGCAGCAACGCCAAGAATTGCGATAATGACAAATGATTGTGACACTCAAACACCGAACTACCTGCCCAGAAGTATGAATCTGCAAGCAATTTTTCTTACTCTTCTTGTACTTATCCGTTACGCGCTAGTAACTGTATGTGTGTACATGTTGTTAGCCGCTGTGTCCACTTCAAACACCTGAGACCAATCAATACTGCAGACATCTATTGTATGTGCCCCTGTGCCGTTGTCGAGGATGATATTCATCCTTCAATAATTTGTAACACACATAAAAGCTTTTAGCTGCTATTTTTAAACATGCACAATTCTTTAAAAAATGCACACGGTTTTTATAAACTTTTTTTCTTCACTTCTTTAAATTTCACTACACATTCACGGAAGTAAAAGTTTGCCGCGCTTTTGCCGTTTTGTTTTTACTTCTTTCTTCAGTTAATTATTATTAGCCAAACAAACGGAATTTCGCCTCACACAAGTAACATTTCTCCGACAACCTGTTTGAATCCTGCGGCTGTTATCAGTCAACTGATGCGCGTTCTAACTTCTTTCAACCATTGGAGCCCATCAAAGCAACAGTTGTGTTATGCCACGAGCTTTTCTGTTACTCTGAAAAGCGCAAAAGCTTTGCGAGACCTACATATATATTTACGTGTGTACGAGGTTGGTCCGATAAGTTATTACACTACCTCGAAAAAACGAAAATTTTGACAATTGACGAAATGACGATTTATTTCTCAACATAGTCTTCTCTTCGCTCCATATACTTGACCCAGCGTTGCTCTAATATCTTTAAACCATACAAAAAATACGTTCTCTGGAGGTCTGTAAAGTAGGCTCAAATTTTCGTTCTGGAAGTGACAAGTTTAGGAAACAAGAAGAGTCGTATGGGACTAAAACTGAAGAATACGACGGGAAAGATAGCAGTTCGTAATGCAATTTGACAGTGTTGACGACGGCAGTGTGGACCGGTACGTCATTATGGTGAAAGAGCATTTTTTTCTTCTTCGTCGGAGTACGGTAGTTTCTTCATCGGAGTACGGTAGTAAATTTCTCTGAGACTAAGTACTTTTCGGACCGCCCTCGTATGTATGTGGCGCAAACGCTGTTCCCTTATCATTGTGGTAGACAGCATGCCGCCTGTAAAATTGTAACATTCTTCCTAATATAAACCAAATAAACCAAAAATTGCTTAGAATATGAAATAATAGGTACTATTTTTACATAATTTTTTAATGTTACCTTTTCGTAAACCTTCCTATAATTAAATTTATATGACCTAATGTTGCGTACTCAATTTAGTCGAAATCGGTCGGTCGGGTCCCAAAATATGTGATTTCACCAAAAACTGGGCTGTGCCACGCCCATAGTCCATTTTTAACCAGAATCGCTCAATGCATTGTCATACAATTTTCGGGATAAAATTCAATATATCTGATTTATCGCGGAGGGTTATCATCCGGTGTCATCTAATTTCACACTGTCGGTGGGAGCTCTTATAATATTTGAGTTGTGTAAATTTGACTGTTATTGCTTTAGTGCTTTAGGAGATATGTACATTAAACTTATTAGAGGGCGGGGTCATGCCCCATTTTTCAACAAATTTTGGCCACAGGTGACCGTGGCTACTGCGATCCTCTGTACCAAGAATCCCGCATACCAAGTTTCATCAGGATATCTCAATTTTTACTCAAGTTACAGCTTACACGGACGGACGGACAGACAGACAATCACGTGGATTTCCACTTTCCTCGTCATCCTCTTCACCGGAAAAATTCTTGCTTAGAAATATGTTAGAAATGGGAAATCCTCGTTTCATTACCGAAGACGAGGAATTCTTTTCAAACGTTGGTCAGCATGTTTTTGGAAATATTTTACGGAATTTAAAAAAAAAATTGCCGATTTTATTTGAGCGTCGATAAAGGATTCTTTAATCTACCCTACTTGAATGCGATCTCCGATCTATGATCTTAAACTCGACGTGTTTGCCTGTCCAGTTTCCGGTATTCATCCTCCAAAAAAATATAATATTTTTATTTCTCTTTGAAAACACATAAAATTCGAAAATGTTATCAAAGATTGAAGTGTTTGGCTAACTGTGTAGTCAACTGTTAATTCAAGGATTCCCATATGTATGTATGTGTATATTGTTCGTTGGTATTGGTATATGTATAGGTTTATTTATATTTTGTAATGGCCTCGTACTTCCAACAAGGTTATGCATAGCTGCAAAACTATGCTGCACAGAAGGATGTATGCACATAAATACACAGGAAATATATATGCTTAGGTATGCCATATAGCAGTGGGAGTGGGAATGATGCTCTTCATTTTTGCTGCTCTTGCTCTTATCAGCTGCTAGCGGAGATTTGTGGTTTTTGTACATTTACCCCTTGGCCCTGACCACAATACAATGTGGCTGCTCCATTCTTCGTTTTTAGAGCCATTTAACATTTTTGCTTTGCTCATTTTACTTTTACTCGCTGCTATGAAAATGAGAAATAACAGCTTAACTCCATTTAGGAAGATTTTGAGGAGTATATTTGAAGAGTTTTATTTTATAGTTATTGAATACAGTTATTTTGTATGCTCCCGCAACATGTTGCTCAGAGTATGTATAAGCAGTTACTTATAAAAGCTACAACTAATCGATAAAGATACAGCATTATGTTCATCATAATAATCAGGAAGACGAGTCGGATTCTCCGAATTTCTATGTGGCTGTCCGTCATATTTTTTGTGCCTAGAGAAAAAAAGAGAGCTTCCTTGGTACTCTCTGAATATTGGAGAAAATATAAAGTGCTATAAAAGAATTACAAATTAAGCTACGAAACAAAAGCTTGGTACAGAACAAATTACAGGATCCCTGGCCATGCTGGTATTACAGGCAACCACTTTGCAGACCTCGCTGCGAAAAATGTAGCCAGGACTCCTGCCTTAACATACTACGTCTCATCCAAGCAAGACATTCTTAACCTTATTAAGCACAAAAGGCATCAAAAAACGCAAGCGAATGGAAAACATTTAAACATCACTACGCGGTCATAAACCCAGACAGAAATCGTATAATCTACTCGTCAACAGTTCCAACTAGCGCAATGAAGACATATACTCGATTAAGGATTGGACACACTATCATAACACACGCCCACTTACTATCGGGTAAAAGCCCATCCATTTGCCCCCTTTGCGATGACACCGCTTCTATCAAACACTTACTCACACTCTGTCCGATGCTTCACCCAACAGCCCACAACTCTGGCAACATTGATCTCATAAAACTACTAAGTGAACCTTCAGAAAAAAACGTGATGATTGTATACAGATTCTTAAAAACCAACGATTTGTTAAAATATATTTAAGCAACTTACATCTTTACTAACCCTTAGCAATTAGAATTTTTCACCCAGTTTTTGTTATATGAATTATTATAAATAAATAAATAAATAAATTACCACTCCCACGGCGCGTACAAAGGTTGTGCCTCTTCTCATTCTCTATATATGACGTTACCTGTCGCATTCTTGTTTCTATCATTCGTGCAATTTTTGGTTTTTCGAGTGTTTCGGTTAGTCCCGGCTTGCTTACAATTTCAAACAAAGAAACTTTCTTCCGGGTCCTACTCCATCTGGTCTTTCCAACTGGATTGGAAGTCTTCCTCTGTTTCCCCCGGTAGGTACTGCGACGTATACTTTCAGAGCTAGAGTGTTTTCGTCCATTCGCACGACATGACCTAGCCAGCGTAGCCGTTGTCTCTTAATTCGCTGAAGTATGCCAATGTCGTTGTATATCTCGTACAACTCGTCGTTCCATCGAATGCGATACTCGCCGTTGCCAAGAAGCAAGGACCATAAATCTTCCGTAGAATCTTTCTCTCGAAAACTCGTAACGTCGACCATGCCGTACCATATAGCCGGACGGGAATAATGAGTGACTTGAAGAGTTTGGTATTTGTTCGTCGAGAAAGGACTTTACTTCTGTTGGCAAGAGCTATCCTACGTTGGATTTCGAGGCTGACATTGTTATTGGTGTTAAAACTGGTTTCAACATAGACGACATTATCTGCAACTTCGTAGTTATGACTGTCAACAGTGACGTGAGAGCCAAGTCACGAGTGCGATGACTGTTTGTTTGATGACGGGAGATATTTCGTATTGCCCTCGTTTACTACCAAACCAATTTGCTTTGCTTCCTTGTCCAGTCTAGAGAGAGCCAAACTTACGGCGCGGATATTAATATCATCGGCGTACGCCAGCAGCTGTACCTTGTCAAAAACAACAAAAAAACATGATCCAATATAGCCATTAATCGAAAACCTATAAAGTTTTATAATTAAGCCCGAAATTTAGACACAAACTACATAACTTCAAAAAAGATGCCGATGAGAACGTAACCGTCAATGGCAACCGTTATCGTGCCTTGATAAGCGACTATTTGATGCCTGAAATTGAAGCTCGTGATCTCAACCATATTTGGTTTCAACAAAATGGCGCAACTTTCCACACATCGCAACAATCAATGGATTTATTGGGGGAACATTTCGGTTAGCAGCTAATTTCATGTTATGGGCCGGTTGTTGGGCCACCAAGATCGTGGGATATCACACCGATATTTCAATTCAGGCCGTGAAAGAAAATATCGCGAGTGTCATTCGCGAGTTAACAGTCAAAATGCTCGAACGAGTCATCGAAAATTGGACTCAATGAATGTTCCATCTGAGGCGTAGCCGCGGATTTGAAAGAGATAATCATCAAAAATAAATGACAAAGAATGTTTTTCAAATTATAATAAACATTCCTCTTTAAATTAGATGTTTCTGTGTTATTTTTTTAAAAAAGTAGGGGACCCTGAAATGGATCACCCCTTATTATTATATATTAGATTCAAAAAATTCTGTGAAATAATATTCGCTAGTATATTCTATATTTTCATAGATTTTTAAGCCAGAAGTAATAAATCAAAAATAATAACAACTCAATTAGTGAGGAATAATGGGAATTTATGCAATTTAAAAAATAATATTTTATATGTAATTAATTAACGATATATAAGTGTAATATAAAGAAATGTTTCACAATTTTTTTCTTTGCATATTATACACCCGGTAATTTATATTTGTAATAGAATCGAACAAAATCACATTGATCTATTACACTTTTTGTGACAGTTGTACATTCAATCAGGCCTTCTCGTTTTAACATACGTAAATGCCAATACTTTTCCATTTATTGTCACCCTTCTCTTAATTCAACGAATGTAAGCATATTGAAACTGTAAATTTAAAACGTCTCGCGCTAAATACCTCAATTTCGAATCAAGATTTGTTTTTGTCCATAAATTTAGTGAATCGGTTTAATTGAACATTGTTTAATTGGTTTTTCGGCGTATTTCATGGAGTATTTGAGTGAAAACATGCAGGCAATGGCAAATAACTTCAATTGGGATGATATTGAAGTGGGAAATCACGCATTAAACCATTCTCAAAAATTCTTCGGTGAGTATTGAATTACTATAGTATAAATTTTAATTGTTTTGTGTCAAAAAAGAACAGCTATTTTTTTAATTGTTTTCACTCTCTTGACAATACTGTAATGTCAGCAATAAAACATATAAAACACGAACGTCTGGACGAATCGGAAGAAGGAATGGATTTACTAAAAGAAATAGGTAATTTCTTTAAATAAAATAAACTGTAGATATATTAACTTAGAGAAATTTATAAATTTTTTAGACGCAATTACATTAGATGATACATTTACTTCCAATGCGGATAAAGAAAATGTAAATAATACAAATACATCTATATTCGACACAAAATCTCCATTAAAAGAAATACAACATGCAATCCTAAATGAAGGCAATGAACCTGATGCACAAATCACTGTTGACAAATTGTGTCAGGAACAAAAAGAAATCGAAAGTATTGTCCAAAGTGGATCGCCCAACAATTCTTTAAAAGAAATGAAGTCGCAACCCGCAAATACATTGATTCTTTCAGAGTCTTTAATTGCAAGGAATAAAGCACGAATAAACCCAAGTGCAAATAAAAAGACACTTGCGGAATCCAATATAAGCGATAATGAGCCAACGTTAACAAAAACTGTAAAACTCTCAGAATCGTTAATTGTACGAAATAAAGCACGCATTAACCCTGGTGTGAAAAAAGAGAAGGTTGCCAATCCTACGACATCAACAACTGTTAGCACTGTGTCCGCGGGCACAATTGCAAAACCAGTCACAGCATCTGCACCCACTGCTCCTCACGCCTATCACTGCAACGAACTTTATAAACGCAGAAAAGAGGAGCAATTACAAAAGTATTTAGATGAAGAGCGCAAAAAGAGAGAATTTCATAGTAGACCAGTACCTAATTTCAATGCATGCCACAAATCTTTGCAACAGCGGAAAGTTCTCCATGCGGTGACAGTGCCAGTAACACCACAGGTTTTAAAAAAATCTCGAGAAACTGAACAGAAAAGAAAACAAAAGGTAACCAATTATTTAAACAAAAAAGTGTGTAAATCATTTAAATAATCATAACACCTCAGTTAGAAGACATTAAGCAAATACATCCACCGAAATTCGAACCTCGGCCTCCAACGATATTGCATGAGGAGCCCTTTGTACCAAAAAAGACGCAAACCGTATTGGTTCCATGCCCATTTAATCTTCATTCCGAACGTCGATTACAGGAGCGAAAGCAATACGATGCAACCGTTCAGCGGGCTATGGAGCAGAAACAGAAACAGGTAGAAATTGTAAGCAAAACAAACGATACAATTAGAATAAGTGGTACTGTGTGCTTTAAGAATGAATGTGTGAACAGAATGTTATACTAACTATGTGTCGTTTGTGTTGTATTCATTAACCATTACTTTTACATGATCTAAACATTTAGTGTTTTGATAATATTTTTAATTTGAATGATGTGTGCAAGTATGACAGATATAAAACTGTGATGAACAATGTCGTAAACGGAACAAATGTAAAAAATTTTTAAAACTTCATATTAATTTTAAATTAATCGTCTCCATCCTTTTTCTAATGACGTCGGCAAGTAAAGAATTTTATGTCAAAGTTCTTTATTTCAGAAAAATAATGGAACGAAATTGTTGATATTTCTGTTTATATAATTTTTCAACGTGTGGCAACATCGATTTGTTGTCAAAAAGTTGCCTTTTGCAACTGAGTTCAATTGTCATTTATCAGCGGATGAAATTGCATTTGTCTTTCATTCCACTTTCGATTGTGCTACTCGCGATTTTTCTTTTTTCTTTGTGTTGTGATTTTTTAAGTTTTATTGTTATCATTGTGGGTACAATTATTTATTAACTAATAATTACGTAAAAGTTACGAAAAATTATTTATTTTGTGTCCATATTTGCTTAAATTATGTATGTGTGACTAATCATTGAGATAGCCGTGAAATGAGCGTAATCGCCATTTCGAAACCAATTAAAAACAATAACAACAACTGCAAAACGAGAAATTACGATAAAAGCCAAGAGTATTTTCTTACACGGTCGGTCATATCAGGAGAAGTGTTGCCAATAAGTTTCGCTAGTTTTTTTTTTAATTAATTTCATTTTTAATGTAATTTCATTGATAAATTTAGTTTTGAGCGTAAAATTCACTCTAATAAAAAAATAGTAGGTTTTGTTTTTTTAAGTAAGACTAATCACTTTGAATACGGAAAATGTATTTATTTTAAAATAGTTTGGTTTTGAAATCTGGTAGGACAGTTACGAAAATGGTCAAAGCAGAAAGACAACAAATTCCAATTTCCAACTGTAAAATGCATAAGTGATGATTAGGAAGCAAAGAAGTGACTGAAATAATTTGACTTTTGTTCCTATTTGAGCATATTTAATTTTGTATCAGGTACGGTGACTATTGTGAAAACGAAAAGTATTTTAAAGCTTTGTACGCGATATTGGTACCATAAAAATCTTTTATTTTCGTAATTTTTACGTAATTAACATTATTAGAAACAATTTATTATGCCTAAAAGTAAAATTAGCACAAATTTTGCTAAAGTGAATATTTGTCATAAGTTAAGAGACTGTTGAAGCTGTTTCGGTGACAGCGGAACTGTATCTCAATTCCAACAAGTGCATCGCCTACGTAACTACCCGTCTGCAAAATATACACTATTGTTGTTCTGCCTTTGTAATCTCTACTAGCCACACCTCAACTTTCAAAAAGTATAATTTTAAATTGCACAACATGGTGGATCGTCTAGTAAATTCTGAAGCTAATTCAAGGCGAATTGCTATGGTCGAAAGCTGCTTTGGCAGCTCTGGTGTACCTTTAGCAATTCCAGGACGCGTGCTTGTTGGCGAAGGTGTTTTAACTAAGATGTGTCGCAAGCGGCCAAAGTCTCGACAGTTTTTCCTTTTCAACGATATATTGGTATATGGTAATATCGTAATAGGAAAGAAAAAATATAACAAACAACACATTATGCCATTGGAAGAGGTATCTTTGGAATCTCTCGAGGATAATGGACAATATCGTAATGGTTGGTTGATACGAACCACAACAAAATCGTTTGTTGTTTACGCCGCTACAAGTACTGAAAAACAAGAATGGATGGCACATATCAACAAGTGTGTGGAAGATTTACTGCGAAAGAGCGGAAAAAAACCTGTGGAGAATCACGCTGCTGTTTGGGTACCAGACGCCGAAGCCACCCACTGTATGAATTGCAAGAAAACACAATTTACGATGATAGTTCGACGTCATCATTGTCGCAACTGCGGAGCAGTTGTATGCGGACCGTGCTCATCTAAAAAATTTTTACTGCCTCAACAAAGCTCCAAACCTGTACGTGTTTGTACCGCTTGTTATGATCGTCTTTCTAAAGCGGTAAAAGCGGAATCGTCCAAAACGAACCTTACAAATGCTGGTGCAAATTTAACAACACCATCTTCCGCGAATATTGATGGCAATGGTAATGGCACTGGAAAAATGGTGGACAGTTCGGGTGATGATGATTCGGAGGAAGAAGGCACTGGTGCAGCCAACGAAATGCACGATGAACCACGTTTCTACGGTGATACAACATTGTCGGCTGATGAATCTACGTCATCTGCGGCGCTTAATTCGAGTCACACACCTAGTGTTAATAACTGATGTGCGCAGTCTAAATGTTTAGAGGGCGGGTTATTGGACGCAGGTGGTGACGAACGCGGGAATATACACAGTCGAACTGTTACAAGAAGGAAAGGGTGTGACGATATGCAGCGAAATAAAAATAAACAAAATTATAAAATTAAACAACGACAGCAAGAAGAAAAAACTGAAGTAAATCAACCAGACGAATGTGGAAAGAAGGTGTGGCATTGCGTCTGGAAAAGAAAAGGATTAACGAAGTTTTTTGATCTTCAAAAGGGTAAGAGATTACATACAATATATTTTGCTGCCAATATTAAGTTGAGTAAAAAAGCATTCACTGCACTGTAACATATTTGTTTCCGACCTTAAAATTAGTATGAATATTTTGTGTGTCTGTGTTTTTTTTGTTACTTTTATTTTTACTTTTTTTTTTATTAATTTACATAATTCATTTGCGCATCAGCGTCAACGATATAAATATGTTCGTTGGATTCATCATCCGTCCCGTTGGTGACTTGCACTCACACAGTACCGTTTAACTCGTATAAAAGAATTGTATTAATCTTATCTGTGCAAGTTTATTAGCATTCAAGTCGCTTTATTCGCTTTTCACATTAAAATTTATGTAAATGCGACTACATTCAACTTCAATTTGGCGCTTGATTCATAAGTCATTTCCTCTAGTAAATAGTTAACTATATACATATGTATGTGGGTTTATAAATCATATCTATACTGTAAATCCATATGTGCAATCTCGTGAAATAAATAAAAGCAAACTTTTCCTCTTTTTGCACGCATAATAAAAAATTGGTAAAATAAATACTTGATGTACAGCGGATATTGAGAGGCACACCTAATGTGACCGCCTAAAAATGTGATCTTTAGTTTACGGAGAAACATACATATATGTTAAAAAAAAACATTATTTCGTGAATTTTGTTGTTCCGTTTGTATAACAGTTGTATGCTTCACTGGTGTTACAAACTTTGTGACAAACTTAATATGTACTGTTCACGGTATAAAAATCAATGCGCAAATTTTGCCTTTTTTCCTGTGGGTTTTTAAACTATTCTATTTTCCCTTTTAAGGCTGTGTAGATTAATTTATAGGCCTTTAACAACAAAATCTCTCATTGCTATAGAATGCTATCAGTGTTTGGTTGAGTAATTTGTAATTTTCTGCACAATTTGCGTCAATGCGGTGACATATACTTACATATGACATTTATATATAAGATAATATATACTTACTGTATATATATTTGCTCTCTCAGCTTCCTTCTCGTATTCTTATCTGTTAGCTGAGTTGTTTGGCGTATATAATTTGTATACATATGATAAGGAATGGGTATTAACTTTCGCCAAACTGGGGAAACATTTTGCTTATAATTTTGCTTCAACCGATGCTGAAATATTTATTTTGCATCCATTGTGCTAGTTTGTAATGATAAGAAAGCTTTTGCAATAGCGCATAGATGCTCAGATCGTTGATCGACACCCGAACATTTACAAGCTTATGATGACTCACAATTGCTGGCTGTAAAGTTCGAACTATCAATGCTCTCAACTGCACTGCTGTTATTACAGTTGTTTGAAAGCAAAAAGTACAAAGTTCTAAAAAATACAATGAGTAAGACGTTCAAAGAATGTAGATATGTACCTTAACTCTAGACATATTAACAAAGCCTATAATATTGACTCATTACTTGTATAAATCTTATCGAACTTTTTAGTGAAAAGTACCTCACTTCATTCTTGTTATCACTAATATTATTGTGTCCTTCCTAATATCGGCTTGGATGCTAAAATTTTCGGATATGCAAAATTAAACTATGGATGTATGCTTTCGTCTTCTAAATGTGTAGGAGAGAGTATACATACATATGTATGTATATTTAGTGAACAAATTCTCAAAGTGGATAGAAAACATAAAATGAAACATTAAACACAAAAAACAGTTAAAATCAATAACAAGGAACTTTATTTATCAGGCTAATATTAGTAGGTTAGTGTTTATAATCATAATTTTATACCCCGAACTGGGTATATTAAGTGAGCCACGAAGTTTGTAACTCATAGAGAAAACGTCGGAGACTATATACGCGAACTAGTTCCTCAGTTTTTGAGATATCGGTCTGAAATTTTGCACATCCACTTTCCTCCTCAAAATCTGGTCTGCTGATCTGATCTGATCTGGGATATCTGGCAAATTCCGCAAAGTTTATTGTCCAAAGAAACGCTACAATTTCCAAACAAAATATTAAGATGGGACGAATATTGAATGCGGTTACCATACAAACGCTCAATATTTACATTTTAAGAAATGCACCAGTTAGGTATTATAGCTTCGATGTAGTGTAGTCGAAGTCAGCGCTTTTTTCACATTTCTCTTATCAACATAATCCTAATAAATATAATTTATTATCGGACATGAGTTATTTCAGTAATTACGGAAAATGAGCATTAATTAAACTGTCGAAAGCATTAGATTAGGAATTTATTTGGGAAATACCGAATTGATTTTTTTAGCCTTTTTTTGTATGAGCTTTTCATAATAATATTAAACATTATTCTAATCATAAATCTGACACACCAGAATCGTGCAATGCATTTTCTATTTTTACATTTCTCTTCAGGTCGCTTATGGGAATATAGAATATTAAATACATACATTAATATTATTTTATTTTTAAGTATTCAGGCTAGGCAGCCGTTAGTTGAACTGTTTTCGTTTGCCAGCTTTCTGTAGCCACAGCACATTACGATATGTAAAAAAATTGTTATTTCTGTGCTTTCATTGCTTCACTCTTCTTTCTCAAATACTTCGCATGCGATTGACGTGATACCTGCCTGACTTGAGTAGTAGCCATAATGACTCTATGCCTGACTGCAAGCACATAAAATTGTTTTCCACCATGCATATGTATGTATGTACATATGTATGTACGTTGTAGTGCCAGTATGTTGTCTCTCACCGCTATGCTAGGTTTTTGGTCTGACGACTGTTTATGTGGGTTTGATATGTGTGCAGCCACTGTTGGCAAAATCTTATTCATATTACAAATATACATATGTATGTACATATGTATGCATACAAATATAAAAGTATTACAGTTCACGTGCCTTGCTTCAAAATCAAAAATAGCATTACAGTTCATTCATATAAGCTGACACGCTATGGTCACTGCTTTGTTTAAGTTTTTCAAAATTTCCTGTAGTTATTCCCTTCCCCACCATTCCCACCTATTGTTATATACATATGTACATACATACCTGCATATAGACTCTGCTGTAATTTCACTTTTTTCTGTTTTATCATCTTCAAGCTTCGTTGATTCTATTTGTTGTTTTCTACTTTTTAGCCTTCTCCTTACCTGGCCGAGAGTTGTTTGTCGCAGTCTGTCGTCGCTATTTGTTTTTCATTCGTTCATTTCTTGTGCCACCCATTCGCCTGACTTTCTAAATATGTACAAATGTTTGCATACATACATACATCCATACTTTGCTGGGAATAAACAAAAACTTTGCCGTAGGAATTCTGCTTCTCTGCATTAGCTCTCAGTGTCTTGTGTATAAGTGATGTGCCGTTGCAGTAGAATAAAAAATCTCTTTTTACCCATGATAGGCTGGCATAGTTCTCCTATTTTGAAATTTAATCATTTCATGCTACATAATCTGTTGGGTTCAATTTTCTTTTCTTAAGCAAATATTGTAAGCTATTTCCACCATTTCGTAAAAAGTTTACTGGGAATGTTGCTAAAGATGCATAATGTGCATTATACGCCAACATTATAAAGAAAATATTATATAAACACGACTCTTAGCTGCCTTCCTGTAAATAAAATCGCGCGGGTTTCTGTCCGTCGTCGTTGTAGTTGTGGTGATTAATGCAATGCAGGGGCTTCTTTGCTTGAGGGGGGATACATTTGCATATCGAGGCCCGTGAATGTAATGCTACTTGTATTCGGGGTCGAAGTGTATATAATTATAATGATTTTTTTTTTTTAACTACGTACCGATAAAAAAAGGGTTAGAATCTCGAAATGGTACAGCTACTGGCAGGTTAAAATCCGCTTCAATTCCGGTAACGTAGTCTGTTGTGCGAATTATAATGCTTTAACCGTATGCAATAAATTAGCGCTTATATGTAACCTTTTCTGTCCATACACATTTAATAATTCCCCTCAATAATTTTGGCCTTTGCCCGAATAAAAGTCCGTTCAATTTAAATCCGTTTTAATAGATATGTTATACTCGTATATAAGTTTTCGTAAAAGAAAGTCATTGTAGTTGGCTGAAAATGTGTATAGTGCTTACGATCCTTAAGTTGAAATAGCTAATTACTCGTAATTTTGTTTTTGTCCATTCTGCTCTAAAAGGCAAATTGTTGCAAATTTCGATAAATTAATGGAAATCGTCGAATCCGACCGTCTTGTAAACACTGTTGATTTACAGAAGCTAAACATTGCAAAATTATCCTTTTGGATCCACTTTTAATAAAGATGGATATAAAAAATGGATGCTACACGGCGGCCAAGCCCGGTTGGACAGTGGGTAAGGTCTCGTTATGTATTTGACGGTATTGGCAGGGAATCATTTAACATGAGCTGGTCACCGACAGCCAAATTCAAAATTCGGACCTGTCCTGTCAAAACAACTGGACCGTCTACATAAAAGAACCAATCGCCCAGAAGCGGGCAGCTTCGATCAATATTAAAGGAATCGTGTACCATGAGGACAACGCCAGATCACACACATCGTTAGTTACTTTCCAGAGGCTCCGGAAGCTTGGTTAGGAGATTTTCTTCATTCACTTTACATATAGTCCAAACCTAACGCATGATTTTGCTGGTAACATCTCGCCTCAGGAGAAGCTTGGGAAAATCGATATACTCAGTTATTTAACAATTATGACGAAGATTTCCATGAGAGTAATAAAACCTTCAATTTATAGCTAAAATAATGGATTTTTTTTTAAATAGACCGAGTATATCTGTACAGACCAATGCATGTATTTACAAATTAGCTTTAATTTCGTAACTGAGTGAATATTTTAAATAAGTAGTTGCTATTTTCTCGAATGAGTGTATATGTAAATAGTATATACCTACATAACAATTATGTTTAAACTCGTTCGCCATTTTTATAGCAAATTCAGCGTTAATTGAACTACCACGTAGATTTTTATTATACTTTGTGTAATCAGTTAACACAAGTTTTGTTGACAAATTAACTACATAAATTGTGTGTGTGTGTGTGTGTGTGTACTGGGCAATTCCTAAGTAATCTCAAACGGAAAATTTGATTGCGAGATCGTTAAAATATGTCTGTATATTGGGACAAAAAAGCATCCGGAAATTGTAATTAAATTACCGGGGTAAATGAAATTAAAAAAAAAAAATATTTTGCTTAGCTGGTGGGACTGTTCTTAATTGCTATGCCAAATTTGAGAGCGATCTGTCAACCAATTTGTTTACAGCAGCTGTTTAGTGCGTTGCGATAATTGCAATTAATAAAGAATTTGTCTAAAATTTTGTATTTCTAACCAAATTTCGTGTGCGGAATCGTTGCGAATATTGGAAAAGGCTTACGTTAATTCAAAAACACAAGTTTGCGAGTGGTACAAATCTTTTAAAGACGGTCGAGCGATCGTTGAAGACATTCCTCGTTCTGAACGACCTCTTCAAGGGATGAAAATAATAAAAAAGTGAAGGATATGGTGCTTGGAAATCGTCAGCAAGAGTTAGAGAGATGGCAAGAGAGCTCGACATCTGTCGCAAGTCTGTTCGAATGATTTTGCCGGAAATTTTGGCTATGAAACGCGTTCTTACTCGATTCGTCTCGATAAAGTTGAATTTTTCTCAAAAAGAGTACAATTGTGGTCGAATTTAAAGCGAAAAACGCAATGAACCACCACGGTATTAATCGGAATTGGCTCCGTGTGATTTTTTCTTGTTCCCCGAACTGAAATTGCCGCTCCGTGGAACCCGTTTTCAGTCGATCGAAGAGATAAAACAAAACTCGCTTAAGGAGCTGAAGGCCATCCCAAAAAGCGCTTATTAAAACTGTTTCGAAGGATGGAAAAATCGTTGGCACTATATCACTATAACCTCGCTCAGGTTTTGGAAAATGATTCATAAATATCAATGAAATTTCTGAAAAGAGATTATTGACCATTTATTCATTCTATCATCGAGCTAATAGAATAAGTGTGAAAATGGAATATGGTATTGAATATTATTTTATTGGTGTGACTGAATAATTGTTTCATTAAAATATTATTTTGACTAGTATTTATTACACTCCTGTCTAAAAACACTTAATTTCCATTTCTTATATTTCAGGAGGAGGAAGAACGTAAGCGACGTGAGGAACAACGCATCAAGGAGTTGCGAAAGCTCACCACGTTCAAAGCACGACCAAATCCTTTTAAGTAGACTCTTCTAAAACACCAATAATGCATAGTAACAAATATGATTTAAACACGCCACACAATAGTATATAGCAACATAAAATCAATTTATACAGCAATAAAATGAGAACGATGCATACTTAATTAACACTTTCAACAAAATAATAAGAACTATAAATAATATAAAATAACGGAAAATATGTATGAAAACACCATTTTTATATATGGAAATGAAATAACGTAACGTTTTATTATCATTATTACTACAATTATTATATTAGCCTTTTTTCTTACTTGTAATAATTTTTGGGAATACACATACCATACATACACAGATACATATTCATATGCATATTAATAGCGACATACGATAATTAACAAAATGTTATATTATAAATAAGAAATATTTAAATAATTAAACACCTACATTTTACCACAATAATAAAGCAAATGTTAAAATAAGACACAACCCAACATTTATGAAACATATGAATGTACATACATACATAAAACAGCAAAGAATTGCTATAAAAAAAAAGTTGCCTGTTGTTAGACGTGCAGAAGTGAAGAAGCGATTACAATAGCTACATTTACAACATACACCGCGTAAATATGTATGTATATTGTGCCTACATGCTGACGGTAAAAAAAGTAAATTTCAATTTTCCACTCAAGTTATGCAAATTATCAATTTGAGTGTAAAAAATATCAGATTGTTAAATTTTGATATTAAATCCTTAACTATAAGTAAATTTTATTATTTCAATTTATGTATTTTTCTTTACAATTCTCTTCTTTTACTGACGTATTATATATATGTATACTTACATATGTAATTTCAATGCTGTGTATATTGCAAAAATTTCGTCCGTTTAACTACTAAAAATATCTATCCTTACTTTAATGTTTAATTTAAAACATTTATCGGAAATTCAAGTAGAAAAAAATAGCAATACTTTTGGTTCGAATTACCCAAAACCATTTTTATTTCTTTACTAGAGAATAAAACTGTATTTAAAATTCATTATTAAATTACTAATTGAATATATATAAAAATAAATAAATTCGTAAAATAAATAAATATTTTTACACAAAAGATGCGTTTTTATTAAAAATTTAAAGAAATCCAAAAGAAATTGGCGCCATACGCGCTTTCTAAGCAATGTGTGCAAAAATGACATCTGGTCACTCTAATCGAGGCGACGTGCAATTTTACTAAATTCACAAACCGCCCCAATGCACCAGGCGCGCAGAAGTGCACAGTAGGTGGCCCGGCCGAAAAATTTTTTGCATAGGCAAGTATGTGCTGCATACTTTAAGGCGTAAAATAACAGAGGTACTGTACGAACACAAATTAACGCAGGATTGCGCGCAAATGCAGAAATTGGCATAAAACCCAAATGAAACGCTAAAATCGAATACAAAAACAAAAGCTACAAGTAAAACAATATTCTTTTATATGAACCAATAAAATTTTACTTTATTCGGTCAAAATAGGCTATCGCCCAACTTATAAACGTTTATATAAACATTTTAGAATGATTATCAAGCGTTTAGAAGTTGCCATCACCGCCCCATGAGGTCTTGACAGCATCTTCGTTCCAGTCCTCGGCGCCGGCAACTCCGGTTTCAGCAGCAACCTCATCGGCCCAGTTGGTGGCTTCTTCGACGGGGTGTTCAACAACCTCTTCAACTTTGGGTGCTGGCAACAATTCCTTAGCAGCTGCTTCCTCCTTCTCAGCCTCCTCAGGATCACGGTAGAAGAACAAATCAACAACCACGGGCCATTCGCTGACACGTGAGATTGTGCCGCGTAGACGGAGCACTTCACGAGACAACAACCACCACATCAGACCAATGGAATGTGGAGCCTTGTTATTGCATGGAATGGCAATATCGATGTAACGCAAAGGCGAATCAGTATTGCAGAAAGCAATAACTGGGATGTTAACGTACGAAGCCTCCATGATGGGTTGATGATCGGTGTTTGGGTCGGTCACAACCAACAGACGTGGTTCACGGAAAGCTGGCTGAATTTGATTGGTGAATGCACCAGGGGTGAAACGACCAGCAATTGGTGTGGTGTCGGTGTACTTGGCGAACTTGAGTACAGCACGTTGACCAATTGGACGTGAAGAGATGACGAAGACCTGAAAAGTAATGCAAATTACTGAATTAGTTCTTTTCATTTAATAAAATACGAATTTATAATACAAATAAATTTTTATAGTGTGCAGTCAGCAGTTAGGTTGGCTTCATTGAATTTCAGACCCGAAAGATTAGATAAAAATCATCATATGTGCACACTGTACGCAACATTTATGGAAAAATAAGTTTCGATACTTACATCTTGTGGGTACTCGATGGCAGCAATGGCACGGGCAGCCAACATCAGTTTCTCCCAAGTCTTGCCGAGATTGATGATGTTAACACCATCGCTACGGCGCTTGTAGACATACTGTTCCATTTGGAAGTTGACATTTTCCGAACCCAAATGGGTGGTGGCTACCAACATCTTGGTGATGTCGTCCTCTTTGAGGGACAAAATTTCTAATCCTCCCGACATTTTAACGTATTAAGAGTAACGTAACCTGTATAAGAAAATGCAGTTACAAATTAGTAATGTGTATACCGAGTAGCGTACATAACCTAAAAAATTTGCGGATACACGTGTCTTTGCATATGAAGTAAAAGTAGTTTAAATTATCGAAATTTGTTTTATATTTTGAAATAAAACTATTTAATTGTATTTAACACTAACTTTTTGCTTAAGTTTTCACATTTTGCTTTAATTATCGGCTTTTTCCTCGGAGACGAATTAACTTACGTTGTGGATGCCACTGGGAGCGTTGACAAAATGGCAGATTGTCACTTTTCTTTCGAAGTGCTGCGCCGGATTCGGACATTATTGTAATAGATTTTCATGCTGTCATTGCAATGACAGAATGTGCTGCCATATTTCTCAATGGCACTACTTGAGTGATTTTGGTGCTAGAAGATTTATGGTAATAGATTTTTTGGGATGTGGAAAATATTTAATATATTTTTGTTTGATTAAAATATTAAATATAATCGAGCAAAATTAACTATATATTTGCATTTTAGAATTTTACAGGGTGATTATATGATATATATTATGTAAGATAAAATCTCTGCAGTTTATTCTATTTATGATTTATATTTTATATAATATTATTAAAAATTATTATAAAATTTTTTATTAGCAAAAATACTGTTTTTCATTTTGGTTTAATTAAATTATTATTTTATTAATAAACAACTTACCTTATTCTCCAATTAATTTATAACTCTAAACTCAGGCAGTTTATTTTTCTGTATACATTTATTGCATTGTTACTGACTCTCCAGTGTCTACCACAACAATTTGAATTTGATTTTTTTAATATACTTTTCCACATCTTTAAATATATATTTTTTTACTTTTATTTTAAAATGTTTTTTTTTTTTGTTAATGTATTCAATTTTTAAGCGTATTCGCTTGCAGTTTAATTTTACAGTAGTCATTTATTAATTTTTCTGCAACAATTCTCTTGATTCCTTATTTAAATATGCATTTTTATTTAGCAAAATGTTTTGGGTGAGTGCTTTGTATGTTTGTTTGTAAGTTTTGGTCAGAATACAGCATTCTAGCAATGATTTTACTCCCTCTATCGTCTGTTGCTGCTTTGTATTGGCAAAAAGCACAACTACCATTGCAATAGGTGTGCCCTCATACTACGAAAAGAACACCAATTTAAGTTGGAAAACTTGTGTGTTGCAAATAATTTACATATGCATTATGTAATTAATGTTTACCGTTACACTTTTTTGAAATGAAGTTTAATTTTTCGCTGGTGCGTTGCTCACCCTTACAATGCGGTTTTGAGTTTTAGTTTTTTTCCATTTCATTTCATTTATTTTAGATGTGGTATTCAATGTTTATCTTGGCATTCTTAGTGTCTAACTTAGTCGCTAGTGTTTTTATTTCATTTTCGTTTTGTGATTTTTTTGGTTTTGTTTTGTTTACTTTAAATTACTAACTACTTATACAATGTAATGTTAACTTGTTTTGCTTTCTTTAATTTGTCCATAATGTTCATTGCGAACTTGAATTTGAATATTCATTAAAAATGCTTTAACACTTCCCAAAATATACATACATATTCATGCTGACTTTTAATAACTAACACGCGATAACTTGACAATGTTATGTAATATACATATATATATGTAAAAATTTCAAAAAATTAACTTATATAATATCAAAAAAATGTCTACTTTTATGCAAAAACTATTTGCAAACTAAATATAATATTCGCTCGTTTCGTTAACCTCTCACTGGCCTACTATCCCATATACATATGTATGTATGTTTTCCCCGTTCTTACGTTTTAAACTTAAAGCGGTGCATCACAAATTACTTTTGGTTATTTAATTATTATAATATAATAATGGTTTTTGGTTTGTTTTTACTCTTTTGTATTTCGACAAAATTTCTGAGTTATCGTTGGTTTGAATTTTGTGTACTTTTGCCTACTTTACAGTAGTCATGCGTGTTCGATTTTGGAGAGTTAGTGGAACTTAAAAGAGAGGGTAGCGTTTTGGTTAGTTTTTTGGTTAGATTTAAGGTTAGATTTAAGGTTAGAAATGTATATCTTTTGGATTTATAATGAATTTTTAACGCTTGTGGGCTAACTTTAAAGGAATAAAAAATAATTTAATAATAAATATTATATAAAAATGAAAATAGATGATTTTAATAAAGGATGAAAGTATTTTTTTTCGAACATATGACAAACGAGTTGAATAAATCCATTACATTTTAATCAATTTTTTTATATAAAATTTGGTGTTAATAATCTGTGACCAATTATTTAAACAAAGAATATATATTTTCTAATATAAGTATGTGAGATCTGCCTTAACTTATTACATTTTTTTAAATTAAAAACAATAATCAAAACACATTAAAATTATTTTTATAAAAAATAATAACAAAAGAATAAACCAAAAATATTTTTATTTCGGAAGCCTATAAAAAAAGTGCCAAATTTCTTCAAAATATACTTTATTTAGTTTAAAAAAAAATTATTCTTTGCTAATAATGAAGTTTAAAGAATTTTATTATATCCTAGTTTAGCTATATTTTTACAACTTTAAAACTTCCAACTGCTGTGTCAAGTATTTAGTATTTTGGGGTCTGTTAAATTGATGTCAATTTTAAAAATCATTGTTCATATTTATATTTTGGTTTAGACAAATTTATATATCTTTTAACTGTTCTCATATTCTAATTTTTTTTTGAAGAATTTAAAACTTTTAAAATAATTCATTGGGTGGTTTAGTTTATGAAAACAGCTGTACTAATTTTATTTTGATTTTGAGAATAACAATTTTTTTTTGTTTTAGAATTAAACAATTTTTTTTTTGTTTTAGAATTAAACAAAATTAAAATTAATTTTTTATTTAATTTAAATTAAATTTAAATAGTTTTTTGTTTTAGAAATTTAAAAAATTTATTTTTTTTTCAGAAGTTTAAATTAATTTCTATTTCCGGAATTAAAAAAAATGTTTTTCTATTTTAAGAATAAAAAAAATTGAAAATTCATTTGGGTTTCGACAAAAAAAAAATGTATTGAATGTTTTCCGCTAGAAATACTATTTCTAAAAATATTGGTTCGGAAATTTAACAAGAGTTATGATTTTTTCAATTTTTATTCGAAAAACAAATATTTTTTAAAGACATTATTTTGTTTTAATTCTTCTATGCAAAATAATACTAAAACAAAGATCCGACTAGTGAAAAAAAAATAAAAACTTTAATTTGGAATAAATTAATTATTAATTATAATAAATAAATTAATTAACTAAATTTTTATTTAATTATATATCAGTCAAAGAAAAAATAAGCTTAGAAAATATTTTCTAAATTGTTAATCTGAAAATTTTAGTAAGGTCCACCATTGCTCATCATATATATGTATGTATGTAGTATATTTTCAGATAGGAATAAAAGCAGGGTTGTGAATTTAAATATTAAATTTGTAATTCAAATTCCGGGATTACAAAATAAATTTCCAATTTTTAATTGCCAATGTAGGGATAAACAAAAAAATTAAAAAAAAAAAATTATTTCATAATAAAAATTTAAAATTGAAACTTTTATTTTCAATCCAAAACATCTTGGATGAAAAATTTAGAAAATATTTTTTAACTAAAAATATACAAAAAAAATATTTTTCAAATTAAAAGCTGAAATAAAAAGGGATAAAAAAGAAAAGAAAAAAATTATGTATTTCTAATTTGAAAACTATAATAATAATTACTATTAAAAGTTTTAGAAATTAATTTTTTCTGTAAATATTTTTTTTTAACCAGCTTTTAAATTTTTATTTCGTTTTTTGGGATTAACAATTATTTTTATTTTAGAGTTTCGGGATTACAAAATAAAAAAATATATTATTTATTTGTTTAAAATTTATTTTAATCACACATTTCGGATTAAATTTTTTTCGATTTCATATTTGGGATTAGAATGATTTTTATTAAAATTTTTTTGGAGAAAACAATAATAATTTTTTATATGAAATTTTTTTATTTCTGTTTTTTTTACTTAAGCCGGTATTTGGAATTAAAAACAATAGTTTTTTTATTTCTGTTTTTTTACTTAAGCCGGTATTTGGAATTAAAAACAATAGTAGAGGTTTCTAAATAAAATATTTTGGGACACCCTTTATAATTTATAGTCTAATATGTAAAAAATATTTTTAAAGCAAATTTTAATGAAAGTTAGTATTATAAATGCATACTATTTTCTATAAGTTTTGAAGATTTTGGAGTATACCCGGAGGTTTGGTTGTGAATTTTTATGCTATGAAGATATATATTTATGCAAACTAAATTTTAAAATAAGGCGTTTACTATATTCAATGTTAATTCAATGGGTAAATTAGTATGACAGAAAATTAGTCGACTGCAAACAATACGACGAAACCGTAAGAATCAAAAAGCAAACCACTCATGTTTTTCCTCTTCGTTTTGCATATGTTTGCATGTATGTTTGTATGTGTGTATATAATTTATATATCTGTATGTAAATAGTTTCTCCTCCAAAATTTTTATATAATTCAATTTAACTACATATGCATATATACTTTATTTGTATATATTTGCTACCACATCTCTTGGTCTCGTGTTGAGCTTTTGTTATTTTATTTTTCAACTAATTTATTACATGTAAATGTTAAAGTTTTTTGTTAACAAAACAAATTTTACTTCAGTTGCAATTATTTTCCATAAATTTGGCCCATATTCTTAATAATCGAACGCCGGTGTTTTTTCATATTATTTTTCTGGTATTTCACACAAAAATATGTAAAAAAATTGTATTTTTTTGAGTATAACTATTTTATTTAATACACAATTTGTATGTGTGCATCCATCTCACTTTATAGTTTGTCTTATACGAATGTAAATGTGTCTATGCACCTAAATGCATTTGCAACTACAATAAAATGTTATATTTTTTTGCTAAATTAAGACAAATTATTGTTACTCAAGCATTAGTGACGATAATATTATTTTAACTAGTCATAAAAATAAAAAAAAAATAACAAGTGACTCAGTGGGTGATATTATTAAGAATACTTGGGATACATTACTGAAAAATACGGTGTAATAACAGTTATTATTAAAATTTAATAATCCTTGATTTAGAGAATCATATTAATTTAAGTAAACCCGTAAAAATTAAATTTATTTTCAGCATTAACAATCAATCATTACTCGAGTCACTTTAGTACCTATTCTTGTAATATTTTATATCTTCTAACTCATTGCTACGCACAATTCACACATCTCGCGAAGTAAAGATGATATTTGAGCTAGAGATATTATATAATGCAGAGATGTAGAGAGATAGCGAAAAATGAAATATATTTGAAGCTGTAGAAAAGAACATTGAAAAGAAAGCAATTTTCCTTAAACTATCATTAAGAAGCATTTGTAGTGATCTAATATTTACATAAGTCAAGTATCTTAACAATAATTTGGTTTAATTTTGACATAGAAAGCAGTAATTACTGTTTATTATCGTTTGTTTTCAGAAAATTTCAATGATTAGTCGCACCCAGACTTTCCAACAAACCCTTTTTAAAGTATTTTACTTTAGTTGAAACGTCAAAAATCAAATTTTAGGTGACTTAGAACAAATTACTAAAATTCGTTATTATTTTCACTTGTTACAGTTCTGTATCGGAGTTCATTTAGTGTTTTTCTTTCCATTTAATACATTTAGTTATAATTTTTCAACTTTTCATATAATTGTTCTTTATTATTAGTGCACGGAACTAGAATATTGTTTTAAAGAGGTGGATCAACGGATTTGTAATAATTTTATAAAAAAAGATAGAGGGGAAAATTGACAATAATGCAATTTATTCTTCTTATTAAGGGGTTATTATATATAGTTAGAATTTTAAAAAAATCGAACTTTTTTATATAATTTTCTTTATGTACATATATTTAAGAATACACACGGAAAATTTTATATCGTTCCGGTGAATATTTTCGAAGTTACACGCAAATTTGAAAAGGCGTTCTTTATCCTATGTAAAGTGCATTCCAAACTTTAAGCGCGTTTTTCTTAAAATGTTGCTTTCAAAGTCGGTGACCAACAGTAGTAATTAATCGAAGATTTTTTCACCGATAAATATATTCTTTTTATACAATTTAAGGGCCGAAATTTTGGTCAAAAATCGATTTTTATAAAATTTGCTTTTTTCGGCCTCTAACTGTATATAACCCCTTAATTTTGGTCGTTTTTGGACTGCTAAAATTCGATAGGACACTAAATGGAGAACTATAACAGAAAAAAGATGACCGTGATTAGGTCATTAATCTACTAGTAATAATTCATGCAAATTTGAAAAATGTAGTTTGGAGAAAAAATGCCTTTAAAGGTAAACTGATAGAGCTGACTGTACTGAGAGCTCAAAAACTATTTCAGACATCGATTTATTATGTAGTAAAGTATTTTTAAAGGTACAATCTTTGAAAATAAAGAAAATTTCCATATGTTTTACTTAAATAGTCAAATTGTTGCACCCGAAATGTGCCTGAAACACACACGTTTTTTCAAAAGCATTTATTTTGAGCTCATATTTCATTCAACGTCATTTATTAGACAAAAAATTTTCTTAAAAAAAATTCTTAATTTTCTTAAACAATTTTTTTTAATACAAAATTTTTTAAAAGAATTTGTGGCCAATTATTGTTAAAAACATCGATTTCAATAATCAAAACGTGGTCTTCAAATAAAAAAAATCCAATAAAAATCAATATTCTAGCGTAAGTGCACATTGTTTTTTTTTTAGTTTTCATTATTTTCAGGTTAACAACAAATTTAGTTAGCAACATTGTTTAGTTTAAGTAGCATATTTAGCGTAAAATAAGCAACTACAGGACCGCTACTTAGACATACATACATACTAATTTAGATGCAAGTGTGTGGAATAATTTACTTGGAGCAAGTATAAATAATGTGATGGGGTTAGGGTGAAGAAAGGTCGTACACAAATTATACATACATATATGAATATGCAACAAAGTGTCTATTATTTTCAAAGCTATTTTTTTTGCAAACGCCACTTGAATTTTGTTTGCCTTAAAAATTACCAATATTATATTTTTATTTTCAATTTAAACTGTGCCTAAATCATTTTACTTTCGCTAATTTTATATCCGATTTTATGATCTTTTGCAATATATTTTTTTAATCTCCAAAGAACATAAATCTATAAATTTTACAAAATTTACCGCTATACAAATTTCTAAATATTTTTTTTTGAAAAAAACATTCCTTTAAAAATTATACGCAGTTAACAGTAAATGTACGAAGTATTCATACGATTGCTTATAAACTCTGTGTTGCTCATACGACATGGTGCACTATATGAATGATCAGTCACTGAATTAGCATTTGATGTATGAATAATTTTAACTGCGTATAACTTTTAAAAGATATTATTAAGAAAAAATTATTAAGAACTTTTTTGTAGAGTGGATAATTTTGTATTTGAATTTAATTTTTTCTAAGTTGTAGATGAATTTTCTTTGGAGATAAAAGTTATAATGATTTTTAAATTTATTAAATTTAAATTTTTTATTATTTAAATTTATTATCATATATTTTAAATTAATGCTAAAAGATTCAATACAAAAAACAAAAAAATATATGGGAAAAGTAAAATGATTTATTCCTGATTTAAGTTGAAAGCAAGGAGATTGTAGAGATGGATTTTTCATGGCAAAAACTGAAACTTCAGCGTTTGCAAAAAAAAATAAAATGCTTGGAAAATAACAGACACCCTAATGTACATACATACATATATAGTATACATGTTAAATCATATCAAATTTACTATCGCATAAAGTTTTTAAACGACAAAAAAAAAACAAACAAACATTTCGCTGTAACTCCATTTCTTAAACTTTAAACATTTCTTACACAAACTTTACTGTTTGTTCGACTTGCATATATAACAATTATATTCTCTATATTTCTTTTATAGAAACTATTAAATAATTTTGACTTGTGTTAGGTACCTGCGACTACAGAAAACCGAGCAACAGCTGTGTGAAAATTGAATTGCAGCATTTAAAGCAGTTTAAGCACAAAATATTGTAGAGAATGTCAAAGCTTCTTGCAGAGTGCTTTCAAGTTTGATTTTAGAATACCGTTATCGCTCATTTACTGCTTGAGACTTTTTACTTCTACCACGTGATTTACCTAGCAAGCAGTTTATACATCTGTTAACGTCTTCATTTAGTGCACAATTTGCCATAAAATATGGCTTGTGTTGTATCTACAATTTACGACATGTTTTATGCCATTTTTTAAATCTATTTTAAAATACTGCTGTCTTATTAGAGCCCACTTGTCTGTTTTGTGCTTTTCAACATCTTGAATTTTAGTTGTTTACTTTGTGCTTTGCAATTTTTAGTATTTGTCAGTCAATTTTCACTTCGGTTTTTTTAAAAACGATTTTCAAGTAATTTAATGACAAATTATGTAGCTTTTTATACATACATTTAGTTATGTGTATGTATGCTAATTTTAATTAAGCTTAATTACACTCGAAAACCTTTACACATATATGTATGTACATATGTAATAACAAATGAATAACAAATTTGAGGCATTTACGAGTATGAGTTGGGTTTGCCTTAATTGTAATTGAGTTTTAATTTTTTGCTTTGGTTTTTTTGTTTTTGTCTCTGGTTTTCTTTTTTATTTTCGTTTCTTGTTTTTATTTTTTATATTAATTTTTTGTTTTGTTGTTTTTTTCTTTTTATTTTTCATACATTAAACTAGTGTTATTAAATTTAGTGAATTTAGTGTTTGTTTTTGTTGCCTTAAGCATGGAAGTGTACTGGTGAAGCGCACACAACCGCTAAACTGTACACACCTGCTTGCACTTTGTAAAGCTTTAAAGGTGGACTTATCTAATGCGTGTGCGTGGACCTGTGTGTACAGTTTAAAAGTTCTGTTTAGTGCATATAGTACATAGCTGTGTGGCTTGTTGGCCGTTTACATTTTTTTATAATTATTATTATTAATATTTATTGTTTGCATTATTAATCTAAACAATTATTTCTTAAGACATTTCAATTTTTTTAGTTTATATTTTTTATTTAAAATGTTTTTGTTTAAATCTTGCGCGCATTTTAAGGTTGTATTTCACTGAACTTTTTATTCAACGTTTGTATTAAGGGGTTATTTCTCGCAAACAGTTTCGGATATAGAAGCGTATATGTAAGAATTTTAAAATTAAATAAAAAAGAATTGCAAGAACTTTTAATCGGCTCCCAAAATTTTAAAGCGTTTTTTCTCAAAACACTGTTTCTAGAGTCGGTAAGAAATTTTTTTTCGAAGACATCTCGTCAAATGAAAAAAATTTTCCATACAAGCAATCGATACCGATTGTTCAGTTTGTATGACAGCTATATGTTATAGTGGTGTGGGTGGAAAATTTCAGATTTAAAAAACTGAGTGACTAGTTCATATACAGACAGACACACAGACGGACATGGCTTAACCGACTTAGCTCGTAAAACGGATCATTTCTAATATATATACATATATACTTTATGTGGTCTCAAACGTTTCCAGCTATTTGTTACAAACTTTTTTGTAAACTTAAGATCCCTGTTCAGGGTATAAAAGCACCTTTTACTTTTGTGAAGCCGTCATTTTGACAAAAAAAAATCAAAATATGGACAAGTCCTTCGATTAATACTTGCAATTCAGCAATATTAAAAATATTTTTTTGATTTTGAATTTGAGTTAGTTTTAAGCCGAAAATTTTTCCTCACCGCCAGGAAGCAAGTTACTCCATTTTTTTAAAAATGAATCACCGATTATTAAAGTACAAGAAATTGTTTAAATTTATTTCATTAAGTAATTTCTTCAAAAAAAAAATCACAAAAAACTAACTTTTTCGTACTTACAAGTGGTTAGAACCCCTTAAACCTTTGCTTTGCGCATTTCAATGTTTTTGTTGCCTTTCGCAATAAATCTCGCTCGCTTTTATTGTTCGTTTGCATTATTTTTTTAGAGTTTTTTATGTTCAATAAAACTATTTTGATTTATAACTGTGTTTAGCATGTCATCTTGTTAGTATTATTCGTTATTATTATTAATTATTGATAATTATTACTTGTAATCATTAAGTTCGTGTTTGAATTTGAATTTCTCCTTTGGCTCTTAATATTATTCACACTCATACATATACATATATATATATAAATACTACATACAATGTTTATTTTTGATGCGTTGCTGCTGTTGTTGGTTCATATTTATTTATTTTTGTTTGTTTTTTCTCAGCTCAATCATTATTCAAATTCCAAGCTTTGCCCGCATATACACACAAATAGATGCATGTATATTTGTGTGTGCATGTATTACTCTTTACAACTGTTGCTGGCATTGTTAACTTATTGCTGTGGATCCTTGCAAAACGAGCAAGATTTCGCTTCATCGACAGCTGCGCTGCCCGCTGCCTTCCGTTCGTTGCGCTTTGCTCCTTGCCACCTGATATTTCCTAAACACTTTTTACATGGGATTCAAATATCATACCGTTATTAGCATTTGTGCTCATTTCCTACTGAAATCTATTGCTTCCGCATGCCGTCGAGTTATTGGTTAGAAGCCAGCAAGGCAGACAGGCAGCATCACTCATTTGCTTTGAAGCATTAGTTAGTGGTGGCTCATCTTCAGACAGCGCGTCTTGTGTGGTGGTGGCGGTCGCCCAGTTCCTACATGTATGTATGTATATTGGTGGTGTTGATGTTGTTGGCATGTGGTGGCGTGCGGTGGTATTTGTTGCGGTGTGTGGTCTCTTACAGCACCGTCTCCATTTCCGCAATTTCCGTTTTGTAAGACCTTAATGAATACAATTTATTATTAGATTTTAAGAAAAATGGAAAACATGTAAAGGCAAAACGCTAACGGCTTAGCCATATATTGATTATTAAGTTTTGGCGCGTGTCGTGTTGTTGTTGGTATTGGAGGTGGTGTCGGTGATTAAACATAACTGGGTTGTGTCGTCGCCTGTGCATGGAGTGACTGATGTGCTTACTGACTGGGTGACTGACTGACTGATTCACATGGCTGCTGGATTGATTAGTTGCATATGTGCTCGGGAGGTGTGTCTGTGTGAGTTTATTTGTTTGTATTTGCATACTTTCGCAGTCTCTAACTGGCTGGCTGGATGCCTCAACTATAATCATATATGTATACATATATACATATATATGTACGCGTGTATCTGTTGAAGGATTAGTAAGCCTGTGTGTACCCGCATCTCCGCCATTGTTCACGTGTCCCTCTCTTTGTTCGTTCAAGCCAATTTGCCTATTCGTGAAAATCCTTGTGGAAATGTTTTGATTGATGGCCTATTTGGCTGGCCATGTGTGTGTGTATGTTGTCAGTGGTGGTAATGAAACTGATGGATTTGCGGCTGTTTTTGTTTTTGCAGTATTTTTTTTTAAGGGAAACGCGCATATTTTTTCGTAATATTTTACATAAATGATACTACAAGTGTAGCTACATATGTATGTATATATAATTTGACGGCGGTATGGGTGCATCCACAATGTGTATTGCAAACAAATTGGCTTGTATTTATATTTTTTGAGTAAAGTTGTTTCAAATTACGCAGTACAAACACGGGTAGACAGATTAAATGATTCAAAATGTGTTTTCCTTGAAAATTAACTGTTAACTATTTTGTATAGTATAGAATGATGTGTGTGTCATGACCATACATATACTGTTCTGTTTATTGAAATAGCAGTGGAGCAGAAGCGAAAATATATAAAACGGTTTTTTGCATATTCCCTTTCGTTAGTTAATAGCTAGCTGCACTGCTATTTCAATGAACGCAGCCGTGCATACATATAAATATGTACAATATATTTTGTATATTGCTAATTATATAAAATATCCATTGTGTATGAATGAAAAAGTATGAAAAATTACAAAAAAATATTAAATTGCTACATGTACCATACACATAAAATATAAAAGCAAAAAAAAAAAAATTAAAAAAAATATATATATTTAAAAAGTTTCTTTGTTGTCAAATTTAATTTAAAGCGGTTAATTAAAATTCTTTCCTGAGCAATCCGATTTTGCACATGTGTATATACAAACATATTTTATATAGAAATATTACATTAAAATAAATACAAAAATATTATATGTATATGCATAAACTAAATATATATATATTTTTTACTTTTTTACAAAATGAAGAAAGAACAAGTAGGGAAGGGCTAAGTTCGGGTGCAACCCATTATTTTATACTCTTGCAACATACAAGAATCAAAGCCAAGGAAATACTTTAAGGTGTAAAACGTCATACATATGTATACTGTATATAGACACTGGCCGACATATTTGCTATAAGGTTTAGGTACAATTATAAAAGCGAAAATCATTTTAAGAAATACATATATAGGAGTTGGGTTAGTATCGAGCCGATTTTTATCATGTTCGCACTGTGAAATATGAATATGAGAGGAATGCCAAGTGCTAAATTTAGTCGAAATCGGTCGGTCGGGTCCTGAGATGTGGGATTTCACGGGCGGTGCCACCAAGCCCATAAAATTTAATGTCTCTGCCGTATTTAGTTATTGATTTATTGCGCCTTTGGTAGTTTTTAACAGTACCATGTATGGGGAGTGAGCGGTGTTATCTTCCGATTTCATCCATTTTCACACTGTCGGTAGGAGTTCTTATAATATTTGTGCTGGGTGAATTTGGTTATTGTAGCTTTAGTGGTTTTGGAGATATGTTCATTAAACTTATTAGATGGCGGGGCCACGCCCACTTTTCAAAAATTTGTTGACCATAGATGCCCTTTGCTCCTGTGATCGCCTGTACCAAATTACAGTTTTATATTTTAATTTAGTGATTAGTTATGCGTTTTGTACACGTAATCTTCTTTTTTACTAAGGAACCCGAATACCAAGTTTCATCAAAATATTTGCATTTTTACACATCCCCCGGATTTCAAGTTTTCTCGTCATCCTGATCATTTTTATATGTATTTATATAGGATTATCGCTATATTGCTTAGTTTTAGGTGATATGTACAACCGTTAGGCGAACAAAACTATAATACAAGGAGTGTTCCAAAGTAAACAGGACTTAAAAAAACAGAACAAATGGTTTTTTATGCTTCAATACATCTTTTTGCACGGTCCAAAAGCATGACGAACGAGTGTTTTAGCTCGTTGGCCGGTATGGCCGCCAGTATGCCGATGCAAGCCTTTTGAATGGCCTCTGCCTTTGCATAACGCTCTCCTTTCGTGGGCAAATGCATTTTTCCGAAAAGGAAGAAGTCGCATGGTACCATATAAGGTGAATACGGGGAGTGGTTAATGGTTAAAATGTGATTTTTGGTCAAATAATCGTCCTTCGAATGTTGGATTCTGAGAAATTTTTGGTCGTCAGTCAATTTGTGCGGAACAAACTGTGCACACACCTTTCGTAAGCCCAAATGTTCGGTCAAAACGCGATAAGTCGATGTTTTGGAGATGTTCAATTCCATTTCCATGAATTTCAATGATGATTTCGGCTGATTTTTGATGAATTCACGCACAGTTTCGATGGAATTTCCAGTGATCACGGATTTTGATTGGCCCACATGTTGATTGTCATTTATGTCCTCACGACCACTTTGAAAACGTTGAAACCACTCGTGCACTCTGCTACGGGATAGGCAATCATCGCCATAAACGTATATATATGGTTCATCAATTGAAACGTTTCGGTAAAAGTTTTACCAATTTTAAAAGAAAATTTAATGTTGGCACTTTGTTCGAAGCTCATTTTCGCACCGATAACACAAACATACTGACACTTAAAACGCAATAACTTCACTTCCAATCGATGAAATGTCATGAAATTCTCACTGGAAAATCGATAAAGATAGCAGAAAGTCCTGTTTACTTTGGAACGCTCCTTGTACTCTGTAATAACAGGTTGCAAGGGTATAGAAGAGAATAGAGTTCGAACGATTGGTGAATAGAACACAGCTAATGTTATAAGTCGGATAATCGAAAATATGAAGGAATCACTGATAATTTTTTCTAAAATTTTTTACAAAATATATATCAGAAATCTCTGTTTACAAAAAATATTTTATATACTCGTAGTACAAATTTTCAGTTTATGAGACAAAAGAAGAAGAATAAGTGAATTGAACCGACGAATATGAAGAATAAAAGCCCTGTCAGTGTGGATAGTTTGAATCAATTGAAGATATTAAACGTCAATCCTACGCGCATTGAAGGCTATTTCAGAAATTTACTTTAACAACGTTTCGTTGCATAGACTTTGAAGAATAAAATAAGCGAACAAAGTCTTACTATTTTTTGTTCACGGTAGTAAAACATTCAAAAGAAGGTATAAAAAAAAAGAAATACAATATTTAAAAAAAATTAGTGAAATAATCTACAGCTTAAATATCGTTATTAAGTGTCGGCCGGAACATGGTATAAGAGTAATTTTGGGAATTTCAGAATTTCGCCACATTTTTCCCAAATACATTTCATCTTTATGATTGACCATATGTCAATATATCTCAGCCATGTTTCTTAGAGTAGATTATGGTTTTTCCCTAAAATTAATTGGTTGGGTTATTTAGCTCCCTTATACTCCCAAAAATGTTATGTTATTAACTTTTTACGAAACTATTTCTTTTAATAATTTCATTATTTCGTTCCAGTTATTCTTTTATGCCAGAACCAGAACCTCACTAATGTAATTTTTCAAGGTGGAATATACTAAATCTATCTCTGAGATCCTTTAAATTATATGTAGATGTTTATTTTTAAAGAAATAGTATATCCCTTCACATAAACTCTTTTAAGGAGTTTATTCGGTATTCCTTTTGTTTGGTGTTAATAACTATAAAAGATACATGTTTACAAATGTATACCTAAATTGTTAGACTTTTGTAGAACCGCAGGTAAAATGGTCAACATTGAAGTTATTAAGTTGTGCCTTTGTTAATCAGGCTACCTGCGCTTCCTAGTTCTCTAAAAATATTAGCAAAAATCAAGATTTTTTAGTATAAAAAGGAAACAACTTTTCAAAGTTAGCTTAGTCTGGTTCAGTCATTCCACAACATAACATATCATCGACAGCTACTCCGTTCTTTTTACGCAATTTCTTTGAAAGTTTATTTATTCTAAGCATGGGTGGAATGCAATCAAGGAGGCGCGATTCATATATGCAAACAGCACCAGATGAATATGGTAAAACATATATTGAAGAAGCTCTCGGAAGTAACGCATTTAAAGACAAGCCTGTTGGCGCTGGTCCACCAGACACGAAGAAAATTTCTTTAAGTGCCCGTTCTGCCAAGCTACGGCAGAAACGTCAAAAACGCGATTCTACTATTTCAATACGGAATCCACGTGCTATTTTACCGATAAAAGAAGAGAATGCCGCCTCGCAAGATATGACAGATGCAGCAAGCGATCAGCATACGCCTAGGATATTCCCATCATATACTGAGTTGAGGGATAGTATGCGTCGAAAGAGCACAGTGAAGCCTCAAGATGTCAGTGGAAATTTCGAAATGAAAGTTCAGAGCAATTTAATTCGGCCGAAGCGTGAATGCAAGGAGAGTACTAAGGAGACATGTTTGGATTCCTTAGGTCCTACACTGATATTAGACGATATTGACAATGATGGAAGGAGTCTGTACGGATGTGAGCAGACATTTAGCCAACGCAATTATTTCAGCGATCCGTCAGACGATCATTCAGCTCCATCCTATCCCATGCCCAACGAGTATTATTACTTGTGAAGCTATGCTATTATTTTTGTATTTTTTAATAAAAAAAAACGTTGATATTTAAAGAAGCAATGTGTTTGCCAATGAAATATAGGAGGAGATGTTTGATAATTTAGTCTTTATATGTGGATGATGTGGATCCGAAGTTTAGTGCATCCCAATATGTAGGAGAGAGAAGGATATGGAGCATATCTGAGATTTTTTCAAAATGAAAGTAGAAATGTATAAGTTTTATAACACTGGATGGTAACAAATAGTTTATGAAACTCACTCGGAGCATTCTCATAAAGCAAGAAACAATATATTGTATGTATCTATATACGAACATTTTCCAATGTTTGATACTGCGTTTGACTGGAGTAGAATTAACAAAGTAAGTTTTCAATAATTTATGAAATAAAAACTTTACGCTCCCAGAAAAGTATATGCATGTATTTACATAACCATGTTAACTTAATATTATAACATGAACTTCCACTTAATGCCTTCATTTTACTTAATTTATGCTTTGCTCAAAGGCCTTCTGCAATCTCACATGTGAGCTGTTAAATATCCTTTGGGTTTCACTCGCTTTTAACTAATTGTATTGTGTAAACAGGGATTTGTTTATCGTTCACTGCACTACACATAAACGGCCTAACTATGGTAAATACCCAAATCAATAATAATCGATAGCTCAGTAAAACGGAAATCCCTTAGCAAGCCTTTAAGTATCTTCGCAAATAACTTATTCATTGTTGTGCTATTAAATTAATGCTAAACATAAGGTATAACATTAATATTTATTTAGGTCAATTGAGGAAATACATTCTCATATAGTGTGCATACATATGTATGTACATATATATATATACTTACATATATGAAGGCATGAGTGTGCGTAAATGTAGATAGTTTATGTACTGTAGCCAACGATCGATTATTGTTGACGTCATGATCATCCGAATTTTAGTAATTTAATAGGATATTAACTCGTGATTTAACAATAAACCTCGAAATGGCGTCGCAATGGCTGAGTTTAAAATATTTTTTTCCAAAAAATTAACGAATTTCTTTGTTAATAGTACATGTTTGTAATAATAAAAATTCTAATTAAATATTCAATTTTTTATATGAGAAAAAAATTGTTGAAAAAATGCTGTTTTGTACCCGAGGAAACCTATGTAACGCCTTAAAGCTATTGAAAGTCTTTAACAGAACTTTAAACGGAATAGTTTAATGAAATTCAACTAGACGCATCTGAATACTGGTCTAGTATCTATCTGTATGTAATAGATTGTTTTAATATGTGACCAATGTAATGAAATTAGCGCTAGTAGTTGCCGGTCTACTTGTCTTGGCTACTACATACAGACAACAATCCTGCTTGTTTTGAATATCAATTTTGTTAAATTATTCAATTGAAAACGATCATAAATAAATAAATTAGGTATAAATGATAATATTGAACAAAATTCGCATAGTTCTGCTCAAGGCCAATTACATAATTATTCTTCATTATAACAAGAAGTGGTGGTAATACATAACGCAAAAAAAGTGACGAGCAGTGGCGTAGCTACAACTTCGGGCGCCCGGGGCCAAGGATGTTCTGCCGCCCCCCTTTATCTACCCACCTACAAGTTTAATGAGGTGGTTCGAACAGAATTTTTACAAAATATCTTCGATATTAAATATATAAAATTTAGGAACTAGAAGCCACGCAAATTCTGAAGTTCCAAAATTCTCACAATACGGTTTTTGAGGAAATTGATAGCAAATTTACAAGACATCTTATTAAAAGCCATAGAAAAAACCCATTTTCGCCCTATATCTTGTATACTTTTGACACAATTTGCAGGAATTTTTGCACGAATTGGAGTTTTTAAACACAATTTTTGAAAATTTGGAGAAATAAAAGTATTTGTTACATTCAAAGCATAGGGTGACACGTCGCTAGACAAAGCTAGAAAAGTACATCTCTAAGCTCTATCACTATTTTTAAGAAAAATATAAGCCAAAAGATATAAGACAAATTCAAAGATTGAAGAGTATTCGAGTAAAAATTAATATTTTTCATTGTTATTCAGATTATTATATCGGGTGATTTTTTAAGAGCTTGATAACTTTTTTTTAAAAAAAAACCCATAAAATTTGCAAAATCTCATCGGTTCTTTATTTGAAACGTTAGATTGGTTCATGACATTTACTTTTTGAAGATAATTTCATTTAAATGTTGACCGCGGCTGCGTCTTAGGTGGTCCATTCGGAAAGTCCAATTTTGGGCAACTTTTTCGAGCATTTCGGCCGGAATAGCCCGAATTTCTTCGGAAATGTTGTCTTCCAAAGCTGGAATAGTTGCTGGCTTATTTCTGTAGACTTTAGACTTGACGTAGCCCCACAAAAAATAGTCTAAAGGCGTTAAATCGCATGATCTTGGTGGCCAACTGCCCATGCATCCCGAAAAATGCACTGTTTGGTGTGGTTTGTACGCTGGTGGAATCATTGTACCGTATTTTTTCAAAGATGCTGTTGGACGCAACGTTACGGTGAATGGCGATCGCTATCGTTCGATGCTAACAAACTTTTTGTTGCCAAAAATGGAAGAACTGAACTTGGTTGACATGTGGTTTCAACAAGATGGCGCTACATGCCACACAGCTCGCGATTCTATGGCCATTTTGAGGGAAAACTTCGGAGAACAATTCATCTCAAGAAATGGACCCGTAAGTTGGCCACCAAGATCATGCGATTTAACGCCTTTAGACTATTTTTGGTGGGGCTACGTCAAGTCTAAAGTCTACAGAAATAAGCCAGCAACTATTCCAGCTTTGGAAGACAACATTTCCGAAGAAATTCGGGCTATTCCGGCCGAAATGCTCGAAAAAGTTGCCCAAAATTGGACTTTCCGAATGGACCACCTAAGACGCAGCCGCGGTCAACATTTAAATGAAATTATCTTCAAAAAGTAAATGTCATGAACCAATCTAACGTTTCAAATAAAGAACCGATGAGATTTTGCAAATTTTATGCGTTTTTTTTTAAAAAAGTTATCAAGCTCTTAAAAAATCACCCATTATATTGAGTGTACAACCCTTTATCTTTTATAAGAAATTTTGTAAAAAAATTGTTGAAGTATTTTTCTGAATATTAAAAAACAGCGAAGATCGTTTTGCCGCCCCAAGACGTTGCGCCCGGGGCGACGGCCCCCTTGGTTCTATATTTGGGGAATTATCTGATTGTGCTATCTCAATATCAGACCAATATTTATTTGAAAGTTATACTGAAATCATTGCTTTTAAAAATAATTTTCGGTATATCATTAATACTTCAGTAAAAAAAAGGAACACTATTATAAATAAATCAATTAAAAATAATTAATAAAATAGTGAAATATAACTAATTTTATATGCATTTTCTACTTAATGCATGCATATTATATTAGCATCAAAAATATTCCATCAACCGATTGGTTCAATTTTGTTATTGAAATTTAAAGCTTTTTCATGTAATATTTGCAAAATGGTATTTGCCTATAAGCCCTTAGCTTTAATGTTGCGGTTTCATGCGAACCACAATTACAGTCACACTTTGCCCACATGCTTTTTGCACATTTATGGTCAAAACATATGCACAAATGCGAGTGTGTCGACCAAATATCAACACTTCATTAAATATGTAGGCGTAAAAAATATAAAGGCAAAAATCAGAATTAATTTATGGACAAAATAAATAAAATATGCGGCTTTGCGATGAAAGCAATTGCATTATTGGGCAATGATTTTGAAAGCAATTAAAAAGTGTGTATGTGCACATAAATAATGTTTATGTGTATTTGTGCACTTAAACATATGTATACATATGTACCTACTGATGAAACCTCACTAAACTCAATAAAATTACTTTTAATATACATAATTTCATGACTTCCGAATAGAAATTGCGAACTTACAAAATTCCTGGTAAACATTTCGAAATGAAAATTTTAAAAGATTCGTTAATAGAAATTTTGAAACAACAATTTATATGTGCAACTGGCCGTTTCTTAATGTAAACAAGTACATATGTGTACATAAGGCTAATTATATGTGGGTGAAAGTATGCAGCAAGCAAATCATTGCAACCACAAAACTTCATTACGTCAATCATTGTCGGTTGTACACTTCATTAATTTCCGTTTAAGAATTTGGGTAAATTTACATACTGGTATGCAATCATATATATTTACATACCTACACATATGCATTAGAAAAGTGTGTCTTTATTATTTCCTTTTTTATGTTAAATAGTTTCCCAGCAGAAAAGTTATATAAAGATTATTGCGATTTAAAAAAGTTATAAGAACTGTTGATTTTGTTCATGGAAATTTCGAGGAAAATTTTCGAAAAACTAACATTGATTTAAGATCTTCATAAAAATGTAATGAAAAGCACTGACCTAACACTGGTTAGGGTCTCAAATTTCGGGAAGCTTCCAATAATTTTCAATACTGGCCCTTATGAAGCGATTAAAGTAATTATTAAAATTAAAATTTGGACTCGTCCTTTTCTCCCCAAGAAGCTGGTTATTTGTCGGAACCTCCGAAATCAGGTTATTACAGTACATATGGATAGTTGCCAAATGTTCGTTAAAAAAATATTTGTTACATACTTACATAACATAAGTCAAGATTCTTCACCTCAAGGACCCATTTCTGTCAGTCTTACATGATTAAGCTGTGCTAAAACTGTTACCTTATCTATTTTAAATAGTTTCCTTTTAAGAATTTTAATGTAGTGCGGTGATAGGAGACCTAGAAACCTTCCTTCAGAATTAGTTGAAGTTGTAAGAAATTAGACAACCTCGACTGGTGCACATTGTAAATTAACTGACTCTGTTTGTCAAAGGAAGTTTTTCGTAAGGGGTTATATGGATTTACAGGTTTCAAAGAATCGAAAATTTTTCGTATCAAATCTGTAGAATATTGTCCTAAATTTTCAAGTTTATCCGAGTAATAGTTTCGAAAATACTTTTGCGCTTGAGATTAGCTAGGCTAGGCGCCGTCTTCAAACGCGTTCTTCTCGAAATAGTGTTTTTGAAGTCGGTTGACAAGATTTCACGAGCATTACTAAACAGATCTTGATGCAATTTTACACAGATCTTTGAGATACAATCCTTAAAGACTTGGACGAAGGATTTTTTTCGATTAAAACTATTTGAAAAAAAAAAAATGTCGTGAAACTTTCACTGAAATTTAAATTTTTTTGTAAACATATTCAGTTCATTTTTTCCTTCGCCCAAGTTCTATGTTAAGGTTTTACTAAAACACGTATTTTTTCACTTTAGATGGTCCGTTAAGTATCCTGCCAACGCGGTCGCATCTTTTTTCTGAGGGGTCACCGGAATTGGCGTCGCAATGGCCGAGTTTAAAACATTTTTTTCCAAAAATTTCAGAATTTCTTTGTTAATAATGTATATTTGTAACAATAAAAAATTCTAATAAAATATTTAATTTTTTATATGAAAAAATATAATTTTTGAAAAAGGCTGTTTTTTACTCGAAGAAACCCAAGTAATCTTTTAATACTCTTTCAAACAATTTTTGTTAGATATGTCAAGTGTCTTAACCTCAAAGGCTAATTTCTAACAGCCTTACATGATTGAGATGTATGTAAGAAGAGAAATGCTTTAAAATTGATACGCTAAAAAAGTTCTCTTCCAATGAGCAGGCTCTGGAGGGGTTCTGCTAGTTTTAAGTACTGCAATTGAGCGACCTTACAATTACCACGACATCATCCCATAAAACTCTTTGACTTTGTTGCCTTTATATCGCAGTACCTTCTCCAGTTTTAAAGTAAATTCATATAATTATTTTTTCTCTTTTGAAAAAATAATGGGGATAAAATTTCTTTTGATGGTTTTATCATGTGGAAAATTAGGGAAATGGAAGAACAAAGAATGATCCGAAACTATTTTACATATTTTAAAAAGGGGTGGTACACCTTTTAGATAATAGATGGTATTGCTTTTGTTTACATATAGTTATCCCGTCATCCGCTATGTAGTAATACCCAAGCAGGTATAAAGAAAAATTTAACCTATTTTAATCACTTCGTGGAAAACTAGTTAACTGCATTAAGTAGGTTATTCTTAAGTTTTGCCTAAGTTTATTGTTGCCTGCGCATATTTAACGTTTTTAAAAATATTAAAACCTTACCGCCTACTAAATTCTACAGCTATAAAAGGTTCAGTGATCATGAGGAGTGTTTCAGTCAACTTCCGCAATTTCGTAAAGCCGCATCGCGTTAAGAAAATTTGAATTTAAAGCACTAGAATAATTTCCAAAAACATGGGCATTCAACAATCAAAAAAATGTGCTTCCTTTACACAAGCTCCTGATATCGGTATCGACAAATATAGTGCCACAACTCCGGATTTGATAGCCACAGATCCTGTGTTTGATGGCGATGCTGTGACACCTCCGCTAAGTGATCGTGTGAAGAAGAAAGCAGTGCGTAAAACGGTGACATTTGCTCCGATTGAGGAAAAATCAAGATCAAGAAGAAAGAGGCCTTCACATAAAAAGGAGCCAACTATATATCCTTGGGATCGGGCATACGATTTTTGTAAACAAAAACAATCAAATGAATCTACAGATACGTGGATTCAAATAAAGACTGAGATGAAGTAAAATATTGTATGAGCAAATAGATGGAGTGGAGTTTGTTTAATATCAAGACTAAGATTAGTGAAAAAAGTTGCACAAATTTGAGCGAAAATTATGTTTAATGATAGGATTACAACTATTTTAGACATTTCTGGTTTATATCATATAACTTTTTAAATGTAAAGCTAATTTTTAATATTAAGTAATAAAATGATATACAAGATGTGTTCTAAAGTAAACAGGACTTTTTGAATCTAGCGCCCCTTGTTGCGCCATCTATATGTCGACTGGTGCGTTAGAATCTGCTATCTTTATGGATTGTCCAGTGAGAATTTCATGACATTTCATTGATTGGATTGAGTGAAGTTATTGCGTTTTAAGTGTCAGTATGTTTGTGTTATCGATGCGAAAATGAGCTTTGAACAAAGTGCCAACATTAAATTTTGTTTTGAAATTGGTAAAACTTTTACCGAAACGTTTCAATTGATGAAACAAGTTTATGGCGATAATCGCCTATGCCGTAGCAGAGTGTACGTGTGGTTTCAACGTTTTCAAAGTGGTCGTGAGAACATAAATGACGATCAACATGTGGGCCAATCAAAATCCGTGATCACCGGAAATTCCATCGAAACTGTGGGTGAATTCATCAAAAATCAGACGAAATCATCATTGAAATTCATGCAAATGGAATTGAACATCTCCAAAACATGGATTTATCGCATTTTGACCAAACATTTGGGCTTATGAAAGGTTTGCACGGTTTGTTCCGCACAAAAATTGCTCAGAATCCAACATTAGAAGGACGTCATTGTTACCGATTATTTGATCAAAAATCACCTGACACGGCACCGTGCGACTTCTTCATATTCGGAAAATATGCATTTGTCCATGAAAGGAAAGCGTTATGCAGAATTAGAGGCCATTCAAAAGGCTTGCATCGGCATACTGGCGACCATACCGGCCTGTTTACTTTGGAAGGCACCTTGTATTTTAATTTTATGGTGCACTTAGTTTGTATTGTAATGAAGAGAAGTGCGATTCAGCAAAACGTCTAGCCACAATTTTACTTTTGAATTACGAAAATTTATAGATTTTTGAATCCCTGAATTCTCGTAAGATTAAATAGAAATAAGTATATATATATATAACGATATATTGTAATTTTATATATGGAACACAGGCTATATTAGTATCTATTTCAAATAGGTACTTCAAAAACAATATTTTTTCCATGGGCTGGATCAAGTTAAAAGCAAGAAAAATGTTAACTTCGGTGGCACGGAAGCTAGAATACCCATACAAGCAATTAATTCTGATCGATAAGTTTATATGTCACGTATGTACTATAGGAATCCGAACTGATCCAATTTCTTCGGAGAACGCACCAGTGCCTTAGATAATAATCTGTGCCAAATTTCGCGAAGATCTGGCCAAATAAAAAAGTGTTCCTTACAGGCACTTAATTCTTTTTGTTCAGTTTGTATTCTAGCTCTATGCTAAAGTAGTCCGATATCTAACAAATTGCAGTTTCTTGGGAGTAAAAGGATGTATGCAAAATTTCAGATGGATATCTGAAAAACTGAGGGACTAGTTCGCGTATATACAGACAGACAAACGGACGAGGCTAAATCCATTCAGCTTGTTATACTGATATACTAGTATATGGTATTATATACATAGGTTATCCGACGCTTACTTTTGGGCGTTACAAACGTCGTAGCAACTAATATAACCTGTTCAGGGTATAAACATGTATAAGATAAGGATTTGATTAAAAGCACTCTACAAATAATTTCAGTAAAACTCAAAACTGTAAGATAGCACAGCTGATGCTTTGAAGATAGCGTTAAAAGGACTATATCTATAAGGATTTTGCCTACGTCGTACCATTACGAAAACACTTATGGGATATTGAATGAGCGGAACTGACATATAAGACACATGACCATGAATCTCTTGTCAGAATAATTATGGCGCTTAAGATGCCACCTCGGTTCGCATATATTTTCAGTCTCTAAACACTCTTGGATGGATTCATGGGTAGAAGTTTACGCAAGTAAGGAAAGTTCTCTCATCGCCATTCACTTGGGAGTGGCCAGAAACGATTGTTTTACATATTGCAGCTCACGACTTCCGGTGCTAGACCAAGTAAGAGCAAAAATGAGAAGAGGAAACATCCCTCTACAAGGTTTTGCGCTGGGATTAAAACCCGCCACGTAAAAAACGCCCTCAATGAAAACTAAACTAACAAACACTCTTTGTTTTAGGAATTTAGTTTTAAAAGATCAATAATAATAATGCTAAAGATCAAAATTTACCTGAAACCATTAAGCTAATATAATCCAGAGGTTCGATAATGTGGAGTGTTTGCATTTAAATCGTTTGCAGTAATCAAAGATAGAGTGCGATGAATGTTTATGGAAAAATAGTTCGAATGACAGGTCAGAGTGTACTCTCAAAGTATTGCAAAATGTTCTCTACAGCTCAAATATTATATTATTCAAGTTTTCGATAACACAATCTGTTGGTTATGTAGATGAAGTCATTGAAGAAGAAATTGTTTTAAAAATGTCTTATAGAACTGGAATCTGCGCTACTGGGAGCTGTAGCCTTTCTTTCGATTGAAAGGAATTATTTCTCTCTACGATATTCAACCAAAGTGAATAGTTTTCGTCAAAAGTGTTAAATTCCTATAAAAAATTTAAGATTGGATTAATTTTAGCGAATAAAAATTAGCAAACTCAAAAAACGAGAATTAGATATACATATGTATGTACATATAAGATCTCAGTCCCAAAATGTAGTAATTGAGATAAGACCGCATTAAAATCGCTAGATGCTTATTTCTATATAAAGTTGCTATAAACCAGTCTTAGCATAAAATGTTCTCAAAAAGAACTAGTTATCAAACAGCGCATTTCTCAGAATCCGTACACTACAAAGATATGTACATATAGTATAGTTACAAAAGAAAGTCATTGGAATTTTTGTGTTGCCTTCATTTTACTCTTGTTTCACAACTGTTCACACTTTTAGTGTAAAAACACTTTCACTGATGGCATCACACATTTTTTGCAATTTACAACCTTACATATGTACATTGTATCTATAGTATGTTTGTGAGCAAATGCATATGTTTTTATACAAGTATGTATGTATATGTTCAGAACATAAAAGCAAAGTAAACGCACGAATTTTTGTACGCGCCCACCCAACCAAACATACAGATATGCATATAAATATAGCGCACACATACAAATTAAAGCACCTACACAACATACATTTATACAATGAAGGAAGTGAGTGTAAACCTAAATGTTTTTGTAGGTTTGTAATTTGCAACAGAAACTGAGAAATATTCACCAGTTGTTGTTGTTATTTGTCAGGCAACATTTATGAAGTAATTTTTAAATTTCTTTTCAAATCAGAAGACAATTAGTTGTAATTTCCTTTACAACCAACAACGAACCGGAGCACAAAGAAGGCACATAAGCACTAGAATCGGTATATTTTTATGTACATAAGTATGTTTATCTGAGCATACATATACATACGCAATTACTCCTCTTGTTTTAGCAACAATATCGCCTTTGGAAACGGAAGAATGTCCGAAGTACTCATACATATACAAATACACGTAAGGGCTCATTAGAGACGAGAATTGCCATTCATGCAGTTAGTACACGTATGTACATATGTATGTGTGTGTATATTGGCAAATTTGTGGGCGCATAGAATCTCTCACATGCATTTGTATATGTGCGTACGAGTGTGCCGGCTTGGTAAGCTTTAGTCTACATTTTCAATATTCTGCTATTGAAGTCTGTTGTTGACAAATTTTCACTCAACGCACACGCTCTTACACATTTCTATGAGCATTAGAGTATGTATTGTATTCATTTTCTAAAAGAAATTCTGCCGGCTTTGGAAACATTTTATTTATTTTTGTTTTTATTTACTATAAAAGCGGCCCCCATTGTTTCTTTTGTTTTTCTTCGAAAAATGTGGTAAGCATACATACATATGATGTACATAAGTATGTACATATGTATATGTAACTTATATAATATGTTATATGAAACCCCATTCAATTATTAAATTTGTCTAAATTTCTTATATTTGATACTGATTCTTTTGCCGAAATAATCTGTATTCATTAAGACCTTTGTCTACAATTCAATTAACTGTGTGAAGTTGAGTTTTCCATTAATTGCATTGTGAGTATATTCCTTACAGAGGAAGTATGTATTTCCTTTCGAAGACAAAGTCCCTAAATCATACATACATACATATATGAAAACTAGTCTGGTAAAAAATAAATCCATTATTTTTCCATTAAATTGAAGGTCTTACTTAACATAGTTAGAAAGATCCGACTTAGATCAAATTTGCTCCGTTTCCTTCGACAAAATTTACTTTTCAAAGTAATTTCATAATGTCGCTCTCATATAAACCCTCGTCAAATGTCAGTCCTGACTTTGCTGTTGTTTTCGCCGGCTCACAGCGATTCGCCTCTTGACGTTGTCGCAAGTAGCTAACTTCTCAAAACCGACTAACACTTCGTAAATGATTTGGTTTCGATGCGATTCAGCAGCGATTGGACAATAGAAATGCAGTCCATGAGCTTTTTTGTGTGAACTTGTGAGGCACCCAAACATTGAACTTATTTTTGTATCCAGGCTGATTTAAATGGTTCGAAACGGATTTTTGTGGAATGCTTAGCTTCTGGGCTATCAAACCAGGTCGGGTTCAACGATTTCAATTTCTCAAACAATCTTCTCCGTTATTGGCGTAGCCAACGCTTACGCGGCTATAGCCGAGAAAAGGATACGACAGCCTCAAGAATACCGAGTCATACAATCAAATAACTGTCTGAGAAGTTTGTTTGGTACGAAATCTTATATTTCTGACGCCACATACCGTAGCCCGATCGCACTTGTATAACGCGTGATATAGAGTTAGCGAAATAATTGTATAGGACAATGCTTCAATGCAAAAGTAATATGTTGATTTTACCGCTATGTCGAGTACTTTGTTGCTGAATACAGTTGAAATGTCAAGCGGAAACAAACTCACTATTGTGGAGCATTCTCTTATGCTGGCATTCAAAAATACCGAAAGACGAAAAATTGCAACGAGAATGCAAAGTATCGACGAGAACGAACGAAAATGAAAAGGATCAATTGATCGAAAATTTCTTAAAGAATCCCAAGATAACACCAATCGATATGAAAATAGAAGTGCTAAATATAGGCTTTTGCAAAGTCACAAGTTGGTGCGACTTCAGTGGGCTGAAAAGTACCTTTTTGGGACACCGAGTGGTAATTCGTCATATTTTGTGTCGCGAAAAAGTTTAATTTAGATGGATATGGCGGTTTTGAGTGTTACTATCGGAATATTCGTCGAGAAAAAGAAACTCGATTTGCTAGAAACCTTCAAGGAGCATCGCTTGTGATATTGGAACGGATTTGAAAGGATTTGTTGAAGAGATTCAAGAGCTCTCATTTCATCCAGAAAAAACAACGTTTTGGTATGGTTTGTGGGACGGTGGAATCATCGATCCATATTTCTTCAAAGTTGATGCCGGTGAGACAGTAACCGACAATGGAGACCGTTATCGCGCCATGATAACCGCCTATTTGATGCCTGAAATTGAAGCTCGTGATCGCGGCGAAATTTGGTTTTAACAAGACGGCGACACTTCCCATACATCGCATCAATCAATGGACTTATCGAGAGAACACTTCGGTGAGCAGATAATTTCACGGTCGATTGGCCACCAAGATAGTGTGATATCAAACCATTACACTTTTTCCTGTAGGGATATGTAAAGTCTAAAGTCTATGCGGACAATACCCTTTCAATTCAGGCCAGTTCGTTACCAGTCAAAATGCTCTAACTAGTCATCGAAAATTGGACTCAACGGATAAACCATTTGAGGCGTAGCTGCGGCCAACATTTGAAAGAGATAATCTTCAAGAAATAAATACCAAATGGTGTTCTTTCGAATGATAAGAAACATTACTTATTAAATTTGAAGTTTTTCTTTAAAAAGTATGGAACCTCGAAATGGATTATGCTATATTTCCCCTTATTACCAAAAAAATACAACCACAATATTATGTATTCGGTTAGAGAAACATACCCGAATGAATGTATGTATGTACTTGACGCATCCTTGGCTATTTAAATATTTTGCTATAATCTCGGTAATTAAATGCAAGTTTTATAATCGCTACAACCTAAGCAAAAATAACAAAATTTAAGTTCTAAAAATAGTAATAAGCGCATGATAACATAACAAGATAATTAAATTGTGATACAGAATGTGCAGTTGAAATTTTAATTCCTGCACACGAGTATATTTTCGCACGTGTTTGATTAAATTCATACATATGTATGTATGTGCGCGCTAAAACAGTAATGCACAGCATTTTTAATTGAGTATATTAGATTCGTTGCACTCTTAATTAAGCGATGCACAACTAATATACTCGCATACATACAAATGTATGTGTATATTTTTCCATTTTAGTCATATTATTGTTGAAAGTGCATATCGCCACCTGAAATCCAAAATAACGTAACAACATTTTCGGAATTTTACAGTGGCATGAATGAAAAACGAAATAAAATGGAACGTTAGTGAAAAAAATTTTTAATATTGGTTAAAACTGGTTTATTTCTGAGGGCAGAACCTGAAAATGTTGGACATATGTAATATTATGAATGCAATTTGTAGCAGTGAATCATAATCAATAAGGCACTCAATTTCGAAATTTTTGATGTTTCGTTATTTTGCATTTCAGGTGACGATATGTATGTGTGTATGTATGTATATTGTATAGTACTCGTGTGCATGCCGGCATGTGACAAAGTATGCACCTGTGCTCCCGATTTTAAAAATTTGCACGCGTGCGTTATTAATGAAATGCACTCACGAACGTGCAAATGAAAATATACAAATACCAATTAAATTAAGCCAAAAATAATTTCTAAGAGAAACTTTTATTAAATAATTGCAAATATTCACTGTGACTGCACAAACAAATGCAACACCTCTTGTGGGAAACACGTTCCTATTTTGACCTGAAACTAGAGAGAGACTTTTTTTGGAAAAGAGAAAAAAAATCAAAAAAAAACGCATTTGGACTGAAAGGGATGTCGATTAGGCTTAAGTGTCATCGTTTAAACAAATTAATATTAAGAGGTTATGTTATGATTGTTAGTTTTCCTAAGCAGTAGAAAAAACTAAACAAAAGTACAGGGTGGCTTGAATAATAAACGTTATAACGTTTTTCTATGTGAGTAATCGACTTACTTTTTTTTTGATTTGGCAGGTTATTTTTTATTTTTTTTAATGAATGCTTGGGACAACGAAAGGAGAGTTTGGATAGTGCAGCGGTACTATGATTTGCTGTCCATCATTTCCGTCTAAAGAGAATTCAGACGAGATTTTGGCGGCACTCCCCCGAGTAGATGGACCACTATGAGGTTGGTAAACCTTTTTTTGCCGAATCTGGAAGTAACGCAAGAAACCTTTTTGTGGTGCCATTGAGATTCCTAATGTTCGTTTTCAAAAAATGATTGGAAAATCCAAAAGACAATGACTTCGCAATTTTTTTCAGCGCAACCTGACGAGGGTCAATACAACGGATTTTATCAAAAATACAAAGTTCAAAAAACAAGACAGTTAAATCCCTCTAGATTCGCCTAATCGCCTGGAATTTTCAAAAAGATTGGAATAACCCAAGAGACGGAATTTTTTTCCACCCAAGTCATTGTGAGGTGCGCAGTTTCATCAAGGTATACGGTCGGGCATACTTCTTTGAAGAAAACGGTGTAATAGAACGCATCAGACTTTTTTTATGGGGTTACGTCAAGCAAGAGATGTACAAAACAAAATCAAGAAATCTGACTGAATTGAAGCAGTCCACTAAATCAATAATTGCGGCAATCTCGACTTCAACCTTTCAGGCCGCAATGAATAATTTTCCAATTAGGTGTCGCATATGTGTGGCTGAGCATGGAGGACATTTAGGTCCAAATAGTCTTAATTCGAACCTGTACTGTCAACAGTTGAATCGGTTTATTTCGTAACAACAGCCTTAAGCATGGATTTTGATTTCTTTTCTTTACTCCCTGAATATATTGTTAAAGTTATCCCTGTTTTTAGGGTTCTAGATTGGCCGACATTGACATATGTAGTTCAGCGAATCAAGAGACAGCAGCTCCGCTGGCTAGGTCATGTTGTTTGGATGGAAGAGAACTCTCCAGCTTTGAAGGTTTTCGATTCACTACCCGTCCGTGAAAGCAGAGGAAGAGAAAGACCTTCACTCCGTTCGAGAGATTAGGAGGAGAAGGACCTGGCTGCACTTGGTATCTCGAATTGACGCCAAAAAGCGAAAAGAAGAAACGACTGGTGCGTTGTTGATAAAACGGCTATAACCGCGGTGTCTATACCAGTAAATAAGAAGAAAGATTGGCATAAACCCTTAAGTAAGCACATTTTGGAATATACTCAAATTAAATTAAATTCTTCGCTTAAACAAAAAGGTCGACATTCATACAAAAATTCTTAAGCATGTGATTTATATTCAATTAGCTTAATTGTCTTTGTATGAATATATTCTATATATACTCTTATTCATTTAAATGGCTGCCTCTGTTTTAATCAATTAAGATTTCTCTATCAATCCGGATATTCGATAATGTATTTTAAAAGTTAAGCAAAAGTGAATTAAAGCAAACTATGCTGAGGCCAATACAGTAAATACAAATTAAAATTATCCCAATACACAAATCCAAGTACATATGTATGTATGACTGCATTTAAATTGAATATGTAAATATGTTAATGGGACCGGATACAACTTTGCGCATACATAATTGATAGGGAAATTGATAAAACCATACTTGTGTTCCTTGTAGCAATACAAAATACAATTACATATGCACATATGTATTTACATATATTATATATACATACGTATGTATGTACATATATGCGCAAAAATACACATCTTCGCTCAACCTGAAAACCCACATTCTGAAGGTTCTACATCTATTGTTGTGGTATGCGGTATTTATTGCACATACGAATTGTGAGATTGTTATTGCTATTGTTGTTCTTGCATACGCAGATGAATGTTTAATAATAAGTAGTGATTAAGTTGTTGTAAATAAAATATAATGCGCACACTAAGAGTAAGAGCTTACTACGGGTTTAATCAGAGTTTGTACATACATATGTATATTCATACATCATAGATATGGATTTATATATACATACATATGTATTCTATATATACGGATCACGTGTGATTAAGTTATGAAAACAATTTGAGTAGGAGGAGTGTGCTTAATGTCACATAAGCGCGAGTTTGCTTTTAGCTCGTGCATGAGTTTTGTGAAGCGAAGAGATTGTCAACGCGCGTTGTGGTAGTGTGTGTAGAGTGCGGTTCACAGAAATCGGAAAACACAACAATACATGTAGTGCATTAACTTCACACCGTGCTATAATACCTTTCAAAAATGAGACAATTTTCATATAAGGATTTGATTTCGGTCGGTCAATTTGTATGACAGCACATATATGCATTATCGCTCCGATCTGAATAATTTGTTCAGAGATTGTACTGTTGCTTTGGACCAAACTCCATACTAAATTTGGTGAAGATATCTCTTCAAATAAAAAAGTGTTCCATATAAAAACTTAATTTTGAGTGTTCAGTTTGTATAACAGCCATATGCTAAAGTTGTCCGATATCGGCGGTTCCGAAGACCCTTTTAAAAAGAAAACAACGTGTGCCAATTTTCGAAACGATATCACAAAAATTGAGCGACTAGTTCGTTTTACTACCGAACTCAGCCGCTCGTGCTGATCATTTACATATGTATGGATATACCTCTTTGGGTCCCCGACGTATATATTGTGTGCTACCAACTTCAGTTTATAAAAATATACATATTCTAGAATATGCTAACCATATTAAGCGAACAATGTGCTGCTCCATTAATATATTCGTCATATGGCAATAGTAAATTTTGTATCTATAAATATGTATATGAGTATGAGTTTGGGGGCGTTATGTAAATGCAATTACATCGATGAGAATATTTGTGTGTATAGCGATCTTTCTTAAGCCCTCAATAAAATCACTACACCTCCTCTAGCCCCAGTCAAACAATCAATGAGAGCATTAGTTGCAGGCAGGCATCAAGCCAGTTAGCAGTCTCGACAGTTACCCAAATCATGATAAAGTAATTTAATGAAGTCATTTCCATATTGTCAGCCAGCCTAATTCATGCAAACACGTTTTGTTAAGTATGTATAGTATGTAAGTGCGAAGGTGCCATGTTTGTACATCAGGCTATAAGCCTCATACATTTGCACTCATAAATTCAATAAGGATACAAATAAATTGCTGGTATTAACATTTGCATCCATTTACATATGTGTGCCTGTGTGCCTAAGAAAGTATTTATTGCGCATAAATTGATTGTATGCATTAAATATGTGCGCTGGTATTAAATAGGGTGCTACGCTGCGTATGAGCAATCTAACAATAAGAAGAGAAGCTGCCTTCGATTTGCCAGCTAATTTCGCGCGTCGTGCTCTTAAAAAAAAGCAAAAAAATAAACAAAACGGGTAAGCTCGATAGCACCGAATTTTTTACTATATACCCTTCACAAGTAAAAAAAAGTTTCCGCATAAAAACTTGATTTTCATCTTTATGTTATATTAGCCCGATCTGAAAAATTTCTTCGGATATTGCACAGCTGCCTTTGATAATAATTCTTCGCAAATTTCGTGACGATATCTCGTCAAATAAAAAAATTTCTCATACAAGAATTTGATTCCGATCGTTCAGTTTGTATGGCAGCTGTTGCTATATTGATCAGATAAGTGCAGTTCCGACTAATAAACAGTTTCTTGAGGAGAAAAGGTCGAGTGCAAAATTTCTGGTCGATATCTCAAAAACTAAATGATTGGTTCGCAGATATACAGAATATCAGAGAGCATATTAATATCTTTTAGAACAACTAATATAGTCTGTTCGATTCGACACCTTCCAACTTATGCTAATGAGAGCAGTAAAATTGTATAAATACTCTTTATTTGTCTAAAAAATATTTATATTCTAATGCTGCTAACTTAGATTGGAGCAAATTTTGCTGTCATTGATTGTTCATTATAGAACAGAGCTTCAATCCTCACTTAAAATCATAAGCGGAAATGATATTTAGACCGCGCCGGAAAAAGTAAAATAAACGTTTTTTTCATATTTTTCAAAGTGGTCTGAAGGAACACCAAAAAAAATTACTAAAAAGGAAACTAAAATGCTGCTAAATACACAACTTTTAGTGAACACTATACTCAGAACTACATCAAACAGTACATGTATAAAAATGCGGTATGTAACTGTGTACATTCCATACATATGTATGTATGTAACTATGTATGGCATATACCAATAAAGTTTGCTAAATCATTTGTGAACACTTAAGCGCTCATACACCCTAGTTCCTTAGAATTTGGTTCTGTTTTGTTGTGTTAAATATTTGCATTGGACTTTTTTGCGTTTTTTTTTGCATCGACAACAGAACGATAGCGATAAAAACAACAGGAGAATACAATGTATGCTTTTCTGGTCAGGGTGTATACAGAATAGAAGGGAACATGGATGGGTTCAATATAAAAATATACTGCCAACCCAAATGTTTCCTCACGCTATCCAAAAAATGCTGCCTGATTGGCAGTTTCAACATGTCAATGACCCCAGGCACATCCTCAAAGTTGTGGAGGATTGATTTTTGGAATAATAAGTTTATGTTATAAGATGGTCCGACCAGTTTCGTGACATGACCAGTTTAAAGAGGAACAGGTGTTATAAAAACAAAAAAATGTACTAAAAAGCATAAGTAAACAACACTCCAGAATAAATTTCCAAGCAATAAGTAAACTTGTGGGTGTGGTGAATGTATCTGTATGTGTTTAATATCTACAAATGTAGGTGTATTTAGTATATATTAAAATAGGTACTGGCATAGAGTAGTATAGGCAGAGTTGTAGTTTGATTTCCTTTTCAAATGTATGAATGAATGAATGTGTGGTAGGTATGATTGAGTATGAGCCAAACAATTGAGTCCAGTGGAAATTCCATAATCCGATTTTGTGTTAAAGCAATTGAAAATAAAAGAAAAAGTAAAAAAAAAAAACAAAACAGAGCAAACAAGTTCTGTGACGCTGCTATTTTTAGCTTCGTTTGTTATCGAAATAATCAAGAGAATAATAGGAAAAGAAGTACAGAGCAAAAATAAAAACAACAAAAACAAAAACATTAGGAAAATAAAACAGAAAAAGTCAATTTCGGCTGCAACGAAGTATAATAAAAAAGTTGCCCTACAGAAACATGATTTTGATCATTCAGTGTGTATGGCAGCTATATGATCTAGTGGTTCGATCTGAACAATATATTTGGAGATTGTGGCATTGCTTTGAACAAGAATCCATGCTTAACTTCGTGAAGATATCTTCTCAAATAAAGAAGTTTTCTGCACAAGTATTTGATTTAGACTGTTCAGTTTGTATGGCAGCTATAAGCTATATTGATCCGATCTGAACAATATGTTTGCAAACTATAGTATAGCCTCTGGCAAAATGCAAGTTAAATTTCGTGAAGATTTCTAGTCAAATAAAAAAGTTTCCCATACAAGTATTTGATCTTGACCGGTCAGTTTGTATGTCCGATATCGGCGATTCCGAGGATGGCCAGCTGCTTGGAGATAAAAAACTCGCGTATAATTTCAGACAGAGGGACATGGCTAAATCAATTCAGTTCACGCTAATCATTCATTGGTTCTCCGACGTTTGCTTCTGGGTATTAGAAACTTCGTGTCAAGCGTAATATACCCTGGGCAGGGTAGAAAAAGTCAAACAATAGTTCATAAGCAAAAATCAGAAAGAAAAAAACGATTTTGAAAGTATAGGAGAAATAAAAATAATAACTTTACTATTAAATTGCAATTTTACTAATGGCTCAACACAAACGGGTCAGTTAATAAGTCAGTCTTCTACTAAGCCTTTTTGAGTTGGCAGATAATGAGGAGATTCAGATACATATAGATTACTGAATTCAACTCAATTTTTGGCTGTCAAAATCACACGTGTGCACTTAAATTCAAAATTGGTAGTTGAATGATATCACAAATTAATATGTATGGGTATATAGTGCATACGTGTGTAATGGCTATGAGTTTGTGATGTTGTCGCATGCAGGAGATATAATCATAAAAGCAAATACATTGGTGGAAAATTGACTCACTCACTGGGCACTGGGGTTATTATTATGTTTGGATTACTATGGGGCACTAGGGGAGAGGGCACATTTATATGTTCATAAAAAACTTACCACCTGTATAAATCTTGTGCACTCGCAGCTAAACTCAAATTGCCCAACAACGGTGGCCGTTCTTTCAGATGATGATGATTCAACATATCCGTCGATGACGTCAATCTGCAAATGATAAAAGCCAAGTAATTCATTGCATTTATGGACACATTAATAAATCATGCACGGCTTTTACTCACCTCAATTGCGGCGGCTTAATGCCATGCTGATCCAACGCTTTCTCCAATTGTCGTACACGTAAACGTGACATATCCAATTCATGCTTTACTTTCCACAGATGTGTATCACAAATGGGATCATTGCAGCGATGTTTTTTCAGTATTTCCGTTGCCTCAAAAACTGCACCGCGAAATGTCAAAGCTTTGCCCATTGACAGTGACAACAGCGCACAACAATGACAGCCATCTTTTTTGGCTAAACGTTTTCGTACATACTTGAAATAGATGTGTTCGAGCAGAAGTAGTAATGCGGCAAAGAGAATACCAGCCATAAGTAGTAGGAAAGCGGATAAGAACTGTTCTAGCGCAAGTGGATCGGAGGATTTATGCTCCTGTTTGCCGGGACGACATGTGCCCGTCATCCAGTAACGACGTAGACGCTCCAGATCGCCATTGGCGCGAAATTCTAATAGACGTTTGTTGAACATTTGGACGTATTTTGAATTGCGACTAAATGCGAGACCATAACCTAAAAGTATTGAAAATAATATGTATACAATATATTTTTTGGTTAAGTTGTCCGCAGTTTTTTAAATATTTTGTGGGAAATTTCTAAAATATATTGCTATTGTTTACTAACCTGTCATGGCATACCAGCTGCCGACGGTCATTAAGCGGCAGTCCTCATCTTGTGCCACCAAATAATCGAGCACAGTGCCATCGTAGATGAACGAGTCGAGATTGCCATTGAGTACGGCGGCTACGCCTTCAGCGACGCTAGTTTTGTTGTATCTATGAAATTATAAAGAAAAAGAAAATTGTGATATTTGAGTAGAAATATGAATATAAAAATGTATATTATTGCATTTTCATGACACCGTTTACTTACTGTCTCATGTAGTGATGCATTTCCTTAAAATATTGGTGTATAGTCGAGTCGGTGTGACTGTAAGGTATTGTACCGAACTTAAATGAGGGTTTGTGCGAGTAGGGATGTACCAAACGGCTGTCGTTCAGACCGCTGAATTCATGAAATTCCTCTCTGTTGAAAATAAACAGAAAACAAAAATTAGAAAATATATACAAACAAACAACAAACAAAATTTTCGTTTGGAACGAGCAACACTTACCGCGTTATCATGAAGGCAGCCAAGTTAGCAGTGTAGATGGCCAAGAAGACCACAGCGAATAGAGCCCACACGTTCGTCATGAATCGTGAGGTGAAACCGCGCGGTGAGTCCACATGTACAGCAGCCTGAAAGAGTACCGCCCACACAAGCCAATAGGTGCGACAAAGCGAGAAACGGTATGGCGTTACACTAGCATTTTGTAGATAAAGTTTCATATTGTAACCGCTTGGCGAAAGCCATTCGAAAAGGAATATCATAAATGTGGCAGCATGTATCGCCACAATACCGACCTATTTTTAGTTTTTAGAGAAAATGTTTTCGTGTCAAAAATATAAGATAACTCGCAGTGCTATGACAACTTACCAACATCCAAGAGGCGGTATCGAATGGTTCTAGAAAAGCTGTTGGTGATATAATACCCGTACGCTTAGCCACTACTATCGCAATACCAGTTTCCATGAATGGCTCACTGAAGTCCACCACAGCTTCGCGTTCGGTATTGATCATCAGCGATGTCAATACCATGTCGGTTTTACGATTTACCAAATCCGCAATCAGCCCATTCCATTTACCATTCTCAAGTGTACCCCATTTACCATCTTCGACCCGCACCAATTCGTATGTGAAACCCAATTCGTCGGCAAATTTTTCCAGTAGATCGATGCAAAAGCCACTACAACACTGATAGAACGATTCATTGCGATGCGCTTGCCCGACATCGATGTCAGCGGCCATCTCGTGATCGGCCGCGACCCGACAAAGGACGCCGCGATCCATTAGACATTTGCCACTGATTGGGTCGGCGGGCGAGAGATTGATATAGGGTGCCTCTTCGAGGAATGTTATCTTTAAATGGAATTTTTCGGGTACACCCTGTGGTGGAGCATGCGAGTTACCCGGCCAGGCAATGTCACGTATATCAAGCTTTTGCGTCTCCCATGACTTCCACACGCCAATCTAATTAGTGGAGATTAGGAAAGTGGAAAGCAATAGTAAGAGCAAAGAAGTGCATAGGAATAAAGAGAAGGATAGTAATGTAAAGGAAGGAAATGTGAAAATATGAAAAATCAGAGAGGGTTTTTTTTAGCAAATAAAATGGTATGTAATAAAAGAAGGATACACTAAATCGAATGGCCAGATAAGTAAACGTAATAAGGTTGTACACAAAAACAAAAAAATAAAGAATAGTGGAAACTTTTGTGGTGCAAGTAAATCAAGCGAATAGTTATGCCACTTACCTCTTCCCAAACGAGATTCTTATTGTTTGCTCCAGGACGTAAATTCATGATTTTCAATTCAGCAGATTTGAGATCGCCATCGGCAGTGAATTCTATGTTGGGTTTATTCAGATCACCCTCTATGGATACGTTGCGCAAATAACGGAAGAAGCTATTCGGTATAAAATAAAATCATTAATAAAGCTTGAAAACAGTTGTGTCAAAGCTGTGCTCTTACATTTCACCGTTATCCCAACGTCCACGTCCCTCATCCTCACACGAAAGTGATTGTGTTGTGAGACGTCGCCCCCGATTTGCCGGATCTGTGAGGTATGTTTCAACGCCGAACGCATAAATTTTAATCGCATTCGATATTTCATTCATCAGCGCCGCACTACTTGTGTCGAAGTGTACGCCCAACATGCCAATGGGAAATTGTGTTTGTGCATCCTTCTTCTCGATAACCGATTGACTGACGACCCACACATAATTTTCGCCAGTTAACTTCATTTCTTCAGCAGCTCTAAGAATAGTAACCGCTTCGCTTTGTGTGGCATAGAGGAGCATCACTCTAGCCTCGCTATTCACTAATTCCATCAAGTCGCTGGTGCGCGTTACCACAATCGAATTGAGTATCGTGAATTTGAAATGGTCTTGCATTTCGGCGACACGCTCCCTTACAGCCTGTACAAAATCATCGTGTCCGGCTATCTGAGAGGTGACAACCGAAAATTGATGCCATTTGTAACGCTCTAGAATGCTCAACATAGCAGCACTTTGATGTTCTATACTTGGAGCTAACTGAAGTTGAAGTGTCGATTGAGAGGCGCGTCTCTCCAGACCCGAGTTGTCGGCATTCCATGAGATTACCGGTATGCCAAGATAGCCGGCCAATTGTAGAAAATATTGAGCGGAGGCAGTGCTATGGCCGAATTGTTCATTATTCATCATATATAGTATGGCAGAGACATTCGCTTGTAAGAACTCTTTACAGAGTGTACTCAAAATGGCTGTAATAATTTTTTAGTGTTTGGGAGAAAAGAGAAAAATTTGAGAAAAATATTAGTAAATGTCAAAGTATTTTCGAAAGAAATAACTTGTTTGACGTACATACATATACCATATAATACTTATCATTAATTCTAATTCATTTAAAAGTATATATAAATTTATTAATATTAATAATTTTAGATACTAGATATATAACCGGTTTATCGCAATTTACTAACTGCATTTTTTGAATAGATATTTCATATTTACTTCGCTAAGTGTATTATACGTCGTTCTTCCCAATTATCAAAGTAAATAAGTTCGCGATTCTACGTCTCGTCAAGTCAATTGCTCAATTTAAACATTGCCACCTAAAATGTAGAATTGGGCTCGAGTTAGTTGGTTCATAAGCATTAACAACGCATCGGTTTTCAATTTCAGCATCAATATAATTTAAGGTAGGGTCTAAAAGAACTTTCGAAGTTCATTATAGAACAAACAAATAGGATACCTTTAAGATCAAAACTGACCCGGACTAGTTCATATAAACTGCACGCGCAAACCGTATTGTAACAAACTTTTCCCAGACTGATACTACCTTTTTTTACGTTCGTGTGAAATTTGATCTCCGCATGTCAATTAATATACATATTTATTATACATATTTAACGTCTCCTAATTTACCAAATTTTAATGCTTTCCTTAAAATAAGTATGTAAGCGCCATTTTTTATTTTTTTTTTTGTAAAAATGTCTGCCAAAAATCCAGTCATATCCTGCCAACGCGTGCGCATCTTTTTTCGGAGGGGTCACCGGAAATGGCGTCGCAATGGCCAAGTTTTAAAATATTTTTTCTAAAAATTTCAGAATTTCTTTGTTAATAGTGTATGTATGTAACAATTAAAAATTATAATAAAATATTTCATTCCTTATGTGAGAAAACAATTTTTGAAAAAATGCTGTTTTTTCACGAGGTAATCCTTGTAACCCCTTAATTTTGGTTGCACCGAAGCTATAATATACTTCAAAAATACAAAAGATTCCTTACAAGAACTTGACTTTGATCGGTAAGTTTGTAAGACAGCTATATACATATATGCTATAGTGACTTGATCTCAACAATTTTTTTAGAGTTTGCATCATTGTCTTAGGCAATAACCTATGCAAATTGAAACAGTTTTCCTTACATTCTTAATTCCGATCGTTCAGTTTGTATGACAGCTATATGCTATAGTTATCCGATGTCGGCCGATCAGACAAATGAGCAGCTTCTTGGTGAGAAAAGGATGGGTGTAAAAGTTCAAATCGATTTCTCAGAAACTGAGGGACTAATTTATATACAACATATATACAGATGAACGGACGGACGAACAGACGGACATGGCTAACTGGACTTAGCTCATCAGCGTCTCTAACGTTTCCTTTTGAATATAACAAACATCGAGGTATAGTAATACTCTGTTAGAGTATAAAAATAAATGTTAAATTTTCGGTTCACTTTTTCAATTAATTAATCAAGTCATTAACCCCTTTACTTTACTGAAATTGCGATAATCTAATACTTTGATTTACAGAAAAACGCTGTAATTATGTTAATTGGAAATCTGTTAAGCGTAACAGGACTTAATTGCCGGGACTTGAGTGGAAATTCACTTAAGTGAGTATATCAAAATTTAATGCGTATGGAAAAGCTCTTCTCATCCCCCATATAACTCCTCCACACCTCGCTCAGCATGATAAAGTCGAACTAAATAAAATTAGTTAAAATTAGTCTTTGCAATGCCAATTAATAAATTATAAGGTTAGATGGTTAGACTAACTAACTAGAATTCTAGGGGGCACTAGTCTAGAAAAATCAGAATAAAATTATGTGACAAATTGAGTGGAAGCAAACCGTTTTCATTAGCGAAGCATCTACCAATATTTAAAATTGCGTTTATGTACCTTTGAATGAATCTCCTCAAAAAGTGGTGTCTTTTTCATGCTGTTAAAGATAGAAATTATGACCTTCAGTGTTGTAAAAATGGGGTTCATTTTGTCTAGAGGCACAAATATCCAATATTATTTGGCTATTAACAAACACATTTCAGGTGTATACAAAATAATTTTTAAAAACATGTCATTTTCATCGTTAAAGAAGAGAGGCCGAGTTCTCGTTTGCCACGATTTATACTTGTATGCTTGCGGTAATTTTGAAAATTTAACAATCATGGGTACTTGATTACAAAAAAATCGAAAAAATTTCGAAATTTTCTAAATAGGCCGCTACTCAAATGTAAATATCGACTTTTCACTAATTTTTAACTTTCTCAATGCTTTGTGTATGATGAAAGAGATATTTATATAGTATTCATAACAAAGTTCAAGTAAATTGAGTGATTAGAACTTTTCGAGAAAAACGTGTTCAGTTCTGTAAAGAATTTGTTTAGCGCTTCGCTCAACTTATGGTCAGCATAATCGGCCCACGTAGCGTACTATTCGCAACATCGTCACCCATCTTGAGACTGAGCTGAGAGTGTACACGAAGATCGTGGGGAGTCGATTCGGTGCCGTTTGCAGCAACTCGGACTCGGATTGAAATTGATTTTAAATTGAAAATACAGCTTGTGCTAGAACTGAAGGCGTCCGACCTTCCCAAACGATAGCGCTTCGCTCTATGGGCTCTTGAAGAAGATCCGACGTTTTCGAGCCAAATTTTGTTCAACGATGAGGCCTATTTTTGGCTTCACAAGCAAAATTGCTGCATTTGAGACGAATAGCAACCAGAAGATAATCAAGAGCTGTCATTTCATACTGAAAAAACAACGGTTTGGTGTGGTGTGTGGGCCCCGGTACATATTTTTTCAAAAATGTTGCCAGTGAGAACGTAATCGTCAATGGCGACAGTTATCGCGCCATGAAGTTCGTGATCTCTCCGACATTTGGTTTCAACAAGACGGCGCCGTTTCATGTTTTGGGTCGGTCGATTGGCCACCAAGACCGCGTGATATCACACCGTTAGACTTTTTCTTGTGTCTATGCGGACAATTCCGCTTCGATTCAGGCCTTGGAACAAAACGTCACGCGTGTCGTTCGCCAGTTACCAGTCGAAACGCTCGAATGAGTCATCGAAAATTGGACTCAACGGATGGACCATCTGAGACGTAGTCGCGGCCAACATTTGAAGGAAATAATCTTTAAAAAATAATTGCCAAAGAATGCTCTTTAGAATGATAATAAATATTCCTGTTTAAATTTAAAGTTGTTGCGTTTTTTTTTTTTAACTAGGGAACCTCGAAATGGATAACCCTCTATAAATACAGGTACATACACAGCTATCCATACATTTAATATTTCAACATTGTATGAAAAAAATATGAATTTCGCTTTCAGCGCCACTACATGAAACCAGTTGAAGGCTGCCATTTTTCGAATTAATAAGCTGAATTCTCGAATGCGCTAGTGAATTTTGTGGCTGGAAGCATGATTTTTCCTATTGCGAGTGGTTTTTTTTAAACGTAGCTTTATTTTGCAACCTGAGTTCATTTACGCCGGCAGCTTCTTTGCGCTCTTCAACCACAGCAGGAATGCCACTGATATTCCAGCACTCGGATATTCAGCAACTAGTTCAAAAATTTAGCGTGGTTTTATGGTAATTAAATTCCACTGAGGCAGTAATAAATTTCGCCGTGCTAGCGAGCGTTTAGCTAGACCATAGTTTACGAGGAAAGAAGAGCAGCAAGAATTGCGTAACGAAGACAACAGCAGAGTCCGATGTGCTGTTGTAAAAGCAGAAGGCTAATGACTCAGCACGATAATGAATCCGAATGGGCGGACAAATAGACAAACGATGACATTGCAGCAAAATTCGTTTGGATTGCCGGTTGCTTAATTACTTTGGATTGCAGTATCGGTTGATTTGTTTGGTTGTCTGAATTGAAGTGTACATATCTGGGGTAAAAATATGTGTGGGTGTACAAAGTTATGTTGTCAAAGTCAAGAGGGAGTTTTAACCTCAAATTGTACATAATCATGAACAAAACTAGCATTCCATTGTTTTAATTTGAATTTTTCTGAAATTTCGAAAATCTATTGTAAATAGATGTTTTATGAATGTATCTAGACTGCTTGAGCGCCCTACTTTCATTATTGGATTAGCACTAATCGTGAAAGCTCATTTCTCACTGGACTACGTGCTAATTAATTTACCACCAGATAAACATATAAAACGTGCAGTTAAGTGCACAATATTCTGCACGATTTACCATCGAGCGCAACCGAAGTATATAAATTATTTAGGTACTATGGTATTTGTGTGATTGTGAGTTTATTATTTTCGTTGGCTATTTAACTGTCGATTAACCGCGAAACTTATTAAGCAAAGCACTAACTTGTTTGGAATATCTAAGTTCTGGCGGAACCAAATTTCTTACACCCAGCACACGTTTGGTTCTATCGAAGTTGGTTCTATCGAAGTTTCTTAGAACGCTTGCAAAGACTACGCCAAGATTTGACTTATAAGTGAATATAAACACTAAATTTCCTCATTCGTACTCTTCAGTTAAAGTTTCCAGTTTTGCTTTCCAGTTTTAGTTTCCAAGCTACGTTTCTGTAATGGACGCGGATTCAAACCGGCCAAGTATCAAGCCTTTCTTAAATAAATTTTGGGAATGTTTTTTGTCACTACAACAGCAATAGCAAGTCACAATTATCCGCTTAGTATTTTTTTTTCACTTTACGGAGTCAAAACCGTTACAATTAGTACCCTGACATGTATACTTTAAAATCCAATACAACTTGTTCATTGGGTAAAATTTTAGCTGAGAAACCACTAAACAGTAAAAACACGAATATACAGACACACATTTAAATTCGTACATATCCCAGCAAGAAATTTTGAGAGTAATGCTTAAGAGAGTATACACGGATAACTCTCTATACGGTACAATTTGGAATGAATTAGTATCCAACACGTGTCTTTAAGATACAATTAGTTATTAGTTAGTCCCTAATGAATATCTTTAGGGTATGGTTGGATGTAAATTAGTGAAGTCTCTGCTTACATTTCTCATTAAGGCGTTACGTGGGTTTACGGGGTTCAAAAAATCGATTTTTTTATTGTATTATTAAATTCTACAACACATCTAGAATATTTTCCTAAATTTTGAAGATTTCTCGAGAACTACTCAACCGATCTTCATGCAATTTTACACAGGTCTTTGAGTGCAATTCTAAAAGACTTAGAAGAAGGATTTTTTCTATTATAACTATTTGAAATTTTTTTGTAAAAATGTATGCCAAAAATCCAATTTTCAGTTCTTTTATCCTTCATCTAAGTTATAAGTTAAAATTTTAACTAAAACCCGTATTTTTTAACTTTGGTTGATGATCCTTTTAAGAGTTATCCTGCCAACGTGGCCGCATTTTTTCCGATATTCCATTTTTTATACGACAAAAAATTGTTGAAAAAGCCTATTATTTACTCGAGGAAACCCATGTAACCCCTTAATACTACCAGGCTTTTTGGGTACAATTGGAACATCAGCTAATGCTCAAACAAAAGGAAACAGTTCGTTTCATATACAAACATCAAAAATGCTATTCGACACCTGTTCCTTTGCGACTAATCGCAGATTCATATCGGACCTGTCGAATTTTTGGCAGGGTTACCATTGTGTACAACAATTTTTTGCAGGGCTGCCAATGTGTACAAGCGTGTCGAACATGTAGAAAGTTCATTATGCAACACTAAAAACAAATGTTCGAGCATGATGGGGATTTTAAACTAATTCAACTGGGATTTATTTATCGATTAAGTCTTGACTTCTTCACCAATTGAAGCAGTGAAGTTGGGGAATTGTAAGTGGCTTAATTAACTGTACTTTTTTCTAGCAAAAATCAACCGTTAAATTGCGCTCATTTACTGGTGTTGTGGTTGAGAAATTAAGAGCAGCAAAAATAGGAATAAGACGAATAAGAAAATATCAGCAAAGTACGTAATAAAGCGTACAGAGAGGAAGAAATCAACTACTTAAAGCATTTTAACCGCACACTGCTTGTCAAAGTGACATTAAGGGATGCTGCTGCGGCTGCTGTCAATTATTCTCTGCGCTAGATTTTCTTACATTTCCCTTCTCTCACTAGTGCCAGCAGGCGGTGTACCGTTAATGCCATGTATAGTAATTCGCTGTCGGCCTTAGCAGCTAGCTTTTTTCGCCATTTTCCTAAGCTGTGGCAAGGTTAATATTTTAATTAAATAACTAGTACGCAGTAATGCCAAGCGTGGCGAGCGCCAGTACTCGTACTGTCATTAACAACCACCGCAGCAGCCGCCAACATTACTCAACACGTCCAGTGTGGATTGTAATATTTTCCGTAATTTTTTTCATCGTCAGCTTATTAAAATGTGCTCAAACAGAAATGTGAGTGAAATACGAAAGTGTTTGAAAGCAAATTACTGCGCTGCCATGTCTTAGTGAGAGTGTTAAAAACATATTTTTGATGGGAATCGTTTTTCAATATTAACGAAAACTTTAGTTGGTTTGATTTTTTGAATAACTATTAAGGAATGGTTCTCAAATAGACTCTCTAGCAAAAAAATGTGGCAGGAATAATATTGAGATTGGATAATGTTATAAGTAAATTAAAAGGAAGAAGTTTCTAACGGTCTCTGATAATTTTTTTTATTTAACCATTTTAGTTTCAAACTACAATCGATAAGTTGGGAACGAATAAAGTGACCAAACATCTTTTTATATAAAAATTACTTGTCACGTTGTTTGTCCGCGATGGACTCCTAAACTACTGTACCCATTTTAGCGAAATTTAGCACACTGAGTCCAGCTCAAACCAACTTAGTGATAGGATAGTAAAAACAATAAAAAATACAAGTGAAAGCTCTATTAAATGGACGCTCTATTAAGCGGTCATCTCCATTAACCATGTACATTGTCTGGACCCACAATTTGTTGATGTTTATTAAGTACAATCTATTAAGCGGATAACTCTATTAACTGGACAGAAAGGCTGGTAACCAGACATTGAGAAAGCAGCTTTAAAGTCGTTATTTTTTCCAATGAAACTTATTTATATGAACATATTCAAAATTAAACCTCAAGTACAATCCCTAGGATTCTTGAACCTACAAAAACGTTTTCGCTTTCATTCGTAAAAAAAATGTTCACTGCATTGAATAGTTTATTATATGAATAATAGTATAAAATGTATACCACAGCAATGCGTGGCCGGATCCACTAGTCTATCATTTAAAATATAATTATGTTTTCACATTTATGCCAGATTTTTTTTTATATTTAAGGTGCTCACCGACAAATTGATGGTTCTACATATTTCCTTAAAAATCAAAATTCTACAAACTTTACAGGTTTATTATTGAATTTCTAGGTACTAAAGAGCCAATCTTTTTATTGTTGGTTAAAAAAGTGAAATCTAACAACGAACCAGCTGGGTGGTAGTGCACACTAATAGGTAGCAGTTAAAATTGCTAAAATGCCAATTAAACTTAAAAAATAAAGAAATCATCAAATTGAGAGAATATATAGTAAGCATCTTAGAATTTTACGGATCTCTTGAAAACTATTTTTATAATTATTCTTAGCACATTTTTCTAGGAGTGTTATCTTTGAAAGTCTATACCGACACACTTCATAATCAGAAAAAGTTCGACGATCGAGTTTTGTGCTCAAAGGAAGGGCTGTAATTACTTTTTTATTATTGACAACTCTTACTTTTCTACTTAACAAGTTCTAGTGATTACCATCTAATCAGACGTGACTAGATGACTTGAGAGATAACGTGTAAGCTTAAGGGATTACATGTGTTTACGGGTTTCAAAATTTTTTTGTTATCTTATTAAATTCTACAACATCTCTAGAATATTGTCCTAAATTTTCAAGTTGATCCGAGTAATAGTTTCGGAGATACAGCCTTGAGAACTTGTGCGCTCGAGACTAGCTAGGCTAAGTGCGCCGTCTTTAAACGCGTTTTTGTCGAAACTGTGTTTTTGAAGTCGGTTGGCAAGATTTCTCGAGAACTACGCAACCGATCTTCATGAAATTTTACACTATTAGGCATGTAATGGTGTGTAATAAAAAATCTATGAAAATAGATACAGCCTTACTTAAAAAGCCGAATATCTCGAGATTAGCTATTTTGCGACCTCGGACCTTTTTTGTAGCAAATAAAATTTCCTACAAGTTTGTCATGTACATTTTTTCTATAGCTCTTGTCACTTACGAGTTACAAAAAATGCGAATTTAGTGGAAAAATCAGGTTTAGAGCTCCTTACTACCTCGCCGGTGTGAGTTTCGACTTTGTCGCAATGGGCACTTTTGTAGAGTGTTCAATTCTGAGGAATATGTGTCTAAAGTCAAAGCGATGCCATAAAATACCTCTGAGCTATAGAAATTTAAAGATAAAAAATCACGATTGTCGTGTATTTTCCATGGAAAATTTTTACGTGCCTTGGTCCAGTCCTAAATGTTCATATTAAGGGCTCAAATTTTCAGGGAATTTTTTTTAGGGTATTTCCAAGGAAATTTCATGATGGGACTAAAAAAAATGAATAGTTCAAAAAAAAAAAAAAAAAAAACACCCTACAATGCACACATGGGCGTAGTGGTTAAAACTTGCTAGAAACCTCACATTCATTATGCCATAGCGTTTCGAAGTCTCTTTTAACTAACAAAGCTACCAATTTGTTGTGCTAAACTTTTGGATTTACTTAGGGGACACTCCGGATAAAATCATCCATGCAATTTACTCCCTAGTCCCTCAGTTTTTGAGATATCAATTTGAAATTTTGCACGCACCCATTTCTCACCCAGAGTCTACTCATTTCTCGGAACCATCGATATCGGACCAGGATAGCATATAGTTTCCATTGAATCTGAACGATCAAATGCAAGTTCTCCTTTAGAAAACTTCTTTGTTTGCATGGTAAAGGTATAATATCTGAACAAATTATTCGGATCGAACCATAATATCATATAGCTGCCATGCAAACTGACCGATATAATTTCAGTTCTTGTCTGGACACTTTTACATGTAAGAAGGGTTGTTAAAGGCGGAATCGTTATAAAATCCAACCAAGGATTGCAAACTCCACAGATTTCCTAAAAACTATTTTCAGAACATTTTATGTCTGTTGAACAGCAATATTTGAAGTATTTTACCGAAAAATTCCTGTTGTATGGATTAATATAAATATATACAAAAATAGTTCACACTAAAATTTTGCTCGACTTTATTCTGGCATAGTGCACAAAAATATGCCCAGTTTAAATTTTAAATCAATTTGGCCACCCGAGTATATACGCTATAGTCGAATATATACACCTGGCTATGAAAAATTGCCAAAGCTTAGTTGTCGCACATAAACTCTGAAATTAGATTTCAAATTGCTATAGTATTCTCTCTGTGAAAGCGCACAAAATTCAATTAACAAGTAAATATTACAGAAGAACAAGAAGAAGAAGAGGCACACTAAAAAGCTTCGTTTTAGTTGAAATTAGAATGAGCAATCTTTGCCCGCTGTTGCTGCCACTGCCACTTCTATCACTGTTGCCACTTTCCCATTTCATTAATATTTCTGTGTGTGTGTGTGTGTGTGGGTGTATGCATTAACAGTAGTAAAACAATTTTCGCCGCTACGTAGTTGATATATGCAGAGCAACGAAAAAAGGTTGGCAAATATTTATGTAAATGAATAGAAAATCTTGACAAAAGGCAGCGAGTTGAGTAGGTGTGGAAACTCATAAATTCAATTATGATACTGTCATCAAGCAATTTAAGCAGTTTCACCGGCTGCTGTCTTGTCGCCTCGTTTTCAGCAGGATTTTCACTAGCTATAATGTTCAGCGCGCACAATTTCGATGAATATCTAAACATTTCTAAAATGCCTGAACGCCATGCGGCGGGTGGGGGTGCGATGTGCTAAAATGTGTCATAAACGGCTGACGCTTCACAAACGCCTGCCATGCGGGCGCTGTGCCGCTATGCGCTGCTAATAGCAGTCGGCGGCAGTCAGCGCTTTAGTGTAACGCATTCAGCGCAAATAATTGCAGTGACGTGTAGCGTGGGTTGTTGCGGTGGCCAATGTGGCAGCGGTCGATAATAGCAAGCAGCAGGAAGCCTATTATTCCATCATTCAGGCGCGGATTTCAATCATTTACGCCACATATTTCGCGACGCTCATTCATTCATTAGCATGCGTGTGTACAAACGAGTATGTGCATGTGTTCGCAATGTGCGTTAATGTATGTTCAAGAGTCACTGAGCTACTCATTAGATGGGGCTGTTTAACCCGTTACTGCCTGCAACTGTGTGTTCAATAATAGTGAGGAATATAGATTTTTCAGATTAAAATTACAAAATTAAATAAAGGTAAGCACTAGTTCGAATAAAAAGTGTAGAAAACCCGGTTAATTTATGTAAATAAATCTATGCGAATATAAAAAAATTTAGTTTTTCGACAAAACTAATTTTTGCTTCAACTGTGAAATACATACTTTTTTTATTAAAAAAACTTTTCTGCAAAGTTATTTTCAAGTTTCTACATTTTTTTTACAAAAAAACAAACTACATAGTTTAATAAATAAATGAATCAAAAACGAGTTGTGTTTTGAAAATTCAAAAATATTTTTGTTTTGAAAATTAAAAAAAGTTTATTTATTAACTTTGAAAATTAATAAAAAAAAAAATTTCACTGTGAAAAAAGTTGTTTTCAAAACTTTTTTTTATAAAAAAACTGAAAATTTAAATAAGAAAGCAAAAAAGTTTTGCTTTGAAAACTAAAAGAATTTGTTTTTTATTTTTGAAAATTAATAAAAAAATTCTCAATGTTGAAAAAAGTTGTTTTCAAATCTTTTTTTTATTAAAAAAACTGAAAATTTTGTTAACAAATAAAAAAGCAAAAAAAGTTGTGCTTTGAACATTAAAAGATGTTTTGTTGTTGAAAACTAAAAAAAAACGCCAAATGTTTTAAGAATAGTTGTTTTCAATTTTAATTTTTTTAATTTTCAAAAAAAAAAAACGCAAAAAACAACCTTTTCAATTTTTATTAATTTTAAAAGTTGTTTTTTAAATTAAAAAAATGCAGAAAGTATTTTTTAAAATGCTTTTCGGGTCTGGTATATTTTAAGAACTTAAACAATAAAATTTAAAAAAAATTCACTTAGGGTGAAATTGAGTGCTATTTTCAAAGTATATTCAAAATTTTATTAGACAAAAATACGTTTTTACTAACAAAATAGGACCATTTTGAAAAAAAAAACAATATTGCTTAAGTAAGAACATAAAATAGAGTCAGCAATTTCCGTTACTAAAAATTAAACAAAATAATCGAAAAACAGCATGGCTGAAAATGGGTTAATATCCTTTGAATATCATTTGCAGTCGCGTGTTCATTATAATAGTCTATACTGCCACCTCCCCTTAGGGCCTATTAGGATTCATATTTTGCACAACACCAAACGGCAGCACCCACGAACACACACACATACACGCTTTTTAAATCCATATACATACATACGCTCGTTTATGCATATGTACATATGTATATGTAGAAGCATTCGGCATTTCACGACGCTATTTAGACGCAATAAAAGGCAAAAGGCATTGGCGTGTGGTGTGCAAAGTGGTTGACGCCCGCAAGTCTCACAAGTTTTTATAAGACTCATTAATTTCATTTAAGCAGCATTCAATTACTTTCAGCTCTATCGTTATCACAAATTTGCACACCACACATGCAACAACAGACTTATATATATACATACACACATACTTATAATATATGTACATATGTTTATGCACAATATAATGGCTTTTATGTAAATGCGCTTGCTGCTGCACACATACACATCCACAACTGGCATTCATCATCGCTTCGCTGAAAAATCTTCAGCACCAGCGCTTGGTAGCAGCTGTGGTACAGCAGCAAAAAAAAGAAATAAATGTGTGTAGTAGTAATGACATTAGCACGGCTGGCAGTCATAGCCGGCTTGGCAACTGTCATTCGTGTGGCAAACTTGCAGTGTCTGCTGGTGGCAGAGAATCCCAGCACGCCCATATGTTTGTACATATGTATGAGAGTATGTGCAAAAACACGCGTATTCAAATACAAAAGGAATAAAAGCAAAAATGAATCATAAAATTTATGTAAAAAGAAATTCGAAACATTGTGATATAAAAAGAAAGAAATCAATAGCAAAATGAGGCGAGAAATGATCGAGCAGCTGTCAGCGCAGCAGCTAACTAACAAAAGGAAATATTGTGTTATATATCCTTATACACTCAATGACGGAAAAATATTTTTTTTTTTTTGCTTTTATTAATGAATCAGTGATTTAATCTGAATTAAACCAATTTCATGTGCTAAGAATATGTTCAATTTTACACAATTAATCCCTCCTAACGAATTAGCTCTCAAATCACGCTAATAAATTTGTATACCCTCAACATGGTAAGCACAAAGTTTGTAACACCCATAAGGAAACGTCAGAGATCCTATAAAGTGTATAACGGGTGATACTAGTAGAGGTACTTTGCTTTTGCCTTTTTTTGACAGATCACGTGTGTGACGTGGCAAGCTGTCGTGTTATTATATTATACCCTGAACAGGGTATATTAAGTTTGTCACTAAGTTTGTAACACCCAGAAGGAAGCATCGGAGACCCCATATAATATATATATAAATGATCAGTATGTTGAGCTGAGTCGATTTAGCCATGTCCGTCTGTCTGTCTGTTTGTCCGTCTGTCTGTCTGTATATATACGAACTAATCCCTCAGTTTTTAAGATATCGTTTTGAAATTTTGTAAACATCATTTTCTCTTTAAGAAGCTGCTCATTTGTCGGAACTGCCGATATCGGACCACTATAACATATAGCTGCCATAAAAGCTGAACGATCGGAATCAAGTTCTTGTATGGAAAACTTTCACATTTGACAATGTATCTTCACCAAATTTGGTATAGATTATTTTCTAAGGCAACAATGTAATCTTCGAAGAAATTGTTCAGATCAGTTAACTATGGCATACGAGTATAGCTGCCATAAAAACTGAATGATCGGAATCAAATGCTTGCATGGGAAACTTCCTCATTTTTATAGAAATAATGTAATATCGAAAGAAATTGTTCAGATCGGCTCACTATAGCATATAGCTGCCATACAAACTGGACACATAGTTACTAAAAGAAATGCACCTGTGAAGGGTTTTCTCTTCTTTTTGTTCAGTATTATTTGGCATTTCATCATGGAAAGACTTACATATGTCTGAACAAAATAACAAACCGTTCAACTATTTTATAAAAATTCACGTTCTCTGCAGAATGTGTTTCGCGCGCTTCGCTTAACTTATGGTCAACATAATCGACTACTGAACGTACTATTCGCAACACCATCACCTATCGTGAGACCCGGCATTCATTATTGAATAATTTTCGAGCGAATACTCCACGTCTAGCATGCAGATAACAAAATATTGCATCCGTAGTGTACACGAAGACCGTGGGGACTTGATTTGGCGCCGTTCGCAGCAACTCGGACTGACGTATAGAACGACTTGGCGCATTTTACGTCGAGATCTGAAAGTGAAAGCGCACAAAATACAGCTTGATCAAAACTGAAGGCGCTCGACTTTCCCAGGAAATACCGCTTCGCTCTATGGGAACTTGAAAAGTTCCAAGAAGAACGAAAAGCAACCTGAAGAGATTCTAGATCTGCCATTTCATAAAAAAAGGTTTGGTGGGGTTTGTGGGACGGTGTCCAAATCGAACAAAAACTCTTGAAGCCTCTGGGTACCGAATATATGGACCTCAGAGTTTATAGTTGACATTTCATTATAATAGAATTCAGAGAAAATTATTTCCTGATAAAATTATGTCTGTTTGTCAAAAATGGGTTGAATCGGGTCAATAATACCCTGAGCCACCATATACCTAATATAAAGATATTCCGAAGAGACCGTTTTTTGTTATGATTGTGGCACAGTTTTTGTGCTTAAAATTAATAAACCCGAGGTAAACATGTCGTAGATCCCATATAACTAACAAGACTTATGCACTTGAAGGTATTACCCCGGCTTAGTAAAATTTTGAATCGATATTTCAAATAGTTTTTGAGTAACAGCTTTGTAAAGTGTAGCAGCTTAGTTTAATCAGCACAATCAGCTTTTCTCGAAATAGCATCTTTCGAATTCGGAGACAAATGTTCCGATCAGTAAAAACTTTCTGCAAATTCTGTGCATATTTCTGCATTTAATGACTTTCAAATTTTTTGTTCTGATCAAAAATTTTTTTTTAGGAAAAAAACAACCCAAGTTGTGGGTAAAATTCATTTGTTTTCAAAAAAGGAAGGTAACCTCGGAGACACTATAAAATATATATATATATAAATAATCAGCGTGACGAGCTGACTTGGTTTAGCACACATCCTTTTCTCCACAAGAAACTCTCGGAACCGCCGATATCGGACCACTACAGCATATAGCTATCATCATAATTAAGCTAAGGTATTTACACGAAGTTTCTTATGGATTATTAGCTAACTACAATAATACTTGAAACATTTTTCCAGATCGGACTATAGTATTTAGCTGCTATACAAACTGAACGATAAGAATCAAGTTGTGGAAACTTTTTTTATTGTGAAGGGTATTATAGCTTCTGTGCAAAGGAAGTTAATTTATTTATAGTTTTTTCATAATATTTGAAATACATCCGTTTGATGTAGAAGATGGTGAATAGATTGTTGAAATGGCATTAGTTTGTCCGCATATTTCCCACATAACGCCCTAACTTTATTTATTTTTAATTTAAAATTCAATGAAGATATGTACATATATACAAAATACAAATAGCGTAAGACAAGGAGTTCTAGAAACTGTTGAAACACATTTCTATTTTGTTTATTCATATATAAAATATGAGGATTCAAGCAGAAGTGTATATATATAGTTTTTTATATGACGGCAAGTAGTCTTATGTCATCCCACAATTAATTTATACATATTTAACATGAATATATAATAGCATATATCATTCACTTGCTATTATTTAAAGGTGACTGTGTACAGAAAATAAAAGTTGTTTTTTTCATTAATAAGCGATCAATTCAGTGGATGACACAAATTTGAAAGAATTAATCACTTTTCGATTGCCATCAATCAAACTGAAATATTTATACTCTCAAATAAGTATGATCACGTCCAATTTAAGGAACTTCAGCTAACGGTACACTAACAGAAGGTTGACTTGACTCAATGTTTGAAGCGTTGTTGTGCAAAAAGCAATAAAATTCGTGCATACGAGGTGTGTTCAAAAAGTATCGCGAATTTTGAATTTTCGCGGGTTACGTATATTCGAATTTCGAATTTTTTGTGGCGTTATGTTGGTACTTATGTCTCTCACTTATGCCGACAAGCTCGGCCATTTTGAATGTTCATTTAATTGTTGACAGCTGCTTTGCTTGCATGTGTTTTGGATCGTCTTCGATTTTTACCAATTCAAAAAAATTGATCAAAGAACCTGTATCAAATTTTGTGTGAAAAACGAAATTAAGTGCGCGGATGCATTCCGAATGTTGACTGTGGCATACGGAGAAGCTACCTTGGACCGAAGCAACGTTTATCGGTGGTACAAAATGTTCTCAGACGAAGAGCGTGCCGGACGCCCGAGCACTTCAACAGCAGACGAAAAAATTAATGAAGTGGAGAAAATGGTATTGGCCAATCGTCGAATCACCGTTAGAGAAGTTGCTGAGGACCTAAACATATCGATTGGCAAGTTATGCGCAATTTGCGCGAAGCAATCCGCCAGAAACGCCCGGATTTGTGGAAGAACAAAAATTGGCTTTTGCACCACGATAACGCCCCTGCTCACACATCCTTGATGCCGCAGCCACCGTATTCCCCAGATCTGGCCCCCTGTGACTTTTTCTTGTTCCCTAAACTGAAGAGGCCCATGAAAGGACGCTTCTCTTGACGAGATAAAAACGGCATCGAAGGAGGAGCTGAAGAAGATAAAAAAATGATTTTTTTGAAGTGCTTCGAAGATTGGAAAAATCGTTGGCACAAGTGTATACTATCTCATGGGGATTACTTTGAAGGGGACAAAATAGATATTCATGAATAAATAAATAATTTTTGAAAAAACACAAAATTCGCGATACTTTTTGAACACACCTCGTATGCGTCACAATATGAATTCTCTGCAACAATCCATGACGTACAGACGCAGATACAAAAAAATGCATTTAATAATGAAAGCAAGAGCGCAATTACACACACACATGGATGGTATATATAAAAAATGGGAAAATTGCGAAAATTGATTTTTTTTTTAAAGCTTTTATAAAGTAGGCGATTTAAGTTGATGTTTTATGATAATTATGATGACATAAATATATCTTATTTATGGGACATAAATCCTTGTAATTACAGAGCTACCAAGCAGGAAATTACGAATGAAGGATTAATACTATATTAAATATAATTCGGTTTTTTAAACGAAATAAATTTTACGCATATGAAAAATAAAAACATTTATTATAACTGTTTCTTTAAATCGTATTTACAGTTTGCATAAATGATTGAGTGTCATTTTTTTTAAAGACTTCGCCATCAGGTCATGCAATTTTTATTGTACGTGGAAGGGTTGAGTAAAATTTAATTGATTTTTGGTGCGTTTTGAAAAATTAATTAAAATTTCTCCTTTCGAGCTGAGATTTAACTAATTTAATCTTTCAACACCCTATCGAGAGAACAAAAAATGGGAAAATTGTTTGAGAAATGCCGGAGTTCGTTTTGATGCAAATTTATGTAAACTCCAATAATAAACTATTCTTCAAATATATTTTTTCAACATATTCATATTTGTCATCAGAGGCTGATAGTTATTCTAAGCCTCTATCGAAATGGTATACGAAATTGATTTAATTGAAGTATGTATTTATACAAATTAATATGTATATGTTACGTATACGCACCGTTCAATGGTACGTACAGTGTTTATGCAATTTATTAGGAAGTCCAAAAAGTCTTTTCGTATTTTGTGTCATACCATACCATATAGTGTTGTAAAGGTGGGATTTAAGCTTCATTTAAGGGGGTATTCTACTCTAGAATTTTGAAAAAATCGATTTTATTTTTTCATATATTTAAAGTTTAGACCCTTAAGAACATATCCTCCAAAGGATTTTTAAAAATTAAAATTATTTTAAGAGCTACAGTTACTTTAGTGACGCAGTACCTAGCCCGGTTCGGCCGTATCGAATTTTTTAAACGCGTTTTTCTCGAAACTACTTTTTTCCACACGGTACCGGCATTATCTCAAGTTCTATACAACCGATTTACTTGAAATTTTGTGTGAACCTTCTCTATATAATCCTCTATCGTTCCTACCAGCATCGTGTCAAAATTTTTGTTTTTAAAAAAATTCTGGAATTTCAAAAAAAAAGCGTAAAAAATGATTTTTGTTTTCAGGCAGTCGCCATTTTTCAAAAAAAATTTTTTTTCGTGTTCCCTGAAAATACTATACAGCATCCTTACTGATTAAGAATTTCTTTTGATTTTTTTTCAGACCACCAGGAGAGTCAGGATCAATGTCACCAGGATGCGCCATTTTTTTTACACCTGTCTCTCCCCCCTCTAATTATTTTAATTTTTAATTTTTTTTTGTAAAATTTTTTTCTGTATTCTTAAGATATCAATAAAAACACCATAAAAAATGGATAGTAAAATATTAATTGCCTTTTTTTACGACACTTTAAAAATTACCTGAAATTCATGCTTCTAGAGTAGAATACCCCTTAACCAAAAAATAAAATTAAATTTGGTGTAGTTCAAAATAAACTTACAGCTGTTCCATAATGAGTGAAAATTAGGAAGAAATTCGCTATAATTTGAAATTTTTGAATTAAAAGGGAAGAAGGCCACCAATGAAATTTTTGAAGTTTACGGAGACGATGCTGTATCAGTTCGGGTAGCACAACAATGGTTCACTCGCTTCCGTTCTGGAAATTTCGATATGAAAGATGCAGCCATGACATTGCTAAGGATGAGTTCCTTCCATTTATCATAAAACGGGTTTGAACCATTTGAAAAAGGCTGGCTACAAAAAGAAGCTCGATGTTTGGGAACAACGTGCATTGTATGTGAAAACTTTAATGGACCGAATTAATATCTGCGATTCTTTGCTGAAACGAAATGAAATTGAACCATTTCTGAAGCGAATCGTAACAGGAGTCGAAAAGTGGATCAAATACGACAATAATGTGCGAAAAAGATCATAGTCCAAGCATGGTGAAGCTCAACAAATGGTCGCAAAGCCAGGATTAGCACCTCGAAATGTTATGCTGAGTGTGTGGTGGGATTGGATTCACTATGCTGCAGCCTGGTCGAAGGATCTACATTTTATTGTCAACAACTGATGAGATTGAAGCAAGCAATCGATAAAAACGGCCAGAACTAATCAGCAGAAAAGGCTTCGTCTTCCATGAGGACAAAGCTAGACCACACACATATTTGATGACTCACCAAAAATTGCGAGAGCTTGGCGGAAGTTTTGGTGCATCTAACACATAGTCCTGATCTTGCATTTGTTTCGGTCAATGCAGAAATTTCTTAATGGAGTAAAGTTGGCTTCAAGAAAAGCCTGTGAAAATTACTTGTCGCTGTTTTTCGCCGAGAAACCAGAAAAGTTTTACACTGTTGGAATAATGTCTCTATCGAAAAAATGGCAAAAGGTGGTCGACCAAAATGGTATATATTGTATTTGGTTCATTAAAGTTCATAATAAATGTAAAAAATATAAGTTGAAGTTTGATTAGAAATACGAAATTCGACTACCCAATATTTATCTAAACTAATTAACCGCATATGTTACGTATACGCACCGTCCAATAGTACCTGCAGTGTTTAGACAATTTAGATCAAAATTTTACATAAAATAGAGTATAGAAGAGACAAATGCATTGATAATGATATCTAAAAATATTTCACATATTGTTACTATTTTTTTCTGTTAAGGGGTTATATACCTTTTTTAATTAAAAAAAAATCGAAATTATTTTATTGCTTTATCTTAAAGAACAACTCCTTGAGAACATTTTCTCAAATTTTCATAGAATTCGAGCAGTGGAAAAAAAGTTACAGCACTTCTAACCGCGCGCCTCGTCGCGGCCCCAAACCCGAGCGCGAAACTTTAAACGCGAATATCTCGAAATGGTGTTTTTTGAAAAATGACTTTGCGGTGACATGGATTGGCGGAAAACTACTGACCTGATTTTCTTCAAATTTTTTTTTTAAATGTTCGTAATGAAATTTTTCTGTGCTTGATCGATCGACTTTTAACGCACAAACTTTTTTTCGCTGAAATGAATTTTTTAGTGAAATTTCTAGTGACCAAAAAGCTCATTTCTTGCATAAAACGTTCCCGTGTGCACAAAAAAAAATCATAACAACGATCGTTCAAGCACAAGGAATTACACTAAACTAACGAAATTTGTTTACTTTTATGGTTTCAGTTGACTTGTTCGACCTGGGGAATTGTCACCACAAGGCTCAGCCAAAAAAAGGCCTCTAAGGAAAACAGCCACCCCTTAAAAACTATTTGATATTTTTCCACGAAATTTGGCACAAACATTGTTAATAAAGTGTACTATCAAAAATTAAAAACATTCGTGTAATGATATAATTGCTACATACCTAAAAAAAAATCCAAACTTTCCTTTTTTCTTCGTTAAAGAAGGTATATAACCCCTTAAACCAACTGTAAGCCTTAAAATAACTTTAGAAAAATTTTGAGTTTGTTTTTTATACAAGACTTAAAGCGGATCAGTCAGTTAGTATGGCAGTAGTATACTATAATAAAATACTTATACTTGCATATAACCAATAATATAATTAAAGAATTATTGATAAAAATCAACAGAACTAAATGGTTTCAATTTAAAAATTTTAATAAAATCCAGGAAATTCAATTTAGCCAACGACAATATACAATTCATTTACAAAATGAATATGCATTTGACGTAGTGCAATTTGCAATTGACTTTACTTGAGTACTTTTGTGGAGAGCAAAAGAAATTATGGTTGATTTATATTTTTAATGCAAGCCAATTGTTAAAAGTTTTTCCACAATAAAAAACAACACAAAAAGTAAGAAAAAGTAGTGAATGGTCAAATAAAGAGTGAAAGAAATAGAGTGGTGAAAAAATTGGAAATTATTGTTGGTTATATAACAAAAAAATAAAACGACAAACTGAAAAAAACTTTTCTTAAACCGAAAAAGTACAAGCGAAATGAAGAGGAATGCGAAAAGTTGTAAATGAAATCGAATGGAATGGCACGAAAAAGTAATAATAATGCCATCGCACAGTTAACGGCAGAAAAAGGGAGAATACATGCAAAGCGGCAAGCGGCAGCAGCCTGACAATGGCAGCGGCGAAACAATTGTGGGTAGCGGTTTGACTATTTTAGCTGTTGCTGTCGTGGTTGTTTTCGGTAGGCTATTAGGCTAACGGCACTGATTGAGCCACGGTAACGACGTCAGTGATTGCACCGAAACACAGTTATTTCTAGTTCTTTTAGTAGATGCTGCTGCTGTTGTCGTTGTTGCTGTTTTGTTTTCAATAACTAGCATGCGTTTGAACAATCACAGCATCGAAGCACGAATCACGAAAAATACTCAAACGAACAGCAGTTTGTTTTGCGCGCCGTTATATGACTCACACACACACACATGCACACACAAACGAAGGTACACAAGCATGTGAATGAAGTTGCCCGATGGGGCGTATACGTAACACGCACGCATGCCTATGTGGCCTACATATGCGTATGTGTGTGTGTGGACGAGCATATCGTGCTTTAAGTATTTGTTTGCTTGTTTGTTTTTAGTCATATTTTCCATGCACATTTGCCTCGCTTAGCCAAGCGTTGGGTTTGTTTTAGATATTCTGCGATACACGCCCGCCTCAGTTAGTGGCAAGTTATTGCCAAGGCCTTAAGTTACCCGCTGCTGCGGCAAAAAGCCAGTTTCAAAGCAAATATGTGTACACTGCGCTGTGGGGAAAGTGATTTTCATGCATTTACAATTCATGCTTGCTCTGTTATCAGCGCACGAAGCGGTGCGTGTGTTAACGCCGATTGTGTTTGAGATTGTTCTTGTTGTCGTTGTTGTTCATGTAGATGTATAGATCTGTCTATCTGCCGACTGCTAGTACTAGCAGTGTATTGTATTTGCTGGTGTTTCTGGTGTTGCTGCTGGTGCTGATGATGATGCGCCACTGATGGGGTGCGATATTGTAAAAAGCTCACGTGTAAATCCCATTTAAAACTACATAAAACCGGAAATCATATTAACAACACTTTGAAATTGGATTATCCGGAATTCGACTAAAGTTCTTTACGCCCGAACCCACCAATACCCACACCTTTACAGTTTTAAAATGCTGTGTGCTCTAACTGGCGTGAGTGTATTACTTGAAATAAAGTCAACAAAGCACGGGCAAGCAGGCAGACATCCATCATGACAGGGAAATATACATTTAAATATACATACATAAATATATAAATTAGGGTGCGTCAAAAAAACGATTACTTTTTTCACTTTATATTGGAAAAATTCGTTTTTAGACAACTCAAAATTTTTTTTCCACAAATAAGAGTATTAATAAATATTTGTAGGAAGATTCTTTTGCTTATTATGAGAAAGAAAGATGCATATCAATAATTAAAAAAAAATATCCCGTCCCTTATATTATATAAAAATGGTCTTTACAATTTATTCGCAGTCCTCAATTTCAAGAGTTATTACAGAGACTATGATTTTTGGTTTCTTTCATTCACCCCAATAAATCAATTACATTCTATAAATGTAAAATCAAGCTGTCTACTTCATTTTTGTATTCACAATTCTCCTTCCTGTGCAACTCTATCTGTAAAATGATAGACGTACAACAACAATTATCACTTTCAAACATGATTTTCAATCAAGTGTATGGCATTCAGACAAGTCCCCCAACTGTCTGTGTATGCCAACAGCTTGCTTGTGCGAATGAGTGGCTTACGTTAATCCAGCCGAAAACCCCCAAATTTCTCTTACTCATCATATTTTATCATCATCTTCTTCTAAACGTTTCGTATAATACAGTAAGGTTAGATAAAGGTTATTATTATCACTGGTGCTTGAGCATATTATTTTAGTAAGCGTTCTTGAAGTCTGCGGAACAATGATATACGTACTTTCATATTAGAAAGGGTTATATGTAACTGTATACGTACCTATGCTCTAGGGACTTCTTTACGAGTATAGTTTTTGGGAATGCTTATTTTGCATTGCCTATAGAGGAGAAAGTAGTACAAAGCCATCAAAGACGATAGAGCGATCGGTGATGACGATTAAAAAAGTGAAGAATATCGTGCTTGACAATCGTCAGGCAAATGTTAGAGAGTTGGCGGGAGAGTTCGGGATCTCTCGCGAGTTCGTTCGAATGATTTTGGTAGATATTTTAGGTATGACACGCCTTCTTGCTCGACTCGTTCGGATAAAACTGATTTTTTTTTCAAAGTAAGTACCCTAAAACGGTCTCTTTGGACATGCTTGATCGTGCGAATTCCGATCCCAGATTCATGAAGAGCATTATAACTGCCGATGAGATATGTTTATGAGTTTGACAAGCACATAAGTTAACAATCATCGGAACGGAGGGAAAAAACGAGCCGATTCGCTCAAAAATCAAGGTGGTGCTCATTGTTTTTTTTTCAATATTTGTCGTTTGGTTGGTGGAATAACAACAATTCATGGATTTTACACGATGGAAATGCACCATCGCGTGGAGTCACGATTGTGACCGAATTTAAAGCCAAAAGCTCATTGAATACCATCGATCAACCACCATATTCACCGAATTTGGCTTCCTGTGTTTGAAGAAGCTGATCATCTCAAAAAGTGCTTATGAAAAGTGTTTCTAAACGAGATAGTAATAAATTTGTCAACTTAGAACTGAGCTCCTTTGGCAGATGGCATAAATAAGAGCGGCAGAAAGATGATTGCCCTATTTTAAAGGTAAACTGGAAAAAACCTGGGGTATATCTTAAAATATACTCAAAAGTGTAGGCAACTTTTTAGCAAATAATAGATTTGGTAAAAGGTAATTTATCCATTCCAGCGCTAGGATTGATGAACAGGAAGATTCTGCCATATGTTTGGTAGGGTTGACAGGAGTTTATTTACTATGAGTTGCGCTCATACGGTGAAACTCTTAATTCACACCTATACATCCCACAATTGAACCTCTGAATGTAAGCAATCGCTCAGAAATTGGCCAGCTTTCACCAAAAAGAGAGGTATTGTTGTCCATCAGAAAAACGCCAGGCCACATAAAACGATAGTGACTCGCCAAAAGCTCCGAGAGCTTGAATAGGTGGTTCTTATCCCCCCACCTTATAGTCTTGATCTGGCACCAAGTAATTATTAACCGTTCCTGTCAACAGCAAATGGTTTTGATGATAAAAAGTTCGTCTCAAAAGAGACGAAAATTCACTGATACAACAGATACCCGGGTTTCTTTAAGAGTGAATTTATGAAATTAGCTTCAAAATGGCAAGAATTTATCGAAAAACGGTGTGTATTTGACCTATATCGGATCATTTTAGCAAACGTCATACCTTCGAAAGAAATCTATATCAACCCATCAATTTCTGTATCATAAACGAGGACAAGAGCGGCGGACTAACAGAGCTAAATAAGCCCTTACAAAGTAAGAAACCCAAAGCTACTTCAAAACAAAACTAGAGCTCAGACTAATAATAGTCCAGAACCAAATCGAAATTAGCTGTTTTGCTCCGCAGGAGAATGTCACCATTTTGGGCATTATGTTTCGCCAGCAAGCGCCATGCTGCTTCAGCTAAGTAAAAAGGGAAATGAGAATGGTTCATATGTGCATATCTATATATAGTATGTAACGGTGAGCAGCTGTGAGTTTTGGTTGCACTAATGCCGTTAGGTATGCTCACCATGTCAACCTTGTTCGTCACTGCACCCATATGCCAGCCAAAAACCAAGTTTTGCCGTCATATATGAAATGTAAATAGGCATGTGTGTACATATGTGTGTGTGTGTGTGTTAGCACATCTGATGCTTGTGGCAAAACAGCAGCAATTGCAAAAGCGACGTGACGCTCACAAGCGTTTTGAATTGTTGTCTGTGTTAACTGGCTGCTGAAGGAAATTGAACAGGATATTTACATTTCCATTGAAGCACCGCCGTCGTTGTCGTCATCGGCGTCGCCGACAAAACCTTTTCAAATTCGTATCCGTTTTACGGCCACCGATGGTTGAATGGAAACGCAAACACTCGCCGCCGACTACACACACGCATATGTAAGTACGTACTCACACATATGTTGAGCACGTGAGCGTCGAGAGTGCAATGCCATGGCTGACTTTAAGATAAAAGAAATGGAAAAATAAAAACTTGCTTTGCCTTCAAAGCTTTTTCTCGTTGGTCCTCCATTCAGTAGGTTTGGTGAATTGAAATGGTAAAGAAAGTTTTTACCGGGAAATTGATAGCTCTGCTTTTCATATTAATTCGTTCGAAAGTAACATTTGTAAGCTGTGAGAGGTAATCGAAATGAAATCTGATTTGGGTTGTGAGTAAAAAAAATATTGAAATTAAGTCTGAAGTTAAATATTTACCCTGACTTTGAGGTGAATTTACTAATCTTTTATGAGAACTGAAATGAAGTAATTTTAGTTGTAAGTTATATTAAGTGACGCTTACATGGCGCTTATACTGAATAATGAATGACTGCCTCTAGTTTAAGATTAATGTTTTTCTAAAAGGAATTCCTTTAAAAGTTTAAAGTCAACTTCGAAAATACGATGCCCTTTTATCAGACGCATGTTCATATAACATATGCAGTCCGAAGTTCTCCATTAAGGGAGCAGCCTGCTTTAGAAGCTTCAAAAAATCGATTGTTTTTTTTTTTGCTTAAATCTCTTTAAAAATTATATAAGAATATCCCTAAAGTTATGGATGGAAATTCGAAATATCGTCGAGGCTAGAAGGGAAATAGTGACCGAGCATCTAGCAGATATATGAGCGCTTGGACAGAAAGCGAAAACTTTGACGCGCGATTTCTCTGTTTTTCATTTTTACGATTTTTCTTAATTGGCGGGCAGGATAGAAAAAAAAACTAAACGTCGTATGGGATTGGCGCAAAGTTTATTATGTTTGGCATTAAATATTTAAACTAAAAAAAAACCAGGAAAAGCCAAGTTTGAACATACTTTTAAACAACACAAAGTAAAATTTTTTTGGTCAAAACAAACTTTTTTTCAATTTTAAAAAAAAATGTAGAATTTTACACTTTTTTTTGGAATTTTCTTAGTTTAACTAGAAGATAAGTTATTAACAAATACGAATCTCTTTGATATTTTTTGTTTCCGATAGAAATTGCGGCCTGCATCCTGCCCGCCGTACGACAAATGCACATGCGAGATGCATCGGGCAATTGCTTACCAAAGGCAGAATATCAAAGATTTCGTATCCAAATATTTTCGGATGATGTTTAAATTTATAACTATAAACCCTTTCCGCTTTAATCAATTATTTCTTTCCTTCCCAAAAAAAATCCTTGAAAAAATCAACTTTTTGAAGCCTCTACGGCAGTCTCCTCCATTAACTATCGAGAAGCAGCCACAATTACCACCTCAGTCGAAATTCCGTGATTTTTAAAGGCGATCTTGGCGAAGGATAGTACATAATTCTACCAAACATTTTTGGGAATATTCCATCATCTGATCAAATACAACTCGGATTGGTCAATTTAAAGTGCGAACATAAACGGAAATGATAATTTTTTTTTGGTACGTCGTTTTTTTATGATTGTCTGTCAGCTGTTTTTTACGATACGAAAAGTTTGTGCGGCGATTTTTAACATGAAAAAAGTAAACACAAAAGCTTCAGTTTGTTTGAAATTTTGTATTTGAGATAGCAGAGGATCTCAAAATTTTGATGTCTGGCTAATGTTTTTGGTACGGAGGTTGTCCAAAATGACATCGAGTAGGGTTCGCAAAATATATGTAATTACTTGTGACGAGACTATCTAGACAATGATGCTCAAAAATGAGCCGAAAAGACCACGCCAAAGTCGGTCAAAAATCAAAATCAATCATTATTTTAATTACCAAGGTGTGTTTCCCCACGAATTCATTCCAAAGTGTTAAACGGCTAATAAGGATTAATACTTGACAACTCTCAGGCGTATACGTTAAGGAATTCTTGTATCATTGTCATTGAATTTTTGGCCAAACACTAAACATAGATATCGCTCAGCCACCGTATTCGCTAGATTGAGACTCTGTGACTCTTTTCAACTTTCGAAACTGATACTTGACGAAAAGCACTATGAGACGCTTGAAGGCATTAAAAGTGATTCGGTAAAGGTACAGAAGGCCAAGCAAAAGGATACCGAGTTTAAGAAAATTTAAAATTTTTATTATCTTTATTTCCACTTTTTTCCATTACAATTATTTCGGAAAAAAAAATGTCGCGTCTTTAAAATTTTTTCATTGTGTTTTTGTAGTCGTTGGAAATTCTTCGATCTTTTTTTACACAGGTCTTTGAGATGCAAATCTTAAAGGCTTGGGCGAAAAAAAATATTTCAAAAATTCAATGGAATTTCAGTTTTTCAAAAAAAATTCAATTTTCAGTTTTTCTTTCGTCCAAGTTCTAAGTTAATTCTTTAACTTAAACATGTATTTTTTCACTTTAGCTGATCATGCAAAGAGTTATCCTGCCAATCGCGGTCGACTGTTTTTACCGAGGGGTCACCGGAAATGTCGTCGCAATGGCAGCGTTTAAAATATTTTTTTCCAAAAATAGCAAAATTTCTTTGTTAATTGTTAATGTATGTTTCTAACAATAAAGAATTGTTATAAAATATTTTATATAAGAAAAACATTTTGAAAAAATGCTGTTTTTTACCCGAGAAAACCAATGTAAACCCTTAAAAGTAGGCATACATTCATTCTTATACAATGCAATAATGAGCAAATTTATTCGCACAGTAAAGTCCTCAAGCGAATTATGAAGACAAAGCACAGCAACAGTCATGATCTGAAAAAATCATGTAAAGAGTTGCTTTGACTTATATTTCTTGGAATAATATATACAAATTTTTGATTAAGTTTCCTAATATGTTAGATGAGCTCACGAATGGTCGGAAAATTGAAGAGAGATCTGTTGGATATATGTTTAGTGACGCAGAATACAGTTGCCAAGTGGCGTGGAGAGTCGGTTGGCCATATGTCATAAATTTTATATGAAAACGATTTCAAAGATTTGAAGAAAATAAAAAATATATATAATATATTTGGCGGGGTATTCATAGTTCTTTTGTGTCGAACTTCTTTCTGCACTGGTGGCCTTTGGAGGGAAGTAGAACTTTTAGAGTAGTAAAAACGATGCGGTAGACGAAAAAAAACGTTAAAAAAAACGGCGTAGAAATTTTGGAGAAATTTTTCGGAAAAATATCGTAGAAATATTTCGTTTTTTTTACAAAAATATAATTTTAAAATATTTTATATTATACAATAATCAAATTCTACTTATATGTATGTAATATAATGTTATAATTTTAATGTAAATAATAATAAAATTAATAGTTTCTCTTTAATCAAAAATATTTCAGACCACTATTCCTTTGCATACATTTTTGTAGAAAGTCTTGCTAATTAATTTATTGAAATTTTTCGCACGAAAATATTCGTCCAACTGCTTTTAGGAATTCGTTATTTCGCTTATGCTGCTCTTCAATTTCAAACTACTTAAATTATGACTTTCTCTAATTTGTGCCATTCAAAAATATACGAGGGTGTCGTGCGTGTATAAAAAGCAACCAAGTACCCTCATGCATATTAATGTTAGCACACATTTAAATATATTTACAATTTACAATATGTGTAAACATATGTTAGACCTATTTAAGGTTTTACTAGTAACCACATACAAAGTTTAACTACGAAGCATTCAAGCGTTATTTTGCGAGGTAAGTCAAGTGTGTCTGAAAAGGACTGTGTCGGCAGTACATATGTACATGTGAATGTATGTGGGATGGTTATGCGTATAAGCGCACATAAGTAATATAAAAGCTCCTGCCGCGCATTTGATTGCTTTTACGGCCACTGAACTATATTTACTGCTGACTTGCACAGCAGCTTGAGCAAATGCCTTTGTTCCCTGTTATAATTTTATATTTTATTTTTACGTTTTCTTTAAGTATGTGTATGTTTGGCAAGTGAATATATGTCAGTATGTAAACGAATATGTATGAGATGACTTCTTTGGCCTGAGGTGTGTTAGAGGTTATGTTTGCAAAATAACTTACAATATTCATATTATTGTAGTTGTGACTAAAAACATTTCAAAAACAAATACACACACCGTTTGCTATACTAAGTATTTCGATATTTATGTATGTATGAATGTTTGTAGATATTTTTGGTATTTATGATATTGTTTTGTTTGTCGGGCATAAACGTAGGCGATTGTAAGTGCGTCATAACCAAAGAGCATGGACATGAATTTTCATTAGCACATTTTCTTCTGCCAGCGACTACTAAAGCAAACCCTGTGCATTAGGGTGAGCCAAAAATATTGATAACGAATTTATGTATAAAAATGCACCTATATATAGAAAAAAATATTCATACAACGAAAAATTTTAATTTTTATTTTGAAAGAGGTTCGGAAGCATTTAGTGTTTTACTTATAAATAATTAAAACAAAAAAAAAAAACGTTGACTATATGTTACATATAGTTGTCCAATATGAAAATTTTTTTCGGAGATTATAGTGTTGTAAACAATTTTGTATGTCAAATTTCGTGAAGATATCTCGTCAAATGAAAAAGTTTTCCATACCAGGACTTCATTTTTTTCGTTTAGTTTGTATGACAGCTACATATGTATATGTTATAGTTGTCTGATCTGAAAAATTTTTTCGGAGATTATAGTGTTGCCATAACAATAGTCAATATTTCGCGAAGACATCTCCCCAAATGAAAAAGTTTTCCATACAAGGACTTGATTTTGATCGTTCAGTTTGTATGGCAGCAATAAGTTAAAGAGGTCCGATTTGAAAAAAATTTTTGGAGATTATGATGGTGGCTTAGAGAATAAGCCATGCCGAATTTCGTGAACATATCTTGTTAAATAAAAATGTTTACCATAAAAGAACTTAATTTTGATTGTTCAGTTTGTATGACAGCAATAAGTTATATAAGTCCGATATCGACGGTTTCAGCAAATAAGCAGTTTCTTGAGGAGAAAAGTACATACGAAAAAAAGATGAATAGCTCAAACACTGAGAGAATAGTTCTCGTACATACAGACAGACTAGTTGAAGGCATAAAAATACATAATTTTCGAATCTTTTTTCATTGCCGATTCTGACAGAAAATATTCCAAAAAAAATATATATATATTATATAATCACAATTTTTCATTGCAGTTATGTTTTTTTCTCAGTTAATTTTACCCCTGAATTCAATAGTTTAGTTTTTAGCTCACCCTATTGTAGCATATTTGGTTACGGCATAGTGGACCTTTTCTGTACGGGCGTTGCTTTCTGCTTAAACTTAAACACGTGTTTTGGGCTACGGATCATTTGTTAAAGCCGAATATTTCTATTTACGCCTCAGCTGCTCCGGCAGTGAATGGTCATGGTGAGAAAAGTGGATATAAACTTACAAGTAGTTCACATAAGTTCATACAAGTTTGCATTGAGGTGTGTGTGTGTGAGTGACTTGCGCGTGAATCCAAAATGGCGTGAAATAGTCGCGTAAGCCAATGTCGGATCAAAATCAAAATAAAAATGTAATAAAATACGAAAAAAGACATGTGAGACTTTGAGTTGCGACACGGAGCCAACCAATGTACACACACACGCACAAACTAACACCTCTAATAGGTGGCAAAGCTGTCCGTTTTGCCATTGACGTAGTGTTGGCGTCAACTTGCACCTAAAATATTAAATAAGTTTTACGAGTTGGAACTCAACTCAATTCAACTCGTAACCTAAGCACTTCATGTACGAAATATCCCATAAATCAGCGGGCAATAAGGTGTGAAGCAGTTGCAGCTGTTTGCACTAACTTACAGCTATACGCAAGCGCACATACCTGCAATACATGCATATGTGTGTAGGTGAGTATATATGTGTGAGTATGTGTGTGCATTAAGGCATCAGATTGAAAGTCCGTTTTAGTTACTAAAACGTTAATGTAGGTACGACATACATACACAAATATGCATGTGTATGCGTGTGTCCCTGCATGATGACAATTCAATGGAATTTCGCTTAATGTCGCACACAGTTGCCTGTGTTTGAGAGCGTACTCCTCGATTTGTGCGCGTCAACCCCATCTATTGGCGCTGGCTCTTTTATGTGGACACAATAGGCGACACCAACAGCCTTGACTGTCTGACCACTAGGTTTGACTCCACGTTTATGGCGACCTTCTGCGTGTCGAACTGAATTTGGGAACAAAAGTGTGCTTGGCGAGCGTTTTGTTGACAAAACAAATGACTTTATCCACATACAATGCGAATAAAGCGTGAGCGCGCGGTTACTTAGACGCTGGATAAGTGTTACACATGTCCCGGATTCAGTTGCCACTTATTTATGGTTGAGTATTTATGTATGTTTGTAAGTTGCTCTAAAGTGGTCATTGGAATGCTCAACAAAAGTGAAAAAATTCATCATTTGTGATATGATTAGAGGAGGACACTTTTATACTCACACATGGTATATGCAATAAAATCACAACTGAGCTTTTTTTGCCTAAAATGTTGGAACGAATATCTCAATAATCTCTTTGTGTCATGAATCATCTAACTTCTACAGATTCATTCATAAAACAAAATAAATATTTTCAGTGGTCCCAAAAATTGTAAAAAAATGTTAGAGAGGACACATTTCATATTATTAGGTTTAGTAGTCTTTAGGACTTTAACACCAATCACGAAGAATTTTGGTTTCTTTGATTTCGGTCCTATAACTTTGAAGTAAAAGATGCACTCTGCTCTGAACGGCCAAAATAATAGTCTCGAAAATATCGGTAAATCAAAAAACCATTTTCAACCATTTAAATAAGGCTGTATGCACAAAGAAGCTTAAAACAACAAATCATAACAAAATCAAACTGTTTCTGAAACGGATCATGAGGGCTATGTGTGGGCTATTCTGCTTAGTGTTTGCTGTAATTGTCTACTCCAGTAAGTCCAAATTCTTAATTTGGACCCGTACCTCAACAATTGGTCTGACTGAAGCTAGAAATCGTCCAAAAGCGGTCAGTTTTGTACGTTTTTGAGTAGAGAAATAGTGTTCCATTTGGGCAACGCCAGCGACCTTAGTTGGGAGGAACCACCTTATAGTCCGGACGTGGCACCAATTAATAACCAAATGATTTTGCTGCGGAAAACCCGTCTCAATAGAACCTTCCGAAAATGACTTTCCCAATTTTTTGTCAATTAGGATAGAGTTTCTACAGGTTTTCTTATGAAATTACCATCATGTTTTCGTCGTTTTCGGAAAACTAAAAAAAAACATTGGCGCGAAAAGAAGAATGGAGAAGCGGAACACAATTACATTAAAGAAGGCGTCAGAGTACATGTTAGCGCTATGTTGCATTTCGAGTGCTGCATACAAATCGGTTTGAATGTTTGGCGAATCGAAATCAGCTAATTGTTATACTTGAGACAAAAAAGCACCTGGAAATTGTAATTAAATTCCCCAGGTAAACGATATTTCAAAAAAATGTATTTCATTAAGTCGGTAAGACTGTCCTTAATTACTATGCCAAGTATGAGCGCGATCTGTGTCTCAGTTTGTTTACCTCAGTAGTGCGTTGCGATTTTTACAATGGATAAAAATATCAGATAAAGAATTTGTTTAAATTTTGTATTTCTAATAAAATTTCGTGTGCGGAATCGTTATGAAAGCTAAGACGCCTCGTTCTTGGCGACCATCGACCTCTTCAACTGATGAAAATATTAAAAAAAAGGGTTAGAAAGATGGCAAGAGAGCTCGGCATCTCTCGCGAGTCCGTTCGAATGAGTTTGGTGGATATTTTGGGTATGAAACGCGTTCTTGCTCGACTCGTCCAAATAAAGCTGATTTTCAAAAATAATAGGATTGTGACCGCAATGAATATCATCGATCAACCACCGTATTCAACAGATTTGGCTCCGTGGAGCCCGTTTTCAGGTGATCGAAGAGATAAAACAAAATTCGCTGAAGCCATCTAAAAAAGTGCTTATGGAAAGTGTTTCGAGGACTGGAAAAATCGTTGGCATAATTGTGTTACATCTTTCGGGTAATCGAAAATATAAACGAATCACTGATATTCTTTGTAAATTTTCTACCGAGCATACATACATATCAGAAATCCCTGTTTACAAAAAAATATTCTCTACAGTTGTAGTATAAATTTCTAGTTTTTGAGGCAAATGAGGAAAAAAAGTGAATTGGGCCGAAATATGAAGAATAAAAGCCCTGTCAGAGTAGGTAGTTTTATTATTCGAATTGCTGCAGTCGAGGCTGAGTCAAAGTTACTTTCTAAAGGGAAATACAATTGTACACTTTTCATAAAGTATAGTAATAGTATGGAATTTGAAGAATTTTGTATTTCAATAGCCCAATTTTTCACTATTTAGTTTCAATAGATTATTTCATATTTACTAAAATTTAAAAGATGTGTGAGTTTGCAGGTATTTTTATACTCTTGAAACCAGTTGCTAGAGTATTATAGTTTCACGTATCACCTAAAACTAAACGAGATAGATATAGGGTTATATATATATATAAATTATCAGGATGATGAGAAAAGTTGAAAACCGGTTGACTGTCTGTCTGTCCGTCCGTCCGTTCGCCCGAGCAAGCTGTAACTTAAGCAACAATTGAGATATCTCGATGAAACATGGTGTGTAAGTTCCTTAGTACAAAAAAAATTTCGAGTTCGTAGATGGCCGTAATCGGAACACTGCCACGCCCACAAATCGCCATTAACCGAAAACCTATAAAGTGCTATAACTAAGCACCAAAGTAAGATATAAAACTGTAATTTAATACAGAGGATCGCACTAGCAAGGGGCATCTGTGGGCAAAATTAAAAAAAAAAAGTGGGCGTGGGTACGCCCTCTAACAAATTTAATGTAGATATCTCCTAAACTACTTAAGCTACAACAACCAAATTTGCTGAGTACGAACTTCTATCATCGGTGTGAAAATGGACGAAATCGGACTACAACCACGCCTACTTCCCATATAACACAATTTTAAATTCCACTTGATCCGTTTAGTTTCCAATACACATATCAAAAAGGAATTATTATAACGGGATACAACTTTGCACGAATAATGTCTTCGTGTGTGCCACCTTACGACCAAAAACTGTTAAAATCTAATAAAAACTGTTCAAGCCCCTATATACCGAATATTTGACTTTTGATCGAAAAAGTCGGTCAATGTGTGATATATGTATATAACTGAAATTAAGGGATAATCTTTCTCTTATAATGGTACGTCTGTATATCAAAAATGGACTGAATCGGGCCAATACTTCCCTTAGTAGCCATATAACTAATATAAAGATTTTCGAACTTCCTTATGACTTTTTACCGCATATATCAGCCAATATGTGAGTTATCCAAATGAAAATAAGAGAGCGTGTTTTATTATAACAGTGTATCTTTGTGTTTAAAATAGATAAATTCAAGCGAAAACTTGGCCTAGCCTCTATATAACTAATATTAGGATTTTCGAACATCCCGCTGACTTTACTTTATGTGATTGATTTTACGCCTGTAAGTATTTCCCTGGCTTTGATGCTTGCTAGTTGCAAGAGTATAAATTCCTTACTTATTCCAATAGTTTTTGACTTTATTCTTCATGGTGTCCCTATGTGTTTAGTCTTAAGTTGTGGAGTTCAAAATAATGATTCGAAGACGGTCAAATGTCAACGTAGATAGGAATATTGCAAATGTGGAACCTTATGTTCCGTTTTCGATATTTTCTGACATCCATACTTAATGAAAGAAGTGATGAAAATTACAACGAATTTATGGAAAACGTTAAGCTATTTGACTAAAGTTACAACAACTGCGCTTAACGTTGTTTATTATTTACATGTATGGTATCACATATACCATAGATTTAAGCCCGTGGCAAACTACGCTTCATTGTCTTGCAATTTTGCTTTATCGTAAAACCGACGCAGTAATGTGGCAATCGTTTTACTATACACGCTTACGTAATGAGCGTGTACACATGAGTAGTATCGATGCTGCTCGCGCTAGCTTCAATTTTACGACTTCGGTTTCGCTCTTTTTTGTGCAGTTTACTGCAAATTATTTTGTTCGTACCAGTAGCCGTTTTAATGACATTTTCCACGTTAAGCCATCTTTGCGAATTATTTTTTTATTTCAATTCCCAAACTACTCGTAAAATGTCAGAAAATGGAAACGTTGCGAAAAACTGCTGCTTTATGTTTCCTAAAAGCAGTGAAATAAAAAATAACAACAAAATTACGATTTAGATCATAACTATCGCCGGAGAACACTGGCACTGGTGAAGAACTTCAGGAACTATAAAGCTAAGAATTTTATGGAGAGGAAATGGCAGCTGGATGTGAGGTCTTGTGCTCCTGGTGAGCAATTTTGGGAGCAATACAGAAAGCGAGCAACTAAAATATTCGCAGAATTAATAAAAATTTTAATTCATACACATAATTATTTGAGAACGGAGTAGTTCGGAATAGTGATGGAGACAAGCAAGACAAGGTCGATGGATTGCCGGCCGAGCTATACGGCGGCGAAGAACTGATAAGGAGCATCAGCTTTTTTATAGAATATGGTCACACGAAAGCATGTCCAACGATTCGAACTTAAGAGTGCACCGCCCAATCCACAATAAAGGCAGAACCCACAATCTGCGTCAACTACCGTGGGATAAGCCTTCTAAACATCGCATATTAGGTTATATCGTGCGTGGTGTGTGAAGGACTGAAGACCTCCATACAGAATCTTATTGCACCTTAGCAGTGTGGCTTTAGACGTGAAATATCAACAACTGACCAGATATTCACAAAAATCTTGGAAAATATCGGTGAAAAGAGGATCCACACACACCACCTCTTCGTCGATTTCAAAGCTGCTTTTGACAGCACGAAAAGGAGCTGACTTTATGCCACTATGTCTGAAATAAACTGAAGTTGAGCAATACCAAAACCGCCGTCCGGACCTCCCCCCGCCGTTCTATAGCAAACGAGGATTCTGACAATGAGTCACACCTTCTTCAATCTGCTGTTGGAGAAAATAATTCCAGCTGCGAAGCTGAAAAGAGAAGGTACAATCTGCTGGCTATAACAACCGTACCGTTAGTTCTGCTTTCTCCAGGTTGGACAAAGAAGCGAAGGAAATGGGTCTGGCAGTGAACGAGGGCAAGACGAAATGCCTAGTGTCCTCAAACAAACTTTCGTCGCACTCGCGACTTGAGCTCTCACGTCACTGTTGACAGTCATAACTTTGAAGTTGTAGATAATTTCGTCTAACTTAGAACCAGCATTATAACACAAACAATAATGTCAGCTTCGAAATTCAACGCAGAATAACTCTTGCCAACAGGCGCTACTACGGACTGAGTAGGCAAGTGAGAAGTAAAGTCCTATTTCGACGAACTAAGACCAGATTATACAATACAGTCATCATCCTGCTATATAGTGCAGAGGCATGGACGATGACAACATTTGATGAGTATCTCGAGTTTTTGAGAGAAAGGTTGTCAGCAGTTGATGGAACGATGAGCTGTACGAAATATATGACGACATTGACCTAGTTCAACGAGTTAAGAGACAGCGACTGCGCTGGCTAGGTCATGTCGTCCGAATGGATGAAAACACTCCAGCTCTGAGAGTATGCGACGCAATAACTGAAGAGAGAAGCAGAGGAAGAGGAAAACCTCCACTCAGTTGGAACGACTAGGTGGAGTGGGACCTGATTATACTTTGAATTTCCATTTAGCGCCAAACAGTGAAACGGAAGAACGACTAGCGCGCTCATGTAAACTCGGCTATAACCGCGTAAGCGCTGTCTACGCCAATAAAGAAGAAGAAAATTACAGTGTTTTTAAACACCCCTACTTATCTGTTTATAGTATAAGGGTTTTCTGTGTACATATATTTTTAATTTACCCTCAATATTTCTTCTCTGCTGACAACATCTATTGAACCTGTAGTACATAGAAGAGAATGAGTAATATAACTGTATAAATCATATTTATTACTTTGAGGAAGTATTCGATTATCTTGATAGTAATCTAATATCGAGCCGGAACTTATTTTTCGAATGAAGTGAAACCAACAACTTTCCCCCAATGTACAGCTTTTTTGTTACAACACTTAAAAAATTATCTCTGGATTTTCCACTGCCACATTTCTCTGGAACAATTCACTTGATATCTAGAGAGATTACGACTAATAAAAAGCCTAAGAACAGTAAATTTTGTAACTGATGCTCGCTGTCACTAAGCAGCGTGGAATTGCCATTGTCCAAAAGTTACAAATGTTTCGATAAAAATATTTAAATACTGTTGCATGCCAAACCTGTATAACCACTGAGGAACGTTAAAGCAACGAAATGTATAGTACAAACAAATAAACGAAGTTCCCTAGACATATATACATACATACATACATATGCTCCAGTATATTTGCGAGGTGATGTCAATTCACCGAAGTAATAAATTATTTCACGACTCAATGGACAATTTAAGTGACTACGGGAAGTAAAACAATTAAGATTTGTGGTTGCTGTGATTTCCGACAGAGAGTACGGCACCGCGCTTTTATCACAATTTTCACCTCCCACCACCCACTTTAAAGGCTTTGTCTCTGCACGGTGACCACAAAATTATGTTATGTCATAAACTCAAGCTGGGCGGCCGTCATTCTAAAGGCAACCCTGCGGCGCTGACAGCTGAAACGCTTGACCGCGCAGCCACAAACTCTGTGGGGAGTTCAGAGTGAGATCATTATAGGGCATTTGCAAATGGGCTGGAGAATTTAGGTTTCATTTTGTTGCTTCTTCCAATGCAAAAAAGAAAAGCATGCAATGAAATTTTACTTTTGCTGGTGGATTAGAAGTTTTTGAAATATTTTGTAAATTTTTTTGTTGCGTTTCTTTTTTTTGTGGTTGAGTAATGGTTCGCCTTGTTGCTGCTTACCTATAGTTCTATGCATAAAGTACGTCGCTGGTTGGCCCTCACTTAATTCTAAACGAAACTTTCAAATCGTTTCAGATTAAACTGCGGTGAGAGCACTTGTGCGGGTGGTTGTAATCCGGTTGAGTTGGTAGAATGGTTCATTTGTTGCACGCTCGTCGTAGTGCATTGTTTGTATTTATTTTGCGGATTTTGTTTTTTGTTATTTTACTAATGTCAAAAAGTCATGTCGCAAATTAAATTACATGACCATTTGTTATTTGGCAATTTGGATTTTGCTCCAACGTACGTGGAGGCCTAAAAACAGTTTTGTCACATTTACAACGGCGGAAACAACTAAAAGTGGATAAAAACAAAATGGGAAAACATGAAATGGCACAAAGTGCAAAACAAAACAAAAATTTTAGCATCGGAAATGGCATGGACAAATACCGAAATCACACGCTAGCGTCAAGAGCGGAAGTGGGGCGAACTGTGCGCTGAGTAGTCGGAGGAACGTGCAATGGCGTGACAGGTTGAAATCGTATTGCTAGTCATGCGGCGCACGGAATTGATAACAAGCGCATAAAACTTAAAATACGGCCATCAACAAATCCACAATGGTCATGTACACGATTGCCGAAATGGCAGTGGCAAGAATTTCAGCAATATGGGCAAATTGAAAAAGAAAGGAAAATGGCAAATTCTGAAAGCAATGCGATAACGACTAAACAATTCAAATTGCTATTTGTAGGTTAGGTTGATTGAGGACATATTTTCGTTATTCTGCTACATTGAATTTTATAGGGGAAAAAATAGTGATCTTGAAATTCTTGTTGAAGTTCCTAACCTAGTTAATATGCTGAAAGATCCGTATTGATTTTGAAGGCAGTTTTTTTTGTTTTGTTTTGAGAAAATTCGCTTTTCATATTCTACATAGTTGCGAGCCATGGAGATGGTCTTATTAAAACCAACTTTTGGATATAATACTTGTAGAATGCTTTGTCTTTCGCTTCAAAATAGACCACAGTGTCGGCCATTACCTCTTAATTATTGAAAAATTTGTTAAATAAATTATTTCCTTGACGTTTGTTGGCAGAAAAAGAGATCGGGAGAAAACAGTGGATGCGAAAGCAATTCCAGCACCATTTACATCAGAAAAAAAAATATCCGGAAATTGTAATTAAAATAAAATGAGTAAACGATATATTCAAAAAAAAAAAAAAGGTGGTAGGACTGTCCTTAATTACTATGTCAAATATAAGCGCAATCTGTCAACCGGTTTGTTTGCAGAGGCTGCTTAAGTCGGTATACCTCTGTAGTGCGTTGCGATTTTTACAGTGGATAAAAATGTCGAACAAAGAATTTGTCTCTAATTTTATATTTCTAACCAGATTTCGTGTGCAATTCAGTAATTCAGTTTCATCAAAAACACAAGCCTACGAGTGGTACAAAGCTTTCAAAGACGGTCGAGAGATCGTTGAAGACATGCCTCGTTCTGGACGACCTTCGACCTCTTCAACTAATGAAAATATTAAAAAAGTGAAGGGTATAGTGCTTAAAAATTGTCAGGAAAATATTAGAGAAATAAAAAGAGAGTTCGACATCTCTCGCGAGTCCGTTCGAATGATTTTGGGTATGGAACGCGGTTTTGCTCAAGTCGTCCAGATAAATATAAATTTTTTTTCAAAGAGAGTACCGTAAACGGGTCTCTTTGGACATGCTTGATCGTGCGAATTCCGATCGCACATTCATGGAGAGTATTATAACTGCCGATGAGACATGGGTTTATGAGTTTGACATGCAACAAACAAGTCAACAATCATCGGAATGGAGGGAAAGAACAAGCCGAAACAAAAAAGAACACGCTAAGGCCGCTCAAAAATCAAGGTGATGCTCATTGTTATCTTCGATATTCGTGGTTTGGTGCATCATGAATTTGTACCGGAAGGACAGACGGTTAATAAGGAGTTATATTTGGCCATTTTGAGACGTTTGCGTGAGAACGTCGAAAACGGTCGGAATTATGGAAGAACAATTCATGGATTTACACGGTGATATGGCATCATTGCATCGAGCCACGATTGTGACCAAATTTAAAGTCAAAAACGCAATGAATACTATCGATCAACCACCGTATTCACCAGATTTGGCTCCGTGTGATTTTTTTCTTGCTCTCCAAACTGAAATTGCCGCTCTGTGGAACGGATTTTTACTATTAGAAACACTAGAACTTATATAGACCCTTTTACGCTGACCAAGAAAGTTCGAGAACAATGAAGAAAAATTGAAGATGTTGTAATATTACCGATAATTAGAGGGATAACACTGAAAAAGCAGATTCAGCAGAAATAATTAAGTCTTCATAAGCTAATTTCAGAGTTAGTTTACATATCAAATGTACCAACTCCACGTTATCTTTAGAAAATTCTGTAAAAATATTTGACGATTAAATTATAGAAACAGTATGTGAAATTAAGATTTAACATAGTCAACCAAGGAAAGAATATTAAAAATATAAATTTAATACAATAAATATTGTTTTCTGAGAAGCTCAAAGGAAACCAAAACCAAACAGAATGCCGCAGAAGCCACATAGAGCCCAATGAAAACAACGCAATAAATTTTCCGAGACAATAACCAAAACAGTAAACAACTAAAAAGTGTGCATCCATGCAAACTACGAACATACATAAATACATGCATATGTATGTATGTGTGTGGTAAAACATATATACAAGCGAAATTTTTGTATGTGGTTCTTTCTGGCTTGTAGTTGGTACACATTAGTGTAAGAAAAATATTTTATTATTTAAGTATTTTCTCCATGGAGCAACTGAAGACTGCATAATTTCCAAGAATATTGTATTTTATAAGCATTGCGCATGTGTGTCTTAAGGAAAAGTGTCCCAAGGTAAAGTGTCTTAAGGTAAAATACATATATGTATGTATGAATATCTAATAAATATTATTTTATTAATAATGTACGTAAACAATTAAAATGTAAAAAAAAACTATGGTCAGAGGAGAAAAAAAGAAGTGTATGGTACTCTAGTATGATTTAGCAAATCTTTAATAACGTTTGGAGCATTCTTTTTGGAATGGTATTGTTAGAAAACGACAGAGCTCTAAGTTATTGAGTCTGCACATATGTAATTGTAGGAAAGCATTAGAAAACAAATTTAAATACTCCTTTGAAAAATTTCCTCAAATCAAAAATACTGCTGTACTTATCACCAATGTACCAGCTATTGTTTCCAATGGACACTTTGATATGTTTTAAAGTGAAATGTATGATTTGAACTCAACAAAGCCGGAAGTTATTTTAAAGGATTATAACAACTATATTGCCAGAGGCTATTTGACCATGGTTGCTGTTAAACTTGCGTTGTAAACTAGAACAGTATTGTTATTTGCGGAAGGCCAGAGAAGCGAGGCTACTTGAAAAGCCACAAAAAATAGAACAATTTTTCAGAACCAAAAAGTGTGAAAGTGAAAATTACTTAAAGAATTCATAAACTGTTTAAAGAGTTTAAGAGTAACGATCAATATTGGTAAATTATTCAGTCAGAAAATATCGTAAATAAACAAAAAATAATACACATATTTTCTTTAAAGGTATTAAAAATGTAAAATTTATACAACTGCTCATGAGCAGTTTCCTGATTTTTCCAGTTCTTCCTATTATAATAAAGCTTGATAAGTAGTATTCTGTAATTCTCTCGTAAATAAAAATTTGGTATTCTTTAGGATTAGTCGACATCTCAGCCGAACTTTTCAAGTTCGATTCATAGCCACACAGCTCGCCTGATCGGCCTCATAATCGCGGACATCGGTGCCAAAGAACATTTATACCCAGAGCTAAAAGAAGAAACCATCATCAATCCTACGAAGAAAGGGCGATCAGTAGGAGTGTAACGACAGGTGAGGTATTATGCTATTGAGCATGGTGAATAAAGTAATGGGGCATATTATCAACATACGTCTTTCGATTGTTTTGGTTCCGAGGTTGAGAAAAGAACAAGCAGGTTTTCATCCAGAATCCTCCTTCATTGACCAGGTAACATTATTGTGTTCGACAAACAGTCGAAAGCACTCGACTTCTAAAAGGCAATTACATATCATCCTCAAGCAATCTAGAACGCTTTAGTTTACAGAAGCGTCCCCCAAAATTATTTGTGGACGTTATACTTAGATACGGGTTGTCGGTTTGTACAAAAAAATCAGTAAACGAATAAAAGTAGAAGTGTTAGTTTGTCAGTGATATATGCTGTTTACCATCATATGTGATATAGTAATGAAAAATAGTTACTCGTTAAAAGAAAGGAATAAGCTGAGCACACCAACCGTATAAAGAAGACCAAGCCAGTTACGCAGTCAATGCGGCCTGGAATATTTAATTTCTATGTTAAGTCCATTCCAGTTCTATACGGCTGCAAAACATGAAATTCCCGTGCTTAGCGATATTTGCCGCAGGCAGTCGAAATATTCATGGTTGAAAAAACTTGGGTTCACTTAAGAGATTAGTAAAACATCAAACCTGGACCCGCACTCGCGACTTAATTTCGTCTATCTTGGAATCAGTATTAACACCAACAACAATTTTAGCCTCGTAGTAGGCAAGTCACTCATTATTCCCGTCTTGCTGTATGGTGCAGAGACATGGATTATCAGTACATCAGATTAGTCGACGTTATGAGTTTTCGAGAGAAAGGTTCTGCGAAAGATTTATGTCCTTTGCGCGTTGGCAACGGCGAATACCGCGGTCGATGGATCGAGATATACGACGACATTGACATAGCTCAGCGAATTAAGAGTCAGCGGCTACACTGGCTAGGTCATGTTGTCCGTATGGATGAAAACACTCCAGCTCAGAGAGTATTCGACGCAGTACACGCAGAGGGAAGTAGAAGAAGACCTCTACTCCGTTGGAAAGACCAGATGGAGAAGGACCTGGCTACATTTGGAATTTCTCAAAGAACGACTGGCGCACTGTTGTAAACTCGACTACAACCACGTAGCGGTGTCTACGCCAATAAAGAAGAAGAAAAAGATCGTTTCTTAAGAAAGGAGCGATTGGAATTTTAAAATCATGCGAGTATATTAAAAGCAACATCTTCCAATTATGGCAAGTCAAAAGCAAATTTAATCACAAAGTCTAAACGTGAGTAACTTCGCACACACATACTCTCATAACTGTTTATAAAAATAGCAACGCACACTGGGATAAACCAAACGCAACAAAGTAGCAGAAACACAAATACAAACAAGAGCATGAAATGAGAATGTAAAAGTTAATGGGGCACAAGTGAAAATGAAAAGCTGGCGAATGTATGCCAAACCAAGCGGCAGCAGACCGAAGCAACGTGTCTCGCCGTCGAGTCAGGAAATTTACCGAGAGCCACAAAGGCTAACAAAACCACATATGGAAAAACTTGCTGCAGAAGGCTGGCTGGGGTTGGCCGTTTGGTTGACTAATGAGAAATCAGTCCAAGTTCAGAAGTCTTCTTGCTTGTGTTCAAACGCCTGACCTACTATTGCCGTGTATATTATTGTTGTTATTATAGTTGCTGTTGCTGATGTTGCTGCTGTTCTTGCCATAGTTCTGCCTGGAATTCTTGCCAATGCCAATTAAGCGGAAAGGAATTTACGTTGCACACAGAAGCACGCACGATGTATGTATGCCGGTGTGTGTGTGTGTCTCGGTAAACAAACGAACAAACGCTGCCTTAACTTGAAATACCAACGATATGCAATAATATTGCATATCAACGCCTTCGGCCAGGTAGAGCGACCAGCAGTGTAAGCAGCAACCAGTAGCCGGCAACGGCAGCTGCTTCACATGGCCAAGAGCAATATTTTAAACCACAAGCGTTACCAAAACCGTAACATAATTTACCTTTAGCTATGCACACATGCATACATAAACATGTACACACAAACACATGTGTTGGTAAAACATGTATGGGTATGTGCACATACATAGTTGCATGTGTGTGTGCCGGTATTTCGGTAAATGTGCTTAAGGTTTGTTTGTGTGAGTAACTTTCGCAACATATTGACTGAGTTTCTTCGGTCGTGGCACACGATACACGCTGCAACGCGGGGTGGGGTATTTGCGCAATTCTTGATTATAACGGAGATGGCAAATATCAACACATAACTCAACCTACAGTGAAAGAGCAAACGACTGAGGCAAAATATTAGTTTAATAAAGGAGGTTATTGACTAAAAGCAAACCAGTTGCAAAAGAAAGACAGTATTATTTTTATCAATTTTTGAAACAAGAAAAAACTGCTACACCAAAACTAAATAGTAACTCCATAATTTCGTGAATATATCTTGTCAAATACAAAGTTTTTTCATACAAGAACTTGATTTTGATCGATCCGTTTGTAGGACAGTAACACCTTATAGTGGTCCGATATCGGTGGTTCCGGTAAATGAGCAGCTTCTAGGAGGGAAAATAACATGTGCAATATTTCAGATATCGATATCTCGAAAATTGAGCAACTAGTTGGCGTATTTACAGACAGACAGTCTAAAACCACTCAGCTCGTCCGGCTGATCTTTTATATATACAGTAGAGGCCCGCTAATCCGGATCAATTAAAACCGGCCCCTATCCGGAATATAAGAAAATCCGGATTACCAAAGACATATCAGAACTATGTATTATGAAAAAATATTTATAAATTTCTGTTTGTTTATTATAACAAATAATACACATGTTCCAAAAAAAACAAAAAAAACCTTAAACCAATAAAGCATAAAAGCGAATGTAGTGAATAATAAACATGTGATCCTGATTAGAGAATACGGATAGAGAATGGCGGTCCGGATTACAAGGGACATAATAGAAATTTTGAGTTTTTTAACCCTGCCCGGATTACAGCGGAATCCGGATTAGGCCATGTCCGGATTAGCGGGCCTCTTCTGTATACTAATTCTAACTTAAGATTTATCTATAAGAATTTTTGGAAAACTCTTTAAAAAACAATGAAAATAAATAACTTATATTAATCAATATTTTTTAAAGTTCATTAATGACATGTTTAATCTGAAGAGGATCCTTATTAGAAATGTTCCTAAGAACATAAAGTCAAGGAAAAAGTTTAGAACTAGTATGGAACTAGCAGATTTCTGACTGAAATATGACAAGCGAGATCATGTCTTATATAAATAATAAAGAATTATGAATTGCTTCATTAGAAAAAAGCTGTCTGCTGGCCAATTTCTAGTGGTTCGTACTAGGTGTATGTATAAGAATATCAATATTGCTGCTTGTTGCTCGCCAGTTTATTAGTATTACTTTTTTCAATATATATGATGTATACACACATTAGAGCGGGTTTATTTGGAGGGTTAAAAAAACGGAAAATCGTGTATGCGGGAAATGTTCTGCGGATCATTTTGAACAACTTTGCGCTAGGGATTTTGGGTCTAAAACCGGCGACTTTAAAAGCAAAGGTTTTTAGGGATCAAAAAATTTGTTCGTTAGTTTTTGTGATATCAGAAAGAAATTTAATACATAGGTTCAGTTTGATATTCTATTGATTATTTGTCGGAATCGTTCAGATCGGATAACTACATCACATATCTCCCACATAACCGAAGATTTTAGAAGAACATCATTTTATTAGAACATCGCCCGCATACCCGATTTTATAGAAAAAAAATCGCTCCCTTCTAACACACTCATCTATGGTATAGTATATAAATATTTTCCATACACTTCTCAATAAATTTCAGGCTAAAACAAGAAAAAAAAGTTAACTTCGGCTGCACCGAAGCTAATATATCCTCACAGGTGCATTTCTTTTAGTAACTATGTGTTCAGTTTGTATGGAAGCTATATGCTATAGTAATCCGATCTGAACAATTTTTTCGGAGTTTATATTATTACCTTAAACAGTAATCGATGTCAAATTTCGTGAAGATACTATGTCAAATGCAAAAGTTTTCCATACCAGCACTAGATTCCCATCATTCCGTTTGTATGACGGCTATATGCTATAGTTAACCGATCTGAACAATTTCTTCGTATATTACATTATTATCTTAAAAAATAACCTGTGCCAACTTTTGTGAAGATACATTGTCAAATGCAAAAGTTTTCCATACAAGAACTTGATTCCGATCGTTCAGTTTGTATGGCAGTTATATATGTTATAGTGATCCGATATCGGCAGTTCCGACAAATGAGCAGCTTCTTGAAGAGAAAATGACGTTTGCAAAATTTCAAAACGATATCTTAAAAACTGAGGGACTAGTTCGTATATATACAGACAGACGGACATGGTTAAATCGACTGAACTCAACATACTGATCATTTATATATATACTTTATAGGGTCTCTGACGCTTCCTTCTATGTGTTACAAACCTCTTCGCAAACTTAATATACCCTGTTCAGGGTATAAAAAGTGACATTTGTTGCGAATGTATTTCTTAATAAATATGGATTAATTAATTTTATTTGGACCATTTGTATATTATTGAGCACACTTTTGATAATATAGGGTAGTTTTTATTTTTGTAACTTTTTTAGTTCATAAATTTTAGCCGCGTTTTTCTCAAAACTACTTTTTGATAGTCCGTGTTTACTTTCATTTCGAAACTACTTGACCGATTTATTTCAACATTATACACATTTTTGCCATATAAAATATCTCCCCCATCGTATTTTAAATTTTTGTCTTTTTACATTAAGGATGTTTTCCACCCAAAAAATGCAGTTTTCATTTAAAATGCCCGTCAAACATTATTAAATAAAAAAAATTATCAGAGAACAATGGGAGGAAGATTTGATTTCAATATGAATAATTGTTTTTTGGTTTTTTATTTTCGGATAATTTTCAGCCGACTTATGGTGAACACCGCAAAATGTTTTTTTCCCTAGACGTTTTGGGAAAAGCTTTGTTACCGGCTTATGTTTCAATATTTCTGCTTGAAAAAAATACCCTAGATTGTCAAAAATATGCTCTATAATGTACAAAAGATCCGAATAAAATTAATCAATCCATATACAGGAAATAAATTCGCAACAAATGTCTTTTTTTACCTTCAAAGCCCCTTAAATTCTTGGTCATAACCAGGCATGCGAATTTTGTAATTATTTTTTTAATTTATTAAATTTATTTAATACATCAAGTTTTTTTATTAATCCAAAATTTTTTAATTACAAAAAATTTTAAAATCAAAACTAAAAATTGATAAAATAGTTTTTAATTTTAAAATTAGAACACCAAAAAAAATCTTCCGTATCAAAACCTGGAATGAAAATTGATGAAAAGGGAAAGACTTACATATTTTTAATTGAAACACTATAATTAAAAATAGTTTAATCTAAAAAGACAAAGTATGTTAAACTTCTTTTAATTTAAGTTTTTCTTTTACAAAGATAACCAATTTTTTTTTCTATTGTGCATTTAGTTAAATTTTTAATTTTTATCTGATTTTGGGGATTATAAATTTAGAAATAATTTTTAGAAATGCAGAACAAAAAAAATTAATTTAACTGTTAATTTAATTGTATTTATAATACATTATTTGCAACTTTGGTCATTCGTCATAAAGGTAAAAAATAATAATATCCGAATTTTCTAATTAAAAAAATTCAGATTAAAAATTTATTTTAAAAAATCCTAAATACTCTTACTAAAGAAACTTTTGATTGCAAAATCAAAACTTAAAATTGACAAAATAGTTTTTAATTTAAAAATTAGGGGAACAATTACAAAAAACATTTTTCTTATCAAAACCTGGAAGGAAAATTCATGAAAAGGGAAAGACTTATGTTCTTGAATAATTTTTATTCGTTTGTAATCCCAGAAACGATTTTTTAATTTCGCTTACCGGACTAAAAAATAAATTAAATAATTTATTATTTTTAATTTTAACCCCAACTACCGGATTAAAAAACAAAAATTTAAAAATTTAGTCCCATGCAAATAATTAAAAAATGAAAAGAATTTGCTTTAGAATTAACATTTTTTCACGTTTGCGTATTTGATTCAAATCAAAAAAAAATTATATTCTCAATTTCAAATTTTTAATCTCAAACATCGTGGATAAAGAAATGAATTTTAATTCCAACATCGCAATCAATTAATTTATCGCGATCAAAAAAATGAAAATTGAATTTTAAATCCAAAAAAGTTTAACCAAAACATTCGGAGCCCTGTATATTAGGCGCCACTATCGCTATTAGGTCGGAAACCAACAATAATCCTCTCAGCTGATTTACTCTAAAACTTTCCACTTCACCTGTGTTTGCTTGCTCTTCCACAAGTGAGCTAACCACAATTACCGTCTCCCCAAGGTATAACATTCCACAACAAAACAAAAAAAAACAATACCTAAAATACTTATTACATATACAAAATACACCTTTACAAGTCAAAATAAAAGCAAATTGAGACAAATATCGACAATGTAGTCGCAAGAGGCACGCGCTAGTCACACTAACTCGCTCACTTAGTCGCTTACTCAATGATGCATGACAGTTAAAAGGAAATATAAACAAGCAAGTACATAAAAGTGGCAACAACTATGAATATTACCAACATCAGCAACATCATTACCACCTATTGTCAATGAGTAACGGTGTGCACACCTTGCATACAACAACAAGAATTTCAACAAAAACAAGAACAACAACACAAAGCAAGTATAAGTTGCAGGCAACTACAGAAGTGGCAAAAGAGAAAAGCCAAAGCCAAAGCCGGCGAAATTCCCAAGGGTAAACGCATGACTGGGCGAAAGATGAATGGAAGATGGCACAACGGATGGCAGCAATTGAGGCGGAAAGTCTGCATGGATGTTGCCAATACGACGAATATTACTAATGTATCGTTTGCAGTGAGGTTGTTTCTGTTTTTGTTGTTTTTTCCTGTGCTTTATTATTGTTATTCTTTTTTCCCACCATAGCACTGATTGCTGTTGCAACTGTTGATTTTGCTTCAATGCGACTTTTTTCTTTAGCTTCTTCAAGCCTTGTGTCGTTTCCAGGTTAAATAACGAATTTCCATATTTCTTATGCACAATCATTTTCTTTCTTCATTTTTTGTTGTTGTTCCTTTTTTGTCAGTCAAGCCCCATGTGTGTTACTTTAGGGATTTACTCATTGGCCTTACTGCAGAAGTGAGTTGAATAAAGATATGCGAAACGGTATACGCATACTTACACCCATATATTTCAATCAACATTAGGGTGTGCCAAAAGCTAAACTGTCGAATTTATGAGTTAAAATAAACCTACATATTTGTAGAAAAAATATCGCTTTTCAAAGCTTTCAAATTTATGTAGGAGTTTTTGAATCAAAAATTGAAATGAATTTCCCAGATAGTTTTTTTAAGAAATTTTCTGTTCTACAAGAATCCACAATGTAAAAAGTTTTATCCCAAAGAGATCACTTTAAAAGTTAAAGTTTTTATGAAAATAGGTTTCGTTTATGTGTTATTTATGTAAGAACTTCAAACTCAGAGAGGCACCTTCTAAAGTTAACCAAAAAATGTTTGCTTGCAGGGATATTTTTATTAAATTTGCCACGAAGTTTGTAATACCCAGAAGGAAACGTCGGAGACCCTGTAAAATAACGAGTTTTTCAATAAGTGCGCTACAAAAGTCAAAGGCGTCAAATTGCCCGACCGAGGCGGCCAATTGACTCGGCCATTTCGGGAGATAACACGTTCAGCAAACTTGGTTTTCAATAAATCGATTGTGACATTCGCTGTGTGGCTTGTGGCGCCGTCCTGTTGGGACCATTGTCCAATCATATCATCGAATTCGGGCCACAAATATTCGGTTCTTATTGAGCGGTAGCGATTCCCATTCACAGTAACATGTCGGTCTCCATCATCACGGAAGAAGTACGGCAATATGTAGACGCCGACCTATATATAAACCGTACCAAACCGTAATTTTTTCGGGATGCAATGGTGACTCATGGAGTACGTGTGGATTGCTCCCTGACCAATAACGCATATTTTGCTTATTGACGAAGCCATTCAGCCAGAAATGAGCCTCATCGATAAAGACGATTTTTCGATGAAAATCTGGGTCATTTTCAAGCTGTTGCTCTGCTTCACGAACCTATGAGGATTCTGGTGGACAAGGGGCTTCAGTTCTTAACCCTTTCGGGACGGAGTTTTATTTGAAAATCGGAAATATTCTCAAAAAAAATTTCTGCTCATACTGAAAGATCGGGCTAAAAAATTATGTCCTGCATACTCAGAAATCCTAAAATCGTCCTTTTATCTGGGACAATATAATATATATAAATCCCAATAAGAGTTTTTTGACGACTAAACCGAAATAAATAAAATCTTTTCGTAATGATTTCAATTTGAGTGATAATTTTAATATAATGTGATGTAACTATTCACGCGTTGTTGGAGTAGATCATTTTTAGTTCGCTTTTCGATTCCAAGTGATTGCTCCACCAAGTGATCTCCAACGTTAACGCATATTTTGCGTTTTATTCACGCCGATTTCCTTCGAAAATCATTGCTTCAGCAAGGGGCACAAGAAAGTCTTTTAGTGATAACTTTTGCTTCTTGTGTTCAGTATAAACTATCCATGAATTTGTGACGCTAACCATTCGAAACCTTTTTAAAGACGATTTTTCACTGATACATTTGAAAATCTTTTGGTCATTACAGGCGATGGCTTGACAATTCGAAGCTAAGAGGACTTCTTTTTGAATCCATCCATCGGGCTGACAAAATGCCACCAGAGCTGATTTGAAGCTGACTTTCTCCTCTTGCCACAAATTTAGGGTATTCTTTCTTTTTGCATGTATGTCCCAAGTGCGGGATATGGGATAGTTTCTAACAGTTTAATTGAGGTAAAAAAGCGGTCAAAGGCTAAACAAACTTCCTTCTCACGAATTGAAGAAACCAATTTCAAAACGACTTTTTCTCAAAGAGTGGTAGGTACAGACTGTACAGCGTTTGGTTCCTTACTAGTATAAAGATTAAGATCGTAAGCGTATCCTGTCTTTGAGTCACATCGCATCCAAATTTTTGATTGTTTATTGGTTTCATTGGCAATATTGCTTCATACTTGATCTACCTTTGAATTTTTCGTCAATCAAGCTGCAAATGTTTGTCGCATTGCACAACGATGTCTTCAGAGATGTCCAACATTTAAATTTGAGCATGAAATTTCAAAATTTCATTTGCTGAGCCCGATGATTCATAGCTGTCAGATGATTAGTATATTCAGCAATTCTGTTGAAATATCGTGGAAAAGTGACTTTGGCTCGGTGCAATCGTGACAAAAAAATCAAAAAGGATTTTGCAGTCTCTCTCAGTTGGGATTTCATACTTTGGATTAAAGTTCTGAGAATCGTCCGCAGCAACATTTACCCACTGGGCAACTGGCAGTATATCGTCGTTTATTTTTGTGGGCTTATCCGCCCCATTGATGTTATCGTCAGTTTCTGATGCAGATTCAGTGCTTTCGGAACTCTCAAAAATATTACTCCCAGAGACCTAATACGTCCGAGTTGATTCAGACATACAGGAGTTGAGTTAGATATTTTCGTCATCTAAAAACATATTGGGACAAGTAATCCCCGTAAAAACTTATTGGGATTATATGTCCCAATTTTGAAAAAGGAACATTTAGAAAAAACACCACTAAACAATTAAATGTAACAAACCGAACACTTTCTCCCAGCAAATTAGTGAAGACAAATCAAATTTATATTATTGGCGTCTATGCGCTAAAATTTAAATAAATCTGTTTGTGGTACTAATTATATAGGCTATCGCATGCACAGTAAAGAAAATACGAAAGTTAGAAATTTGGTGGGATGTATTATCCCAGTAGTTCCCGAAAGGGTTAAGTCAATTTGATATTGTAGGGATGTAGGCCAAGATCTTTTCGCAAAATTCGCCACAACGATGTCACAGCGATGTTCAACAATTGAGAACGGCGTGTGAGAGACTGATTTGGGTCTTCCTCAATTGATTCTCCACACTAGGGGCACTTCTTTGTCTCTAGACGCTCAATTGTTGATCTGACAGGACGGTTATGACGACCATAAAGAGACAAGGCAACACTGTAATCTCCAGATATATTATTCAGATCGGACCACTATAACATAGAGCTACCATACTGACCAACCAAAAACAAGAAATATCCTTTTTGCTATGACAATTTCACTTGTGAAAGGTATATATCTGGGAAAAAGTTCGGGTGCACTCAAAGTTAACGGTTTTTTTCTTACTGATGAGGGCATGTTAACAAATGAATGCGATGTGTTAATTTTTGACTCACCCTAATATACATAGTATGCACATATCATAACAAAAATGATAAAGTAAGCATAAGACAACGAGCCTTAATAAAATACTCACAGCAGCCGGCAAACAAGCAACTTGACAGAGGCCCACAAGAGGCTTGTGAATTAAGTGCGAAAAAGAAACGTGCACATCCGGTTGGCGTTGTTGGTTTTTCGGTTGGTCTTTACACTGCTTGCGAAATATTCACGGTGATAACGTTCATTTCCACCAAGTAATATCTAAAATGCATATATATACAAACATATATGTATATGTACATACATTAGAGTGATTCAAAATAAATTTTTTTTTTTTTCGTTTGGTACTCTGAAAAATAGATTCCTAGACACCTCTAAGAAAGCCTCTCCAAAAATCTATTCATAATATATAATTTTTTTTCATTGAGTTATAAAATTCATAAGAAATAAAAAAATTTTCCAAAAATATTCAAACTTCAACCGTTAAAATCTTTTAAACGTTTGGGTTTACGAAAAAATCATAATAGACCTTTTTTGTAGAGCATTTAATTTCCTACAAAATCTAAGGAACAAGATATTTTTTTCAGTAGTTGGAAGCGATATATAAACTTTTCTATCTAATAATAAGAAAAAATAGAAAACTGTATGTAGGAGGACCTTCCCGTTACAATTAAAAACTCACGTTTGGAGAGGCTTTCTTAGAGGTGTCTAAGAACCTATTTTTCCGAGTACCAAACGAAAAAAAAAATTTTTTTTTTTTGAATCACTCTAATGCACATACATACATATGTATATACAAATTTATATACCATAAATACATATGTGTTCACCCTCAGCAAAAGGTGATTTACTTGGGGCACCTTTAGCTTAACGCCACAAGTGCCTGAAGCGGCTTTGCTGTGCGCCTAAAGCACTTGGCTTCTTGGTAACTTTTTTAAATTTTCATGGCAATGCATTTTTATGCAATTTTCATTCATTTCGAAAGTTTTATATAATGGCCTCTAAAATGCGCCGCTTGCATACGGCCCATTCTTGGGAGGGCAATAATCTTTGTGGAGCAAAGAAAAAAAATTACCACAAAGAAAAACTTTATTTGAACTTAAGTATGCTCTTGCAATGTACATACGAGTATGTATGTATGTATTTAAATCCTTAAAAGTGTCAGTTTCAAAGAAAGGTGTGTGAAGTAATATTAAGAAATGGCCTTACTCTATTTTCGTCGAAGTGGAACTTTAAAGTGATTTATAGTAAGTAAAACTATTTAAAAGAGAATGTGATGCATTCATGGGAAAGACGAAAACTCTCACATAATTTATTTTATATTGAGTTTCATTGGTTAAGTAGCCATTCGAAAAATTTTGTGCAAATAAATCAGGGCAGGTTTTTGGTTGCTAGATATTCACTTGCAAGTAAACGAATTTTTTAGTAATTTCGTTTTTTTTTTTGTTTTTGGGGAGCCATTTATTTAATTAATAAATAAAAAAATTACTTTAATAATTGTGAAAAATTTTGGATACCCCTTTGCCCTAGCGGATTTCCAAGTGGACCTTCGTATAATGATTTTTGGTAGTGAAGAATTTTATATATTTACACTTCAGTGTGGCTCATTTAAAATACTATCTTCTTCTTCTTAATTGGCGTAGACACCGCTTACGCGATTATAGCCGAGTTAACAACAGCGCGCCAGTCGTTTCTTCTTTTCGCTACGTGGCGCCAATTGGATATTCCAAGCGAAGCGAAGCCAGGTCCTTCTCCACTTGGTCCTTCCAACGGAGTGGAAGTCTTCCTCTGCTTCCCCCGGCGGGTACTGCGTCGAATACTTTCAGAGATGGAGTGTTTTCGTCCATCCGGACAACATGACCTGTCTGCTAATTCGCTGAACTATGTCGATGTCGTCGTATATCTCGTAAAAAAAAAAAAAAAAAAAAAAAAAAAAATCACTAATCTAAAATAATATCTAAAAACTTCGTGTGAAAATTTCAAACATATCAAATCGATCAGTCTAACCCTTTCGGAGTTTCCGACTGTATAAAAACGGCGTTAAAACGAGTTTAAGAATTTTCGAAACCTCTTAGTCAAAAATCCTGAAAATCGTATCCCCGAAACTATTTGTTGGACCAGCTTCAAATTTTCCGACTAAGGACTACTTTTCAACTATAAATTGCGACAAAAGAGTACCCTGAAATTGTAAATTATATTCCCCGGGTAAATGATATCTCAAAAAAATGTATTTTGCTATGTTGGCAGGACTCTTCTTAATTGCTGTGACAAATATGAGCGCGATCTGTTAACCAGTTTGTTTATAGCAGCTGCTCAAGTCGGTACACCTCAGTAGTGCGTTGCGATTATTGCAATGAATTAAAATATTGAATAAAGAATTTGTCTCAAATTTTGTATTTCTAACCAAATTTTCTGTGCGGAATTATTGCGAATGTTGGAAAAGGCTAATGGTGATTCAGTTTTATTAAAAACACAAGCCCTACGAGTGGGACATAGCCTTCAAAGACGGTCGAGAGATCGTTGACTACATGCCTCGTTCTGGACGACCATCGACTTCTTCAACTGATGGAAATACTAACAAAAAAAGTGAAGAATATGGAGCATGATAATCGCAGGCAAGTGTTAGAGAGATGGCAAGAGAGCTCGGCATCTCTCGCTAGTCCGTTATAATGATTTATGTGGATATTTTGGGTATGAAACTTCTTGCTCGAATCGTCCCGATAAAACTGAATTTTTCCAAAATGAGTCCCGTAAACCGGTATCTTTGGACATGCTTGATAGCGCGAATTCCGATTCCACATTTATGGAGAGCATTATAACTATAAGACATGGGTTTATGAGTTTGACATGCAAACAAGTCAACAATCATCGAAATGGAACCCGTTTTCAGTCGTTCGCAAAGATAAAAAAAAAAAAATTCGCTGAAGGAGCTGTATACCACCATAGAAAGTGCTTATGAAAAGTGTTTCCGAGGACTGGAAAATGGTTGGCTTAAGTGTATTACATCTGGTGGGGATTACTTTGAAGGCGACAAAATAAATATTGATGAATAATTAAATATTTTGCGTTTTATTTACATTTTTCCCGAACTTTTTTGTCACAATGTATGAACATATATGTACATACATATAAATATTTTATAAGGTCTCCGAATTTTCCTTCGGGGAGTTACAAACTTTGTGGCATACTCAATATACCCTGTTCAGAGTATAATAAAATTATTTTTGAAGCACCCTAATATGAATGCAAACGCTAACATGAACTTATGATGTGAGTTTATACATACTATGTACATATGTACATATGTATGCACTATATCTAATCAACGCAATATGTCTAAAATGTTAAAATACGTCTGCCACATTACGTCATCTAATATTAATCAATTGAAACATACGAACATACAAATGTATGTCCATACATGTATGTATGTATGTCCATATGTTTATGTACAAAATTAAATATTTTAAGTTTTCGTCTCCTTCCTTAAAATTCAAAGATAAAGTTATATGACCAAAAAAAAAACAGCGGAACGCTTTAAAAATTGCCGTTAAGTATGTACGTATGTATGCAAAATAATTACAAAAAAGCTTCATCCATACATATATTTTTACATACATAAGTACAACATATGCGCTGATGATAATTTTAATTCTGATAATGTCAACTAAAATTTCCAATTTATCAGTGATTTTGTTTGTACAAACTAAAAATTAATTGGTACTATGCACCCAGCTTGTAGAACAAATAACAAATAAACACATATCTACACACACACCCACATGTGTGAACAAAGAATTGTGAGTGCTTATTGATAGAACGTTTGCTAGCAAGCGTAGTGTTTTGTGCATTTAGCGCATTTTTGGTATGTGGGGATATAGCTCAGTGGTAGAGCATTCGACTGCAGATCGAGAGGTCCCCGGTTCAAACCCGGGTGTCCCCTAAATAAATTTTTTGTTTCATATTTGTTTTAAAGGAAGCTTTTTTTTTGCTATTTGAATTTATAAAATTTAAACTAAAATGTAGGAGATAAATATTGTATATAAAATAAAATAAAATAAAAAAAAATAAAATAAAATAAAATAAAATAAAATAAAATAAAATAAAATAAAATAAAATAAAATAAAATAAAATAAAATAAAATAAAATAAAATAAAATAAATAAATAAATAAAATAAAATAAATAAAATAAATAAATAAATAAATAAATAAATAAATAAATAAGTAACAAACTGCGTTTTTGTTGGTGTAAAAATGAAATAATTCAAAACTCACAAATAAAATAGAATATTCAATAGACACAATTTTATAATACGTTTGTGTTTTGAAATAAATATTATTGTGTTACTACAAGGCTTAAATTAAATATGAATATTACACATATTTGAAAAACACTGTGAATTGTTGATTTAGATTTCAATGTTTCGTATGAAAAACACTCAACCAAAGTTTTATTTACTCAAAAACACAGAAATCTGAATCTTATGCAAGGACATTAAGTGATGAAGAGTTAAAAATTATTTTTATTCTATGTAAATATTACCGCAAGGCAAATGAAAGATAACTTTGGCTTAAAAGTTGGCATTGAGCTTTTATCAGAATAAAACACAATATGTCGTAAAATAGAACTATTGTTTGTTGAAAAAATAAAGTAACTAATTAACTAATTATTGTTTGCAGACCGCCCTGGCGGATTCTGGTTATAATAGTAGAATTTCATACAACTTTGAGAAGATGTAAGAACCACACCTAGTTTCAAATAAAAAAAAAATGATTTTTTCGATATTTCGATAGTTACAGCCTCCTTAGTTCAACTAAATTAATTGATTTGTCTTTAAACGCATTCTCTCTCCAAATTATATTTTTAAATTTACTTTAGCGATTACTATGTGCAAAGTGATTCGATCACTATTAAATTAATTGCTGCATGTTCTGTGTACAGTTCCCCATCCACGTCCAATTCAACTTGATTTTTTAAAAACGTCACCATTTTGTAAATTTTTATACCTTTTCACTCTTAGGTCATTTTATGCACAATTCCTTCCCGTGAGAGTTAGTTTTAGGTTTCAGTCTCTGCAGCACCGGACGGCAATTTCTTAGCGCTCTAGTACATATGTAGTTCTCGACAACACGAAAGCTGTGTAGTCCCAAAACATGTATAAATATGAATACATTTAAATTTAAACAATTGATACAGTAAAGTTTTTGTTTAATTCTTAAAAATCAACTTTTTAGGCTGTTAGACTATCATACATACATACATATGTTTGTGTGCCCTTTAAAATGACAAAGTAGAGAGACTAATTGACATTCTATCAATTTATTTGTCTTTAAAATTAAACTGATAAACAGTCAAAGTGTTCCCGTAAGCTCTATGAAAAAATTCATTTTTTTAAGAAAATATCTAAATTTTTAACTTTAATAGTGAATCGAACATTTAACCAAATTGAAACATACATATGTTCAATTCACAACCTGTCGTAAAGCATCGTAAAATCGTAAAATTATAAATTTTTACACTTGTTTTTTTATAATTTTACGATTTTACGATGCTTTACGACAGGTTGTAAATTGCTCAATAGTAAATCTGACTGAATGAAATTTAAAAATTTCAGGAAAATATCGCAACAGAACGTACATTTTATTAGCTTACGATAAATATTTATGTTAAATAAAATTAATTTATTAAAATTTTTTGAACTGTCAAAAACAATAGTATAAAATAAATATAAAATAATAAAAAAGCGAAATTCAATAAAAATAAAGCACAATAATACAAAAGAAAATGAAAAATAAAAAATAAGAAAAATAAAAAACAAAACTTGACTCACCCTATTTTTCCTATTAACTGAAATATCATTTACTCAAATTTACTCCCACATTTCTTCTCCAAAATGGCTTCTTACTTTGAGCTACTCGTTACTTTTTCGTTAGCAACATTTTTTCAGTTTTCACAATTTTTGATGCATTTAGTGCTACGACTCGTCAAATGTCGGCCATCTTGTGAAGCTGCATTGCAATTTTGTATGCATAATTAAAATATGTTAGGAGATAATTGAAATACTTAACATACCTTCTTATTTTCAATAAGTATGCGTATAAACTAGTTATAAATAGTGTAAAAGCACAATTCAATAATTAAAATCACAATCAAAAAATTATTTTAACACTGAATCAAGCAAATTGCAACACGCTCAAACAAATAGAACTTAACACTGCTGATGCGCAAACGAGACTGAGGAAATAAAGTAACAGTTGCGGATATAGCGAGTGAAGTTCATAATAAATCATTGGAAAGCTGGTAGATTTCTAGACTAACCAGCACAAAAGTATGCTACAAAATGCTAAAAATATTAAATGCAAAATACCGTACGTTCCTAATTTTTACGTTCTTGGCTTAAAATGTTCGATCTATTTACTCAACAGAAACATTTATTGCATACATTTCGGCATTATCCTTGGAGAGCCTTTTCAAACACTATCCACAATTCCAGTGAACGTGCATTCATTTATCTTTGACAAACAATTAGATAAGTACGGTAGAGGAAAGTTTCCACAACGAAACACACTCTTTCCTATTATAATTTGTTCAACTACATAAGTATGTATGTATGTATGTATGTATCTTCTCTCGGTGGAAAGCATGTGAATGAGAGTATGTAATCATCGCGTCGGCTAGGTGCAAGTTTGTGTGCGAACCAACACAAATGAAAACGAAAATTTGAAATTAATTGCAATCAACTACAAATCTGGCACAAACTTGCTGCAATTTGATTTCGCTGGCATTGGAAAAGAGTGGGAATACTTTTGAAGCAATAACTCTTTTCTACTTATTTAAGCCAATAAATTAGTTTAATTAAATTAAACATTTTTATTCAAAAATAATGCAAAACAAGGTAGAAAGAAGGTTGTCAATATTTGAAGAAAAAAGGTAAATAATAAAATGGACGACAGAAACACTGGAAAAAATTTTTAGTTGCGTAGTTTTGAGAAAATCGTGTTTAAAGATAAACATATAGAGCTGTTTGAACTAAGCTAGCTAGGGGCGATAACTTAGAAACTACTTGAAAAACCAATTAAAAATTTTAGTATATCATTTTCAACTGAATAACCTATGGAGAAAAAGTTTAAAATTTTCACAGTAGATGTGCCCCCAAAAATTAAATATGAACATGCGTTTCCTGCAGATTTTCGATACTGATATTTATGAGAAAGTTCCCTATTTTTTCTTCGATCTCCATTTCTCTACTCATTTCAATTACTTTCTTCTGTTCTCTTGGAAAAATGTCCCATTGAAATTAATGAGTTTTTTCATGTAAGACATTACACAGCTCTTGTGAATAGGTAAAAACATCAATGATATAAACAATTAAAACATATTTTTTTTATAAACTTAATAACTTATACTTAATAAGGTTGTAGTGAAAATTGATTATTTCAGTTTAAAGCCATTAAAATTACATTAAAATGGCAACAAAAAACACAAACAAATCTGGTTTCAGAAAAATATTTTTAGGCCATCGAATTGAATTTCCGCATAAATCTCTCATTAATACAGGGTTTTTGTTTGGAAAATAAATGACTGATTTTCTTCTGCTGCGACTGTACTTCGGAGCATACGCGCACCGACTGGATTCGGTAGAGGGCGTTCCTAGCTAACAAACGAGTGGCTGGTCAGTTGTCTCCGAGCACCTGGAGAGCGTTTCTGTGAGTGGTGCAAGCCGAAAATGCAGCGTTCGTTAGAGCAGAGGTACACGATTAAATTCTGTGTAAAACTCGGTAAATCTGCGACAGATGTTTGATATGATCACCATGTCTTTTTGGAGAGCAAATCCAAAGTGGAAACGATGCTCATTGTATTTTTTGAAACCAAAGGCATCGTCCCCTATGAACCTGTTCCTCCTAGACAAACCGTCAACGCCAAGTTTAACGTGGAAGTCCTCAAAAGACTGAAACGAAGGGTCAATCGGGTCCGACAAGACATCGCAGCCGATTGGAAGTTGCATCACGACAACGCCCCGGCTTACACCGCCTTTTTTGTGAACAGCTATCTAACCAAGGACGCATCCCAACGGATCCGAAGCCGCCTTATAGCCCAGATGTGGCAAGCATTTTGAGACGACAGAGGGGATCTAATCACCTCTCAAGACTATTCCGCAGAATGCCTTCCGTGACGCCTTCAATGCTTGAAAATCGCGCTGGCAGCGCTATATCGACGCAGAAGGAGCCAAATTTTAAAGTTTTTAAAGAATTGTAACGATTGGTTCAATAATTTTTTTAAATCCACTCAGTCCTATTACTTTCCGGACAAACCCTTCAGTATGTATTTTTATAAGTATCGCAATTTTAATGATAGTAATTTAAATAATTTCGGATGCTTGTCGCTTATACATAATTTCGTCTTATCGAAAAACTTTATTGTACTTAAATTGAGCTCTAAATATCCTTTTGCAATTGCCACACTTAATGGTACTTGCTTTCGTACAATGACCTGTGACGTAATAGTCCGCGTCGCCTATTTTGAGAAACCATTAGCAATATTAGCAAGCCAATGGCCACAAAAAAAAAAAACAGCTTAGTCACAAGCGTAGGAGTTGACCAGCGTCAGATGGACGTAAGAATTCCTGCGAAAAGTGAAAATGCAAATAAATGTGCAAGTAAAAATGCCACCAAACAAGCGCAAAAAAGGTAGCCACAACCACACTTTGGGTGCAATTTTATGAGTAAATTTCATATTTTAGACTTCGCCCTTTTGCGCAGTTCGTTTTTACACAATTTTCAATAAATATTTTAGTAATCACAACATGAAATGCGCCATTCAACCATAAAATATTACATACATATCTACTTGCCAGCTTTGAGCGTAGGCTCTGCACTGACGGCATGTTCCCGTTGATGGACCCCAAAATGCTTTCGTTGCGGTTGTCTTAGTCGCTTAGTGCTTTGGCGCCTTAGTTGGCCAAAATTATCGGGCATTTTCAGGTTGAGTGAGACGCTACAAATTTTGCACTTGTTGACTTGTGCAACGGGTGCGAAGCGGTGAGGTGTGGGTAAGTGAGTTATGGCCTTGGTTTCGAGTTGGTTGCGCGCAAGTGCTTTTTAGCTTTCGCGCCACATAAAATGTCTGCAGACAGCTTTTTTTCGCTCTCATTAACAAGTCGTTATGCTGACAGCACGGCAGAGTGCACATGACGCACACACACACACACACTTACAAATACACGAAGCATCAAGCGCAGAAAGCGTCAACGCCAGAGCGCTTTGTTGGCACTCAGCTCCAGGTTGGCGCTTCAATCAGGAGCAATTTTTCGCACATTCGATACCCACTTATAAACTGAAATTTGCGTGTGTATATTTGTGTTCAAATACTAATTTTTAGTGGGCCAAATTTTCAAGAAATAAATGGAATTTACAGACGAAGCTCAAAGTGCCTTGTCACACACACACACACACTGCCACAAATATCTACTGATTCGATCAGCACACACTTTGAGCCAATCAAGAAGATATACAAACAGTAGTGGAAGTGGTAGTAGAAGAAGAAGATGGCACTTGTGCATGAGTTGACAGCGAATTGCCGTTAGTTGGGACGGTAGTGGCGCGTAGCTGAAAGCAGCAAACTGAAAACTTTGATAATAATATTACCAATACTCCACTTCACTATTTCCAAACTCCTTCCACACTTCCGTTTTTTTTTTTTTGCTCTATCATCGGCATTTACACGCATTTACTTTGCTCCTTATTCTTCATTCACTTTCGCTCGCCCTCAATTTGTGAACGGATGACCTCAATACCGGTTGCCAACGCTGTGGGCTGCCTGTGCGGCCAGCCGTTTGGTGGACTGGTGGCTGCTGCCAGTGCTGCCACTGCCTGCTTTTTAAGTTGTGGTATTTGAGTTCGGAAAAGTTTGGCTGGTTATGCTTGAGGTTGTCGTTAACAGCGCATAATATTGCTTTGCGTTGATGTTAGATGAGATAATAAGGATGGTATGTACGTGTATAGCAGCATCTCGCTTCTCTTTTACATAAACTCTTCTACTACTACGTGGACTATGCTTCGTTAGTGCCGCTTCTCGCCTGTGGCGCATACTTTAGAAAATGTTTTTCTAGTAAATCTTATTAAAAACTCGCGTCAGCACTTTGCTGAAGAGAAGCTGGGTACACTGCGCTCCGAAAGTTGCATATTTGCTTTGCTCAGGAAGAATTCGATCAATTTGTTGTGTTGGTACAAGCGTGTAGTGTTTCAAATAGCTCGCATAAATGCTGTGTCATTTTAGTTATTCCCCCACAACAACATTTCTCACTAACAGATGCCTTAAACTCCTCTTTTCAGTCTGAATTGAAAGGTTTACGACCTGAATGACGATCAAAGAAGTTGAGTTCTCAGAAGTAGGAAACCTTTTATAATCTGCACACACGTGCGGAGCGGTTTCTTTCTTGTAAATATTTGGTTATATACTAGCCGCGGTAAGTATGAGGAAGATTGTTCGCTTCTTCCCTTTGAAAAATACATCCACTTTCAGCATGAGGAAAACATGCACAGAGCCAATATGAGCGAAGAAGATATCAAAGGATTCATACTTCAGGGGGTAACCACGCAAGTGGTAGTCCACCCACAGCTTTGGCTGCGACAGGACCACGGATTCTGGAGGCTCTCAAATAAACGAAAAAGTGCATCAAGCACCACTTTTGTTGGAAATGGCAATCCTGTCCGAGAGACTGGCAAACGCTTCGAGGTCGCTAGAAGCGCAGCACGCAAACAACGAATACTGGCTGCGGAATCCAGCTCTAAGTGCAGTGTAGTCTTCCCCGAAAATAAGAAACCTCTGGAGCCAGATAAACTACTTCTACCACTCTAGGTTACTACCATGTGACAAGAAGGCGTTGCTACAACAACAACAACAGAGCGCAGCATCACCCCTCTTTCAAGGAACTGACTGAGCGGAACAGCAAAGACTATCAAGCTTGATTGAAGAATAAAAATAAAATCATTACTAATGAGACAGAGGGGAATTGGGAGTCTTACGCAAAGGCGACTCCTAACTTCAACTACCCCATAATCGACAGTGTCAGACCCGGAGGGAACATGTCGGTGGAGCAACAGAACCTGTTTGAGGCGGCGTTCAGCGATGGTCAAAGGAATTTAATCCTGTTGTTATCATTGAGAAGGTTGGTCTTCAATTAATTTTAAATATATTTCCATATATAGTATACCAATATGATCAGTAATAAAGTCAGCAACATCGTTTGTGAAAAAATTAATTATAACTGAAAGTTTAAGATGAAAAGTTCAAAACGTTTCTATGAGATAAATTAAACCATATGCTTTTAAGATAGACCTAACCTTCAAAAGACGTGTATATATATTTCCGGAGCTGGTGAACAATTGATTCGTGAAATAAAGAGTTTTGAAACTTCTTTACTTTTTTCACAAAACAAAGTACTAGTGATAGCAAAAAGAGGTTTTGAGCCGTTCCGTTCAAAAGAGGAGAGATAAATATTTAATTCATATCAAGATATCGTTTAGGCTTATTGGTCTTGAAAATTTAGTTATGCCAAAAGTATCGAATGAATGTATAGAGCTGCGACTATTATATAGCAGCATTGGAAATATTAAATCATTCCCATTTGAGGAAAGAAAATATTTTCTTCATATGAAAATCAATGGAAATTATAGCACAATGGCATTAATTTGGTTTAGAAATATCTAAGTATTTATCGTTTCTTAAATTCTGGAGTAGAGAGAGAGAGGCAGTATTGTTCTCAGTTATCACGAGAATGATCGCTGGAAAGTTATTCAGTGACAATGAAATAGAAATCGCGACTGAGGCTTACTTTAAAGCGAAAGAGAATTTGTACTACAAAAATGGTATCAAAAAGTTGAAGGTTGTTTTAATTACTGTATCGTTTAAAATGGCAGCTGCCTCAAAACAAAAAAAAAAAAACGATGTTGTCAAAAAAATGTGATTTTCTTTAAACCGATTCTTATGCTATAAATTATGCTAATCTTCATAAAGGTTCGTAAAAATGCCTACTTATTCTATCTATTATCTTATTATATAAATTTTCACTTACAGTTTTGTGTTTAAAGTTAGAGTAGTACATTAAATTTCACATACCTGAAAAGAGAAGAAAGGTAATTAGTTTCGCTTTTTTTAACGAGTTCAGATATAGAACAATAACATCATATGGTAATATTAAAAGTCATAATTGTTGTTATAATTACAAAAAATCTTGGCAGATATATTTACAAAAGTGACACAAATTTACCCTTTATATAGTGGCACTTGCTCTGTCCTCAGTAATGGAATCAGAGCTTAAAAACAATGAAATAAGTGTAACTTTAGTCGCAGAGAAGGTCAAGTTTAGCGGAATTTATTTTAAAATCACATACTGGCCTGTTTGAAGGAACATGTTTCTATATAAATATTTTTAATCAAAGGTTCGGGGAGTAAAGGAAATAACTCAAATCCAAGTTACAAGCTCTTGGTATTAGTAGACTCATCAATATTTGGAAATTTAGGTCTTTGCCGATGCGTCATCCTTTCAAAAGTTTTTATATGACAACAACATTGAATTTGTTGTTCGGAAGTCGCAGAGTAAACGGATAACAACAATGATAAAAAGTGCAAAAACAAAGTAAGCTGAGAGCATGGAATATATAGTAAAATATCTGGCATTCTTAAAATCGTGATACATTTTGACAACTATAATGAGTTGGTAGGACTTTTCTTAATTACTGTGCCAAATATGGGCGCGATCTGTCAACCAGTTTGCTTACAGCAGCTGCTTAAGTCGGTATACCTCAGTAGTGCGTTGCGATTTTTACCAATGGACAAAAATATCGAACAAAAAATTTGTCTAAAAAGCCTTCAAAGACGGTCGAGAGATTGTTGAAAACATGCATCGTTCTGGACGACCTTCGACCTCTTCAACTGATGAAAATATTAAAAAAGGTGCTCGAAAATCATCAGGGAATTGTTAGGGAGATGGCAAGAGCTCTCCACATCTCTGTCGGGTCTGTTCGAATGATTTTGGTGGATATTTTGGGTAAGAAACGCGTGCTTGCTCGACTCGTCCCGATAAAGCTGAATTTTTTTTTAAAGAGTACCTACCATAAACAGGTCTCTTTGGACTTGCTTGATCACGGAAATTCCGATCCTACATTCATGGGTTTATGAGTTTGACATGCAAACAAGACTACAGTCGTCGGAATGAAGGGAAAAAAATGGGCCAAAATCAAGAAAACCACGCCAAAGCCGCTCAAAAATAAAGGTTATTCTCATTATGATTTCGATATTCGTGGTTTGATGCGTAAATAATTTGTTCTGAAGGTATAGGCGGTCAATATGAAGTACCATTTGGCCGTATTGAAGTGTTTGTGTGAGAACATCCGTCGCCAGAAATGTGGAAGAACAATTCATGAATTTTACACGATGATAAAGCACCATCGTCTTGAGCCATGATTGCGAACAAATTTAAAGCCAAAAACACAATGAATAACATCAATCAACCACCGTATTCACCAGATTTGACTCCGTGTGATTTTTTCTTGTTTCCCAAACTGGAATTGCACTTCTCCTTTACTTCTGAAGGAGCTGAAGGCCATACCGAAAAATGCTCATGAAAAGTGTTTCGAGGACTGGGAAAATCATTTGAATGAGCGTATTACATCTGGATAATTAAATATTTTGCGTTTTATCCACAATTTCCGGGTACTTTTTTGTCACAATGTATGTAGTTTTTAAAATAGTTACACATTTTGACATGCCATATTTTCTTATTATTCAGTAGAATGAGTTCTTACTGAGATATTTGCTTGAAATTAATGCAGTCACTTCTTAAATGAAAAAGAGAAACAAGAAACCTTTTTCAATGTCATTACTTATATTAGTTAATTTTCCACTTCATGAGAGAACCACACCGAAAAGATACAGAGATCTATAAATTTAATTGTGAAAATATAGATAGTTATTTAAAGCCTTGCTAAAATGAAATTTCGCGCCATTGCACTCTTTGATATTTCACACTATAGGTTGGGCGGGTCGTATGAGTAACTTCTTACTGAACTGTCAAAGAACTACTAAATTTAGATGCATATTTATTACCTTATAATTTAGTGCTTAATATGTGCATATTTGTATAATCAGTTCATATGCAATTATATAGGCGTTCAATCACTACATTCGTTACTTTTACAACATTTGTGCAGCAGAGTGAAATGATTGGCAGTTGAGAGAACTCTAATTTCCAAAAAATTTAATGTATATTTGATTACCAAAAAGTATTGACATCTGAATATATGTTTTTAAATTGCTTTCAATTTATTTAATAGTACCAAATTGTAAAATGTTTTGACTCAAACTTTCTACAAAGCAACGCCTTTGAGTTAAGTTCGAACGAAATTGCTGCCACACGACACTCAAGCATACAAAACTGCGACATATGTACATATATGAATATATATGTATATGTATGTTTTTACAAGTAAACATAAGTAAGTATTTGGCGCCAGTGACTAGTGTAAAGCGACTATTTCATATATATATTCGTATATTGGAAGAAAAACGCTTGCTGCTCTCTGTAGTAGCGGGTATATTAGCTATTGCGTGTTGTTCTATTTATTGTCGAATTGCAAATATTGAATGTGGTGTTAATACATTCGAGATTGAAATTGAGATTTAGAGCAACTATGGATAAGCGTTGCTCTGGTTGTATATATGTACATATGGTGTATGGAGTAGCTGCTACAGAATTCACACGCCTCAAGGGCGCACTGTGTGCTAGTTGGCAGTCGCATGCCTGTTCGTTCGGTCAATTGGGTGTTCGGTGGTTTGTTGATCAGTTGGGACGCTGGACATTTGGGGTGAGAACCGAAAGCCCATGGCATTTTAGGTCAGTCACTTGCGTGCTGAGGTCAGCAAAAGTCTGGCAATGGGCTTAAATTCGATTGGCTAAAGAAAGAAATATTCATTAAAGTGCTTCATTTGCTGGTTGCTTTATTTAACTGGCATCCATACATTAATGTGGCAATTTCGCTTTTTTTTGTTCGTGAAAATAGAAATGGCACGTGATAGTTTAGTGAAGCCTTCATTAATATTAATTGTTGGCGCTCGCTTAGTTGATTAAAATGGGTGGAATGTGAATAGGTTTGAGGCCGTTAAGTTCTGAATTTTGTTGAAGTCAAAAGCTTTCCGAAATTTCTGGAAAGTTGAAAGCCCTGTTTAATTTAAACTGTGTTCTGGGGTGAAAAGTACCATATTTCATTTCCAGAAATAAAAATTTTGTGGATTTTTTATTGTCATTGATAAAATTTAAAATTCAACTAAGCTTCTCTTCTTCATATAGCTTTGAAAATCTATGATTGCGCTGATTTCTTTACAAAAGTGCGAAAACCCCAAGTGAATTTCTAAAAAAAAAAGCTTGATAACGAGTGCTTAGAGTTGAGGTACTTTTTCAATAGCCTTTTTTGACAGATCACGCGTGAGTCAGTAATGTTTGGCATTCCATCATGGAAAGACTTACGCCTGAACAATATTTACAGATCTTTAAAGTTTATTACGAAAATTCACATTCTATAAAGGACTCAATTGTCTCAACTTATGCTCAACATAAACGGTCGACTGAGCGTACCATCACCAATCTTGAGGCCCGGCATTTATTATTGGATAATATTCGACCGAATGGACCACGTTCAACACGCAGTGAAGAAAATATAGCATCAGACCGACTATTTAACGATTTGGCGCATTTCACGTCGAGATCTTAAATTTAACGCTTACTAAATACAGCTTTTCAATAGCTCCAAGAAGATCCGACGTTTTCGAGTCAAATTTTGTTCAGAAAAATTTTCCGCATTTGAGACAAAGTGCTGCCATTCAGAAAAAAGAACAGTTTGGTGTGATTTGTGGGTCGGTGGAATCATCGATAAATATTTCTGCACAAATGACGCCGGTGAAAAAGTTACCGTCAATGGCGACCATTATCACGGCTTGATAGCTGACTATTTGATGCAAGAAATTGAAGCTCCTGATCTCAGCGACATTTGGTTTCAACAACAGGCCGCCACTTCCCACATATTGGATTTATAGAGACAACACTTCGGTGAGCAGATAACTGCACGTTTTTGGCCGGCCACCAAGATCGTATGATATCACACCGTTAGACTTTTACATGTGGGGATACGTAAAATCTAATGTGGATAATCGCACTTCGATTCAGGCCTTGGAGCAAAACATCACGCGTGTTATTCGCGTGTCATCGAAAATTTGACTCAACGAATGTGCCACGTAAGACGTAGCCCCGGCCAACATTTAAACGAGATAATTATCAAAAAAATAAATGTCAAAAAATGTTCTTTGAATGTCCATTATGTCAAGGGAAATAAATTTTAGATTACTGTAAAGACTTATTCGAGATGATCTACACATGAAGACCTCGATTGGTCATCTTATGACAACGCGCTTCAAGCAAATTATGTTAAAAAATGTTATTCCAAAGTTTCAACGACTTCATCCTGTTGCTGTAATGGAGTTTTATGTAAAGGCCTCACACTTCTGCAAAAATTGAGTTAAAATCGAGTCTGAAAGCCTAGATTTCAATCCATCAAATGTCAAAGTTTATTTTGAAAGGCAAATCAGACGATAAAAATCTTATCGAAGTTTTAAAATAAATTGTTATAATCAGTGTATTGCCATGGGAGTTAATGGCATCAAGTGCAAACAAAAAATATTACCGATACAAACTTTTCCAACTGCCTGATATAAGTTTCAAATCGAATGGTCTAAAATAAATAAATAATATAGTTCGCTCATTCTATTTGATTGCATTTAACCTAATTAAAAAGTGAGTACTCTCATCGACTAAAATCAATTATTTGCTGGAATTACAAAATAAATTGCAGGTATAAAATTTCGAGAATTTCCAACTCAACGGTGATAATTAATTTGAAGTCGAAAAATATATGTATATGTCTGCACAACTTCAACGCACGCAAGCAACTTATTCTAATTGCATACTTATGAGTGCTACCGCAGCAACCAGCAATTTCTATTGCCCAAAAGCAGCAGCACAGCGGGAAACCAGCAATTTTGCCAAACAACCAACACACTTAACAAGTGTTTGCCGAGAGTTTTCGTAAGAAACTTGGTAAGAAGAACTTGAAATTATTTACTTGAGAATTAAATAAATTTGCAATGCAACTGACGGAGCCAAAATGAGTGAGAATGAGTGGATGCGAGTGCGAGTGAGTGAGAGTGTGTCGAGTGCAAAAAACTTTCAGCCGCACTTTTGCCAAACTTCATAAGAGTTCGCAGCCACAGCAACTCAAGTGACCTCATTCGAACAGCTTCGGGGCAAACCCATACCACTACACACACACACATGCTTACATATGTAGTCATTGGTATCGGCAAACATTCGGGCGTCGGTTTGGGGCGAGTTAGTTTTGAGCTAAAGTGCAAGTTGTGCAAATTGTGAGCGTATTACTTTTGGTTTGACTGACCGAATTTAATTCAATGACTTTTCACTTTTAAGCAATTTCGAACATTTAGAACATTTAGTCGACGCGGCAGGGAGCAAAAGAATTTAATTTTCAAAGTCATTATTTAATTAGAAAATTACGAAAAGTGTCTCGTGGATTAAATTAGCAAACCGACACACCAGCATTCAAAAGCAGATGTTCCTCGTGACAGGCTTGCATATACAGTTATGTTCATATGAATAGCAGTGCGAGTTGGAATATGCTTCTAAGCAAAGAAATATTTATTTGTAGTTGAGAAGATGATTTAGATGATCCTTATGTGCGTATGTTGGATGGACAGTGCAGAGTTTGTCCGGAAAGTAATAGGACTGATTTTCTTCCTACGCGACTGTACTTCGGGCGTTGCTAGCTAACGAACGAGCGGCTGGTCAGTTGTCTTCGAAGAGGTAAATCTGCTACAGAGACGTTTGATATGATCAAGCAGGCTGACCCAGATGTTGCTTTAGCAAGAAGTGGTGTGTTTCGGTGGTACCAGGTCTTTTTGGAGGGCCGGGAAGTGGTCGCTGATGAAGAGCGTGCTGGGAGACTTGCGACTTCGTCAAAAACCGACTCGTGTGCACAAAGTTTTGAACTCAGACCGTCGACTAAGTATTCGTTTAATTGCCCAGATATTAAATTTATCAAAATCTGTGGTTCATGACATTGTAACGGAGCAGTTGAGCAAGCGCAAGGTGTGCGCGAAGATGGTTCCAAAAGTGCTCACTGACGACCAGAAATTGCGGCGAGTGGAAGTGTGCCAAGAAAATTTGAACATGTGTGAAAGTGATCCCCAATTTTTTAATAACGTAATCATAGGTCATGGATCTATGAATATGCGTCATGGATCTATGAATATGATCTTGAGACAAAGAGGCAATCTTCCTTTTCCTTTGAGAAGACAGAGGGGATCCAAGCAGCATGCACCTCGGCTCTTAAGACAATTCCAGAGAGTACGGTGTAATGGAGTAATGGTGTGCTCTCTAGCAAGCTCTCGGACTTTGCAGTTTACGAATATCAACACACAGAGGGTACAGGATGACTTCAATAAAGACAATAAAATTAAATTGGTTCGATCTCAATTAAAAAGCCATAAAACCATACAAATTTTCTACCTTAAACTATGATACACCCACACAAACGGAAATATTTAAGGTCCAAGAAAATTGAAATCAAATAAAGAGTCTAGCTCAAGATTGGAATAAAAGGAAAAGCTTCATTCTGGCCTTTTGCTCCCCCACGGAGTCATAAGATACAAAAGAAATATTTTCTTATTCCTCATTAGCACTGCTATTTTTGCGAACATAACTGTACATGTATATGGTTTCGGTATGTGAGTTTAACAGTTGGTGGCTTACTGTAGCAAAAGTGCTCGCGAAATCGCTTTTCCCAACACAAGTGGATTTTCCTGTTACTGTTCGGTTGACACTGACGCTGCTGCTGGCTGCCAACTCAATCTCTGTGCGCTCTCATTGTCATCCTTAATTAAATTCTTCAAAGTTTGGCCTTACTCCTACCGCACACAAGCACACACATTTATATACATATATACGTATACATGTATGTGTAATGCATACGAAATTTAGAAATCTAAAGTTAGCAGCTCATTAACAAACAAACAAATATATACTCGTATATAATAATAATATTAATTACAAAATGTACTGTCTTACTCCTGCTGAACTTCGCTAAATCGCCGAGGCGTTTAAAATATCAATTAAGACTAAAACAATAACAAAAACGTGCTTAATTTCACGGCAAGGCCGCAGTCTGCATTTCTTCGACTTGGACCAAGTTTGTAGTGAAAAATCTTGTAAAATCTTTTACTTGTTTCTTTTTGATCTAATTACTGTGTACACTCGATGCCGGTGAACTTTGTCAACGTGCTGTTGAAAACAAGAGGAAATAATCAACGACTAAAATCCGGCGGATATTCTGACAATTTATAAAAATTTAACAAGTAAGGAAGGGCGAGCTAAGTTCGAGTATAACCGAACATTTTATATTCTTGCAACTTGCAAAAATCAAAGCCCGGAAAATTCCTTCAGGTACATAAGTTTCGTTAGTCATGTAGATCGGTAAAAGTTTTGGTTCGAAGGTGACACTCCTCAAAGACACTATTCATGCAAAATTTTATCCCGATATATAAACCGATTCTTGATTTGTTTACTGCAAAGTGAAAGAACAAAACGTTAGTGTAATCGATCGAGCAGGTTCCTCATTGTCCAATTTGACTGCGGGTCCTACCATCTCGGTGTAAAATTTAGTTATGTACATTAAACTTATTAGAGTGTGGGGCCATGCCCACTTTTCTAAACTTTTTTGCTTACAGGTGCCCTTGCTACTGTGGACTCCGCGCCAAATTAGAGTTCCATATATTACTTTCATGCTTAGTTATGGGTCTTTTCGGTTAATAGCGTTTTATGGGTGTGGTAGTGATCCGATTACGCCTATCTACAAACTCGTCCTCACTTTTTTGCCAAGGCATACGTATACCAAGTTTCATCAAGTTATCTCTATTTTAACTCTATGTACTACTATTTCAACTTTACGGGCGGACAAACAGAGTCACCCGGATTTCAACTCGTCTCACAATTTTTATAATCTGTCGCAACATGTTGCAAGAGTATAAAGAAATAGTAAATTGAAAGATATTCATACATTATTGTAGGATACTTCTGTCTAAAATAGGGCTGTTTATGTGGTTGGCGAAGGATAGGGGATGCCAATAATTTATGGTCCTGAACAATATGCAAACTTTCTTTCCATATTCCAAGTAACTATTTCAAACCTTAGTTGATAGATAAAAAATCCAGATAGTTGTTATAGCGAATATTTCAAGAGAATTTTCCTGAGATATCTTCATAAGTTTATGAAATAAATTATGTCTAAGTCTATGGCTATAGAAAGATTTGACATAAGAGCACTATTTCTGTTGTTTACAGTAACTTAAAATTTTCATCTCGGACAATAATGAAATTAAAACATGAACATTTTCACTCCAAGTTGAATTCCGTGAACATCATCCAAAATCAATTGTTTTCAACGGAAACTATAGATTTTGCGCATACTGATATTGGAAGATCGTCATGTGATCTATCATGAGATTGAGGCAACTGTAAGCATTATAGGGACCTATACTTTCAATTTCGCTTGAACATTTTTTTGTAATAAAATTTTGTTCACGTTTGTAAATCGCTCAAAAAAAGGCTCATACAGATTGGTCGAGAGATATATTAAAAAAAAATTGACACGGTGCTTCAAGACACATGACAGACGTGCCAGTTGTTGAAGCGTGGATTTACGCGTATGAGCCCAGAAGTTAATAGCAGTCGACTGTATGGGTGTTTTTAGATGATTCGAATTCAAAACACGTTATTCGCGTACGAAGCACTTCCAAGCAAATGGTAGTCTCGTTTTTAGGGAAAACTGCACATATCGCACTAGAACTACGTAGAACAGTAAATTCTGAGTGACATACAACCATTTGTTTGCCAGTTGTCTTTCAAACAATCTGAAATAACTGCATTTTTGAACGCTCTAAATATCGAATTTATGAGTCAACAACGTATAATACTGACTTCTGTTTATTCTCGAATGTAAAAAATATAGGTCAATTTTTTTCGACACCTGATACCGTTGATACGTTTAGAACGCATGTTCTTCATTAAAGTGCAGAAGTGTAAGATCTTAATGGAGAATATTTTGAAAAAAAAAAAAAAATAAAGCTATTTTCGATGATCATTATTTTTAATGGTTTTTTTCTGAAATCCCTAATCATAAAATGTAACCCTGCTATTGATAAAATATTTTGGATTTCACAATTGTATAATTTATTATTGTGAACTAAACGAAAAAGAAACGAATCCATGTACTTGTACCATAGAAGCAACCTTCAAGTAGGATTACTAGTATTAAGGGGCAGTGATTGCGGACTTCACCATAAGAAAAAAAGGCTGTTAATCTTTATGGCCATGCTTATATAATGACCTACAATAGCAATTTGCCACACCATAATCTTCAAAATATTCCTAAATGAGCAATAATTTCATGGATTCAAGATCATTACCTAACTGTAACGTGTTTCAGTAAGCCGTTACCTTCTGATTTCACGTCAGTAATACTTGGTTACGATATGATATTTATTTTTTGCACAGTGATCTGAGAGAAAAGTGTTGAACTTAATACTAATATGCCACCGAAGTCATATATGCTTCACTTTTTATATGAAAGTCCAGTTGTGAGAGTCGAGGGAACAATTGTGAGAGAAAATAATTTTCTCTCTCAGTCAGAAGTTGCCACATTTTACCCATAACAAAGTGCTGCCGAAGGTAAACCTGCATTGTAGCATGATATAATAAAAAATGCAGTTTCATTTTATGATTTTTGAAATATTTGGTTTGTTGAAGTATGGAAAGCATAAAAATTCTATGATATCGAGCTTGTACCTGTTACTATCATAGCTGCAAAAAGTGCATATAACACATTATTTTATAAGATTTAAATTTTCGTTAAAGAGACAAAAGTATTAAAGTACAAGGCAGCAAAGAGTATAAAATTAACTTGAATGATCTTGATTTTTTAACAATTATCAGCTTCTGGAAATAGTAAAAGTCAGCTAAGTGTTCGAAAAATTAATTTTTAAGGGGTTACAGGGGTTTACGGGTTTCAAAAAAATAAATTTTTTTATTGTAATATTAAATTCTACTACACATCTAGAATATTATCCTAAATTTTCAAGTTGAACCGAGTAACAGTTTCGGAGATACAGTCTTGAGAACTTGTGTGCTCGAGGCTAAGTGCGCCGTCTACAAATGCGTTTTTCTCGAAACTGTGTTTTTGAAGTCGGTTGGCAATATTTCTCGAGAATTGCTCAACCGATCTTCATGGAATTTTATACAGCTCTTTGAGATACAATTCTTAATACAATATCGCGAAATTTTCATTTTTCTGCAAAAATGTCAGCCAAAAATCCAATATTCAGTTTTTACCCTTCGTTCAAGTCCTAAATTAAGGCTTTAACTAAAACATTTATTTTTTCACTTTAGCTGATCCTGTAAGGAGTTACCCTGCCAACGCGGGCACATCTTTTTTTCGAGGGGCCACCGGAAATGGCGTCACAATGGCCGAGTTTAAAATGTTTTACTAAAAATTTCAGAATTTCTTTGTTTAGTGTTTGTAGCAATAAAAATTCTAATAAAATATTTAATTTTTTATATGAGAAAAAAATTGTTGAAAAAGAGGCTGTTTTTTACCCGAGGAAACCCATGTAACCCATTAATGATAAGCACTTCAATAAAGAGACTTTTGCACAACAAATGCAAAACGTCTATGTCATTTAATTATTGTCATCACAGTCAGTAGATGCAGCAAAGCAAATGTGAAAAAAAGAATAAATAATATTGGCACATTTTCTAAATAACAACTTTAAATTTTCTTTGATTTAAAAAGTAGAACGCGTCTTGGCTTTTGTGCTAGTTTCGCTTTGTCTTAGAACTTTAATTAAAAAAAATTATTTTTGCATTTAATTTCCTGTCACAGTTTACGCCATTAATTTTTATAATGCCAGACAGCAAGGACGAAATCGAAAATTCGGTGCATTAATATATACTACTACGTATGTATGTATGTAAATGTCTGTTAATACACAAATACTTTTCCAGCTCGAAATAATTGGCACAAGCATAACTCACTTTTGTGGACATTGTTTGAAAAATTACAGCGGATTTGTTTGTTTATTGGAAAAATATTTGCCTTTAAATTGGTAAATAACAATCAATTGAGCCATCAGCGCACACAGCGCGGCAGCGGCAAATACGAATTACTCTATTGTTTCATTGTCATCATTATGTGCTTTGTTGTCCTGTTTATTTTCCTTTTCATTTTTATTTCACAATAATCATCATTGACAAATAGCGAAGGCATCTATAAATGGTATTGACATTTTTTATACTTTTTTTCACATTACTTTCATTTGTTCTCCAGACATACATACACACACACCCCTATAGAAACGAAGAAACCTCAGAATGTAATGAAAAGAGCATCAAAAGCATTGACAAACAATTCTCACTTGATGACAATAAATGACGAAGTCAAAGCAAAGCAAGATATACCCCCAACCGCTTGTTTAACAGGCGGTCGGACTAAAGTCGTTGGGGAGGCTAGACGGAAAGGTTGGTGCAAAGTGAAGCCATCTAAATTATTGGTGTCATTGATTTGCGGTTTCCACTTAAATGCGAAGTAAAGTGCGTGTGCATAAATAAACAGAAAGGCGCGGATACGAGTACACACGGTGGTACTATATATGTATGTAAATATATCTTTGTATGTCGCATATATGTATAATAATAGAGATGTAAGCATATACATATGAACCATATAACTATAATATAGTGTGTTAATGGACTTATGCCGGACGTCAGCTGTCATTCCATTCAGCTTTTATGCCAAAAATGCCAGTTCTAATTGATCAATGGGTTTCAGAAGTTGTATTTAGGAATCTAAAAACAATTCAATAGTAAAGAATCTATGGCATGTGTTTAATGTCCCATGAACTGTAGATAAGAAAGCAAGATGATTTCATAAGAATGCGGACATTTTTGTGAAGCCAACAACAGGCAAAGTTTTGTCGAATCGAACACACAACTGGTATAAATTAATTAAATTGTCGTAATATGGGTGAACTAAAAGGATACACATCTCTTGCTCTTTAATTGATATCTATTGAATAAATATATATATGTAGCAGTCTTCAGTTGGTCATTCCTTTGCTCTCTTGTTGAATTTAAGCAAGAGAGTATGCGAATACCTCACTTAGATGGTATTAGTTCTATCTTCAATGCCGTCGATTTCTTTGCAGAGCACGAGCACGCTTGCAGAAGTCCAAACGCTGAACTTAATTTTTGGCGGTTTGCAAGCATAATTCGGAAGATGCTGCTGCAATTCGTTCGATATTCGTACAAAGTTCTTCAATCGTCGTTGGTTTGCTGGTATAGACCATAGACTTGACGTAGCCCCACAGGAAATAGCCTAACGGCGTCAAATCGCACGACCAACCCAATTGACTGGGCCATTTCATGAGATAACACGTTCACCAAACTTGGTTTTCAATAAATCGATTGTGACACTCGCTGTGTGGCTTGTGGAATCACACATTGTGCAAGTCCATGACATACAATTCGGGCCAAAAATATGCGGTTATCATTGAGCGGTAGCGATACTTATTTACGAAGCCATTCAGCCAGAAATGAGCCTCATCGCTGAAGATGATTTTTCGATGAAAATCCGGATCATTTTCAAGTTGTTGCTCAACCCAATTCACGAACATACGACGATTCTGGTGGTCAAGCGGCTTCAGTTCTTGCGTCAATTTTATTTTGTACGTATAAGAATGAAGGCTAAGATCTTTTCATAAAGTTCGCCGCAAGGACGTCACTGAGATGCCCAACGCTTGAGAACTACGTGTGAAAGACTGATTTGGCTCTACCTCAATTGATGCGCTAGTGGCAGCAATATTCTCGACCTTATGGGCACTTCTTTGTCTCACTGGCACGGCACATTTTGTACTGTGTCTGTGGATTAAAATTTTTCCAAGAGAAGTTCAATTGTTGATCTGACAGGACGATTATGACGACCACAAAGTGGGCGTAGCACTCTAAAAGTTGAGGCCACTGACTCAGAATTTCGGTAGTAAATTTTAATAATTTCGATTCGTCGTTTGCTGACCCTATTGATCTAGTTTTGTAGAGTCCCTATTAACCATTTTATATGGTTACAGTATTGTTTTTTAACGCGTAAAAATAGATCGATTTGCTGGAGAGTAACGCTTGGCGTATCGAAGACAACCTATGTTTTTACATTTACGCTAAATTTGTTTGGCCAGCGCGCAGATTGTTTGAAAGCACTGATCCGATATAATGAACTTTTTGCGCGGAAAATGTTTTTTGCAGGCAAAAATTGTATACTATTTAAGGCCGATTAAGAAAGTAACATAGCTTTTGGTAGGTAATCTACTCATAGTACAAAATTCTCTGTATATCCCACCAGACACATACGAAATTCTCCCTGTTCGTTAAACCTGGTTTTGTCAACGTCTGCGCCGGGGTTCATCGCGATTCAACTGCGACCGTTTTCGTTTGATGTTGTCGTAATTAATCCACTTTTCATTAATAGTTACTATCAGCTAAGAAAGCGTTAACTCGTGTATCCAGCCTTTGGAGCCATTTCCCAAGCGGTGTTTTGGTTAGCACAAGGTCGAAATAGTGTTTGCATGAAAGTTGGACTCGATTCCATTATTCTAACGATATTGTCGACAGAGCATAGTGTTTCAGGGACATCAAAATTTTCGCAAAAAAATTGTGAAATATTGCATAGTTCCTCTTTGCTGGGGCCCACCTTTGCGGCGTGCTCAAACAATAGGGAGTCGAGCAATCACTAACTCTCTGACAAGTTTTTGGCATGAAATCTTATCTTTTTAACGCCACGTGCGATACATATATTGGATCAAACATTGGGAAATCCATGGATTGTCTATACGACGATCTGGTATCGCAAAGGACCAAACTGGTCTATGCGTGGTTTATTGGCTTACCAGATTAACCCTACGATATGAACTTTTAGTTATCAAATACAGAAATATGTTATTTGGGGTTGAGTCCTGAACTTTCGTGAGGATACAAATTTGAATACAACACTTTATCGATATCCAAGAGTTGTGCACTCTTCTGAGCACTTATTTAAAAAATCTTCGCTGTTTAATGGAAGCACAGTCATTAAGGCAAGAGATGCTTGAATCCATGAACATTGGGGATCATATTGGTTAAATCATTATTTAGTCAGACAGTGACGTTGGCACAAGCTGACACAAATTAGTGTGTAGTTATGTAAATATCATCTTCCCATAAAATAATGAATTCAGCTAAGCAGCAACGTACTATTTCCTAAACGAGTAACAAGTTTGTGTAGTGACCTCATATAACTGTTTCGACTTCGGACGCTTATTTGACCTACTAAAGGCCGCTGTAAGTGCTATGGTGAAAGCCGAATCTGGGGTGGCGCCAAGCGTTGATGTGGCGATAAATTACTCAACAAATCTTTATTACCCCAAATTATTGAAGTCGAACGACTCAATAAGCACACTAAATCACACACATGCGCAAATACGCATAGTAACAAATAAATAAATAAATAATTGCATTGATGTGTGCGAGTCGTAGATGAGTCGATATTAATTTTGAGGCTTTACTTTGATTCCATGCGAAAACACACATACATACACACGCCTATAGATGTGTATGCATAAATACAGGAGTAGCCCGTATGCTTTAATATATTCGATTATTTTTGCATTTTTGCTGCATGTGTGTGTGTGCGCTGTGCGTGCGTGAGTGACATGTCTTTTTGACTTGCATGTAAGTCGACTGGAAATACCCATAAATCAGAAGATATTCAACCTTTTGTTTATTTATGGGTTGTACCGTTCGTCAAAAAGTCAAAAAAAGAGGAAAAAAATAACAAAAAAAACCAAGTAAGAGTACGATTATGAGTGTGTATGTGTGCCAATGATTGCAAGGTCAAAGTGTATTTGCCACATGCCACTTGCCATTTGGCGTGCGACTTTCCATTGAAGCAGACAACCACCCACACACATTCATTCACACATAAATATGTACACACATACATGCTTGTATGCATAATATTTGGTTATTTTGCTGCAAGCATTTCCGTTCGGAAAACTGTTTGCCAGCGAACAGCAACAAGGATTTCGTTTTCTCTTCTTCATTAATTCAAAAGTAGAAAAAGGCATATGATTGGCAGTTGGTGGCGTAATGACAGCCGCTGGGTGTGTTTGCGTGTGTGTGTGTGTGCCGCGAAGGTGTTGTATGCATGCCACACGTATGCATGCGTTAATAAAATATTCGTTATTAATGTCAGTGCTACGACTTATTTATCACGTAATATATTATTTTCATAGCATTGATTATTTTATTTGACTGGGATTTCATTTCTACACAGTGTGTGCAATTTCAAGCAACCAGCTGGTCGTCTGTATATATACCATAAAAATACTTATCTAATGTATGTGTTTGTGTGTTTTTGCATGTAAATGTAGCCAGTGGCATGAAACATGAGCTATTCGCCGCCGCAATGTCAGCTAGACATTCCATTGCTCAAATTTTTGTTATTCATACTTTATGCTTGGCACTCAATCCCCGCATAGCGTCAACGAATTTCGATTTGTGTAGCAAAGCTGATGGCTTTGATGATGATGTTGCCAAAATGTTAAACGAAATGCCACCATTACAGCAGTCATTTTCGTACGTTGTCATGATTTGCAATGAAAGCATGTAAGCGTGTAGATTCGTTTTAAGCGCATACTTGCATATGCATTAGGGTGAATCTAAAAATTAATCGCTAGTGGTCATGCGTTAAAATGAACCTGTATAAAGAGAAAACAAGAAAAAACGTTGACATCGATTGCACCGAAGATAGAATATCCTGCACAAATAAACAACTTTTCATACAACAATTTGATTTTTATAGGTCAGTTTGTATGACAGCTATGTGCTATAGTGATTCGATCTGAACAACTGGTTCGGAGGTTGTAGTACTGCCTTGGATAATAATCCGCTCCAAATTTTGTGAAGATATCTTGTCAAATAAAACAGATTTCCATACAAGAACTTTATTTAGATGGGTCAGTTTGTATGGCAGCTATGTGCAACAATGGTCCGATATCGGCGAATTTGACAAATGAGCGGCTTTTTAAGGAGCAAAGAACGTGTGCAAAATTTCATATTGAAATCTCAAACATTAAGGGATATTTTCACGCACAAGCAGATGGACTCAGCTAAATCGACTTAGCACATAACTAGGGTTACCATATCGATCTCAGTCAAAATCAGTTTGTATATGTACAAATCAGGGAATTTTCATGAAAATCAGTGAACCAGTGCCGATGATCAAAATCAGGGAATTCCCTGACAAATCAGGGAATATGGTAACCCTACTCACAATGCTAAAAATCTACATATGCTATAGGATCACCGACGTTTCATTTTAGATTTTAAGAATATTTTATGTTCTACAAGAATCCGCAATGTAAAAAAATTTATCGCAAATGGCTCTAAAGATATAGTTTTTTAATAAACACAAACTTTTTTACTTGTTTTAATATCTGAGACTTTGAATGTTCACCGAAACCTTAAAATTAAAAAAAAATTATGCCAAAAAATCCTGTCTGACAGATATTTTTTTCTCTCATTTTCACCCATTAACTCGATAGCTTAGTTTTTGGCACACCCTAATTTAAATATTTGTACACACATACACACAAACACACAAATGCGTTTGGAAGGACGCTTGAAATATGTGAAGTAACGGTTTATTACACAGTATTATTTGCATTTCCATAGTATAAACACGCACGTTGCAATATTCGAACTTTACAGCTCGCAAATGTGGCATGAATGGCGCGTTTTTCATTACTCAGCAGCCAAACGAAATGTTTGTTTCGTAGATGTGGCTGCCTTATGATTCTTGCAATGATTCACAGCGGTGAGCAGCCATAAATGGCGGCTATTGTTCAGAGTTACAAAGCAAAATATATATATGAACATTTAAAGTATGTTAATAATTTTGCATAATTCGAGAGAAAACGCCCAGATTTCACCGTAGCGTGTAATGTTGATTTGCTTTAATTGAATCTGTAGTCATTTATGTGGAATTTATTGAGTTCTATAAATCACTTTATCATCATGTAGGCGGCGAGTTAAGCGTTTGCGAAGGGTCGAAATATATTCAACAAATAGAAGAGTATATAAACTTACAAGAAAAGGTGGCTCGATGAAATATTTATTTGGTATTTGAGAGTTTGATTTCTTTGAATCCTTGGAAAGCAATAGTCTTCTGAGTTATATTAGGTGTGCAACTAAGTTAAATGAGTCTAAAGTTTTTTTTTCCGAATCTTTCTAATAACTAGCTTAATTATGTATTAAGACCCTTAAAAAATTTTAAAGTTTGACAAAAAAAATGTTGAGTTCATTCGGTTTGATTAAAATTTGGTAATTGGTAATTTTGGTAATTTTATTCATAAACGAACAGCAAATAAAGTTCGGTCTTGATATGCCTAGTATTTGCTAAAGTAATCCAGTTGTCGTCGAATGTTAGTGACATCGATATCACAGAGCTCAAAAGAGCCCACAATTGACACTGTCTAATGTGAAATAACTGAAATGGGTTCTGTCAACGCGTTCAACACGCCACTGCTGACAGTTATAATATTAGCAAGCACAGCATTTCATCTTTCAACGACACAAGTCCGCGAAACAACAAATAACTAACCCTCGATAATATTAGGACGATAGTTGCTTTTGAAATAGGTAATAATGAATATGTTTCTATTATATACATACATACATAAAAAGGCAAATTATACCGGGTTGTTTAAATTAGGTTTTATTTCTGTCATGATATGAAGCGATCGGCATACATAGACGAATAATTAGACTTTTCTTAAGCAAAAGTATAATCATAAAATGTATACAGAAATGTTCCAAACGTCTTGCTGAACGAAACCCAGAAATGTATATTAAGCAAATTCAGATGATTGATTTGGTCAAAGAGACGTATTGGCTCAAAAGGAGACTATTTTGAAGGTGGTAATGAAGATTTGTATAAAAAAAATAGCAGGTCAATTCAAAAGTCTCTGGTCTAGGATAGTAAAGCATATTGTTTTATACACTAAATATACTAAATATAGCAAGATATTGCTACAGAGTATAATAATTTTGTTCACGATTGTACGTATCACCTAAAACTCATCGTGATAGATATAGGGTTATAAATATATACATATAGTATATAAATAATCAGAATGACAAGACGAGTTGGAATCCGGGTGACTGTCTGTCACTCAGCCATCCGTCCGTGCAAGTTGTAACTTGTAAAAATTGAGATATTTTGATGAAACTTGGTATGCGAGTTTAAAAGAAAAAACGTACGAGCTCGCAGATGGGCGTGACGCCATTAACCGGAAATCTATAAAGTGACATAACTAAGCACTAAATTAAGATATAAAACTAATTTAGTACACAGGTTCAGTAGCAAGGGGCACCTTCGGGAATTTTTTTTTGAAAAAAATGGGCGTGACCCCGCCCTCTTTAATTTTAAGGTATACATCTCTTAAACTGCTTTAGCTACTAAAACTTCATTCTTTCAAAAGTCTTATATAACAGCGTAAAAATTGGCGGAATCGAACTACGCTTACTTCGCACATAAGACAATTTTAAATTCCATATGATTCTTTACTTTCGAGTGTACAAATCAACAAGCAATTAATATAACGGGATAAAACTTCGTAAGAATAATGCCTTTAGTATATGCCCCACTATGGCCAAAAGTTGCTCAAATCCTATAAAAACTGTTTAAGCCCCTAGGTACCGAATATTTGAACCCCAGCATCAATAGCTGACCTTTTACCGGCAATATTGGGCAATGTTTCAGATTTATAATTGAAATTTAGGGAAGTTCCCCCTAGACCCCATATAACTAGCAGGCCTTATGTACCTGAAGGTATTTCCCTAACTTTTATCCTTGCAATTTGCAAGAGCATTATTTTGAGGTTTCAGAACTGGAAATAGTCACTGGGAGCCAGATCTGGACAAGTTTTGCCATCGTTTTCATTAACTTGTGACTCGGTGTATTTTCTTCAGGAAACGAGACTTTCTTTTTCTTCGAACGCTGCCGATTATCGGCGATTTAATTCTTCAAATGGTCCAATAACGCTATATAAAAGTCAATGTAGATGGGTCTTCCTATCATCTAAAATTATTTTGTAGACTTTTTTGCTCGACAACAACCTATTTTGGGCGTCCACGATCTTCGGTGCTAATTTTACCACGCCTAACTTAGCATACCTATCCGTTATGATTGAATTTCCTGGGGCAGTGTCCGTGTACTAAATCATATGAATTCTCCATCTAGGTGTCTGGCTGGGGACTTTTCACTTGACCTATTACAAGCAGATGTTGTTGTTGTTTTTTTTCTCAGTCCGAGTCAAAATGGATATTCAGAGCAAGGTTTATTAAATTATATAAGTGAAATTATTTTGTTTGAAGTGAATATATTAACAGTGTTTGGATAACTTTTTAGGATACCTTTTCCATTTAAAGAGAAATCTGTATCTAAATCAAACAACTTGTTTTCAGTTCAGTTCAGCTTTCGGTTTGATTCGCATTGCGTTACAAAATTACGAGATGTATGGATTGGCGAATTGAGCTATTAAATTATTGGTGTTATTCACAATTAAAGCCTCAAAAATTTACTCAAAGGTTCGCAAAAAAGAAACGTATAAACTATACAAAGTAGTTATTGGGTAGTCGAAAAAGTCTTTTCGTATTTTTAATCAAACTCCAACTTATTTTTTTTTCATATTTATAATAATAAAATAATAAACATTTATGTACCATTTTGGTCGACTACTTTTTGCCATTTTTACGCTAGAGACATTATTACATCGCGACTGCAACGACATCTATTGACAAAATACGAAACGACTTTTTCGACTATCCAATATTAATCAGTGTTATTCAAAATTAAAGCCTCAAAAATTTACTCAAAGGTTCGTAAACAAGAAAAGTATTAATTGTATGAGGTAAATAACGTAGCTCTAATCAATAAAAAAGCTCACTTCATGAACTTGTAATATATTCAAATTAATAAGTTTCACGGTAACCAGAAGAGGAATACATTTCTCATCTCTTTAAAAGTCTATCCAAAATTACTTGGTTGAAAATAATCAACATTTTGAAAACTGAAAGAAACTGCACCTCGAAATCCTGTGGCTCAAAACAAAAATCAAAAATGGATAAAGTCAGTCAAGGACTACCCCAATCACTCTTCACTTGTTTCCATGCCAATGTGAATATATCTGATAATAAGTCTGATACGATCGATCTAGATGTACTTTACGCTCTTTATATTTCCTAAAATTACCTTAGCCGTTCTTGCTCATTTAGTTCAGTCAGTTTTATAATTTATAATTATTAATAATTGTTTTACAAATGAACGATTTCAACAAACGAAAGCGAAAGCGAATAGAGCTCTTTTAATCAAAAATTAGAAATGAAAACTCAAAAACTGAAAAAAATACTAAAATATACATACTTATGGCGAAGTGTGTTTATAATTTTGATAATTTAATTTTCTATTATTGACATCTAACGCAGCAATATGTACATATGAACATACATATACATACATATGTACGTACATGATTTAATAAGTGTGTCACTGCGTTTGTAAGTATGTACAAGTAATTGCGACTACGCGTGTCAAATTCATTGCTATAAACATAAGGCTCTTAACCATGATTTGAATACATTTTTTGTTGTAATGCATATCGGCATATTTGATTTGTAATTCCATTTTAAATTCCAATTCATACTAATACTAACATGCGAAACACGCGCTGTCACAAGTACATATAAAATATATAAACAATGAGAGAATCGACCCTGTGGCGAAAACTGTTGAACCGGTTAATATTGGTTATCGGTAGAATTAAAAATTTAGATTTATTACTTATACACATGCTTATAGTGTGTATATTTTTTAAATTTATATAAATAACATTTTAGGAATTCGTATATATTTATGCATGCATACATGAACTCCGTTTCGAGCAATAATTATATGGCCCCAGACAAGACAATATTACGATACTGAAGCAGGAACGCTTGCTCATGAGCTTAATCTGAATATATATCCTTAGCAGGTCAATTGAATTCCCAGCCCGATACATAGATGGCTCTACTAGAATTAAATCCACATGATTTTTAGTTAGCTGGACCGTTCAAAAAGCTGTCGGATGTTTTGAATTATATTATTTTGATTGCAGCAACTTTTTTTATTGTGAAAAAATATATAGAGAGGAATTTCGCCTATTAAAAAAATTGTGCTTTTGAAGAAAAAACAGTAAAACTGTAGCAAAAATCATTCATCGAGGATTAGTATGCTAGTTTAAATGTCGTGAAATGAGCACCGCAGGACAACAAAATATTTTTATTTTAGTTTTGGATGACCGTAAGGTGAAGTTGTTCGAGATAGCAGAATTAATTATATTTTGACAGTAAAACCTATTATATTGAAAACATGCTGCGAAAAATGCAGACCGAAATTCATAGTATTTGATAAGTTACAGCTCATAGTCGCCGACGTGTCGTAAGTCTGTCTGTCAGGCGCCATGACAAGTCTGCAGCTGCTACGTTTCTAAACGCATTTTTCTCGAATCATCATTTTCTGAAACTGTCATGGTCCAAAAAAAAAGTATTCAACCGATTGCTTTAAAATTTACATATGTTCTTCTACTCATTTACAGTTATCGTCCTTACCAGAATTGTTTATTTTCGAAAATATTTTCAAAAAGCTGTCGGATTTTTAAAACGATTTTTATTGAAAAAAACACTTTTTTTTCGTGAAAACTTTTTTCTTAAGTTCGCATTTTTTTTAAAAATTGATTATATTTGGGACGATAAACAGAACTACTGAGTAATAATCCATTAGATTTTTTTATTTCAGACAACATGAACACCATGACTAGTTAACTACTTTTTTTTGATGGGGACTACTTTTATTTAAAAAAACTATATATTAAAAATGTAAAGAACGAAAAAAATAAATGTTTTTTCTACATTTCAAAATGTAAATAAAAATATATCGAAAAATGCAGACCGAAATGATTGAATTTTGTTGTCGCTAAAAAAAGTTTCCTAAAACGTGTAAAATGTATCTGTTCACATGAGTACCCCCTAAGGATATCAACTAAAGGTGTACATTTTTCATTTACAAATATTTTATGAAAGTCGTGGTTTAAAAAACGATTTTGAGCCGATTGCTTTAAAAGTTACATGATTCGAAACAGTATTTGGAATGCATTTCAAAAAAAATCGAGTTATAAAATCGTTAAAATTTTCGCGTCGATATGTGACAATGAATTAAACACGGAACCACTATTTCAGTCCGAAGTTAAATTGACAGTCATTCGAGTAGACTACTGCACATGTTGGACCCGCTCCAAAGTGTGGAAGGACATAAAAGTCGGCTAACAAAGTAATGGCTTCTGTATTTTGGGATGCGCATGGAATTATTTTTATTGACTGTCTTGAAAATAAAAGAACTACTTATCCACAGCGACTATTACATAGCGTTATTGGACCGTTTGTAGGACGAAATTGCCGAAGAAGACGCATTCGAAAAAAAAGACTGTTTCACCAAGACAATGCATCGTGTCAGAAGTCAGTGAAAACAAACGATGGCAAAAATCCATGAATTAGGATGTGAATTGTTTTCGCATGTACCGTATTCTCCACATCTGGCTCCCAGCGACTATTTTCTGTTCTCAGAAAAAAAAAATATTGAAAAATGTAAAATTTCGAAAAAAAGAATCACATGGTTTCCCCGAAATTCAAAATGTAAAGAAAAATATATTAAAAACCTGAAAATGAAATTTTTGGTCGCATAAAAAAATTTTCCTAAAAAGTGGTAAAATGTATCCGTTCACATGAGAGTACCCCCCTAAGGATATCAACTAAAGGTGTACATCATATCATTTACAAATATTTGGGTATGAGCTTGGGTATAATGGCATGATGGTCTTTTTTAGGTCTTTCCAAAATTATACTTAAAAATGACGAGTTGAAAGCCTACTTTTAATACTAATACTAACATATCCGGACATTTTCAACTTCGTTTTTCATCGACTGAAAATCTTGCCAACTGAGCGTGTTACAACGGAAATTAAATAAAATATTTTGAAATAACTTCAATAGTTTTGGGTGTCTCTATTGCTTAGATAAGCTCAATTATGTAGCTCAAAGTGCAGTAAAGAAGCGTAAGATTGGCGTGTTCACTAACAAAAAAAAAAGCGGCCATGGCTTGGCCTAATAGGCAGTTTCTAAATCTAGCTAACTAATTATCAAAATTTCAATGCTAGGAGTTTGTCTAAGCAAAAACCCAGAACTCTAAACAGCGCAAATCCAGCATTTGCCGCAAGTCATGGAATATTTTCCTAAGCTCACAGATTTTTCCTAGAGGATATATTGATATTATATACCATACATATACACACCTGATTATGGTTATATAATTGATAATATACATATAGACAGTTACAATATGTTTTGGATAAACTCATCATCGCCCATGGAGCGCCAACCGCAATGTAAAATAAATCGAAGACAGTGAACTCGACTCTCGGCGACTTAAAAGCAGAAAGATATTGCCTGCGGAAGTGCGAGTATTTTGCCGATGCTGTTCGTCCCTTGAAATTCATGCATATGCTAAATATTCGGATAAATTGTTGAAGTAAACATGAATATTTTTGTTGCTTTTGCATAGCAGGCGAAAGAACGGTGCGGCAAATTTCGTTGGTGCGCCGCACTGGTGGCCCCTTGGGTCCTTAGGGACCGTCTTATTCAAGCATCTTAAGGTTGCTGTGGCATTGCAAAGCTATTCGACTGTTGTTATTGTTGCATTTTTGTACACTGTCATGCGGCGTTTTGCTTACGTTTATATGCAAATGAAGATGAAGTCTGTGATGGGAAAGATTGCGGCTGCTTGCGATAGGTTTCTACGACTACTCTCGGCTTGCCTTGATTCTAAATAAGTATAAATAAGTGTGTACGTGTGTAGGGATGCTTGTATGAAGGTATTTGCGCGCTGACTGATGATGCAAATGATGATAATATTACTCTTAATGTTAATGCGTATGTAAATGTCGAAAAACGCTGTATGATTAAGAACATATTCGCATATTTGATGTGGTAAAATCAAGCAAAATTGGGTTCAAGCTTGTAAAAGCCAGAGTTAATGGCATGAAGAAGCCGCAAAACTTGGTATAAAATTTAAACGTTTTAACATTTTTATTTGGTGTTTTAAATACATAAAAAATTAAGCTTAATTTTTTCCCAAGAAATATTCATAACCTAACAATATAACCACAACATTGTGAGCTTTTTAAATACCCTTGTAGCCGTAGCTGCTGGTTTTTCGAAACCACTTAAGTACTTGTGTATTGACTTACACATTTTATTATTGAAAACAAAGTTATTACTGGCGTATTCGAGCAAAGCATGAGAAAGACAGTAACCACGAAAACACTGATCCTTTCACTGACATGGAATTATTTTCAGCTGACTTTATAAACTTCGTTACAGGTTAAGTGAAGCTATAAAAAAACGGCGAGATGAATCGTTATTGCCTAGCTTATTAGGAAGCTATTACCATATATCAATGACTGCAATGAACTTTGAGCCTGGATCCTCGTGTCAATCCAAAACTACTTAAGCGATGGTTTGAAAATGGGGAAAGTGAAGTTTTGTGAACGAGTTTTCTACCTATAGAAGCTTATGGTATCGGCACTCTAATATTGATAATATTATATAATATAATATTGTCAAATATCTCCCTTCCGCTTTTTTGCTCTTTCTTCAATGCTTTATAAAAAGTTTTACAGTGATCGGATTTAGTTCAAATATTTCGTTCGATAATCTGTTTCAATCTAGACGGCAACTTCATAATACCCCTGTCGTTGAAGCCCCCCTCCTTATTTGCGAAGAACTCAACAGCCACTTTTCACAAGCCTCTTTTGAGTTCTACTTTACACCAACAAGGGAATATGCGTTGGCAAGCTACTGCCTTGTGCATCTTTTTCTGGATATGCCATTGATTTGAAACATAATCAACAATAATTCTTTTTTACTCACATATATCGAACATTGTGCATGAAAAAGGTACTATCGGGGATTTCTTCATCGCTTTAATATAAAGAAAACCAAAGCCGAAAGTCGTCGTACTTTGGTGGAAGTTTATGGTGAACATGCTCTTGCTAAGCAAATGTGCCAAAAGTGCTATGCACACTTTAAAAAGAGGTGATTTTGTTTTGGAACATAAAGAGTGTCTTTGGCGGGCTAAAAAATTTGAAGAGCAAGAACTCGCAGTATTTCGCGATAAAGATTGTAGCCAAACACAAGAAGATATCCCGGAATCTTCAGGAGTCACTCAAGCAGTTATTTAAAAGCAGCCGGATACATTCTAATGCAAGAAAATTGAGTGTAATTCGAGTTGAAGCCTAGAAACGGGGAAACACGATTTTGCATGTCAGAAATGCTGTTTGAAAACAATAAAAAGAAGTCGGCATAGCAACGGACTATACGTGGCGATGAAAAATGGATCTATACCGACAACCGTAAACGCAAAAAATCATAGGTGAAATCTGGTTAAACAGTAAAATCAACGGCAAAGCCAAATAGCTATGACAAAAGAAATGCTCTACATATATTTGCTGGGATTAGAAAGGCGTGCTGTATTATGAGCTTCTAAAACCGAGTGAAACTACTAATGGGAAACGCTACCGACAACAATTTATCAAACGAAAAACGCGCGACTAGAGAAACAGCAATAATTTTCCATCCTGACCAAGCTCGGTCTCTCTAGTTAGAAAACAACGGCTGGGAAGTGATAACATTGTAACAAAAATTGGCTTTATCTTTTTCTTCTCTGCCAAGTAGACGCAGTTCTCTTGGGATAAATTCCTCAAACTGCCTCTAAGATGGGAAAATGTTACAGTTTCAGGTGACAATTGTTTGTATAAATAAGCGATTTCCGGATGTTAGATAAATATACTATAAGTCTAATAAAATTAACAGAAGAAGAATATTCGAAACAACCTTCTATAATAGAGCAAGAATAGAGGTAAATTGTTCCCTGGTAGACAGTTAAGTGGGAAACCAACTTGGATATAGGACAATCCTGACTATCGAAAATCATACGATTTTATAAAGTGAAATCTTCAAATATTATGACAAATACCTATCTATTATTATATAATCTGCCTGATGTTCGACGTAGCAGAATCAGCGGTCACTCTACTTAGAATATCTGCCTTCAGAAAAAAGCTCAAAGTTATTAAAAAAATACACAAAATGTTACAAATCTGTAACTTAGTAGAAGTTGCTAAGAGTACAAGAAAAGGGTAGATGTACTTTTTTCCATAGCCTCTTTTTGACACATCAAGCGTGAGTCTTGTCACACTGTCATGCTATTTTTGTTTGCCGTAGCTGAGAGTGTACACGAAGTCCATGGAGAGTCGATTCGGCGCGTTCGCAGCAACTCGGACTGAGGTATGGAACGTCTTGGTACATTTCTGGCTTAATGGATATGTAAACAAGCGAAATAGTCGCTTTTGGGGCGAGGAACAATCTGAAAATATTCAAAAGCTGCCATTTCATCCAGAAAAAACAACGGTTTGGTGTGGTTTATGGGCCGATGGCCGTAATCGCACCATGATAACCGACCATTTGATACCTGAAATTGAGGCTCACGATTTCGGTGACATTTGGTTTCAACAAAATGGCGCCACTTACCACACATCGCATCGATCAATGGATTTATTGAGAGAACACTTTGGCGAGCAGATAATTCCACGTTTTGGTCCGATCAAGTGGCTACCAAGATCGTGTGATACCACACCGTTATATGGGGATATGTAAAGTCTAAAGTCTATGCGGGCGGTCTTGCTTCGATCCAGGTCTCGGAGCAAAACATCAAGCGTGTCCCCAGTTACCAGTCGAAATGCTGGAACGCGTTATCGAAAATTGAGCTTAACGGAAGGAACATCTGAGGCGTAGCCGCGGCAAAAATTTTAAAGAGATATTTTTAAAAAAATAAATGCCAAAGAATGTTATTTGAATAATAATAAACATTCCCTATTAAATTTGAAGTTTTTGTGTTTATGTTTGAAAAAAGTAGGGAACGTCGAAATTAATCACCCCATATAATTCAATATCAGCTTTACAAGCATAAAAAGCACCATTCAAAAAATGAAACCTCAGTTGTCCTAAGATAATCTTATAAAACTATGAAATCATTACTCATTTTCGAAAATGAATCGAATAATCAATCAAATTTCAATGAATTCAACTTAGCATGAATGCACTGAAATATTATTTGTTTGCTTTACGACAATATTAATCTCTAGAAGGCATAATAAACGCGCTTAACATGCTAAAGCATAGACATTTTGCCGGGTGTTTTGGCGTAACGGTATCAAACCGATGGCACAAAGTGCAAATGTCAGGTTAGGCATTTTCAATTATGTTTGCTGAGTCTTGACAATGTCGACATCTCCTTTTGTATTTACTCAAATGCTCAGCAATGTGACCATGTCTATTCTGTGGGAATGTATCGTAATGAATAGACATATAAGTATGTATGTATGTATATCGTAGCAAATTGAAATTTATTAAACTTTGCTGTAGACTATGAAACTTTCGAAAGCAATAAAGCTAATGCATGCGCACATGACAATATGATACTTGTCGACATAAAAGAAAGTTATATGCATACATAGGCATACATACTGTAGATGGCTGGGCAATAAGTTAGTATACATATATTTGAAAAGTGAACTTTATAGTTGTTAAGGGGGGAAATAGGATGAGGTTAAGTTGTCAAAGTCAAAAAAACCGACTTTTGTATACTCTTGCAACATGTTGCTACAGAGTATAATGGTTTTGTTCACAGCGTTTGCATCAACTAAAACTAAAAGAGATAGATATAGGTTTATTTATGTAAATAAATGTTCAGAATGATGAGACGAGTTGAAATCCGGGTGACTGTCTGTCCGTGCATTCGTTCATCTATATGTCCAAGCTGTAACTTGAGTAAGAATTAAGATATCGTCATGAAACTTTTTACATGTGTTCCTTGATCAAAGGCATTAAATTTTCCAACTGGGATGGTGTCAAAATAGCGGAGTACTGTAATTCTTCAACATATCGCTGATCTGCGCCCACGCCCCGACGGAAAGGAAGGTATCTTTGGCGCAACAGTCGGCAATTTCAGCCTCCTCGAGGAAACATCCCCAAATTGTTTGAGGCTTATCGACTTCGCCGTGGCACGAAATATGGTTAGCTGTAGTACTAGATTCCAGCATAAGAAAATCCATCAAGCCACCTCGCTGTCACCGGTTCGAAAAACTACCAACCAGATCGATCATGTTGTGATAGACGGAAGACACGTCTCTAGTCTTTTAGATGTGCGTGCGCTCCGAAGTCCTAACATCGAATCGAACCATTATCTTCTTGCAGCCAAGATTCGCATCAGCCTCTGTGCAGCCAAAAACGCACGCCAACAAACACAAAAAAGGTTCGACGTCGAGAAGCTGCAAACACAACAGATAGCCGAACGATTTTCTACTCGACTTGCACTCCTGCACTCCTGCTCTCAACAACTCGGTATAAGGGAACTGTGGGACGGCATTTCAAGCTTCTTACGTACAGCTGCAACCGAAACCATTGGTTTTCGGAAAATGCAAAAGAACAGCTGGTACGACGAGGAGTGTCGTCTCGCAGCGGAGAGAAAACTGGCTGCCCACCTCGCAGCGTTACGATCGACCACAACACGTGCGGGATGGGATAGATACCGAGAGTTGAAGAGGGAAGCGAGACGCATTTGCAGACAGAAAAAGAAAGAGGCCGAAATGCGTGAGTATGAAGAGCTTGATAAGCTGGCCGACGGGGGTAATGCTCGAAAATCCTACGAAAAAATGCGGCGGCTCCCAAAGGTGATCTTGTGACTGATGACTAGAGCATACTAAAATTATGGAGGGAACACTCTCCAGCCTGCTGAATGGCAGTGAACGTACAACGCCAGGAGAAGGCGAACCCGATTCTCCAATCGATGACGATGGAGCAGACGTTCCATTGCCCGACCATGAAGAAGTTCGAATAGCAATTACCCGCCTGAAGAACAACAAAGCGGCGGGAGCCGATGGATTGCCGGCCGAGCTATTCAAACACGGCGGCGAAGAACTGATAAGTAGCATGCATCAGCTTCTTTGTAGAATATGGTCGGACGAAAGCATGCCCAACGATTGGAATTTAAGTGTGCTCTGCCCAATCCACAAAAAGGGAGACCCCACAATCTGCGCCAACTACCGTGGGATAAGCTTCCTTTACATCGCATATAAGGTTTTATCGAGCGTACTGTGTGAAAGATTAAGGTCCATCGTCAACAAACTGATTGGACCTTATCAGTGTGGCGTTAGACCTGGAAAATCTACAACTGACCAGATATTCACCATGCGCCAAATCTTGGAAAAGACCCGTGAAAAGAGAATCGACACACACCACCTCTTCGTCAATTTCAAAGCTGCTTTTGACAGCACGAAAAGGAGCTGCTTTTATGCCGCGATGTCTGAATTTGGTATCCCCGCGAAACTAATACGGCTGTGTAAACTGAAGTTGAGCAACATCAACAGCTCCGTCAGGATCGGTAAGGACCTCTCCGAGCCGTTCGATACCAAACGAGGTTTCAGACAAGGCAACTCCCTATCGTGCGACTTCTTCAATCTGCTGCTGGAGAAAATAATTCGAGCTGCAGAACTTAATCGAAAGGGTACACTCTGATGATATTGACATCATCGGCTTCAACACTCGCGCCGTTAGTTCGGCTTTCTCCAGACTGGACAAGGAAGCAAAGCAAATGGGTCTGGTAGTGAACGAGGGCAAGACGAAATATCTTCTGTCATCAAACAAACAGTCCTCACTGTTGACAGTCATAGCTTTGAAGTCGTAGATACATAATTTCGTCTATTTTGGACCACCAACAATGTCAGCCTGGAAATCCAACGCAGGATAACTCTTGCCAACAGGTGCTACTTCGGACTGAGTAGGCAATTGAGAAGTAAAGTCCTCTCTCGACGAACAAAAACCAAACTCTATAAGTCACTCATAAATCCCGCCCTGCTATATGGTGCAGAGGCTTGGACGATGACAACAACTGATGAGTCGACGTTGCGATTTTTTGAGAGAAAAGTTCGCATTCGATGGAACGATGAGCTGTATGAGATATATGACGACATTGACATAGTTCAGCGAATTAAAAGACCGCGGCTACGCTGGCTAGGTCATGCTGTCCGAATGGACGAAAACACTCCAGCACTGAAAGTATTCGACGCAATACCCGCCGGGGGAAGCAGAGGAAGAGGAAGATCTCCACTCCGTTGGAAGGACCAGGTGGAGAAGGACCTGGCTTCGCTTGGAATATCCAATTGGCGCCACGTAGCGAAAAGAAGAAACGACTGGCGCGCTGTTGTTAACTCGGCTATAATCGCGTAAGCGGTGTCTACGCCAATAAAGAAGAAGTGTCAAAATTGAACAATGGGCGTGGCGCCACCCAGCTTTACGTGACATATCATTATCTTAAATTTTAACCAAATTTGGCACATTCCCGTGTCACTGTACGCAAATGGTCCAAATCGGACTACAACTACGCCTACTTCCCATGTAATACAACTTTTAATTGCATCTGATTCTATCACTTTCCAGTATACAACTCAAGCATCGATGAATATGTCGCGATGAAACTGAACAAAGGGGGTATTTAAGATGTTATATAATGACCATATATTGCCAAAATCGGTATAAAATTGGTCAAGACCCCATATTCTATATATTGAACCCAGTGCGTATGATTAACATTCATCGATCAATGTCTAAGACATATAAATAATTAAAATTCGAAGAGAATTCTTTCCTGATAATTTGGTATATCGATTTGTCACAAATGGTTTGAATCAAGTCAGTACTTCTCTTAACCCCCCGTAAATCTAAGAAAAAGGTGTTCGAATTTCTGGCTGATTTCATATATCTAATAGAAAGTAGAAACAATTTCAACCTCATTTCATTGCAGATGAAACCTGCGGCTTCCACAACGTACGAGTCCAAATATAAAATATATATATTGAAAATATGAATTTTATACATATGTAAATATGTATAAATATTACCAAAATTTCATTAACCTCTATATATTTCTTCTATACCAAGTACAAAAAAATTTATTTAAAAAAAATCGTGAACTTCACTGAGAAAACGCTGTACTTATTACGTATTTTATCCCTCCTTAAGAGAAACATTCTTAAAATTTGTAGGCACAAGTTTAGTATTAATTTCTTCATGTAACATATTTTTAAAAATATATTGTAGATATGTATGTATTGAATGCATATTTTCGTATTTCCGCTTTTTCTTGTGTTCGTTCCGGGCGCTCTTTGTTCGCATTAATTTTATATTGAAAACTTAAATGAAATTCCCGTAATTTACTTGTTAAGTTACAATTAATTTATTGAAATCCAATGCGTGCTCGTAAATGTGGCGTATAAAAAACTCATTGTAAATCACTGCGAGGCACTCGACAATATTCGCTTATGAATAATCCTTAACGCATTAATTCGTCGCGTGCAATTGTTGAGCGCGCTTTTAACGCGAACATTTTGGATATACGTGCGAATGTGAATATATTACCATAGGGTAATCAATAAAAAAATTTAAACTGTTTCCTACACTTAGCAACTCAAATTTGGTAATCATTAAATGGATGTAACTACTCTTCTTGTAATTATAATGTTTGTCATAATTTTGCGTAGATTTTGCATTTTTCTAAGAGTTTAGTAAAGCCCAAAGACTCAACTTAAAGGACATACTTGTAAAATGGTTCATAAAAGACAAAAATGTTTCCTATGTTAATTAAATGAAAAATAAAAATACAAATTTCGGTTTCTTAGAGTTGAGTAATAGTAAAGTTTTTATATTAAACAGAAATATTTGAAAGAGTAAAAGTCCAAAAAAGTTTAAAATTTTCTTGACACACCCTAATAAATATATAGATTGCATATACCATCTTTTTTTTACAAATTTGGGGTTTGCTTACATTATATTAAATCGTTAGTGTGTCAAATTATAATTAACTGATAATTAAAAATATGCCGAAAAGGAAATGCTTCGAGAGTAAAATTCTTCGTTAAAAAATGCATCGGTATTAAAAAACTCGGCTATAACCGTGTAAGCGGCTACGCCAATAACGAACAGGAATTTTAAAAAACAATTGAAGTGTAAATCGGTATAAATATGGGGCAATAGGTGTGACACCGTCCATTTTTAGATGAAATCCCATATCTCAGCTACTACACGACCAATATAAACCAGATCATCAGCAGCCACGAAGCATACATTACAACACAATTTTTAATTTCATCTGCTTCTTTTACTTGGCAATAGAGGAAACAATGATCAACAAAGGTATTGAAATAAAAAATATACACAAATAGTATTCAAGGTGTGGTGCTTCTCATCGAAAATTTTTTGAAATCATAACTCATAACTTATCAAACTTGCTAATATCGAATATGCCTTTGAATCACTTTTTACTGAAAATATTGGTTTATCTGCGAGATACCTTAATGAACTTCAGAGCCTTTTTTCGATAATTTTGTGCTCTGGTGCCAAATTTGCATAAAACGGGTTAATACTTTCTCTAGCCTCCAAATACCTAATATAAGGATTTCCAAAAGCCGGTTGCGTTTATGTTGTATATGTATCGATACATATGTGGTAAGGTGGATGGATCCATGTGTACAAGTTCACCCAAGTGAGGAAAGTTCTCCGAATGCCATTCACGAGCTAAAGTGCGAAGGCGAATCATCCCTATCCAGAGATATAAACTAGGTTTGGGACCCGCTACGAAAAAAAGCTCCCACAAATAAAAAGGGTGCAACAGCCTCGGATGAGAGATACCCCTTTTGATGACGACCAATGCAAACTTAATAAGGAAAAGCGAAGCAAATGGGTCTGGCAGTGAACGAGGGCAAGACGAAATATCTTTTGTCATCAAACAAACAGTCATGGCACATCCGACTTGGCTCCCACGACACTGTTCGAAGTCATTTATAATTTTCGTCCATCAAGGAACGAGTATTAACACAACAATGTCAGTCTTGAAATCCAACTCAGAATAACTCTTGCCAACTGGTGCTACTTGGGACTGAGTAGGCAATTGAGAAATACTAAAGAGGTGCTCTCTCGACGAACAAAAACCAAATTCTACAAGTCACTCATCTTCCCCGTCCTGCCATACATATGGTGCAGAGGCATGAATGAAGACATCTGATGAGTCGTCGGCTATAACCTCGCAAGCGGTGTCTACACCAGAGAAGAAGATATGGTAAGGTAAAATATTCATATCCATAAATTCAGAAAATTTCTATTTATGGAAATATTATGTCTAATGCTAAAAATGTATAAAATTTTTTCAATATTTCCTCAAGCCTCCATATATATGTATATACATATGCACCTTAAGGATAATATATTTGCGGCAGACTTTTTACCATATAAGTACATATGTCGGTTAGTAAATTGTTAGCTATCTTTATGAAACTCAGAGAGCATCTTTTTCTGGCAATAGTATGATATGATACCAAACACGGACAAAGCCATGCCAATACTACTCCAACCACCATATAACTAACATACAAATTTCGAACTTCCGGTTGGCTGTATACCGCATATATTGGTCAATGTGTAAGATATCTAAGCGAAATTAAGTGAGCATTTTATTTTGCGTACACCATAACTTGGAGGTGAAAATAGGTGAAATTAGCCCGCGAATTACACTAACCCCAATATATCACATTTAATTATTTAAGAGAAATGAGTTCATTACTCCGAACATTGACATCAATCCTAAGCTTCGTTACTTAGTAAAGCTGCTGTTTTCTGATGCCCTAAATAATCTACAATAATACCAAAAGCCAATGAAGATGACTTTACAATGAGCTTAACGTGACAGATGGTGTACCAGATAAATCTAATTCAGTAACAATGTTAAAACGCATAAACAAAAAGCTCACACAAAATTTTATATCAAACTCACATCAATTATTACTAATATTAAATATTATATGTTTCTCTACAATATTAGCTATACTTATGTACGTATGTATTACATACTCACTGTTCACTAAAAAAATGCCTTTATCTTCCTTAAATAATCGCGTTTCAAAAATGTTTTAAATGGCTTATGCTATTCAAAAGGGATTACCACACGACCGGTTGCATGGAAGTGAATATATTTCCAACAAGGATGTGACGTTACGTTATAATAAAATGCTTGGCAAAGGAAATTTTTAGATTAAAGCTATGTAAATTCGAGCATATGAGAGCGCACTCGTGTAGCCAGCTAGCACGAATGTTGAGAAAATCTACTCGAATGTCGATTTAGTTATAATTTATGCGTAAACATGTGCCAGAGCTAACTCATATCATACGGTATTCAAATCACGGTTTATACTTTCACTAAAATATTGCTGGGATGTAAAAGCAGCTCAAGTGACAGTGGCTAAAAATGTGAGCGCAGCAAGTTTTTTAGTTGAGACGGCAGGATATTAAGAAAAGTTTGTAAAATATTCATACAACTCAACTCATGAGCGACAAATGATGTGATTCACATACCCAAGTATGTAGTATGTTGTGTGGGTATGTAAATTATAAACCTTCGGATAAAAATAGGAGTCAGATTCGCGCTGAAACGTTTGTATGTGCTCATAATTGAAAGGTGCCTTAGATGTCAGAATGCACAAGCTCACGTTTTGCACGTGCACCGAGCGGAAGAGGAAACAGAGGTTTACGAACAAGTGCAAAAAAGGTTTCACAAATATGTTGCGCAGAGTTCAGGTTTCAAGTTCAAATGTAAATTCAAAGTAAGAAGTTGTTTAAGCTGTTAGTCTGGGTAGGCAAGCGGTATCTTATAGTTATTAGTGAGTCCTAAACGAGAATGGCAAATATTCGAGTATATTTCTGCCATGGAGGATATTCAAATAAATCAACCATCCCATTGAAGGTGCCTCAAAACTACTCTTGTAAATTTGAACGGAAAAGAAACTTTGCTATTCATCTAGTCAGTTGTTAACTTACAAAATGACAACAATCTATTTATACTTGATATTTTATAGAATTATGAGTAGCTTGTACCATAGCAGATATTTGATCTTGAGGAATTAATGTTTATAATGTTTTACTGTAATGTTTTATAAAAATGAAGTTTTTCGCAAATAGTCCGGCAGTTGGAAGGTTCATATGCAAGGGATCAAAAATAGTTTTTAGGGTAAATAAAATTGAGATGTTGGTAACACAATCCACTATATTTTCTCTTTTATTTTAAATATTCTCGGTAGCGGAGATGGAAAGTCGAATCATTGTAATGATCTTTTAATCTGTACATAATGCTGAATTCAACATTTTAAGATCCAGGCTTGAACCCATACATATATCTCATTCCAATTGACCGTAAAACAGCCTTTAGCCAAGAAGAGACTTTTTTAATATATTAGGAGCTGCGTTTGAGACGTTAGAGAAACGCCCTCAACCCTTTACCCTCTTTTAACTAACTCTTAAAAATATTTTCAATATGTCTTCCCAAAAATCAATTAATGATTATGAAATGCTTTGTCAGCAATACTCCATTTAAGTGGAAGGAAACATGATCAGAAAGCCAACAGTGAAGAAGCTGGCAGGAATTGGCAATCTTTCTAGAAATCTTTATTATTATATTTGTACATTTACTTATAGTAAAGTACTTGTAGAACCCCCAGGGGTAATCTAGTGACTGTTGACTAGAGCATACTAAAATTATGGAGGGAACACTTCTCCAGCTTGCTGAATAGCAGTGAAAGCATAACACGAATAGATGGTGGACACGATTCTCCAATAAATGACGATGGAGGGGACGTTCCATTGCCCGACCATGAAGAAATTCGAATAGCAATTACCCGCCTGAAGAACAACAAAGCGGCGGGGCTGATATATTGCCGGCCGAGCTATTCAAATACGGCAGCGAAGAACTGATAAGGAGCATGCATCAGTTTCTTTGAAGAATATGGTCGAACGAAATCATGCCCGACGATTGGAATTTAAGTGTGCTCTGCTCAATCCCCAAATAGGGGGATCCCACAATCTGCGCCAACTATCGTGGGATTAGCCTTCTCAACATCGCATATAAGGTCATATCAAGCGTATTGTGAGAAAGATTACAGCCCATCGTCAAACTGATTGGACCTTATCAGTGTGGCTTACGACTAGACAAATCAACAACCGACCAGATATTCACCATGCGGTAAATCTTAGCAAAGACCAATGAAAAGAGAATCGACACACACCACATATTCCTCGATTTCAAAGCTGCTTTTTACAGCATAAAGTAAAAGAGCTGCCTTTATGCCGAGATGTCTGAATTTGGTATCCCCGCGAAACTAATACGTCTGTGTAAACTGACGTTGAGCAATATCAAAAGCTCTGTAAAGATCGGGCCCTTCGATACCAAACGAGGCTTCAGACAAGCCGACTCCCTACCGGGCGACTTTCTTAATCTACTGCTGGATAAAATAATTCGAGCCGCAGAGCTGAATCGAGAAGGCACAATATTTTATAAGAGTATACAGCTACTAGCGTACTCCGATGATATTGATATCATTAGCCTCAGCACCTGCGTCGTTAGTTTTGCTTTCTCCAGAATGGATAAGAACTAAATGGGTCTAGTGGTGAACGAAAGACGAAATATCTCCTGTCATCGAACAAACAGTCGTCGACTTGTCTTCCACGTCACTGTTGACAGTTATAACTTCCAAGTCGTAGATAATTTTGTCTAACTTAGAACCAGTAATATTATTCGTTGTTCCGTTCCGGTAATTTTGATGAAGCACAATCTAAAATGCCAATTGTCGAAAATATCGATAAAATAATTGGAATAGCCGAGTCCTACCGTCTTATGAGTACTGTTTCGATTTTTCAGGAGCCAAACAAATATCCATTTAAATAAAGCTGAATACAAAAAGAAACTCGATGAATAGCTGCCCCAGGGGTTAAGAAAAAAACCTGATGGAAATCCACCGAATTTTGATGTGCGAAAAATTTGAACCATTTTTGAAGCGATTGGTTACTGGTGAAGAGAAGTGGGTCACTTATAACAACGTAAAATAAAACCGCACGTGTTTGAATCACTGTGATCCCGCGGAAACGTTGGCCAAGCCAGAATTGACGGTTAGGGCGGTTTTGCTGCGGTTTTAGAGGGAATTGTGAACTATGACCTGCTTTCTTACAGCCAAACTCTTAATTTGGACTTAAAATGTAAACGGTTGAATCGTAAGAAGGAAGCAATCGCGCAGAAGATACAGGCCTTGGCCAATAGGATAGGAATTGCGTGCCATCAAGACAGCACCAGGCAACATGGGTCGGTAATTGCTCGCCAAATGCTCTAAAAGCTTGTTGAGAGGTGCTATACATCCAGCTTTTGTCCGTACTTGACACCAACCGACGTACCTGGTTTTGTCTATTGCAAATGATTTTGCAAGTGCCAAATTCACCTCAAGGGATGCTTATGAAAATTGTTTTTTCGTTTCTGAATTTTGTGCATTTTTGACCTTAAACGGATAATTTTAATCATGCTAAATGAAGCCTCTAATTTAATGCAAAAATAACGCATTTCTTTCGACTAAATCTATTTTAAAACCCGACTTTATGTCAGGATCTAAAATTGAATTTCATTGATAAAGAGCCTAAAGCCGCCATTTTGACTAGTAAATTTGATGATGTGGTCTGTGCGTGGAACCATAAGAAAAAAAGAGTTCGAAAATGCTTAATGACTGCAAATATCTATGCATTTTAATTAAGTCTTACCTACAATTCAAATCTCCGCACAAATGTTGATGACCTCTCAAAATTTTTTGTATTGCACCACCAAATCACTGCACAAATTTTATCATCATCATTATAAAAGCCTTATGAAGCCATGCTTTGGTTTAACGTTTTTGTAGTCGAAATATTAAACAGAAACCAAAAGTTTATATTTCGTCAGAGAAAATAATTAAATTGCCGTGTGACACGCCTCTTGTCTAATGTCGTCACTTCGATTGACAGAGTGTGTGCCGCAAGCAGCAGTCAAACCATATTGCCTACAACCTGAAGGCCTTTACGCCTTTGCAATATAATTACAGAATAGAGGACGAAAGTTTTTAAAGCATATACGTCAATATATGCACACACACACACACCACCCCACACATACATAAGAGAGAGTATGTGTGCTCGCAAACATTCGCAAGCCGCTACATTTGCATGGAAGTGGCAAAAAGCGGCGATGAGGGGATCGTAGAAAAGTGCCAACAGCAGCAACAGTTGAGTAGCAGCACACAGCCACAAGTGCGCGTATGTACCCATGACGTAAGTGCGGAGAGGAGCGGGGTAAGAGATCCAAACCTTAAACACAAAGTTAAGCAATTTGGCACAAACTTAGCCAACAACTTACTTACTCGAGTGATGAAATTGTTTCGTTACACAATGTGGAGGGACATAAGCAAAGAAAAAATCACAACAAAAACAAAGAAAGCAAAACCTTGTACTATAATAATAGTAAAAAAAAAGTGGCGAAAAAGAGTTTGCTGTCAGCACACTTTATCAAGTTGGGCTCAAGCTTTGTGGCGACTGTTGCTGTCACTTCAACTCAATGTTGCTGCTGCACTTTAATATAATTGACATATTATTATTGTTGTTGTTGTCGTCGTCATAGTTGTTGTTGTGGTACTTATTGCTGTTTCGCCGTCGTTGACAGCCCAGCAACGCAAGTTTAATTCATCAAATGCCTAGCAGGATTGACAGGACTATATACTCGCACACACACGACGAAAACCAGTCAAAGCCACCGATTGAGAGTGAGAGTGGAAAACTTATCGTACAAACAACCAAGCAGCAGGCACTTGAGCGCATAAGTGTAAGTGTGCTCTCCAATGTGCAATAAAAGTATAGGTAAGCTTACTTGTAAGTGGACCTAAGTGGGTATGAGTGCAAAGTTGTCTATATGTGTGTTTGTGTGAATGTGTCTGCTGCTGTCCTGTTTGCTCCGTTAATCGCTTGTACAAGTTTGAATCACTGTCACGTAAAATTGTATACACGTTCACTAATTTTTTTGATAGCTTTAAACATCATTAATATGTCGTTACGCATAAGCGCTTATATAGTGGGTCCATGAGGTCTTCTGGCGTGCATACATACTCATATATGGGTTTGAGACTGCATATGTGGGGTTGCTGACAAATTTGTTAACTAAGTGCTACTTGCATAATTTGGACAGGTATTAAAATGTAATAAAATTTTATGCTCTCTTCTTATGACATGCAAACTTGCATATACGAGGGTGGTCCGATGACTTAGCTTCACCACCCGACATCAGAAAATAATTATCAGTAATCAGTACTACAGGAGTACAGGGTTTGTCCGGAAAGTAATAGGACTGAATCGATTAAAAAAATTTATTAAACCAAACGTTACAATTCTTTAAAAACTTTCAAAATAGGCTCCTTCTGCGTCGATACAGTGTTACCAGCGCGATTTTCAAGTATTGAAGGCGTCACGGAAGGCATTCTTCGGAATAACCTTGAGAACCGAGGTGCAGGAAACAAAAAAGGGCCACATCTGGGCTGTAGGGCGATTGCAGAAGCGTTGGGATGCCGGCCTTAGTTAGGTAGCTGTTCACAAGAAAGGCGCTGTGAGCCGGGGCGTTGTCGTGGTGCAACTTCCAATCGACTGCGATGTCTTGTCGGACCCGATTGACCCTTCGTTTGAATCTCTTAAGGACTTCCACGTAAAACTTAGCGTTGACGGTTTGTCCAGAAGAAACAAACTCATGGTGGACGATGCCTTTGATGTCAAAAAAGACAATGAGCATCGTTTTCACTTTGGATTTGTTCATTCTTCTCTTTTTCATCAGCAACCTTCCAGCGGGATATGGTAGACATTGGTAAGCGAGCAAGGTAAACGATGCAGCATGATTGTATCGCTTACTCCGACCGATGAAAATTAACACGGCTGATGCTCTCATCGAAACACACCACTTCTTGCTAAATCAACATCTGAGTATGCCTGCTTGATCATATCAAACGTCTGTCGCAGATTTGCCGAGTTTCACACGGAGTTTAATCGCGTATCTCTGCTCTAACGAACGCTGCATTTTCGGCTTGCAGCAATCACAGAAACACGTCGCGCAAAATTTTTGTCCTGACCCTCCAGGTGCTCGGAGACAACTGACCAGCCGCTCGTTCGTTAGCTAGGACGGCCCTCTGCCGAATCCAGTCAGTGCGCGCACACTCCGAGGTACAGTCGAAAATCACTCCTATTACTTTCCAGACATACTCTGAAAAGATTCCAGTAAAAATTTCAGCCGAGTCGGACTTGTAGTGTATTTTTGACCACGTGGAGAAGAGCTTGAGTCGGTGGAATTTAGTAAAAGTGTGTCGACGAAAAATGGAACCACTGGTAAACTTCAGAGGTTAACGAACAGCCGAAACAATGGACTTCACGGTCGAACATGCTCTGAAGAAGGCGAAGTCTGTCCTCCGTCCCCACGTCAGTCGAACCATCCAGCCAAGGACTGTCAACTAAGCATCATTTCTCCATATAACATCAACGAGAAGACATACCGGAAAGCTTTTGACCACCATATTCTGAGATTCAAAAGTATGATGCATTTAAGAAGAACTGAACGATAATAGGCCTTTATTATACCGTCTTTTTGGGCTTGATACGCAACAGAACTGCAGAAAAAACGGTTATATGTGACGAAGAAAAAGTCGACGACATTAAAATCGGGTCACACCTTCTTCGTTGCCACGATAGAAATGGTGCAACTAGACTACGCGTTAACGACTCCTTCAACGTATTCTGACAAATTTTAGCTGAATGAATTCTGGAACTCGGGCGAATGAAATTGGAGTATCACTGGGTCAAGTGTATCGTGCAGAAAGGAAATTATGTTGAAAAATAAAACTTAATTTTTCAAAATTTTCGTTTTCCTTTCGTATGCTAAATAATTATTTAACAACCCTCGTACTTAAACAGCTTACTACAGGTATTTACACGACCCACTTTTAAAGTCCCAATTCACCGACATATTAAAAATTTACTTACAAATTCGTGCGGCGAGAGGGAAAGTATACATATGTATATTTTCACATACATATACACATGTGCATACTGTACGTGTGTGAGTGACAGAATTAATGTCGCATCATAAAATCATCAACAAGGTAAGCGACGAGGCAACAAAGGCATTGACAAATAACAATAAAAGGTACTTAGGCACACCATAAAATAACTTCAAGGTGGAGCATAATAAAATGTTGGTATGTGGCATGCACCGGCTGCTGCAAATTCCTGCTTTGCCACAAAAGTGAACTTCAAAATAACAAATGCGAAATTTCACACGTTACGCGCCCCAGCCGACTATGCTTTTATCAGCCGCTCGAGTGTATGTGCAAAGGAGCGACTTTCACTTACGCCCGTGCCGAAGTGAGTTGGGGGCATAAGATAAGCTGGTTTGGGGTAAAATTTCACTTGTTGAAGTGGGCAAACGAGACGTGGAACTTTTTAAGTTGGTTTTTCCACAGAAAAAAAAATGACTTACTTTGTAAGCTGTGAAATGAGAGTGAAAGTGAAGAGCATTTAAATATTTTTTGTTTGCCCAACCACAAGTATTCTCGACAGGTTAGGTAGTTTAGAGTAAAGAAATCACTCATGTCAGTTTAAACAACCTTTATGGTATTATTTAATAGACGGATTAAAGGCTAGAGAAAAGTATGTGTATAAGTAACTTGTTCCACGACTATAATCTATACTAACATATGCAACCATTTCAAAAGTCTTGAAATTCGTTTTGGAATAACAAGTTTACGAAGTAAATATCATTTTTCAGGGCATTGTGAACCTGAATAAACTTTAAGAAGCCATTACGAGCTCAAGGAGGATGGAGTCACGTGTAGAAGTTCACACAAGTGAGTAAACTTCTCTGATTGCCATTCACTTGGGAGTGGCCAGAAACGATTCTTTTGCATATGGCTGAAACAGTTCACGACTTCCGGTCCAAGACCAGGTATCCTCTGGGTAGCCAAAGAACATCTGTTTGAAGGCAAACTAAAGTGAGAAGGCGAAACATCTTCCCCATAGGGTTGTGTGCTAAGTTTGGGACCCTTCACGTAAAAAACGCCCCCAATGAAAAAGCACAAACAGTCTTGGATGAGAGACTCCCTATTTGATGACGGCCATGGCAAACGCCTCATTAAAAATCACATGTCTAAAAATAATCTTTGCATAATTATCTTTAGAATTTGAAATAGTATTTAAATAGGTCCGTTATAGTTGGAGTTTTCCGATCCACATTTTTTTAATCGGATAAGGTATTCTTAAGTTCTTTATCTCTAGTTATACTTTCAAACAATAAGTTTATAGCCACTGTACTTTCGTTCAGGTTTAGTATGATCTTGTGGTTTATTAATTATCTTACTCTAGAAGATTCAATATACTATGGGAAACCCTGAAACCTCTGATAAGCTCTATCTCAAAAGAAACTGTAGCATGCATTCCATATCGCAATTGCGAGTTAAGATCTGAAAATGGAATTTTGGATTTTAAAAGATATTATAATTGTTTGTACTGACAACTTAATGTCAATTAATCGAAAGGTGTCAATTAAGGTGTCAGCCCTTGCATAATTTTGTTCATTGCATTGCAGTGATTTGAGTTTTTCCAAAAATAATAGTATGGTTTTCCAAAGATCAAATGTTTGCCTAAAGCAAATTGAATCTTTAGGACAAATTGAAAACGAAAGATTTATATGAAGAGATGTATGGTAATGCAAAACAGTTTATGGCCTCATTGAAACAATCAAAGACTAGTGCTTAAAGTTGATATAGTGAAACTTCAAGCGCCAATGCGGAAGGAGACTCAGGACAAAAGGAAAACGTAGCATAATATAATTGACGGAAATGGATAAAAAGAACTTCAAGAAGGAATGTGGAAATATCCGTGACGCCTTCAATGCTCGGAAATCGCGCTGGCAACATTGTATCGACGCAGAAGGAGCCTATTTTTAAAGTTTTTAAAAATTGTAACGATTGGTTCAATTAATTTTTTTAAATCGGCTCAGTCCTATTACTTTCCGGAGAAAGCCTGTATCGTTCTGTATATGAATGATTTTGGAGCAATTAAATTGGTTTTGGCCCATGAAGCCGTCGAACCACTCTTTCATTTTGTTTTAGAAATATTTTCTAAGTGAAGTTTGAAGTTTCCAATTAATTCCACAACACTTAACCGCTACTACCTATAAGTTTGCATAATTTAGTAACTTTCAAAACAAAGCGTCATATCGAGGGTCAAGGTGAGATTAATGGTAAAAGGTACTTCAATTTCAGAAAGACAAACAACTGTGCAAAGTCTCTGCACTTGATGAGAGGTGACAAAATAAAGCTGACAAACAAACGCTCGAAGGTCATAAACGCCAGAGGTAAACTGGTTGTATATGCAGGGATACGGATACATAGAGTAAATAATCTCTTGGAAGTAGCTGACAAAATGTTTTCAGAATGCCCAAAAATATAAAAGGTATCTATCTATAGTGGAATTTCAATATCCACCTATGCAGAAATGACCATATTTTTGTCACATACAACAAACCTAATCGCACACACGTCCTACGCGCGTCAACACTGCCAGGCATTAGCAACACCGGCAGTCGGTGTATTGACGAAAAAGGACAGTAGAAATTGAAATCTCGAAAAGTCGACCCAAGCGCCTTATGTGGCTGCTTAGAGCAATTTGGCAGCTGCCAGCAAAAGCACCGAGAATGGAAAGAGATAAGCAAAACGAAAGCAGCATTAAGCGGCAAACTGTTGTTATGTGACAAGCGCATCCATTTGTCGCTTACATTCGTGTTGTTGTTGCTTATACTGATGTTGTTGCTGCTGCTGTTGGTGTTGGCGTGGACACTTTCAGTGTTGGAGGTTTTGGGCGACCTCGTGAGCACTTTGGTGACAGTAGCGCGCAAGCGAAATGGTCCAAAGTAAATAGCCGCAAGGCAACAGAAGCAGAGGCGTTGAACATCAAAGGTCGTGTTGGTGCCTTTGTTGGCCGCCAAAACTGTGCTGCGCGTGCTTTTGCTTGGTGGCGGTCTTTGCAGCCGTGGGGATGGTTGCGAACGTCACACTTTGAATAACGGAACAAAACAGTTGGGTTGACAGCGCCGCTCAATTGTGACTCAAATGAGTTATGATGGGACTTGTGGGAGTTAGTCACAGAGCGAGAGTATGCGCTTAAGTGCCATAATAACATTAACAATAAATATAAGTACACACGTAGATGTGCACACACACATACACATGTATACATATAGTATGTATGGGTGGTTGTTAGTTAAGGAGCAACTTTGCTTTGGCCATCAGTAAGTGGTCAGCTTGATAAATTTTCAACAATATATTTTTAGTCTGTGCACGGCTTCAATAGAGTAACAAAATATATAAATCTTACTCGCCACGCTATATCAACGCTTAATAAATGAAGTAACCACAATAGCGTACAAATTGCTGGATAAGAGAGATAGAGAGAAGCTGCGAATATTGTTGAAGACTTATTTCAGCTTATTTAATTTATTACTATCATTTTTCATGTATTGCTGCTTAGCTGTTCGTAACAACATAAGGCAATTTAAACTTTTCTGAAAAATATCGTTAATTTTTTAAACAAAAACTTTATCAACTGGCCTGGTCAATTTACAAAGTGATATGAATAATCGATCATATTTCATGCCAAATACAAGATAAATCAAATTAATTTTAGCTATTTTACTAGCCAAAAAGTCAAAAGTTGAATTCAGAGGAAAGAAATTTTTTGTTGTTTAAGAAATAAACAAAAATGATGCAAATTTACAGAATTTAAAATTTCAGTTTTAAAAATGTTGGATGCTCTTGATTCTGTATCCAATCTCCAGGAGGACTCCCGAAGAAAGATATCGGCCGATGAAGAAGATTTTGCTGCTTAAGGGGTTACATGGGTTTACGGGTTTCAAAAAATCGAAAAATTTTTAGTGTCTTATTAAATTCTATTACATCTCTAGAATATTGTCCTAAATTTTAAAGTTCATCCGAGTAATAGTTTCGGAGAAACAGCCTTGAGAACTTGTGTGCTCGAGGCTAGAGCTAGGCGCCGAGAACTACTAAACCGATCTTCATGAAATTTTACACAGGTCTTTGAGATACAATTCTTTAAGACTTGGACGAAGGAAATTTTAATATTTTTGTAAAAATGTCTGCCATAAATACAAATTTTGTTTTTTTTTTCTTTCGTCTAAGTTCAAAGTAAAGGTTTTAACTAAACGTATTTTTTCACTTAAGATGATCCTGTAAGGAATTTCCTGCCAACTCGGGCGCATCTTTTTCCGAGTGTTCCGCGTCACAATGGCCGAGTTTAAAATATATTTTCCAAAAAATTTCAAAAATTGTTTGTTAATAGTGTATGTTTTTAACAATAAAAAAATCTAATAAAATAATTAATTTTTTATATGAGAAAAAAATTTAAAAAAATTGCTGTTTTTTGCTCGACGAAACCTACATGGCTCCTTAAAATTATCTCAACAGTGAAATCCACAAAATCAAAAAAATATTAGTAAATGTCTCTCGGAGAAATTTTGCTTACCGACTCTGCAAACAGCGTTGCGAGAAATACTCAAGACATATTTTACACATTGACTGCCAAGAATTTTTGACGAAATCCTTCGCAGGGTGCCACAAATTATTTGTTGAATCGATATTAATCTCATATTTTATATCATTAAAACTGCACAAATCGTCATAGCGTCAGGGAAACAAGATTCCATATTTAAAAACACACTGCTTCGAGTCTTAAGATTACAAAAACGCGATGTGTTTGGTGGGATTGGCTTAATTCAGAGCAGTATTGTCCGTCCAATCGTCTGAAGAAAGCAATTGCTCAAAAGAAAAGAATTTTTTTCATCAGGATTTTTTAGGCCGCAAACATGGATATTATAAAAGATAAAGGTATAGATTATTACACGAGTAAGATTCACGAATGAATTGTAATCTGAATAACAACGAAATTTTTCGCCATTAATTTTTAAATACTCTTCAGTCTTTGAATTTGTCTTAAATCTTTTGGCTTACATCTTTATTAAAAATAGTGATAGAATTTAAAGATGCACTTTTCTAGCTTTGTCTAGCGACGTGTCACTCTCACAGTTACCCTATGCTCTGAATGTAACAAATACTTTATTACTCCAAATTTTCAAAAATGATATTTAGAAACTCCAATTCGGGCAAAAATTCCTAAAAATTGTGTCCAAAGTATACAAGATATAGGCGAAAATGGTGATATTTTTCTATATTTTAAAAAGATGTCCTAAATTGAATCAATTCAAAAACGTAGGAATTTTGGATTTCAGAATTTCGTGGCTTCTGAAATTTTATATACTTAATATCGAAGATATTTTGTAAAAACTCTTTTGTTCAAACCACCTCATGAAACTTGGAGGTGGTAGAAAAGGGACGATTAACAGAAAATATCTTCAAAAGAGGGCGCCCGCAGTTGTATGCTTCGCATAGAATGTTGGCATCAGACCTCTGCAACAGCTGAAAACTGAAGCTGAATTTTGATTGAGCTTGAAGGCGATAATTGAATGAGTTCGAATGGGATAATTTTATTTTTTTTTTTTGTGGCAATGTAATTCGTATTCGAAAATTGGTCAAATGACACTAAAGACTTACAATGCTTAAATATTTATACTACCATCGACCACTTCGGTGCGTTCTGTTTTACAATTCGGTCATTATCTAGATTGAAAGAGGGCAGAAATAAGAGACTTTAATGTATCCAGCATTTGATCGAGATTTGGGGAAAATTAGAACAAATATTACAATAGCATTAACTAGTTAAGTAACAAGCAAATCTTTATCCTGCTGTTACGAAGATAAACATAAAAATTGCGCAAGTAAACAGAAATTAATTTATATAATTTATTAGGCTTTGGGAATTGAAAACCAACTAAGACAGTGCCAGTGTAGACAGCAGCACACTACGCCATGTGGGCGGAAGGAAACGCAAATTAATGCGAAAGAAATTGCAAGCGCCATCTGCGTCACTTAGTGGACGGCGAATGCCAACGCAACGGAAGTGACAGGCGGCGCAGAGTCGCTGAACCGCGAAAACAACAAACTAAACACAAACAGGCGGTGTCAGGACACGCAGAAGCTGACCCAAGCAAACGCTTACACACACACATATAAATGAAAGACGCTGCGGAAGCAACGGAAGCTGGAAAGCCGCTGCAATGCCGGTAATTGTGGACAAATTTTTCAGTCAGTAAATTGCGAGGCCGCGTCTACGATGGACGCTTTTGTCTACAACATAACGGCGTGTTGGTTTACTGGCGGTTTGGCTGAATCACCGTTTGGTTGAACGGTCGTGGGGTGAGACACGGTGCTCGTGCTGCCACTCGAGTCGAGGTGAATTGCGAACGCGAAAACGTTGACCTGTTCGCCCGGCAAACGATAAATTTGCGCGATAAGAGCGGCTCAGCGCGCCAGCATACAGATAGCGGGCTTTGCGACAGACGGCAGTTGCAGCAGGAAGCATTTAGTAAATATTTAAGAGAAGATAGAAAAAACACAGGTAGGTTGATCTATGGCGATTTTCTTTTTCATCTCGAAAATGCTTCGCATTTCTCAGCAATGCGCTCGCTTGAAATTGCTTTTGTTCATTTTCTTAATTATTTTTCGTTCTTCTTTTGGCATGCTTGGTCAATTTATGGCGGTCTGATAGCACGGCTTGCTTGAGCAGTTGGCAGACAGCGGCTTTGATCGCTCAAGCAGAACAAAAGCTAATGGCGGCGGCTTGCAATTGTTATCATTTCTGAGCGGTGCTCGGTATGTTCTTGCTAAGATTTCAGCGGTCTAAGGTTTCATCGACTGACCTGATAAAAATATGCGGGTGGAAGAAATGGATCAAAAAGTAGGTATGATTTACAAAAGAAAAATAAAGAGCAAAAAATTAAAAAACTTCGTTTCGAAGTTTGAGTTGCAAACAACCAGAAACAAAAAACAAGGGCTAAGTTCGGGTGCAACTCTTGCAACTTGCAGGGATCAAAGCCAGGGAAATACCTCACGATGTAAAACGTCAACCAGAGGATCGGAATCTAAGTAATTTTATATATACTTACACCTTATATAATTTCTACACTGACCTACTTATATATTCGGCATAAGATTTCTTAGAAAAACCAAAATCATTATACTTAGTCATTATACAAAATCAGCCGGATGTTTGAAAATTCTGGTAATGGTTATATAAGGGCTAGGCTAAGTTTTCGCCCAATTGTATCTATTTTAGGCTCAATGATTTATTGTTATGAGTAAAATGCGTTCTGAAATTTTCATTGAGATAACTCAAATATTGACCGATGTATCCAGCATAAAGTCACCAGGCAGTTCAAAAATCTTTATATTAGGCCTGAGTTCTTCGCAAATAAGGAAGGGGGCTTCTAGGAGGAGGTATTATGAAGTTGCCGTCTAGATGGAAGCAGATTATCGAACGAAACGGCGCATATTTGGCATATTTGAACTAAATTCGATCACTGTAACACTTTTTATAAAGCATTGAATTAAGAGCAAAAAAGCGGAAGGGAGATATTTTCCAATCTAATATATGGGCGCTCAGGGAAGTATTGACCCGATTCCACCCATTTTGGATACACAGAATTACTACTGTCTGTCGGATTTTGTCTGAATTTTTATTGTATATCTCACACATTGACCGATATTTTAGAAAGAAAGTCAACTACAGATACTGGGGTCCACATATTCGGAACCTAGGGTCTTGAACAGTTTTAGTTGGATTTGAACAATCTTTTGTCATAAGGTGGTATACTCTAAACGCATTATTCGTACAAGTTTTAATCAATTTAAAACTGTGCTATATGAGAAGTAGGCGTGATTATTGTCCGATTTCACTCATTTTCACAAAGTGACCTAGGAGTATGAAAAGAATGCCACATTCCAAATTTTATCGAAATCGGTCAGACGAGTCCTGAGTTATGGGATTTCACCAAAAAGTGGGTGGTGCCACGCGCACCGTCCAATTTTTACCCAATAAAGTGTTCTCATACTATCTCGGCGACAATTTTTTACGTTTGTGGCGCATTTAGTTATTGATTTATCACACATTTAGTAGTTTTCAACAGTACCGTTATATTAGGAGTGAGCGGGGTTTCATCCATTTTCACACTATCGGTAGTTCCTATAATATTCGAGCTGGGCAAATTTGGTTTCAAGGTCTTGAGTTGATTAATTAGTTTTTATGAGAGATATATGCTATAGTGATCAGATCTAAACAAGTTCCGTGAAATTCATTGCCTTAGGAAATATACCATGCAAATTCCGTGCGGATATCTCTCCAAATGAAAAACCACTTTATTCCGATCGATCAGTTTGCATGGCATCTATATATAATATATAGCTACTACTCCCTGACAGTCACACCAAACCAGAAAAAAAAATATGTCGACAAATAGGTTTTCACGCGAAATTTAAATTAAAAAAGTCTTACTATTTTTTGTAGTGATACGATTTCGACGGCTCCGACAAATGAGCATTTTCTTGAGAAAAAAAAGAATGTGCGCAAAATTTCATATTGATACCTCGAAAACTGAAGAACTACCAAATTCGTGGCAAACTGTATATTTAGTTTAAGGCAAAATTAAAAGTCTAAAATAAACCTATTACATATAAGGTCGGCTCAAAATAACGTGAGCGCAAAAGGTTTTAGACACTACTAAAAATTATCTCAGCAGAATTTCTCAAAGGTATTCGGGTAAAGTGTTTGGCGACCAAATAAAGTTAAGACATCGTCTATAATTCGGCTTATAAAATTCTCTTTGCATTCAATAAATAGGCTTATCAGTGCTAAAATGTGGAAAAACATTCATATGAGGGACAATAACTTGAGCAAAGAATTAAGCGGTCTTATCCATGTGCAAGTATAAATTTGCTTGTTTTTTTTTTTGTGAAAGATTTTGAAAAAATCTGGATTCCCTTGATCACGTAGCCGATCTCTAGGAGAACCCCCGAAAAAATGTGAGAGTTTTCTACTTAAAATTATCTGAAATCCAAAAGCCAAAATAATGTATTATTACTATAGATGAATACAACTAACGAACGAAGGATTAGTCAAAATTTAAATTTTTGACAAAAAGGATGGTTTACATAAAAAAGTTGTTTTTGTGACAAAACAACACTTCAGAGTGGCTTATAAAATCAATTTGTTGGTTTTATTGGAAAATCTATTCCTTCGATGATTACTTCACATATATACATAAGAAGATTGTGCGGAAATTTCGAGCCGATCGTTCAAGCCGTTTCGGAGAAATTTTCCTTTCCAACTCTGAAATCACTTCTTTGAGAAAAACACATTCAAATTAAAAAAAAAAAAATTGGCAAAATCAGGGAATATGTGTTCTGGTGTCTCTGCTCTTTGGTCACAAAAGCGAAAAGTGTCTGTGAAACAGTACTTTAATCTCTGCAGATGACACCACAGTCTACAGTAATTTGTATGAAGCCCCAAAAGTTCTTTAATTTTAATTCTGGAAGAGCGATTACAATAAATGAAAAAGTTGGTACAAATACGATCGAATAATTGGAACGATTTGGCGGATGAAGTGAAAATTTTGGAGATTATTTTCAAATTAATTTATATTCGATATATATTATATTAGAAATATACTTGCATTTTGATATGCAAAATCCTTTTTCGGAGCTTTAAGTATGATCTATGTAAATTCATAACAACTCTGCCAATAGATATATTAAATCGAAATTATAAAAGCGGTGCTGAAGCACGAAAAGGAGCTGACTTTATGCCGCTATGTCTGAATTTGGTATCTCCTCATAACTCGTACGGCTGTGTAAACTGATGTTGAGCAATACCAAATGATGTTTAGCGATACCAAACAAGGTTTCAGATAAGGCAAATTCCTATCGTGCGACTTCTTCAATAAACTCCTGGAGAAAATAATTCGAGCTGCAGAGCTGAATCGAGAAGGTACGATCCTCTACATGAGTGTACAAAATCATATCAAAAGTAGATATAACCGCTTAAATCTCCCAACGATATTTGGTGTGAATATTAGACTGAGTAACTGGACATATTTTAAACGTATTGTCAACTGACAAGCTAAAATTAAATTAATTCAACTTACTAACCAATAGAGAATAAGGATTAAAAATATACAGCCAAAAAATCTAGCAAAGCGTCTAGGTATGTACACAATCACTGGCGAACTAACTGTAAAACTTGAAACAAAAGTGAAATCATCTTTGCGCAACATTTCGCTTGACCCAAAGCGCTGCTGCTGCTTTTCTACAGAGTTCAAAGGCAATCTATTTATCCTTACTCTAATTTCTACATCACCTGCTACGGCACGACTTCAAAGTTTACCAAAGGATATTTGTTTGCGAAGAAAAATGAATAAAACTGTAAAAGGAGGAGCAGAAATAAAAAAAAAAAAATATATATAGACTTTACGTTGCCAATTTAAAATATAAACTACCTGCATTTTGTTTCTACTTTTTGTTTTTTACTTTTACTTTTATTATTTGTGCATGGCCGTGGCAGGAAGATATGCGATTTGATAAATGGAATTTCGTATTTTATTCTTAGCTGGAAGTAGACAAATAATGCTGGGATATTGGCTTTGATTTGGCAGACTTACTAAATACATATGAAAAGAAAATGGGATTATTTCACAGCTCATGTTGCCAAAAAACTTTTATTTGCTTGCCGTCCGGCTGTTACGTAATACATATACACACTATCTACTGCCACACTGCTATGGCAGGCTGAGATTTTTAGTTGGAAATTTAATATGGCTGAGAAAAATGTGAAAATTTAGTGCCACGTGCGTGCACATTTTTCTACACTCGTGTGGTCCTTAAATTCCACAGCTACGCATAGGTATGTATGTAAGTTGAAATTTTGTAGCGAATTCCAGCAAAATTTGATTTTAGCGCGTGCATCCTTTTCAACGCCTCCCATGAAAAAATTCGATTGGTTGCGCAATTAAATGCGCAGATTTGTTGCTTTGCGTATTTTTTGTGGATTTAATATCAACACACAGGGTTGCATTTGTTTGCATGCTGTCGCGCCGCTGGATATTTGCTTTTATACTATTTCATAATTGTTGCAATGCCCAAATGTTTTTATGTGTAGAGCTTGTATGTAAGTATGTTTTTTTATGCTTTTGAAAACATATTCGCGAAAATTTGTGTATTGTGTAAATATTTAAATGAAAAAACTGAGATTTGAACGTTTGGTTTTAAAGATTAAATGGACTATGTAATAATATAGCGTATAAGCTTCAATAATAATTTAAAGGAAAGAGCTTTCAAAGTCGAAAACTATTTAAGAGGCTATGCATTTTTTCGGAGCTTTAAGTATGGTCTATGTAAATTCATAACAACTTTGCCAATAGATATATTAAATCGAAATTATAAAAGCGGTGCTGAAGCACGAAAAGGAGCTGGCTTTATGCCGCTATGTCTGAATTTGGTATCTACTCATAACTAGTACGGCTGTGTAAACTAATGTTGAGCAATACCAAAAGCTCCGTCAGGATCGGGAAGGACCTCTCTGAGTCGATCGATACCAAACAAGGTTTCAGAGAAGGCAAATTCCTATCGTGCGACTTCTTCAATAAACTCCTGGAGAAAATAATTCGAGTTGCAGAGCTGAATCGAGAAGGTACGATCTTCTACATGAGTTTACAACTGCAGCCTCGAAATCCAACGCAGAATAACTCTTGCCAACAGGTGCTACTTCGGACTGAAAACAGGCAAATGAGAAGTAAAGTACTCTTTCGATGAACAAAGACTAAATTCTACAAGTTAGTCATCATCATTGTACTGCTATATGGTGAAGAGGCATGGATGATGACAACATGTGATGAGTCGACGTTATGAGTTTTCGAGAGAAAGGTTCTGTGGAAGATTTATGGTCCTTTGCGTATTGGCAACGGCGAATATTGCATTCGATATATGAGTTATACGACAACATGGACATAGTGCAGTGAATTAAGAAGTTGAATAAATAAGATGGTTCTATGATATCTTCGATTGAATAATATTATTTCGTTTTGTTTCGCATTAAACGTCATAAATCGATGGGCCGTATTGTGCACCAGGTACCACAGAATTACAGAAGTTATGCCGCCATTAATAAATATAGGTGAGAAAGCAAGCTACTTGAGATCAGTTTTAGACAGGAAGATTTCTTGGAAACCACACTTAGACAGTACAGCTACAGTATATTGGTATGGTATGTAAGCTACAAAAAGCAGTAATGCAAACGAAATACGTATGACATATGGAAAGCATAAAAAGATCATTCAGTATATTCAACAGTGGCGCTCTTAGAACAACGCCACGTTACCCACTAAAGGTTATTTTACAAATCTGGTACTGCAACTGCTAACGAAATCAGCTCTTAGAATGAGGGGATTCCTCCTATTAGTATCGAAGATAGTGGTATAATGGGTTCCAGCACTTAGTGATACTCCTGATAACTTGGAAGCAGATGAACTAGCCAGAAAAGGCACCACCCTACAATTAGGCTCTGGCTGCTTGTAAATATTTAATTGCAAAACATTCTATAAATATAGCTCCATGTAGTCAAACCCCAACTTGCTTAACAAGAAAGCAATCGTGGCATTAATGTATATATAATGTATAATATGGGCCACACATGCTGACTATTAAAATTCAAATGGAATGACAAAAGGACTCTTGGAGAAGTGTTAATCGGTCGTTGTCTAATTGGCAGCCAAGCCAGAAATGCAAGGTTTTGTATAGGAAATGCATCGCAACTAGCGGTCCGGAATTTTTTAACGTTGCCCCGGAAGTTGCATCAATAAAACTTTGAAATTTTAACTTCATCAGAAGTACAGAGTGGTTCAGAGAGTATTTAATAGAGTGAGGGGTTTTAGACCGCAATGGGCGTACTAGAGACCTGAGTGCGTCTTCAGACATTCACTCTACCTATTTGCTTTTGGTTGAGAACACTGCAATTATCTCTATTGTTATTCGATGACGTTGGAGATGAGAAAAGGAGACTAGTTATAGAACCAGTCTCCAGTCGATAGCTAACTTTTGCGTTTATTGGAACTTCTGATATGAAATTGATATGATCACTTTGTTTTATACTCTGAACAATTATCCCAAACACGATTTTTCCATGTATATTTCACCATTTGTGAGTAGTATTGAGTATTGATTATCGGGTAATTTTCGCGAAAATCAGTTGTTCTATTCATCGGCCGATATGTATCATAAGAAAATTAAATATGTACTACTTTCTATTGTTTTTTAAGTCCAAATAAATTTTCACAATAATGAATACATTCGCTGACAAGTCATTGGGATTATTACTAAGAATAAGTGTTCAATTTATATGAAGAGATTTTTGTGACTAGCAGAGGGTAGACAGCTGTGATAAGAACAAATTTCGAACTCTGCAGGCTCCCAGCGACTTGGGTCGTAGAACCCATAAAGAAAATGCTCCAGCAGAGACGGTGAAGAGCCGACAAAGACGTTGGGAAGTCAGTCGAAATGGACGTTGGACATTTCGATTGCTTACAAGCATTGAGTCACGGCTAAAAAAGACCACATTAGAAGATCTATTTGCACTTAACACAAAATTTATCTATTCCAAAACGTGTAAGACAAAAGTTTTGAAAACCCAAGAGACCTAGAACTGCAGCGAAGAAGAGAACTCTAATATTGAACGAACCAAACAAATGCATAGCAAAATGTGTAGAGCATACGAGAAGGATACGGCAACATCGAACAGCGCGGGATCAGAGACCAACATAGGTGGAGTCAAGTAAATGCAACTTGGCACTAAATGCATTCCGACCATTACAAACGTATGAGCATTGCTGAAGCATCTTCTCGACGTAATACTTAACGGCGGTACCGGAGCATCGTTTCATGACGGTAGGAGATTTAGTTCGGAGTAAAATTTCATTGACATGTCGTTCAGGCTATTGATTCTGCCGAAGAAAGGTGGATACAATGCCGAAGAATAAACCCTTGTTTACATTTTAAGGCGTATTCCTAGTGTGAAATTTCAAAAAATATTTTTTTCTTTTTCGACCTTTCAAAAGAACAATATCTTCTAGTTTATAATTATTTTTCGTACACGGTTAACGTCAGATTATACAGCAGTGGAGGACCGTTTTTTAACGCCGTCAGATCGAGTGATATCACACCGTTAAACTTTCTCCTGTGGGAATATGTAAAGTCTAAAGTTTATGCGGATAATCCCGCTTGGATTCTGGCCTTGGAACAAAATGCTCGAACGAGTCATCGAAAGTTGTACTCAACGAATTGACCATCTAAGGTTGGTCAACATTTGAAAGATATAATTTTCAAAAAATAAAAGTCAAAGAATCCTCGAAATGGATGACGCTTGTGGACCCATTATTATTATATCCGAAGAATTTAAACTTATAGAAAGCCAAATAATAAACTTCTTGTAAATATCCTGAGATTCAAGACCAAAAACAAGACAGTCGCCATTAAAAATTAGGACACTCAGCACAAAGGGGAGAAGAAGCTCGGTCAAGCAACGAGTAAAATTGTCATAATCGTATTATTATTATTACTTTTTTATACAGCCGGGTGAAATGTAGTAAAGTCCTAATATTTTTACGACTTGGTAATAAAAATTATTTACATTATTAAAGAGCACATTTACAAAGATCACCGTGGCAAATAAAATGTCTCACAAACCAGAGGAGCAAATAAAATTAAAATAAAACGAATAGCGGCGAACTCACCTGTCGGACTCGGCGTCAGCGACATCATATCAAAATGTATATTACGCGGTTCAAATGAATAGTCTTTCAGGAACGTCAGCTTGGCACCGCGTGTCTTCGCCAGACCCTGTACGGCGGTGTTAATGGCGCGTAAATATTCACGTTTGCCAAAATTTGTGTGCGGTGCAATTAGGCCAATATTTAATTGCTCCTTATTAGCGGATAAAGTTTTAGTGTTGCCGCCATTTGTGAGACGCAAGGCCGACGCGCATGGGCATGAATACATTAAAATGGAGGCCAGCACAATGACGGCGATGCCAAAGTGGAGGTGGAGGTGCAGCTGTCGGAGGTGTTGCTGCAAATGGAAGAGCTGATGATGGCGAGACAACAGTGAGCGCAATGACAAAGTTGCCAAAGATTTGCTGAAACAAGACAATGTGCGAGTGGTTGCTGGTTGTTGGTGTTGGCGATGGTTTTGGGTGAGTTTGGTGGGTGCGCATGTTGTTGTTGTTGTTTTTCGCTGACGTTGTTGCTCTTTGTAATGGGCAAGGCAACGATTTTGAACACTTTCCAGCTGCTCGTCCGCGGACACATCGAAAGCCATTGTAGTTGTTGTTGTTGTTTTACATATTGACAGCAGTGGCAATGGCATTTTGTACGTCAGCTGGCCCGAGGCGAGGCAATGCTGGTGTTGGTGGTTGTGGTGCTGGTTGAAGGTGGGCGGTGGTGGTGTTGAATTGCTGCTGTTGCTGCAGTAGCGGCGCTGGCTACCTACGCTGTTGCAGCTGTTTTTCTTGTTATTGTTCCGACATATTAATGGTGTTGTCAGCTGTGCGGCGTTACCGTTATGAGCTTGTGTTATTGTTGTCGTTTTGCATATTTTCAGCTTGTTCACCTTGTTGTTGTTGTTGGTGCACGCTGCGCGTGTTGGCAATGCTGTGTTGCCGCTTGGTGTTTGGTCGTTGGTTTGAACGTTTTTTCGTCGCTTGTTTGCTTTTTGACTAAAACTTAATCCCTTCATTTTGCGGATCATATGACTGCTTCCGCTGGTTGTGCGCTGTCAATCAGCGTCAGCATCAGCTTCCGCTTTCAAGCTTTGCCTCTCTATGCAACCTCCTCTACAACCTTGCCTCTCTGCGCCACCTTCTCTCAGAACCGTTAACGGCACTCTGCTTCTGCTTTGACGCCGTTAAGCTTTACCGCTTGTTTTACGTCCGTGCTACGTCCACTTTTTCGTAGAATTATTTTGTTCATCAGCTAATACTGATATTGTTTTTGTTGCTGCTGTTGCTCGTATTCTTGCTTTCAAGCACTTCACTACTATGCGCAGCGTATCTATAGATCCAGATTCCGTGTCTGCTTATCGCTTTACTTTGACATCTTTTTCACCGTACTTTTACACTCCGTGCCTCGTTCGCTTGTCTCTCACTTCTGGCATTCTGTTTGCATGCTCGTTTTTGTTTTTGTGTTTTTTTTTTTTGCGTCCGTTTTCGTTCCTTTAATACCTTTTAATGGATGGATTGGGTTAATTTAAGTAAATTATCATTGTATCTTTGCTTTGAGCCCGTTGGCTTTGATTTCTGTAATCTCCTTTTTTGTTGTATTTCGGTATTGTTAAATTTTTATCGCCATTCTCATTCGCTTTCGCTCTCTGCTTTTAGACAGCACTTTAATTTGTTTACTTGGCTGGTTTTTGCTGCTGGATTTCTACAAGAATGCCCGTCACTCAGTTTTGCCTGCTCATCCTATTGGCTGCCTGCCGCTTTCCTTACTCCTGTCTGTCACTCCTTTCACTGTAGCTCCGCACCCCCACCGCAGCTTGCACTCAACTGCTTGTGCTGTTATCTATGGCTCCCCTTATTCCCTTTCCACAGACTACTAGACCTGCTGCCGCCACCAGTGTTTCTAGCATCGAATAATCGAGTCTAGGATTACATTTACGCTGCGCTGCGTGGTTATTTTGCTGTTTTTCCTTCCCACTCCTGCTATGTGAGGCACTTCCGTTTGTTTGTTTTTTTTTCGATTTTTTGCTTTCGCTTTTGTTTTTGTTGTTTTGCTTTCACTTTTGTTTTTGTTGTTTTGCTTTATGCTCTATCGCTGCGGTCGTTGTGAGTTGTGAGCTTCTCGTGGATTTCTGTCATCTACGTGTTGGTTCGTTGGTGTCGTTGTCGTATTTGTTGTTGCACTGTTCGTGTTGCTGGTTTTAATGGTGGGTTCTAGTTGCTGTTTTAATGTTCATTATTATTGTTGTCATCGTCGCTATCTCTGACTGAGCTTTATTTTGAATTTTTGTAATTGTTTTAGTTGTTGTTGTTATTGCCCGTCGTATACGTGTGTTTATGTGGGCATTCCGGTGCGCTCTCGTTACTTGGGTGGGGCTGCAAGTAGAAAACAAAAACAACAACAATAAAATATAATTGTCAAGTGTGAGCTTGAGTGAGATTATATGAAGTTATTTCTATATTTGTATATAATTTTTCTTCTTCTTCTTCTTCTCGGTCTTGTGCGAACGGGAAACGCTGTCAGCGCGTTAGTGCGGAAACGGATACTGCAATGTGGCGCACTTGATAATGAAAGTGAGACTTATCTGCTTAATGATTATGACATACATACATATCAGTTTATGGGTGTGTGCGCTTGAGTTGCTGCCTACGCTGGCGCAGTGCCGTTATGCAACGCGCAAATGCTGAAATCTTATCAGAAATACGGTTTCCGTTTTAAATTATTTCAATTTTCCGCTTTTTAAATTCGTTAAATACATCGCGCGTACGCTACCGCAGGAAAGCAAGGGGCGTGGTGTGTAAGCGTTGACACGAGCGCGATGAGGGCGCAGCGCACGATTGTGTAAGCGAAAGCTAAAAGCGACGAAGTGTATATGCACATACACACACGTACATACATATGTACATATGTACATACCTACAAACATATCGAGGAGATTAGTGCATGCTAGCGGTGTATGTGTTTGTTTGTGAGTTGTGACTTTGCTATCAGGGTTTTGGGGAGTGAGTTTTTCGCTTTTGGAAAGTTTTCGGTTACAGCGGCATTTTGGGCGCCAGTGCGAGTGTCGTTGATTAATTCACTGTGAAAATTATCTTCACACATATTATACATATGTTCACACTCCCCGCGCCACTCTCTTATCGTTTTCTGAAGGATTCTGATAATGAGCATATCGGTTTCTTGGTCGATTATTAGCAAAACAGAATAAAAAAAAGCGTTTAATATGCTTGTTTATACTTCAACGTGGAATCCGTGTACTTTTAAATTAGCACGAAAGTTTGAAAAATTAAATGAAAACCTCAATATACACGGAATATGATCCGGACTGAGGCAAACGGAGCCTTGATAACAAATTTCTTTTTCTAGAATTCTGCTAGATTGTTAAATTTTTTTTATTTTCATGTGATGTTCGATGTCGCTATGACAATTAGTGTGGGTTTGCCGCTGTTGGTTATCGATTGGAAAATTTTGTGTTCGGATTATCCATAATTTGTGAGGTTAAGCTTTTTAAGGGGTTATATGGGTTTAGGGGTTTTAAAAAATCGAATTTTTTATTGTTTTATTAAATTCTACAACACCTCTAGAATATTGCACTAAATTTTCAGGTTGATCCGGGTAATAGTTTCGGAGATTCAGTCTTGAAAACTTGTGTGCTTGAGGCTAGCTGGGCTAAGTGCACCATCCTTAACGTGTTTTTCTAGAAACTGTGTTTTTGAAGTCGGTTGGCAAGATTTCTCGAGAACTACTCAACCAATCTTCATGAAATTTTACACAGGTCTTTGACATACAATTCTTAAAGACTTGAACGAATTCTTTTTTTTTTCGATTACAACTATTTGAAAAAAAAGTCGCGAAATTTTCACTGAAATTTTGATTTGTTTGCAAAAATGTCTGCCAAAAATCAAATTTTCAGTTTTTTTCTGTCCAAGTTCTAAGTTAAGGTTTTAACTAAAAACGTATTTTTTTACTCTGTAAGGAGTTATCCTATCAAGGCGGGCGCATCTCTTTTCCGAAGGGTCACCTAAAATAACGTCGCAATGGCCGAGTTCAAATATTTTTTTCCAAAAGTTTCAGAATTTCTTTGTTAGGTGTTTGTTTGTAACAATAAAAAATTCTAATAAAATATTTAATTTTTTATATGAGAAAAAATTGTTTAAAAAAAGGCTGTTTTTTACCAGAGGAAACCCAGGTATTCCCTTAAATTGAAAATTTTTCTTTCATATTTTGACAGCTTAACTGTTTGAAACAAGGTATATAATATAATTTTTGAAAGCAAAAAAAAAAAACAAAATACAATCATAGTAAGATGTAACCCCTAAGGAACTAAAGATAAAATGACAAAAATGAAAGGAATAATAGAATTTATCGATCTGCGCTCTAGAAGGGAGAGAGAACAGGTAAGTTTACACAAAATTCTGTGAAAGAAAAATAGCTTATTTGAATTTTTCCATTCATTTTTAGGTTATGTTCAAATAGTGCTGTTACAAAAATTGTAAATTTTATCAATACTTACAACATTGCTATATAACTTTTTTCTATAGAACACGTAATTTTGCTAAAATTTCAAGTTCTAATCAAGAATCGACATTTTTTATGTGCATTTCTTTATGCTTACTTAATAATCTAGCCTAAATATATTTTTCCTGTTTTTGACTATATTCGTTGCAAGGAAATTAGGCATGCACTAATTACTATAAAATTGTGTCGTTAAGTATAAAGTAGTTGCATTTGAATAGTACAACTAAATTTTTACCAAAAACACTATTCTTTTTTTAAAACGAATCTTTAAGCTTGATTTTTGTTAAATAACCTCCAACGTTTTAAAAACAATGACTGCAAAGCTTGATCTTGAATGAACAAATGCAACCCTAAAAGTGAATCTAGACCACGAAAGTTGATTTTACGTAGGTTGCCTTTTATATTTCGGGATTTGGCAACACTGATGTTGCAATCTAAAAGCTCACCATTTTATCATAAAGTTTGACAATTTTGATGGTATGCATGCTCAGACAATTTTGACATACGATCGCTATGTGTGTTGTTTACAGTAACTTATAATATTCTTCTCCACCAAAAAATGGAATTAAAACGCGAATATCTAGGCGCAATTATATTTTAAAACTTTCGACGTGGCTTAACTCAGTATGAAACTTGTATGGTGAAGGTATGCTCCAAGATGAATTTCGAGAATATCGTCCAAAATCAGTTGTTTTTTTTTATAATTTTCAACGTGGTTTAAGTCATCAATAGTGCATAGATGAGCTTAATTCAATTCTTAGCGATAAAGCTGCATCACAGACCAATGTTTATTGATGAATCCACCATATTCAATGGAGGCCATAGATCACTCTAAGATGAATTTCGGGAAGGTCGTCCAAAATCCGGAAATTATCGACGCTGTGCACAAATTAATATAGCCAGATCGTCGTATGTGACTGATAACTTGGAAAAGCTGACGTAAAATTAAATATTGAGTTCAGAAGGCACTAAAGTACCTAGGAGTGCTTATTGACAATAGACTTAGTTCATCGAAAAAAGCATATCAAGAGTAATGGCCAACATCGGTGGACCAAGCCAAAATTAGACATTCTGAATATTGCATACAAATTTGACTAAAAACATTGTTCACGTCGGATCCCACACAATTTTTCAATCGTTCAAAACAAGAAATGTGCTGATTGGTCGAGAGAAGTGTTAAAAAAATACGATAGCTGTGCTTTGAAATACGTTTATGTAATCGTAAGCGATTATGAAACGTGGGTTTACGTGGATGAACCCAAAAGTAAACAATAGTCGACTGTATGGGCGATTCACGAATTCTACAAAAGCACGAAGCACTTCCAAGAAAATGGTTACCTGATTTCTGGACATATCATAACTACACCACCAGAGCAATGCAGAACAATAAATTCTGAGTGGTACACAATCATTTGTTTGCCAGTACTCTTTCAGGAAATCAGGAAACCCAAACGATGAAGACGGATCACTTTTCATCACGACGATCCTAGCTCGCACACATCGACTGAAAGCTTCAAAGCCATGCAACTTTTTAATGGAATTCACAGGAAATTTCGATTTACTGGAATTGTGTAATTTCTGAACATTCTGCCTCAGTTCAGAGAAAATCAGCTTTATGCCGCAGCATGTTGGACTTCTGTATTATGATTTCCCGTGAGGCTGCTCAAATCCGACCGAACTCCCGCTGCCACAGGGTTTAATGTGGTGGCCGCATATAGCAATGCCAATTGCAACCTTTAAACAAATAGGTGTTGTTGTTGCACTTGGCTTGCAAATATCGCTATTTTTTCGCATGCTGATAACAAAAACAATGCATATAGTATTTATGCACTTTTGTTTCAGCGAAAGTTTGTTATTAATTGTTTTGCTTGTCAGTTTGTTCTGTGTATTGCATTTTCCCCCCTTTTTTTCTGCAACAATTCTACGAACTTTATAATTTCGTTGTTTTTGATATTTTTGTTGTCATAACTGTGGTTTCCGGTTATTTTCGAATTTGTTGTTAGTTCAGATTTCCACGTTGCTGCTGCAAGCTGCCAGTCGAGCAACGCTTGCGCACAGCAAAATGGGGCATGCAACAAGCAAACTTCTTTTAACGCTACGTCTTTCAGCTTGTCAGCAGTTGTTCGCATTGCATTTGTAAGACGCAACAAATAACAATAACAATATGTGTAACAACGCTGAAACTACAACTGACACCGACGACAAGGATGAGGATGAGGATGCGGTGAGAGAGTGAGGATGGGAACCACGTCTACGATGACAACCACGAAAATGACGATGACACAGCAAACAAAACGAACGAAAAAGTGGGAACAGCAACATGATGTTGCCGCAGGCTGACGTCAGCAACATTTCCACTTTAGACGGCTACTACCGCGCTGCCGCTGCTGCCACCACTGCTGTTGGTTTTACGCTGCAGCTGCGCTGTGATAAATTATACGCCCGAGTGTTTTTTTTTTATTTACATATGTATATGTATATATGTGTGTATAAACGAGTATATGTATATGCGTGCGTACCCATTTGGTTTCTGTATCAAGCAGTAGGCAAAGAAGTAGCGATATCTTCTGCTACAGCACTTGCTCCAAATTCAACTTGAAGTACTTTTCACCAAGCGCTGCCGGCTACAGCGCTCCTCTGCCTACTTTGCTTGGGATCAGGCGCCCACTCCACCCACACCAGCTGCTTCAAACTTTCTGCGTGTGTTCTTTAGTTTAAGTTCAGTTCACAGTTTTTCCTAGTTTGAAGTTGTCAGCACTAGGCAAGTGCCACGCAAGCGAAGAGTTGTTGACTGTAGATGTCGGGGCAATACAAGCACATTTGCCAAAGTTGCCGCGGACACTAGCATTGCTTTAGATTTAATAACTAAAGTGTATTATAAGCAAAATTAAGGCATTGGAGCACACTTAAGCCGGTTAGGATAAACTGATTCTAGTTAACTTAATGGCAATTAACACTTGTTTCACTTATTCACTCTAATTCCTTAAAAGTATGTAGCGCTTAAGTTTGACAAAGGAACATAGTGAAAGTGGAAGTAGCGAAAAACACAGCCTAAAACGAATGAGTGAAAGCTATTGGAGTAAATATTAGGTTCAGTCAAATCGGTTTTCTTTTCAACAGATTTTTTAATATGCGAATTCTTTTCACTGAAAGAATTTCCAGAGGTAGATATTTTAAGAAATTCTAGTGCGATGATACCAAGAGAGGATAAAAGATTATTTTATTGAAATTTAGTAAGTAGGTAACCATGTGGTACGATAAGGAGTGGTAAGCGATACGCACTTGACAAAAAAGAGAGAGAGAACGAAATGCGTGAGTTTGAAGAGCTTAACAAGCTGGCCGACAGGGGTAATGCTCGAAAATCATACGAAAAGAAGCGGCGACTAACATAAGGTTTTAAGACCAGAGCATACTCGTGTAGAATCCCCAGAGGAGATCTAGAGACTGATGTCCAGAGCATATTGAAAGTATGGAGGGAACACTGCTCCAGCCTGCTGAATGTCAGTAAAAGCAGAAAACCAGGAGATGGTGAACCCGACTTTCCAATCCATGACGTTGGAACGGACGTTTCATTACCCGATCATGAAGAAATTCGAATAGCTATTACCTAACTGAACAACAACAAAATGGCGGGGCCGATGGTTTGCCGGCCGAGCTATTCAAGTACGGCGATAACCAACTTCCGTGGGACAAGCCTCCTGAACGTCGCATATAACCTTATGATTGGACCTTAGCAGTGTGGAAAATCTACAATCGACCAGATTTTCACCATGCATCAAATCTTGGAAAAACAAGTAAGGAAGGGCTAAGTTCGGGTGTCACCGAACATTTTATACTCTCGCGATAAAGTGATAATCGAGATTTCATTATCAGTCATTTACATATTTTTCAAACAACGTATTTGTGTAAAGTTTTATTCCGCTATCATCATTGGTTCCTAATGTACATATATATTATACAGAGAAGGCATCAGATGGAATTCAAAATAGCGTTATATTGGAAGAAGGCGTGGTTGTGAACCGATTTTACTCATATTTCGTACATGTCATCAGGGTTTTAAGAAAATATTATCTACCGAATTTCATTGAAATCGGTGTAGTAGTTTCTGAGATATGGTTTTTGGTCCATAAGTGGGCGACGCAACGCCCATTTTCAATTTTTAAAAAAAGCCTGGGTGCAGCTTCCTTTTGCCATTTCTACCGTAAAATTTAGTGTTTCTGAGTTTTTTGTTAGTCGGTTAACGCACTTTTAGTAATTTTCAACATAACCTTTGTATGGGAGGTGGGCGTGGTTATTATCCGATTTCTTCCATTTTTGAACTGTATATGAAAATGTCTGAAGAAAGCGACTCTATAGAGTTTGGTTGACATAGCTAGAGTTGTTTCCGAGATATGTACAAAAAACTTAGTAGGGGGCGGGGCCACGCCCACTTTTCCAAAAAAAATTACGTCCAAATATGCCCCTCCGAAATGCGATCCTTTGTGCCAAATTTCATTATTTATTTATGCTTAGTTATGACACTTTATGGGTTTTCGGTTTTCGCCATTTTGTGGCGTGGCAGTGGGCCGATTTTGCCCATCTTCGAACTGAACATTCTTATGCAGCCAAGAAATACGTGTACCAAATTTCATCATGATATCTCAATTTTTACTCAAGTTACAGCTTGCACGGACGGACGGACAGGACGGACGGACAGACAGATATCCGGATTTCAACTCTACTCGTCACTCTGATCACTTTGGTATATATAACCCTATATCTGACTCTATTAGTTTTAGGACTTACAAACAACCGTTATGTGAACAAAACTATAATACTCTCCTTAGCAACTTTGTTGCGAGAGTATAAAAACCGGGAAAGAGGATCGACACACACCACCCCGTCGTCGATTTCAAAGCTACTTTTGACAGCACGAAAAGGAGCTGCCTTTATGCCGTGATGTCTGAATTTTGTATCCCCACAAAACTAATACGGCTGTGTAAACTGACGTTGACAGTCATAACTTCGAAGTCGTAGTTAATTCCGTCTATCTTTGAAACAGCATAAACACCAACAACAACGTCAGGCTCGAAATCCAAAGCAGATTAACTCTCGATGAATGAAAACCAAAGTTTATAAGTCACTTAATATTCCCGTCCTACTATATGGTGCAAAGGCAGATGATGACAACATCTGATAAGTCGACGTTACAAGTTTTCGAGAGAAAGGTTCTGTGGAAGATTTATGGACCTTTGCGCATTGGCCACGGCGAATATAGCATTGGATGTAACGATGAGCTGTACGAAGTATACAACAACATTGGCATAGTTCAGCAAATTAAGAGACATCGGCTACGCTGGCTAAGTCATGTCGTCCGAATGGATGAAAACACACAGAGGAAGTGGACCAAGTGGAGAAGGACCTGGCTACATTTGAACTCTCCAATTGGTGCCTGTCCGGCAGTAGTTCGCTGTAAAATCCGCGATCATATACAAAAGGCAACAAAGGCGTTGTGAGCACCAAACAAGAAGAAATTTGGGCTGCACTGAAGCTATAATACCCTTCACAAATAAAAAAGTTGACTTGCAAGAACTTTTGTTTGATTGTTCAGTTTGTATGGCACCTAAATACATATATGCTATAGTAGTGCGGTCTGAACCATTTGTTCGGAGATGTACCGTTGCCTTTTACCGAATTTCGTTTAAATATAACGTTCGGACAACTTAAAAAAAAAATAAAAATTTAGGATCGAAAAAACTAAACTTTTTTATTATATATAACTTTAAAAAAAGTTAAAACAATATTAAAATTGTGAAATTAATACAAAGAAGTGGAACAAATATAACGATTAATCTCGACCTGCTGTTTAACTAAGAAAAACTAAAGTCCAATTCATATTTCCTAACGGTTTTTGAAAATTAAATTATCTTTGATAAAGAAGTTACCGAGATTTTATAGGTATAGACAACTTACGATATTAAAAATTTCAACAGCAGATCCACTATATCGGTGAGATTTAAATCGGTTAAATTAGTAATTTATCGGCTATATTTTTTAAAATAATTAAAATAATAATGAAAGTTTAGTTTATGTGGAATAACTCATATCGAAACTAGTTGCTCGGGCGATCAAACCAGATATAAAAATATTGAAATGAGATAAAATCGCGGAAACCTCAAAGGATTTTTTTCAATTACAACTACATATTTGAAAAAAAAATCTCGAAAAGTGAAATTTTCGCTGAAATTTTTTTTTTTTTTTGTAAAAATGTCTGCCAAAAATCTAATTAAATTTTTTTTCCTTCGTCCGTGTTTTAAGTTAAGGTTTTAACTAAAAAACGCATTTTTCACTTTAAATGGTCCTGTAAGGAGAAGGAGGTATTTTACGAAAGCGGGCGCATCTTTTTCTGAGAGATCACTGGAAATGGCGTCGCAATGGCCGAGTTTAAATTTGTTTTCAAAAATTTTAGAATTTCTTTGTTAATAGTGTATGTTTGTAATGATAAAAATTCTCATAAAATACTTAATTTTTTATATGAGAAAAAATTGAAAAAATACTGTTTTTTACCCGAGGAAACCCATGTAAACCCTTAATTTAGACACTATTAATTTTAAGAACACAGAGCTTCTTCAGCTCGTTTGTGTAACAATAATCGCGGATTTAAAGTCTCATCCATTTGTGTAGCTCATATATCATATATCCAGTTCTTAATTAATTATAAGAATATGACTACTGTATTCTAAGCTATAATACTCTGCTTTTGTAGTCTATTGTCTCGAGTACTAATTTCATAACACAGCGCTGCTCCCTAGTAAAATGTTTAGACAATCAATTTGAGTTTACAATAGAAGCGTTTGTGGTTGCCGATATTGTTATTGAAAGCTTACAGTTTTTTTTTTTTTTTGTTGCCCGTTTTTTCTTTGGCGCTTTAGACTGAAATTCAATACCAGCGAAATATCACGTACAATTTCAGCTGCCGTACACCTCATGCACCCGATACACCTTCTGCTTCAAGCACACAAAAAATAAAATAAAATAAAGTCTCAATACAACGAGGATTTACTGGCGCTTGGGAGCAGCCAAACATGCCATACAACCAGCTATCGATATTGTGTTTCAACACCCGGCGGAGCGCTCAATATAAAAAGTGTGGGAATTTTAAACCTTCAATTGTTAGTGTCCACTCAAAGCCGTTATTGGCATTTATATATCACAGCGAATTCATGGCGGCAACGGCAAGTGCTGAGCTTTAAACACTTGCTGCGCTCATATCCCTGTATGTATATAGTAACAACAGTACATATTATGGGTATATGGGTGCATGCGCTTCATATCAACTTTTTCATTAATTCGCTGAAGCTTGTGCAACGTGGCCGTTGCTTGAAGGCTAGCAAACATAAAATTATCTTCGATTGCCGTTGGCTATATATTGGCTGATGCCTTATAGCACAACAAAACTAAGGGACTGGACTTATATAGACGTTTGTTAACTTGGTATATACATATATGCATATGTACATGTGTGTGTGTGCGTGTGTGTGTGTGTGTGGATTTTGTTGCATTACAAGCGTTGTTGCTATTTTTGCTTTAATTCTTATTAAACTTTTTTTGTGGCATTGGAATTGTGGTTGTTGTGTTTTTTGTTGTTGGCATTGCCATTGGACACAATGGACATTGCTGATGTGCGCATTAGTGCATGCAACATTGTTCGACTGGTGGATGGCTGGTCGCTTATTTCTACATACTATGTGCACGGCTATGTGCGGCTGCCTCGTTTTGTCATTGAGTTGCCACACAGACACACCCGCATACAGAGGCATAAAGAGATAGCTATTAAATGCTATGGGTGTTTTCACTTTTTCATTTACGTTGCTGCGGCTACCCTTAATGATAACGGTGTTGCTGATGTCGGCAATGGCGTTGCTAACGTTTCAAATGCCTGCACAATCACACATGCTCGACTATTCAGCGCTAACCATGTGCTTCTTATACCCTGTGTAGGGTATGTTAAGTTTGCCGCGGTTTGTAAAACCCACAAAGAAACGCCAGAGACCATATATATTATTGTTTTGTATATAAATGAACAGTTGAGGAGCTGAGTTGTTTTAGCCATGTCAGTCTGTCTGTAGATAGTCAAAGTAGGCACCTAATTCTTTGCGATATCGACCTTAAATCTAGTAAACGTCTTTTAGATCCCAAAAAAGCTGTCATTTGTCGAAACCAGCGGCATTAAAATTTTTCTTAATTTGAGCAGATATCTACAGGTAATATAGCATAGATTATTTTTCAAGGAAAGGCTACAATCTCTGAACATTTTAATTGGATCGGACAACTAAAACATATAGCTGTCATATGAACCGATCGTTCAAAATCAAGTTCTTATATGGACAATTTTTTTATTTGACAAGATTTCTTCACGAAATTCACCATAGACTATTGTACATGACAACGGCACAATCTCCAAGCAAATGATTAAAATCGCACTCCTATAGCATATAGCTGTCATACAAACTGATCGGTCAAAATCATGTCTTTGTATGGAAAACTTTTTCATTCGAAAAGATTTCTACGCGAAATTCTCCCCAGATTATTGTACAAAGCAACAATGTGACAACAATGTGACAGTGTTTAACGTGGGATCCTACTGGCGACAGCTTAACTCCACGGTGCTCAAAAGCACAACGGATCAATACAATGCGTCGATCAGCGCCCAGAAAATTGGGTAACGATTTTCAGGACCAATCGGCAGTGTGGCATGGACACACTAACCACCTTGGTAGGGCTCGAGGCCCATCTAAAACCTCTGCCGTACTTTGGGTCCGGCACCCGGTTGCAACGCAACTCCACATTCGACTGACAAAGTCAGTTCTTCCCGCGATTTGGGTTTTAACCACAGCCACCACGAATCTCCACAAAGGGCCAAACCCAATGAGCAGACTGGAGCGAACTCCAGGGGCTACTGCTCCCCGTGGTACCAGGTTAAAGTCTTTGGTATTGACCTTGTAGCCGAAGCTACGACCAGTTGAGCTTCCATACAGCCCTGGACTGGTGGCCAGGATCTTAGTCGCCTCTTACGACAGGCATGCCTTACCGCGGGTATATTCGGTTTCCCCTCGAACCCGGAGGGGTCCCCCCGTACCCGCAGGGGGAAAAAGCAACAGTACAATCTCCGAAAAAAATGTTCAGATCGCACTACTATATCATACAGCTGCCATACAAACTGAACGATCAAACTAAAGTTTTCGCGAGTCAACTTTTTTATTTGTGTAGGGTATTATATTTTCCATGCAGTTAACGTTTCTTCTTGCTTAGTGCTCACAATGACTTTATTGCCTTTTGTATGTATGGGTGGGTGTGCATGAATGTGCTGCATATTGACCTTTTACCGAGATCCACTGCCACACAGCGTGAAGGTCGCCGCGACGGCTGTATTGGGTTCTAGTTACTCGCATTTGTGGGATTTTTAAGTGATATTCGAAGGATGCTCGTTACCTACAAACTGCATGCCGTTGCTTGATTAGAGATATGAAATGCATGTATACAAATACACATATATGTATATAAACATACATTTATACGTATGTATATGTTCACTGATTTCGTTGAAAATTCCAATTGCTTTCGATTGGCTGTCATATAGCACAATTGAAATTGAATTTTAAATTGAAATTGTTTTAGTATTTGCTATTGTCAGCACATTCTCAACCATTTTGTGGCAGAAAGTCCGCAATATTTCGCTTACGGTTTACGTAATTGCCGTTGCTTTGTGTCGCTATGTTAACCCCTTCAAATGAAGACACAGGAAATGCATACACCAACACACACACGCTACTCGCAAACACTATACACATACACATCCACTTGTATAGCACATCATGAAATACTCCAGCAGCCGCTGTTCGCAATGTACTTGCAACAAATGAGCTTTGCAAGTATTTGTCCTTCATTTGCTATGCGCATAAACTTAAACACATATTTCTTGCATGTGTGTGTGTATGTGCACACCCACTCGTTACAATTCACAAAAATTTTCCATCTCATATTTTTCTTGTGCTCTCCGTTTGCACTTTCGTAGGCTACACTTTATTTGCTTTTCGTTTGCACTTCACTAAACATTCGGTTCGAACTCGTTACGCTCATTCGCTTAGTGCTGTTATTATTGCATTACTTAGTAGGCACGATGTATCCACTTATTTCGTTCTGTTTTTGGTTTTTTGTTGTTACGGTTACTGCTTTGTGCGGGCTAAAAAGGTCACATGCTTAATGAGAAAGTGTCAATAGTGTGATAGCGACAAATTTTATGTGTTTGCGAATATGTGACAGCCGTCAACATTGATGGAGATAAGCAATGTGTCGCTTGTTTGGTTGTTTGCTAGCCTCTTCTTTTTTGTTGTCGCATTTCGGCATAAAATTCACGCAGCCGACATAAAGTGGCCTGGGATGAGGAAGCTGAAGTGACAAAGGTCGCATGAGAAAAAAATGTGCGAAAATTGATAGCGCTTTAAGTCGTCAACAGAAAAAATTAAGCATGTACAATAGTATATAAAAAAAAAACAAAAAAAAGGAACGTAGAGCAAGAAAAATACATTAATTAATTAGTGCATATCACGAAAAGAAGAATACAACAAAAAGCAATTGAAAATAATTAATTACTTATTTTCGCTTGTTTATTAAACAAGAAAAGAACTGCGATTTTTTGCACGATTTCTTCTCAGAAAAGAAATGTAGTTTGCTGGTTTTTGCCATAATTAGATTAAGACTTTTCTCGGAAGGGTATGCAAATGCATGCACTAACGGTAGTGATTTACTCAAACATTTTAGTAGTATTGCTATATTTGAATTTTCTGATGAAATTGTTTCTTCTGTTTCTTGGAACATTCAATTAAGCCAGAAGTGTGAGCAAGGCAAGGTACAGTAATGCATAAAATAATGGCAGTATTAAATTTTAATTAATTTTTTTGTATTCAACTGGCGTATGAACCAAAGTCATCCATAACGAATTTGTCGAAACTGTTCGTCGCCAATTGGCGGAACTACCTCAAAAAATGCCGAAAATTTTTCTTAACAAAAAAAACGTTAATTTCGGCTGCGCGGAAGCTAATATACCCTTCACAGGTGCATTTCTTTTAGTAACTATGTGTCAGTTTGAATGTAAGCTATATGCTATAGTAATCCGATCTGAACAATTTTTTCGGAGATTATATTATTATCTTAAGCAGTTATCCATCTCAAATTTCTTGAAAATACCACGTCAAATGTCAAAGTTTTCCATACAAGACATTGAATCCGATCGTTCGGTTAGTATGGCAGTTTGTGTGTAGCTAAGAAAAGAACAAACATTTATTCAAAGGTGATTTAAGCACTCTCGAAAGGAAGCATTCACTCTACTCGTGGAGGTGCTTCAAAGGAAATCTGTATGTTCTTAGAATCACTAAATGTATTAGAAATGTTTACTGCCGACAGTGAAAATACTTAACGGAAATACATAATAACCACTATTGAGTACTGCAAGAAGACAAGGATCGGAAGCATAGAAGCAGACTCTGTACTCAGTGGAGACAAGAAAACCATATTGTTAATTTAGATTGGCCATCACAGCCATTAGACGCCAATCCAATAGCAAATGTTTGGACTTTTATTAAATCCAAAATATGAAGAAGAAGATTGGAGTAAGTATTGAATAAACGTCATCTATAACAAACCAATGTATTTTCTGTTACTAAAACCTTTTTCCAATAAAAAAAATCTCCACTTCGGAAATCAAACACGTTTTTTTCAATTCAATATATATATGTACATACATAAACTGGCTTTATGTGACACCAATTTTTATTAAAGGAATTTTACGTCAATTATTAACCTAACATAACCTTAAAGACTCTATAAAAGGCGATACAACTATATTTTCTGCGTTATATCGGTGGTTTGAATCATATCTGATTTATATCGAGCGAAAGTTTACACAGAATCTTTTAGAGATCCTTTTTGAAAAAAAAAACGGTCGGAAGTGTAAACTGGACTTTTTGGCTCATCGAAAGAAAAAATGATCAGTATTTCATCAAATTGCTAAAGTATGAAGCTATTCCTAGTTAGAACTAAACTAGATAGAGATTTCAGAAACTTAAGATAAGTTAGAAGTCAACTGTAATTGAAACTAGATGCAAAACCCGTCTAACCAACTCAATCAGTTTGTAAATGCGAAAGCTAATATTTACATAATCCATGACGATTTCGCACCCTATATGCTAACACTTCTTAGCTATCGATAAATATCAGAGCTTCGTTTTATTAATGGCAGCCAAACTTCAATTTATTTTTACTTTTGTGATATAATGTTCTGCGTTTCCCCACTTCTACATACTGAGAGTTTCCAAAAAAGCGGGTTTCCTATTTTTCCCAGTTGAAATATCTTCCAATTAAAAACGCTGTATGTCCCAAAACTGCACAATAAAAGGCTAATAGAATAAAATATCATAATCAAATAAGCGGTTGAATTTCTATGAAGGCGCAATAATTCCTTTTTCGGGTAAATCTTTTTTGAAGCTATTGTTAATTTAATTAACTTCTTAGTCGAATAAAACTGGGTGTGCTGTATTTGATACTCGTAATATATGTATGTGTGTATATTAATCTTAAGCACAAAAAAGGTCATGATTTAATTGAGGCCAAAGGGTATTAAGTAATAATGTAATTTAATTACTAGCAAGCGAGACTGTTTTTGTCAGCCTAAGAACTAAGCAAACAAATTTGATTTGAATTTATGAGCCTGCTAGAGGATTTTGAACTTCGTATGCCGAAGAATGTTCATATTTATATGTGTGCGAGTGCACAAGTATTAGCTGTGTGTGTGCGTGCTTTTATTATGCTTGTCGGTTTGGAGTGGTTTTCGTTCCCAATATTTTGCCAAAATATAATAGCTGAAAACATGTAAGTGGAAAAGCCTTCTTGTTCTTCTTTTTAATCATCATAAAGAAATATGTGATTTTTCAGTCTCCTTTCGTAAAAGTTTTATAAGCTTCTTAAGAAAATACTGTAAAAATTGGTCAGACTTTTTAATTTAAATTTCGCGTGAAAAAACATTCGTCGAAATATTTCAGTACATCTATAATGGATTACCAGTTCTAACTTATTACCAAATTTGCGCATAGATCTACATATATCGAGTTCGAGAAAAATGATCGGTCTTACATCAAAATGACTCAAATTTTTAAATATGTCATAATCAACGGTACAGAGGTTGTTATAAAGACCAGCAATAGAACTTTTTAAAGGCTCAACAATGCTCTACATAATATCTAGGCGAAGGGTTGGCTTGAGGTGCTTCGAAAAGTTGATCAAATCTGTCTCTGCGTGGAACATTACTACCATTTCATTAATACTCGAAAGCAGATGGTTTAATTCCAGGACTGATAGGTGAAAAAGAAAATTATTCCAAGTACTAATTTTCATCTCGAGGAGAGGCCCAGTATTATCTGGATTGACAAATATGCTGACTAATAGCAAAAAGGTCATCAACAGAACTCTGAAATGCCTTCCCTTGCGGGACTACTTTAGAAGCAGATTATATAGTGATGAAAAACAATCTTCTCTAATCTTTCTAATTGTTTTAGTATTAGTTGATGTATGTTAAAAAAGAGAGAACTAAACATTTAGATGATTTGGATATGTCAAGGATATACCGATAATTACGACGTCGAATATGGAATGCAAAGAATATTTTATATATGTACATATGTAGGTTAGGTTCGATGGCTGATCCAGAGATCGCACTGTCTTTTGTGAAGGCATAAAAATTGACTTCCGTATGCGATCTTATAAGTTGGCGAAGCGTCTTGTGACCAATAAAAATTTGCTTAGTTGTTTGAGTTTTATTCCCATCAGTTCGGTGGGATATTTATAAGTATGAGCTCCCAAATGTTTAAGATTTGATTTCGTAAAGGCGGGTCAATCTAGAAGGTAGTCTGAGATGTTTCCATCTCTGCTTCTTCCATTCAGCTTCTACATCCATTAGGATTCTGAACTTTACAGAGAGAACACCGATATGGCAATGGCCCTCACAACTAGGGAGATGCTAGTTTTACTGAGGGCAAAGAGCTCACTTGATATTTATAATCCATCTGGAGCCAAAAGGATGTTGTGAAAGCTTATGAACCGAGTGTAGCCTAACACTGGTTAAGTTCTCAGGAAGGCCAGATATTCAGTAATAGAACACAGGAGGATATTGGAGTCTACTGATACCGATGTTAGCGTACCTTTCCTTGCCATCTCATCCGCTTTACGGTTACCTATGATTCCGCTGTGGCTTAGCACCCATATTCGTCTTATCTCAAAGAGGCTTGATGCCATTGACAACGACATTTCTTAACCAGCCTTGAGCGTGCGTCAGTGCGGTAGCCTAGCACCGCTATCAGTAGAATGGGAATGGGTTGGTTCACTCTCCTCCTGTGTTCGATTACTGGAGAGCTGGCTATAAGAGTGGATCTCTAAAGGTGGCTGCACTCCGTGGCTGCTTAAAAAATGCTACAGTAGTTAGAGGGTGTGAAACTGAAGTTGATAGAGAGTTCCTGACAATATTTTATATCGGGTGATTTTTTTGAGGTTAGGATTTTCATGCATTAGTATTTGACAGATCACGTGGGATTTCAGACATGGTGTCAAAGAGAAAGATGCTCAGTATGCTTTGACATTTCATCATGAATAGACTTACTAACGAGCAACGCTTGCAAATCATGAATTTTATTACCAAAATCAGTGTTCGGTTCGAAATGTGTTTCGCGCTTTACGTCCGATTTATGGTCTACATAATCGACCAAGTGAGCAAACAATTAATGCGATTGTGACCAAGTTTCGCACTCAGTTTACTCTATTGGACATTAAACCAACCACACGAATGCGTACAGTGCGTACAGAAGAGAATATTGCGTCATTGTGTTATTCGACCACATGGAAGATTTTACGCAAAGATCTTGGTGTAAAACCGTATAAAATACAGCTCGTGCAAGAACTGAAGCCGAACGATCTGCCACAACGTCGAATTTTCAGTGAATGGGCCCTAGAAAAGTTGGCAGAAAATCCGCTTTTTTATCGACAAATTTTGTTCAGCGATGAGGCTCATTTCTGGTTGAATGGCTACGTAAATAAGCAAAATTGCCGCATTTGGGGTGAAGAGCAACAGAAGCCGTTCAAGAACTGCCCATGCATCCCGAAAAATGCACTGTTTGGTGTGGTTTGTACGCTGGTGGAATCATTGGACCGTATTTTTTCAAAGATGCTGTTGGACGCAACGTTACGGTGAATGGCGATCGCTATCGGTCGATGCTAACAAACTTTTGGTTGCCAAAAATGGAAGAACTGAACGTGGTTGACATGTGGTTTCAACAAGATGGCGCTACATGCCACACAGCTCGCGATTCTATGGCCATTTTGAGGGAAAACTTCGGAGATCAATTCATCTCAAGAAATGGACCCGTAAGTTGGCCACCAAGATCATGCGATTTAACGCCTTTAGACTATTTTTTGTGGGGCTACGTCTCTAAAGTCTAAAAATAAGCCAGCTATTCCAGCTTTGAAAGACAACATTTCCGAAGAAATTCGGGCTATTCCGGCCGAAATGCTCGAAAAAGTTGCCCAAAATTTGACTTTCCGAATGGACCACCTAAGACACAGCCGCGGTCAACATTTAAATGAAATTATCTTCAAAAAGTAAATGTCATGAACCAATCTAACGTTTCAAATAAAGAACCGATATTTTATATATATTATAATTACAGCAGGGATTTTAGTATGAGGGTCAATGGAAAAATGAAAATGGAAAGAATTATTTAAAATTCCAATTAAAATGATATAAATGTAAAAATAACGTTGGAACAACCTGAGGCCGAGCTTATAGCATACGTACTTCATTACTAACTAAACAACTTCATCAGATAAAGTATTTAACGCAAATATTTTGTCAAAAATTAGTATCACTTGTGCTCAGCAAATTGTGACAGGTCAAAAAAGTTTACGAAACTTTTCGAATAACATTATGTAATTTGTTACGCTATTCAGACATGTACACACATACATAACAACATATAAATATTCTCATAAACGCGACATATTTATGGTTTTGTGACAACTTTTTCCGCTGACTCGGTGGACAGCACTATATTTGGGAAATATATCGACAGACATGCATACATACATACATACATACGTTTATGGTACATAACATATATTATGTACATATAATATATACTATGTAGTAGTATATGTAGCAACAAACCGTGTGAAATAGCGTATAAGTGAGTACGTTGAGATAACAACAAAAACCCGGAAGCGACCACTATATTAAGGTAGCGAAACGAAACAAAATGAGCAGAGTATGTGGAAAAAACAACAAAAAATAATAATAACTACGATTGCACCGAAACTATAATACCCTTCACAAATCAAAATGTTGCATTTTTATAATACAAGGAGTGGATTTTGATATCGTTTTGTATGGCAGCTATATGTTAGAGTGGTGCGATCTGAACAGTTTCCTCAGGGATTGTACTATTACTTTTGAGAATAATTCTCGCCAAATATTTAATAGATATTTCGCCAAATGAAAAATTTTTTCCTACAAGCACTGGATTTTAATCGGTCAGTTTGTATGGCAGCTATAAGCAATAGTTTTCTGATCTAAGCAATTTCTTCGGAGATTGTACCGTTGTCAACAACAGTACTCTGTACTAAATTTCGTGAAGATATCTCGTCAAATAAAAACGTTTTTCTTACAAGAACTGGACTTTGATCGACCAGTTTGTATGGCAGCTATATGCTATAGTGATCCGATAACGGCGGTTTCGACAAATGAACAGCTCTTTCTTGAGAAAAGGACGTGTGGTAAAGTTCTGTTTGATACCACAAGAACTGAGGGAGCAGTTCGCGTATATACAGGGAGACAGACAAACGAATGGACATGGCTAAACCGACTTAGATCATCAGCTGATCACTTAGATATATATTTTATAATGCCTCCCACATTTCCTTCTGGATTTTACAAATTTTGATATATGCTGTTCAGGGTCTATCTATATATTTGTATATGTGTAGCTATGAAACTATGAACAATGAAACAACATAAAAATGCCAGCAAACCAAGCGTGGAATTTTGACTAATGCCACGGCATACTTAAACACATATAAATAAAAATGCATAAACAAGCACACCAACTAGAGCCAACAAGCCAACGCATGCCAGCACACAAGTTTTCGGGTTGTCATGTGGTTGTGGTAGAATGTATGTGTGTGTGTGTGTTTGCGCATATACATATGTATAGCGAATATGTGTGTGTATATATGTGTGTGGGGGTGCTTACACAAGCCAATAGTCTATAGTTTTCGCTTTTGTTGAACTTGTACGCTGACCTTACACCACCACCACCACCACAACCTCTACACCTTCCACCCAACCCAACAACGCTGTAGCAACCGTACCTGCCACACAGTCATCACCGATATACAGGATGCTGCTGGTACGGTTATGGCTTATGTGTTGCGTTTACTTTTGCGTTGAATTCGGTTTCCGTTGTATACTTTTTATGTCACTTTGTGGCGATAAATTTTATCTTGTAAAAAGCAAACAGGCGTACGCACGCAATCACCGAAGCGGGTGGCGGCGAATGAAGTTATGGCGTATTGGCTGACATTTTCATTCGGTTACACGCATGCATTTAATGCTGGAGCGACAGTGTGTTGGTGCGAGCATGCAAATATGTTGTTGTGTTTGTGTGTGATCTGTAGTGCGGTTGGGTTGGTTGCGTATACGCCGTGTCATATTAGCTTGCGTGTTCATTTGTTAGTTTATGTTTACATCATAAATGCCTCTTCAAACTTATTTATATATGTATATACAAACATAGATAAGAGCACACACTTACATATGCACACTTGTATATACATATATGTATGTTTAAGTACACAAATGTATGTGTGCGTGTGTGCGGAAATGATTCCACGCTTTATTAAACTTTTGATTGAAAACGTAGTCATGCTTATGGCAGCAACACACGCAGCACACGCGCTAACGCATTGCCCTTCACCGCACTCTACTCTACGCCACTTCACACCACTCCACTTCGCTTCATAGTGGAGTCCAACTTAACCTGTAATGCGCTTATCACACGCTCGTATGCCTGACTTTACTTCCACATGCGTCAACATAAGCGCTTAAATACATACAAACATAAACACACACATACGAAATTGTGTAGGTCCATTCGTTCGCCACTCAAATTTGTTGCCACACAGCAGCACCGTTTTTTGTTGTTTTTGTTTCTGCCTTTTTTGACCCTTCAACTTAATGGGCATGCGGTGTTTAGGCAACGCAGCCACACTCACACACATAAAGGTATATATAAGTAGATCTAGCGTGGCACTAACTCATATGGAACACGGTGTATGTTTTGTTTTTGTTGTTGCTTTTGTTAATGTAATTTTGTTTCTGCCATTATTGTCATTTCTCTGCCGTTGGTTGTACTGTTGATTGCAATGCCGTGCCATAGAGTACTCATAGTTATGTAGAGCGTTAAGGCTTCGCCTCGATCTTTTCACTTGGAAATGCCAATTACCCAACCGAGCAGAAAGCACAACAACAGTTGGCCATGCATTCTACAACCATGTCGTTGTTGTTTTTATTGCTTTTGCTGTTGTAGCCATTTTCGTTGTGTCCTTCGCTTGGTGCGCAGGTGGCAGTTAAAGGAAATTTAAAATTGCTGCTTGCCTAAGCAGCGCCAAGAGCACAGATGATGCAGTTCACCTTTGGAAATTCTTCTAAGCAGCTCAGGTGTAGTAAAAAATAAAAAAATGGCCGAATAAAACACACAGAAATGTAATCAGATTTCCAAATTCTGAGTGGCCTTAAATGAAATCTGCATTTTGAGAAGAAAGGGTTGGCAATTTGAATTATGGAGAACATGATTCCACTCAAAAATTACATGCTTCTTTGTGAAGCATATTAAAATTGGCAGTAAAGGTTCGCTATTTACTTTGTTGGCTCGGAAATTATAGTAAAGTGTCAAAGTATTAGCATAGCATTCGAAGCGTTATCCCTTTGTGGTCGGAATTATTATAGCTTATAGCTAGAAAAGTGTTGGAAATATAATAATTTGATTAAAAATGTTTTGAGCTTTGTCAGTTTAGCAGTGCAGCCATGTATAAGTTTCTTTTTCAATCAAGAATTTGTGTATATGAATAGCTGTTTGAGGTTGGATGGGATCAAGGTAGGTAACTCTCTTAAACAGGGTTATTTGAGTTCAAATCTTAATCAAAGTTAAGCTTAAAAATTTTGGATTTTTTCTTATTTGCGACTCATTCACTAAATTCAATTAACACATTTTATCAAGACATTGTCTTATTCTTCTTACTGACTCACAATTTTTCCAAAATTACAGTAAAGCAACAACCAACCAGATCTAATAATTTTAGCCATCATCGATTCACCATGTCTCTATTCGCTGCTTTTTTTGTAACAAACAAATTCAAGAAAAAGCAACAAAAAAGATAACGAGTTTAATTCGACACAAAGGAGTATGCGGTATGAAGAAAGCGGTTCTTTCATTGTTACCAAGCTCTGTTGTACAATTTTTTTCTTATATTTTACTATTGTGAATGTTTCAATGATAACTTTTGCTAAAGAAGTACAAAGATGTTTTTTGGTATTGATTTTAAGAAACACGCTTAGCGTATATTTATAGATACTTTAAGAAATAACAGTAAAATTTTTTAAGAAGAATCTAATAGCTTTTGAGTTTTAGTTACCGTCTGTATGTCTGAGCAAGCGATAACTTAAAATTGAGATATTGTAATGAAACCTTGTATACGGTTTCCTTGGCAAAAAAGATAAGACGAGTTCGTAGATGGGCCTAATCGGACCGTTGTAACACTCGAAAAACTTCATTAAACGGGAACCTATAAAGTACCATAACTAAGCACTAAACTGGGATGTATTTTGACAGAAACGCTTACAGTGCGAAACCCCTCATATAACGGCACTCTTAAAACTACAAAAATCGTGATAAATCAATAACAAAACAAGTCAGAGACATTAAATTTTACACCTGTGATGTTAAAAGAGGATTTTATAGCAGCCGGGGTCAAAAATGATGGGCGTGGCACCGTTCACATTTCTGTGAAAAGTCATATCTCTGCAACTACTCAACCAATATCGACAAAATTTGGTATATAATGTTATCTTGTCATTTCTACGTATGTTCCAGTGCGAAAACAAAATCGAACTACAACCAGGTATACTTCCTATATAACGAAATTGTTAATTCCATCTGATTCTTTCATTTTCCAAAATGCGAATCAAACAGCAATAAATGCATCGGGAAACAACTTTGCCCGAATAGTGCGCTTATGATAGGCCGCCTTATGTCCAAAAAGTATCAAAATCGGGTTAAAACTATTCAAGTCCCTAGATACCGAATATGTGGGTCAAAACTTCGTTTGTGAACTCTTTATCGAAAATATCGATCAATCTGTGTGATATATTATGGAAATTCGAAAAAAATCCTCTGCTAATAATTTTATGCCTGTATTGTCAAAAATATACCTAACATGGTATAAAGATTTTCGAACATCTCTATACGAAATAATCAAATGTCTGAGTTATTTTTAATAAAATTACGAGAGCGTGTTTTTATAATAAGGAGTAGTATTGTCTGTAAGATGACCTAAGGCCGAAAAGTTCAAAAAATGATAAAATGGCGAAGTTTAAAAAAAAAGTTAAATTACTTAGTATCACACTAGAGTATTATTATGAAAGAAGTTCTTCTCCGCTAAAAAAGGAGCACAATTAATAGGATGGAGAGTGCTACCAGTCTATTTGGACAACTGATATAGTTTGTTCGATTCACACTGACACCCCTTACTAGAAACTCCGATTTCAAATAACGGAAATAGTTACCGATACTTTCGAAGCTTAAAGTGCATAGGCCAAAATAGATGTTGAATTTTCATGCTGCTTAATTTTATTACACTTCTATCATTAGCTATGAGCAACGGTTATGTTGATGCCAGAATCCAATAGCACATGTGTAAAAGAGGATAAATGTGTAAATAATGAATGGGAGTGTCGATACATGTGCTACAAAAAAGGGCTGGCATGTTATATGCTCGGAAAAATAGCTGTCATTTATCACTACCTTTCAGAATTCCGAACGAAATGCATTGAATTTGTGCCGGAGTCAAAAGTCAAGCTTCGATTTGTTTACTAAAGATGGCATATTGGTGCTGATTTGTTAAAGAATATAGTGATTAATTTGAAATCTTAGTCTGCTATGTTAGCTATTTTGACGATATATTAGCAAATACTAAATAAATTAGCTTACTAAGTATAAAAAGTTTTCTTTCAAGTTTTCTGAAGTTTGTATCATAATAATTTTATTTTTATATTTAATAGCAAATAGTTATTATAAAGGGACAAAATGGACACTCATTCATACGTGTATACTAGGGCATATAAGTACTACTTATACTGCATGTATGTCAATATTAAGGAATATCGTGTGACTTAAAGGAAGAAAGACAAATGTTTTAAGCTAAATAAAATCACAAACAAAACTATAAAACATTCACTCAGTTCCAAGAAGATTACGCATTGAAAGTAAAAAAGTCATAAATTCCTGAAATTCGTTTACTTGTGAAACATTTTCTGTAAGCTTACTACTATGAGCAAAAAATAGGAAAACTTTGTCCATAATTTTAAAATTCCCAATTTATTCTAAAAAATCTATGTCGTCCCCTTGAGTGTAATCTCCCTTGTCCCTAATACATACACTTGTGCCAACGTTTCTTACAATCCCCAAAACAGTTGTTAAAGTCAATTTCCGGAATAGCCCTCAATGTCTTTAATGTTTTCAGTTGACGCAAAACAGTTTTCAGGGACCGATCGTTGGAGTTGAATATCGCCAGAAGGCACAGGGAGCTAAATTGGTTGGTGCGATGCGATATTGGTTCAAAATTTGGTGAAAATCTCACGAAGAATCGGTGCATTATGGTGGTGCAAAAATCAAGATTTGTCGGCTCGTAATTCCCGCCTCTTTGTATGAATATCTTCGCGCAAGCGACTTATAACATTCCTTGTTGACAGTTTGGCCGGTCGGAAGGAATTGGAGTGCACCACATCTCGATAATCGAAGAAAACTGTCAAGACAACCTTGTTTTTTGATTTGCTTTAACGTAGTTATTTCGGCTTCGACTCACCGTTGGCACGGCTGATTGATAGTCTGTTTCCGGGGTCGTAAGCATAGATCCAATACTCATCGCCTATGACATCATGTCATTTCATCGCTGTTTTTCGAAAAAATTTAGTGACTTTGGAGCCAACTGTGCTTTCACTTTTTTCAAGTCTAAATGATCTTTCAGTATGGTTTTCACTGATCTTTTTGATATTCCTAAGATGCCAATAAGATCTCTGATTGCTAATCGTCGATTCTCAAGCACCAATTCTTTCATTTTATTGACGTGTTGATCATCAGTTGATGCTGATGACCTTCCTGGACTTAGTTCGTCGTCTACGCGTTCTCGACCCTCTGTGAATAATTTGCACCAATCAAAAACACTTGCTCGCGATAAAGAATTAACAGCGAAGACCTTTTCCAATATCCTAAACATTTCGGCACCAGAAATTTGATTGTGCTCACAAAATTTAATGGAACTTCTTTTTTGAATAATTTCACTCATCGTAAAAATTGCCGTATGCACTTTATGTACTTCAGAAAGACAGGCGTATGGCAAGCACTAATGATTATTTTGATGTGACATTTGGCAAAGATATAACTAACAGTCATATTAACCCAGAAAAAAAGTCTTACTATTTTTTGCCCACAGTATACCGCTTAAAGGTTTCATTTCTACATTTGCTACATTCTTTACCTTTATGGTTAAATTTTTCTCGACCTAATAAAAAAATAAAAATATCGTTCGTTCATTCAGTGGAATTATTTGATTTCATTAGAATATTTGTTTACTACTATTTTAAGTATATAGAATGTACACAAATATGGAAGGAAGGTAAAAAACAAGTAAGATATTAAAATGCCAAATTTGTCATTGTGTGAGTAGTAAGTTCATTATAATCGGCATATGTAGCAAGAGGCATTGCTAGCTGTACTATTAAGCTTAACTAATTCCAATTCCTATTTTCCGTAGAACAAAATCATAATAGAAAGTAAGAAGACAAATGGCAAAATATTTGCAACTGAAGCCGCAATGAACTTTTGGCGCACAAAAACACGAAGAGGAATGAGAGAGAGTGGGAGCATGAACGACTTTATGAACAATTTCCAGAATTGCAAAAATTTACTACGAAAAGAAATATTAATTTATTTGTAAATATGTATATAATGTATGCACACATTTTGAGATATTAATGCTGGAGCGCAAAATGTACAGGCATATAAAATATTTTTTTCACAATCAAATTCCATTCTACTTTTTTCGGCTTGCTGGCTTCATGGATTTAGATTATGTAGCACTTGCTGAGCAAACAGACCACCTATTCTTCATCGGGATTACGACTGAAATTTTAGTATTTACTATTTAATGTTTAAGTTCGGCACGCCGGCTGCCATCCACCACAATTTCTGTATGTGTGAGAGTGTGTGTGTATGTGTATTAAAATATTAAATATTATGCCAAATACATTTGCTCGAAACGAGTTTACATCAAATTCATAGACTTTTATCAAAATTAATATTTCCAAGTGCAATTTATTCAGCCTGCCGAACTGGCATTGTTGTTTTTGGCAACTCCTTATTTATATTATTTGTTTTTATTATTATATTATTCAACTGCTGTCGACTGCCATTGACATTGTTTATGTTCGTTACGGTTATTGTGTCAGTTGCATAACGGTATTTCGGTTAATGTTGCCCAACAAACATGCACACACACAAATATATATTTGTATGTATGTATATATAAGCGCACATTGCTCTACGGCCGATAGTGAGGTTGTACACCCAGCGTACACCAGCTACACACCCACTGGCTACCAGCGACGAACACAAGCGCACACACAAACACACACACTTTTATATGTTCACACACATAAATACACCGAAATTACTTTTCCATATTCTCCGCCATAAGCATAAAAGCTCAACGAGTAATTTTATTACTCCCTTCAATATGTGTATGTGTGTATGAGTGTACGTGTGTCTGTGCTGATGTGGCTTGTTCTAGCAATGTTCTGCTTCGGGTTCCGCCAGCCGGACGGACCACTTGGCCGAGTTTTGTTGCGACTTTAGTTTGTAATTTTATTACATTTTCGGGTTTGTTGTTTCATTCGCTATGCTCACGCACAGCAGCCGCAGATGGCAAGGCAAACACGCAATGTACTGACACACACATATACATATATACACATTTATGTAGTGGTATGTTTGTTTGGTAAAATCACAAATTTTTGTTGCCAGCAATTTCTGCCACATTTATTGTTTGCTAGCTTAGTTGTTATTATGTTGCTCCTACGAATTCTACTTCAGCCCTTGCATTTCTACTGCCTCACTTCCGCCTGCCCTTCTACCTCCCTTCCGCTTCCCTTGCTACTTGCGCGTCAATGCGCGTGCTAACCCGCTTTGTTTTTGTTTTCGTTGGCGTTGTCATAATTATTTGCTGCCTGTGGCAGGCGGGCAGCGGTTAAATTAGAGTTTATGTTATTGAAAATGCGTGAAAATCGCCATTTAAATAGCTGTGCACTGCTCTTTCTCAGCTCAACTATAAATTTCATTGTTTCTTTCTGTTGTTGTGTCGGTTGTGTTGGTGTTGTTACGGCGTTTTGTCGCTATAAATTGTATTTTCTGGTCAACGCGTTTAATTTGAATTTAAGTGCAAAGTGTCTTTTGGGCACTCAAGTAAAGCCAAGCGAATCGTTTTCAGGTTTTTATGCCGCCATAAAAGTGCAATTGTCAATTGAATTGGATTCCAACATAGCCGCAGAGGAAAGCAAGCAAGTGCGTATGGCAAATGTGAGTTGAATCGAATCGATGAAGATATAAAATGTATTTGGAGAAAATGTTTAAAGCTGAAATCCTCGTCATCACCATAACACAAAAATAATTTGTAGTAGAGCTTATTGCTTGGACTTTTATTAACAGAAATATTTCAATCTGTCGTTATTACCGAAATTTTTATAGGCCATAAAGGTCTAGGACACAAGTTTTTGGACCGATGTTAATTTACTTAACAACATTAGTAAAAAGTATTTAAGAGTATTTTTGCACTAGTGGCGAATAGAACACACAACTAGCTTGAAACTGGCATAATCAAAAAGAGTCGGGATAGCAAAAGGGTATGCCACCGTTTAAAAAACTTTCAGATATAATCTAAAATATACCTTTTAAAATAACTGTATACTTATTTACCTAGTGTTACTTATTCTAAAACCAAAATTAAAAAAAACAAGTAAGGAAGGGCTAAGTTTGGGTGTCACCGAACATTTTATACTCTCGCATGATAAAGTGATAATCGAGATTCCATTATCCATCATTTACATATTTTTTAAATACCGTATTTGTGTAAAGTTTTATTCCGCTATCATCATTAGTTCCTAATGTATATACTCGTATTATACAGAGAAGGCATCAGATGGAATTTAAAATAGCGTTATATTGGAAGAAGGCGTGGTTGTGAACCGATTTCACCCATATTTCGTACGTGTCATCAGGGTGTTAAGAAAATATTATATCCCGAATTTCATTGAAATCGGTCTAGTAGTTCCTGAGATATGGTTTTTTGTCCATAAGTGGGCGACGCCACGCCCATTTTCAATTTAAAAAAAAAGCCTGAGTGCAGCTTCCTTCTGCCATTTCTTCCGTAAAATTTGGTGTTTCTGACGTTTTTTGTTAGTCGGTTAACGCACTTTTAGTGATTTTCAACATAACCTTTGTATGGAAGGTGGGCGTGGTTATTATCCGATTTCTTTTTTGAACTGTATATGAAAATGCCTGAAGAAAACGACTCTGTAGAGTTTGGTTGACATAGCTATAGTAGTTTCCGAGATATGTACAAAAAACTTAGTAGGGGGCGGAGCCACGCCAAAAAAATTACGTCCAAATATGCCGCTCCCTAATGCGATCCTTTGTGCCAAATTTCACTTTAATATCTTTATTTATGGCTTAGTTATGACGCTTTATAGGTTTTCGGTTTCCTCAATTTTGTGGGCGTGGCAGTGGGCCGATTTTGCCCATCTTCGAACTTAACCAATGGAGCCAATAAATACGTGTACCAAGTTTCATGACGATATCTCAATTTTTACTCAAGTTACAGCTTGCACGGACAGACGCACAGTGTTGCGAAACCGGAATTTTTTGGAAATCATATTGCCTAAACTGTAATTTTTAATGTATCGATGGGAAACTTCTACAGATTGGTCAGAATGAAATCCCAAACAGAATGAGTGAAAAAAAAATTTACACCGAAAAAAATTGTTGGGTCAAATTTTCAACAAAAGTCAAAAAAAAAAAGTTGTTCGAAAAATTTATAAAAAAAATTTATTTTAATTCTTCTTTTATTTCTGATAAATACCCTATGATTAGTTTTTTAAATAAAGTATAGGGTGGTCCGAACAAGAATTATAAACGTCAAATTTTCATGATTTTTCGATATTTGTTGAAAAACTCCGAAATTTTATATAAAACCAAAATCTATTTAATTTCTTATTGAATATTTTCATGAAAGGTGGCAATAAAAGCTTTAATTTGATACCGCTTTGAAGTCAATAGCTTCAGTTTTAAGAGAGTTATGCTCATTTTTGTGGAGTGCTAGATGTAGAATAAAAAAAAAATTTGAAGATACTATTTTATAACACAGGGATTTTTTATTGCATTCTACAGAAAAATTTCAAATTATCAGTCATCTACCAATAAGTTCATTGTTTCCTTTGATAATAAAAATAAGCGCGCAATAACGGATTATTTCACTCACCTACCTAGACGTAAAAACAAAGAGGGAGAAAGAGAGAGCGAAAGAGAGAGAATAAAATAGTAAAACAACAGAGAGAGAGAAAGGTACCACCACAAGCTAAAAGAAAACACTATATAAAGACGGACACACATGCGGACTAATTAGTGACAAAAAAGAAAAGATGGCGATTAGCCGAAACCGGTCTGAAAAAAATAAAAATTTGACGTGGGATGACGGAAAGTTACCCGAAAACCAATGTGATTAAATTATTCAATAAGTGATTCCGAGAATTTCCGTTCTATTTCTATGGAATAAATACTGAGAGTGATATACTAAAATCGCTATAACTCTCAGGAGGGCAGGTATGGGCAGCTGATTTTTTCACAGTTCGTTGAAAACAAATTATGTAACATTTCTGTAGTGGATTGGAACTGGGACTCTCTGGGACTTTTTAGATATTGCTTACCTAACCCAAATTTAAAGGAAAAATGGACCTTTAGTCGGGTTTTCGCTCTAAAAAAGGTGCATATGAAAATGTCTCGAACAACATTCCTTTGTTATTCAGAAGATACTTGTCCGAAGGCAGATTTTTTTTCCGAATCAAAATATATGTCACCAAAATCAAATGAGATCATTTTGAATACAGCCCTGAAATCCCCTCTTTTCGTGGAAATTTTGTATATTTGACTTCTAAAATCAATTAAAAATCAACGGGCCAACATAAAAATAAGCTTTATGTGTTTTTTGTTTACTTGGAATGTCTGTGACAAAATTGCATCATTAAAAACACTGAAAAAAATAATCTCAGAAAAGTTACTTTTCCACTAGCCGCAACACAGTGAGACGGACGGACGGACAGACAGACATCCGGATTTCAACTCTACTCGTCACCCTGATCACTTTGGTATACATATATAACCCAATATCTGACTCTTTTAGTTTTAGGACTTACAAACAACAAAACTATAATACTCTCCTTAGCAACTTTGTTGCGAGAGTATAAAAATGAATTGTTTTGTCTGTAAATGAAACTAAAGGAGGACTCTTGTCTAGTAATTTTGAAAAATAATGTTTTAAATATTTAAAAGGTTTTTTTTTTAAACTAAAATTATTTTCTTAAGAGGTTATATACAGTTAAAATTTTCAAAAAATCGATTTTTTTATTTATTTTAAACTTAAAATTAATTTTAACTTAGTGCATATATATTTAAGAATACGCACAGAAAATTTCATATCGTTCCGGGTATATTTTCGAAGTTACACGCAAAATTTGAAATGGCGTTTCAGAGTGCTTGAAAGTACAAGACCAAACTTTAAACGCGTTTTTCTTCGATGACCAAAGTTACTGGAAAACGGCTAGACCGATTAGTATCAAATTTTAACACGAGCTGCTTAATTACATTTTTGAGTAGTTAATCGAAGATTTTTTTTTTCACTGCTAAATTTTTTTATAAACAATTTAAGGCCGAAATTTTAGTAAAACATTGAACCGTCATTTTGTCCAAAATTTTTTTCTGCTTTTTCCTTCGATTGATTACTAGATTTAATATTTCTTTAACGAAATCTGTTTTGTTTTTTAATTTCAAAAGATCCAGTTCAGAGAGAGGAGCTCTCGGAAATCAGATGTACTTCCTTTCCAAATAAATATTTTTATTAATGCTGAGCTTAAAATACAGCTAAAACATGCCATAATATGTGTACAAATTTTTGGCTCAATAAATTTAAAAATTTTCGCAAAAAAAGTTCAGGAAAATTCGGGTTTTTCGGCTTTTACTGTATATAACTTCTTATGGGAGAATTCTAGTCAAGTAATTTTTCCGGTTTTTGGTAGTTTAGATCTTCAAAAATTATTTAAAAGGAGTGTTTTAAAACTCATATTAAATACTTAATGATAGCCGTTTTAATGTCTAATGATGTCATGTCGGTGATTAGAGCGAATAGGGGACGACGCATTTTTCTCGAAACTACTTTTTTCGATATAGTAGTCACAATATTTCAAATTCTTAGCAGCAGATTAATTTAAAATTTGGTATGCATATATTTAAAATATTACTCCATTTTATGAACTAGCAAAAACCGAATGTAATTTGTAATATTTTTAATAATATCGAGTAAGAAACAAATGTATGAAAAAATCGGTCCTTATTTTCGAGCAATTCGTCATTGAGTTTTGCAAAAAGTACAAGCGAAAGAATTTTGAAAGAAATGTATTTCGGGTACTCATGAAATATAAATAAATAAAAAAAATTATGAAACAATAATATTAATATCAACACTCAACATTCTGGATTCTAGACTCGAGTGTCTTGTTATATTAAGTGTCACTACCTCTGCGTGAGGAACAGACAAATAGAGAGCATGGTCACGCCTACATACTATACTATATATATCAATCAAATGTAGAAAATCGAATATAAGGCGACAGGATATTTAATCGTTAACAAATCTGTATGGTGGTATACTATTTCGAATAATCATCATTCTTCTTTTAAATAAATAAATATCTTATTTTGCAAGTTTCTGAAAGGCTGGTCTTAATCATGGAGCTTGAGGTACCAATTACATTGGCCGAGAACCCAAAGTTCATTAAAAGAAATGGTAGATAGGTAATAAAAGAAGAAATAGTTTCCTACGCGCGATGGCTTCAGTTCACGTCAAAACTAACTCAAATACGGAAATTGCCTACAAAAAAATTTAACTTATTTTTGAAAAAAAAAACATTCCTTCAAACAAAAGATCTTATGATCAAGTGCACACTTCAAGTTGAGAAATAAACTTTGAGAGACTTAACACAAATTAGAAATAAATTAAAGAAATTAAAATAAAGTGCAGAATACCTAAGTGCGACTACAGTCGAACAATAGTTATAATCGAAATTTGAAAAAACCGAAGATATACATACATATTTCTAAAAATGGATCGATTTCCTTCAATTTTCGCTCAAAAAAATATACCTTATATACATACCTTGAGACATGGGGAAACAGACGCTGGAATCAATATGTTCTGGGCACAAATTTATATGAATACTTAGTTTCATTAAAGGGAGGTGGGTTTCAGAGATAAAAAAAGGTATTTTTACGATTTTTTTTTTTCAATATAAACAATCATATAATATTTCCAAAATATAATATGACATCTCAACGGTACATATTTGAGCAATGTCTCCAGAAATTTTGATATAATAATGTCGAAAATTCAGGCGTTGAGGCCTCAACTCCCTGGGTGTCTCACAAAAAAAGTACTCCCGCCGTGTATAGTATAACTTATTATTGGTTCATTTAAAATTAAAAAAAAAAAACCAAAACTATTTCGTTAGTACATACATAGATATATAAATCTCGTGTTCGAACGAAGTAAAGAAAAAAATTAAAATTTTAATTTTTCTCAGACTAATTTTTTGGTAAATTTTTCGCCATTTATTGGCTTACAAAATAAAATGTAATGAAAAAAATCCTTCGTTTAATAGCTAGATAATGTTATTTTAAAGATGTGTACACAATTCGAACTAAATCGGTTCATAACTTTTGAAAAATTGTGTCCAACGGCTTCAAAAATGGAGTTTTGAGAAAAGAGCATTTAGTTTTACGCTACATCGACGTGGCCTGATGAGCGGAACTTCCGGAGGGTCTATCTCTTAGAATTCGACTCGGATCGATTTAAAATTTTGGGAGGATATTTTACACATATTGTGCTATTTAATACGACAAAAATTACAAAATAAGCACGAACTTTGTTTCGACTTCTCATTTAAGGGGTCAGTAGGGTAATCTGGCTTGTTTTTTTGAAATTTTTTTTCATAGAAATTTTTATTTTACAATAGAACTTTTTTCACATATCATGAGGTATGTATGTCGTGGAGTGTATAAACAAATTTTTCGGAATTTTTTGATAACATCTGTCGGAGAAATGGCTGAGTGAATGAGATGCGTTTTTTCACTGGCGGACACGATTTCTCACGTTTGGATCATCTGAAACACAAAAACCCAATTTATTCTTAAAAAGTACGTGAATGGTTATCGTCTCTACTAAAATCATGAAAAAATGTTGACAAATAAAAAAGTAATTCACGTTTTTTTTTTTGTTAATTTTTCCCCATGTTTTTACACAAATTTTTTCATAACATTGTCAATAAATTCTAAAAAATTATAGAGACGAGAGCCAGGCGTCTTGCAAACATTTAAAAAAAAATTAAGCAAATCGGTTGAGTAGTTTGACCGGAATCATGTCCGCCAGTTTAAAACAGTGTGTTTTGAGAAAAAGCGTTTGAAGTTTGAGGTGTGCACTCCGAGCGCTCCGAACGTCAAGCGGTATTATTATTTTTGGGCTTTTTTCGAAACCTTCCAATGGTAAAGTGTGTTTCTACATTAATTCTAAGGGAAAATAACTATGTGCCCAGTTTTTTTGGAAGCTATATGCTATAGTAATCCGATCTGAACAATTTTTTTGGATATTACATTGTTGCCTTAGAAAATAATCTATACTAAATTTCGTGAATATGTCTTGTCAAATGCAAAACTTTTCCATACCATACACATACTGATCATTTATAAATATACTACGACGCTTCCTTCTGGGTGTTACAAACTACGTGACAAACTTAATATACCCTGTTCAGAGTATAAAAATAATTTTTTTCAGAAAAGATTACCCTACTGCCCCTGAAACTTCATTTATTAATTGTAAACTAAGAGAAGCTCATGCAAAATGTGCATTCATACAAGTGCCTTGGAAATGCTGTATTGCTCATACGACATGGTGTACGTATAAATGCAGTACACTAGATGTATAACTTTAACTGCGTATATTTAAAAGGAATCCTTTATGACCAAATTTATTATTTTTGTGGGTCGCTAAGTTTTTTTTATTATAATATAATTTTATCAAAGTTGTAAGTTTATTTGCTTTGGAGATAAAAAATTTAATGCAAAATATCAAAAAATTCAATATTAAATACATGAAAAAAGTAAAATAATTTATTTAAAATAATTAATTAATAATAAAGAATGTTGTGTAGTAGGTGAGATATACATATTTCGATCGCTTACATATAGACTAGCAGACGCGTGAACAGAAACAGAACCAGTTCTTTAATATGTATTATAGAAAGAAAACTAGAGTTCAGCTGCAATTATCAGTTACTTAGTAACACACCTGTGATACCAAACTTTCGAACACTGGAGCTTTTACTTATATAAATTAATAATAAATTTGTATATCAACAAAGTTCTGCCACTTTAAACTGTTGTGAATAAATGAAGAGTAATTATTACTTAAGAGCGACTGAAGTTGGAAAAAGTTTCATGCAATTTGTCAAGGCTATTAATAACAATTGATATTTCACTAAGAGGTTTAGAAAACTTTTACATACACACGCTGCAAACCAAGCACACCCACACTTAAGCAATTCGTCAGCAAGGAGACACGAATGTCAAAAACAATGCTGAACTTTAATTTATTTATACTCTGCATTAAGAATATTAAAGAGAGAGAATAGAAATTGTGATGGTAACTGACAAACATTAAAATTTAATGGCAACTCATTATCAGTTCGAGCAAACTGCTGGTGTACATGTGTGTGTGTATGTGTGCGGGCATGTGTAATGCCTTAGAGTGCCACCGCCCTATTATCCTTGGTGTCGTCAGTAGCTATTTTCTACTGCCATGCACACACACACACACTCTAAGCAACATACAGAGCGTGTATTTGTCAGTGTTGGGTATGTATACGGAATTGGAAAGAAATAGCCTTGCAACCAACTGCTGAGACTGTCTGCGCGATATTTTGTGCATGTTGGGGGAATTGCTTAGCGAAGAAAATGGCGCGCTTGAGGCCAAGCGGGGGAACAAGAAAGAAAACTGAAAACAAAAAAAATGGAAAAACAAAAAATGAAAAAAAATGGAAAAACAAAACAAAAAAATGGAAAAACAAAACAAAAAAATGGAAAAACAAAACAAGAAAGTGCAAATAAAAAAATGAAAAAAAAAATGCTGGCGAGCTAGTCTGGCGATAAGAGATGATTTAGCTAAATTGCAGATTGCTCGTTTGTAAGTGTTTAGGTGACGATGCTGGCAGATGGATCAAAGAAAATGTCGGGCTTTGGAGCCAATCGCTGACACTTTGGTGTCTGTTGGAAGGTGGAGCGACATTCAAAATATGATGTGGTTGCTTCTTTGATATATAGAAAATTTAAGATTCGTTTGTCGATATTTTAGAATTTATCTTATGAAAATAGGTGAAGTAAAAAACATCTTGAAAACTGAGTGTTAAATAAATTGCCAGCAATAATTTTACAGTTGAACAATTTCTTCAAAAGATTGAGGTGGGAATGGAAAAAAAAAATGTTTAAAGAATTTTGAGAAATATTTTTCATTTCGAAATTAGTAGTATTCTTCATTCTGCACTTTATAATTAAGGAGCTTTTTAACTCACTTAAAAATCTTGGACCCTACAAGCATATCCGAAAAATTTGGTAAACATGATCTATAGTAAAGCCGGATTTGTATCATACTACAGACTGTCAACAAGACAGAAGTTTTCTAAATTATTACATTTTTTTTGCTGCTATTACAATAACAACAACAACACCGAACTGTTAATTTTCTCGCTCTTTTATAAATATCTGAAGACAATTTTTCATAATGAAACGTACCATCCAGCAACGAACCTCAGCACTGAACTGAAAGCAAAAATGGTTTAAGCGACATGCGACTAATGTCAGAATGCCAAATATTGATCTGACTGCTGATAATTTAACTTTTTTTCAAAAGTTCGTGATACTATTGACGCTGCTGTTAGTGATCCATTGTTTGCAGCAATATTAGACTTTGTCAGACTAAATGGTTGGAGTTGGTCTTGTTACCTATGAAACATCCTTTGACCGAACTTTTTTCAGATGAAAGCAAATTACGTAGGTTTCGGCGAACCAACTGCCTTTGGCACAAATTATATGATTAAGGTATAAAAAATATAATTTGGACATTTGCAGTCCAAAAACTAATCGATTCAAAAGCTCTTGGCTTCAACTTTGAAAATAAAATAAAAATATTTTTCTTTAAAAAATCTTCCGATCAGTTTTTGGCAGGCATTGCCAAGTCGTCCTTTTTTTTTGATCATTCCCTCAAGACATCGATCAGTGACTAGAAATTGGCCTTAGACCTCTGGTACTCTTAATTAGGGGGCTATAATTAAAGAGCACAACACAAACAGGAGCAGATGCACCGACAAACGTTCAGCTCAGGAGTATGAACAACAACTTTTACCAAAATTTCGTTGCAATAAATTCTAAAAAGTAAGCTCCTAAACGCACACTATAAAATACAGCGAAAAATCATTTCTTTATACATTAACATCTTTCTGTCCGACTGGTAGTATGTCTATATACATACATATACAGCTGTTGACTAATTAGAAACGCTCCCTTTTTCTGTAGGTGGCTGATGAGTATAATGATAAAAATGTTTGATATACCGTTATTTATATTCCTAAAAGTCTTGCATTGTTCATGTTACTCTATTTACTACTAAATTCGCTCTGTTTTGTAGATGTGGAGTTAAAGTTCTGTTAATTTTTTCCCCAAATAGTAAATGCGTTACGAGTAGAAGGCGAATTAAGTGCGACAGCTAATTAGAAACAGTTGTTTAAAGAATTAAAATTCCTCAAGGTGTTAATATTTAGTAATAATATTACTGATTTATAGTAAGCGTGTGTCAAAGTTGTGGTTTAAAATATATTAAAATGTATTATTCAAGTTGTTTAGGCCAGCGCCTAATTTCTTTTTACCACCCCTAGTGAGTATATAACAAACCATTGCCAGTTAGCTGTTAATAGTTTTCACTCAACTGTTAATAACTTTCACTCAACTGGCAATGGTTTCGTTGAAAACTCCCGCTTAGCAAGCGATCCTGCTAGTCGCGCACTTTTACTTTTTTCTAGAGAGCGAAGGAAGTAAGACGTCGTCCACCGGCCACCACAACCAGCTTCACCACAAGCACAAACCAGTAAGTAATTTTTGGTAATCACGATTTAATAAAGAACCAACACTTTAATTTGCTATATTAAACACAAACTTTGTGGTTTCATTTACTAATACACTCCCTTTTTCCTGTTTCATATTCTCAACGATCGACGCATCGTCCGCGAGTGACTCGTCGAACGTTCGAGACATATTCACAAGTTTTTTTAATGAAAAAAAGCTGCAGATGTACATCTGCCCTATGTAGTTACATTTTTGACTTTTGTCAGTCTGGAAAGACGTAAAAATTGTGAATCAGATCAAATGCTCAACAAAAATTTCATTGCCTTTAAGCATATACAGAATTTTAAAACTATTTCCAATGTGCACGCAAAGAAAAAACTCGAAAAACTGCAACAGAAATAGACCGCAGAATTAATAGTATCTAGCGAAGAGACCCAAAAAAGAGTTCCACTGACATTCTATATGAAATTGAAGGCGAATACAATACCCAAATATCCAAGAGAAATATTGTTTGGTCGAATCTGGACTTGACGGCTGGGCAGTACATAGGAACCCACTTCTGACTAAAATTCGTAGAAACGACGTGTAACTTTGCCAACTCTTATTGGTCTAAGACAACAAATCAACGGAGGTACGTCGTTTGGAACGATGTGACAAAAATTAATCACTTTGGTCCTGATGGTCGAAGGTATGTTCGCCGTTCAATAATTCAAGAATTTGATTCTCGCTATGTTCCACGCGTAGTTGAGTATGGTGGAGGATCAATCATGGTATGGGAATGTTTTATTTGGAACGGTGTAGGTCCACTCCATAAGAATGATGGAATTTCAAACAAGGAGAAATACGTCGACATCATTAAAAATGTCATGTTGCCATGGGCTGAGGAAAGTTTGCTTGTTATAAGGAAGATAACAAAGATAACAATTTAAAGCATACGTCTAAGTTTTTTTTTAATGAAAATTCTATCAATGTTTTGGAGTGGGAATCGTCCAGCCCAGACCTAAACCCTATAGAACATCTCTGGGTGATGTCAAAAGAGCCATATGCACTAAAAATACATGTCTCAAATATGGATGTTCGTTGTGATGAAATTAGAACGGCATGGCAAGCTTCACCATTGGTGCGCTATCAGAGTCTTATAACGTAAATTTGGAATGGATGTAAAGCAATATTAAAGTAAACGAGATAACCAACAAAATACTAACTGAAAGTAAGCAAGTTTGTGTAATATAATTATTTTTTGTTGTTAAAATATTTTCGTTTCTAATTAGTTGTCGCACTCAAATCGTTGATTCCATATGTTTTTGTTAAAATCTTCAAAACAAAAACGAATTAAAAAAAATTTACTATTGGAGTTTAAGTTTAACAAAGCTTTCAATGAAATAAGTGAAAATACAATACATATATGTGTTATTGTTAAATAACATCATTTACTTCAGAAGAAGTTTCGTTTCTAATTAACTGTCAACAGCTGTGGACATTCAGTTTTTGAGATAACAATTTGAAATTTTATACATATTCTTTTCATGATAAAAAGCCTTTCAATTTTCTTGATTTCGAAAAATTTAATTCTTGACAAGATAGCTTCACATAATTTTGCAGAGAACTTTTTCCGAGGCCAAGCTATAATCTCATTGGATTTCGTTAGAATCGGATCACTACAGCATATAGCTGCTTTACAAAGTGTTTGATTAAAATCAAGTGCTTGAATGGATAAATAAATTATTTGACAAAATATCTTTACGAAATTTCGCGAGCATTATTATTCAGGGCTACGGTACAATCACCAAACAAATTGTACAGATCGGATCACTATAGTCAAAAGCCGCCAGACAAACTGATAGATCCAAATCAAGCTCTTAGAAAATTATTTTATTTGACGAGATATCTTCAAAAAATTTGGCATGGATTATTCTCCAAGGCTACGGTATAAAGTAGCCGATCGGATCACTGTAGTAAACAGCTTTCATAGACTGATCAACATCAAGTTAAAGAACTTTTTATACCCTTTTATGCTATAGGAAATGCACCTGTGTAGGGCATTATAGCTTCGGTGCAGTAGAAACTAATGTTTTTTTTCTTGTTTTTACACTAAAGTGAACGCAGGTAAAGTGTTCAAAGTAAATGTTGCTATTCTTGCTACATTTTCAGTGCCACTTTTCAGCACAGTCATACACACACACACACAATCATACACTTTGCTGATTTGGCAATTTTTGTTTTTTTTTGCGAAATTTCTTGGAAGCGTTTCGCTTTCACAGCCTCAGCAGACACACGCACAAACACACACACACATTTTCCATTATTTTGTCTACCACGCTGCGACTGATCTGTGTGCACTGATTCGTATGCCTTGCTGCTGTCTGCTGCTCCGGCAATTTCTTACGCATTCGCTGCTGTTGCTGGCATTGCTGCTGTTATGGATATGCTTACATGGGCGCGCTGCTTGTGCTACAGCTTGTACATGATATGTAATAACAAATTTTTTGCTTTTACTTATTTGTTTCACTCTTTTGCGCGTGTTTCTTTTTTCTTTGCTGCTGCTTGTTTGGCCAAGCTTAATGCACGACAATAGCTGACGACGCACTAACACGCCCCATCTAACTCATATGGCCCGTTTAACTGTGACGAACGGCAACCGCGGCGGCGAGGACGCTTAAAAGATTTCAAGGACTAGTCGCGCTTATGCTGCTGCCGCTGCTTTCGGTTTGACTTTCGTGGTCGTTGTCGTGTGTTCACTTTTACTTTTCTGCTTTGCGTTTTGTATTTTGTTGTTGTTATTGTTCAGCACGTACTCGTTTATTGCAATTTACACAGTTAAAAATTTTTTTTTTGTGATTTTTGATTTTAAATTTTATATCTGCGCTGTTTTATTAGCTGTCGTGTTTGCTACTTTATTTCGCACACATTTCGCTTTTTGCTTTTAAATTTTTTATTATTTTTTATTTGCTTGGCTGTTTGCGTAAAAGCGCATAAATTGCACGCATGCATAAATAACGAAGAGTTTAATTTATGTGCACACGATAAATGCAAAAATATACATACAGATACATATATATACATATATATATACATATATACAATGACACACGCCAGCATGCTTGACTGTGTTTGCTCAAAAAGCTTAAGCTGCAATTAAATTTTGCAAAAAAAAGAACAAAAAAACGGGAGTAAACAAAATCGTTGCCTACTTTCAGGCTTTAAAAGCATTCGATAGCATTTAAGTGGGATTTAACGGTGATTTTGGCTATTTGCTCACATTTAATTTGCGCATTCAATTCGAAATGCTGCTGCTTTTAAGGTTTCAGACTCTTTTCGCGTTTTTCCTTACAACGCCACTGGACTTTCGTAATCACAGGCTTTGGTTGGCCAGGCAAGCGCACATTTTAGCAAAATACACAAACGGATTGGGGAAATATGGAAATTAGCTTTAAATGAAACTATAATTGTGTAGAGTACTACACATAGCACTGCGAATACCGTTTGTTGTCACAGCGCGTTGCTTACATAATAATTTTTTTAAAAACTTTGTTGCATATTTCGTTTCAGAGCGTAAGCAAAAATTTTGGTTAACAACCGCCACGGCACAGCGCCACACACGACTGACGAACGCACGCATGCAGGGCGAGTCAACGATTACGATAACGGCGCTGGCTGGCTGCTTGGCGAATCCAGCTGTGGCAATGGCATTGCGTACACAAACAGCCGCAATGGGAGCAACAGCAACAGCAGCTGCAGCAGCCGAAGCGGCAACAGTAGCCGATGATGACGATGCTGCTACTAGCATGCTGGAATGTCTCATAAACACACAAACTAATGCAAATATATATAAATATAGACATATGTATGTATGTCTGCATGTACGTGTGTATGTAGTTGCTGACATTGCGATGCTGAGGCGACGTGTACGCGAACGCGCGGCCGATGACGCGAACAAAGCGACAATAACAACAAGCAAACGAGTAGCAGGCGAAAAAAGAGCAATAAAAACAATAACCCGACGCGGGAACGATGAGGATAACAGCGCCGACGACGACGACGACAACGACGACTGCGACATTTACGAGCACGTCTAGCCACGAAGATGTGTAGAATCATTTGAGACTAGCGCAAGAAAGTGTGCTGCGAAAAAAAGCAATAAAGAAAGTCCACACCCAAAAGTACACATACGCATACACAAACTGGCGCACATACAAATAAATGTTTGTACGACGCGTGTATACGTGTGTGTGTGTGTGAGAGTATTTGCAAAAATTTGTGCAAACAAGAAATGAAAGCAAAGTGAGTGGTTTTAAAGTTATATAAAAATATTAAAATAAAAAAAAAAATATTATATTAAACAAAAATGCTGCGTCACAATAAACTCACTTTTAGTTTAGCTCAAAGAAAATTTTCTACTTTCACTTTCCAATTACCGTTCACTCTCACTTTTCACTCTGAAAACCACATTACTAGCTGTGCAAACACACTTTTGCCTTGCAACATAGCTGTCAATTACAATGTTTTGAACTCGCGCTTAAATCGCTTGCAAGAGGCGTTTTCCGCGACAGTGGCAAATGTTGCACCAACGCTGTGCGTCTGCGAATGACTGACTGCGACTTCGGTTGCCTACTAACGTTGCAAGTGGCCACAGCCTATGCTCGGCTGCTGTGTCGTCACTTCACTGCACGAGTTGGTTGTACAGCGCTGTTACAGCATCTCTCTGCTCATCTCTGTTGCCGCTTCGTTTGCTGTTAGCACTTCTGCTGTTGAAATCAGTTTCATGCTGTGTCGCTGCTCCACTGCGTATACGTAACTTTTGTTTCCAGCATTATTACGCTCGGCCTCTCTGCCCGCTTTCTGGTTGCTTTTGTTTTTTTTTTCTTCAATTTAACTCTCGTAAATGAGTGAGTTGTGTCCTTTCACCCTGTGCGCCCTTGACATACCTCATGTTTTAGCTGCTGTAGCATTGAAATATTATTCATTGTAATGTTTGAAAAAATTCTTATGCACATTACAGCACAGTGTGGCATGATGCATCATCAGGAAATTATAGAATTTGAAGGACAAATGAAATATTTTTAGTGAACCGTAGAAAATATTATTTTGTTTCTCAGATTCTTATTTTACTGTTATTTTTTAAACTACTGTAATGAAGTTATTTTAAACAACACCGAAGAAGTAATACCCTTCATAGGTGCGTTGCCTATAGCATAAAAGAGTCGAAAAAGTCTGTATATTGCTATATGAAAATTCGGATGTACATATGTATATCCGGATATTATGTATATAATTTTGTTGGACAAAAATAAATAAATTTTGTGAAGAATGACTTTGAGCACAACTACCAGCTCCGTCAAAATCGGAAAGGTCCTCTCACAGCCGTTCGACACCAGTCAGGGTGATTCTCTTTTGTGATAACTCTTTTTCAATATAATGTATAAGTCAGTATAATAATAAAAGTAATATGTGAACCTTAGTGGCACTATCTACTTAAAAATACGATGCTACTGGGGTTCGCAGATGAAATTGACAACCTAGGCCCTATCAAGCGAGTCGTCAGTGTAGCCTTTTCCAGCCTTGAAAAATAAACGAAAGAGGTTGGTCTTGGTGTGAACGAGAACAAGTCAAAGTTGGACGTCACACACAAGGATTCCATAGAGTCTTTCAAACTGAGTCACTGTCGTCAGCTCTAAGTTTGAAAAAGTTAAGGACATTGTATATCACGAAGTCAGCTTAAATCTAACCCTGAAGATCAAGCACAGAATAAGTCTTTCCAACAGGTTGAGAAACAGACCTCTCTCATACTCTCGACGAACAAAAATTATGTTATATACATAAGTCTCTCCATATTTCCATTCTATTATACGGCGCAGAAACATGGACGATGCCGAACCGACGAAAGCAATTGGCGCTTTCGAAAAAACTATTATCTGCAAGATCTTTGGAACCGTACGTGTGAGCGCTGAATATCGAAGAAGATGGAACCACGAACTGTTTATGCTCTACGGGGACATGGATATATGTAGTTATGCGCAGAATGTCCTAATGGCAGTACATATGGAAAATGACGCTCCAGCAAAAAACTCGTTCGACTCGAAATCCATGGGTAGACAACGGAAGCAAGGTCTCTGGCCAGACCGATCCACGGCTGTAGTGTCAAAGAAGAAGAAGATGGGGTCTCAGACGTCTCCTTTTGGGTGTAAAAAAACTACAACGTAAATATAACATACCCTATTAGGGTATAAAAGTTATTTTCATTGAGTTAAAGAAAAGTCAAAACAGGAAATCAAGATTATGGACACTGTCGATAAGAGAAATGAGGTCATGTTTTGGTTAGCTCAAGGTTGCCTAATTAGCGAAAGCTTATCTGTTAGCAGTCCACAATAAATATTAGCATATTAATAAATAATATACATATGTTTCATGTTAAGGAAGATATTCAAAATATTATTTAAATCTTCTCAGTTAAATCATGAGATTCATTAAGGTACCCCATATACAATCACCAATCATATGGAGTAAATTCAACTGCATGTTCGAAAATCCTGATATTAGTTATATGGAAGCTAGATCGTCTTCGCCCCATTTTGTCCATTTTAAGCACAAAGATACACTGTTATGAGCAAATCAAGCTCTGTATTTTCATTCAGATAACTCACATGTTGGCCGATATATGCGGTATAAAGTCACCCGGAAGTTCGAAAATCTTCATATTAATTATATGGAGGCTTAGGGAAGTACTAACCCGATTCAACCAATTTTTAATACACAGAGTTAGTATTGTCAGGAATGGATTATCTCTCAATTTTAATTGTATATTCCATACATTGACTAATATTTTAGGTCAAAAATTAACTATAGGTACTGGGGTACTTTGGCTGTTCAGCAAATTCACATGACTACTCTGAAGTCACCGTTTAGACTCAATTGAGGATATAAAAGCTGAATCGAAGAAGGCTCTGATGGCCATCACGACGAGGATTTTTAAGTGCTACGATGACTGGAAAATTCGTTGGCATAAGTGTATTGCAGCGGGAGAGGATTACTTTGAAGGAGATGAAATGGACAAAATAGTACATACTATGTATTCAGGATAATATTTCTTTCGATTAAATTTGAGACATTTAAGTGGACTTACACAAAAACTACTGACATTTTGCTTATTTGTACTTTAAGGTAAATTTAAGCAATCGATTTTGAAGTACATATTTAGACAAATAAAGTTCAGTCTCAAATAAGTTAATCAAACTACGTTCCCCTGCTTAGTACTTAAAAACTGGTCAGTCGTCTAAATAAAAATCCAACTAGACAAGTTCCATTGAATTTCTCATTAGGAAGCACCAACACGCTGACAGTTTAGAACATACCAATTATACTAGGATATATCTAATATTCTTTAAAAAATTATATATCTCAATTTTCACTCACCATTTTATGTTATTCTAATTGTATTCGTGTTGCTATGAAATAGCTAAAATATGCATTCGCATGTGGTCCATACGTGACTATTGGCAAACGATTCTCCAGATTGAATGAATGTGCGAAAAGATGCAGCAAAACACCACTAAACTTGTTAAAGAAAAGCGACGAGGTAGTGCAGAGTTAAAATTTGTTGCTGTTTGTAGATTATTAGCACTTTCATAATGTGGATCACTCATATTGAATTGTTGTTTTTAAATATCACAAGCAAAAAAATTTCACAATTTACTTTTCGAAAACACTTTCAGCACTTTAATTAATATTTTATTGTGGTTTCAGACACGTTTTGATACTTTTTTATGCTTTTATATTTCGACAAAAACTATTTCACCGATGCAGGCACATATTTATTTTGATTTATAATTTACAATAATTTATTTTAATATTTATTTAATTTAATTTACCGTAATTATAGTTGATTCGAGGTTCTTTGTATGTTTGATGATTTTTGGTTCGATTTTTTTTTCGTTATGATACCTAAATTAAAAAAAAAAGAAAGGGGTAGTGAATTTTCAGTGGAAGATTGAAATATTTTCGTAAAATAGAATAAATAATAAAATTTAAGTTTATAAAATACAGATATATATTTTTATAATTATAAAACATAACATTAATAACATAAAATTGCGACGCTAACAAAAAAAAATAATTTTATATTAATCCTAACACTCATAAAGTCAAAATCAGCTGTTTTGCTTTCTTTTTAAGTTTAAGAAATATTCCAAAAAATATGTATGCTTTGAGTGAAAACTGATACGAATAGATTGTTGAAGACTGAAAACATCAAAATATAAACAAGAAAGTCTTTTGAAAAATTTTGAGTAGTCGAAAAAGTATTTTCGTATTTCTAATCAAATTTTAACTTATTTTTTTAATTTTATGTGTAATTATAAATAAATAAACAAATATGTACAATTTTTTCGCTACAGACATTATTCCATCAGTGCAAAGCGAAATTTCGAAATTTCCAGAACGGAAGCGAGCGAACCATTGTTGTGCTACACGAACTGATACAGCATCGTCTCTGTAAACTTCACAAATTTCATTGGTGGCTTGCGTGGCATTCTTCCCTTTTTTATACAAAAATTTCAAAATAAAGCGAATTTCTTCATTATTTTTTCACTCATTTTTTAACAGCTGTAGCACTTTTTTCAACTTCCCCGAATTTAATTTTTTTTGTTAAATAAAACTTAAAATCTCACCTTTCCAACACTATATGGTATGACACAATGTGATTGGTAGCACTGGCGATATACGACTGCAACGACATCTATTGACAAAATACGAAAAGACTTTTTCGACTACCATATTATATCTGTCTCGATCATATTTTAGGTGATACGTACTCTGTACTCAACATGTTGCAAGAGCATAAAAAAGAATAATAATTTTATGAATAGCACACCTCCGATATCTAAAAATAATACGAGAAAAACTGTAATTTCGATTTTCATGCAATTGAACCACTGTCTACTGCAATAAAACCTTAGCATGTTTAACATGCCAAGCATCACAACTTATCAATACATAATACAAAATTCAAAGACACACGCCCAAGAAAGAAACAACACATTTCAGTAGCATCAGTTAGATATTGCGCGCTGCGTGCTCCATTTCTTAGCACACGAACGCAGCAGCTGGGATTGCGCTGCGCCTGACTCCACTGATAACAGTATTCTATATACTACTTCTATATATGTACATATTTGTTTTTACTTTCTTTTTGGGTAATCCATAAATGCTACAAAACGGGCGTGCGGCGTTGTCACTGCTGACCTAAAAAAAAAGGACGATGTAAAACAAATAACAACACAGAAGGTCAACAACAAAAGCAACAAATTTAGCTCTCTTCCACACTCTAATGATCATTAACTCTATGGTTATGGTTAGCAGCGCCGTCTTCTACAAAACCACAGCAAAGTGACGATTGCTTTTCTATTACTTTTCTGCGCTGTGTTTTCTTGCTTTATCAGTTTGCCACTTTTCTTGAACCTTATTTACTCCCCAACTACTAATTGCATCCCTTTCTCACTTTAATGGCACGAGCAGTTGCCGCAAGTGTCAGATTTGACAGTTAGTACTTTCATGCTTAGCACAGCATAAAGTTCTGCACAACAACAGCAACAACAACTGGTAATAGCAAACAACAACGAAGAGAGATAATCACAAAAGTAAATGTTGTGTAAACAAAGTTCGGTCATCACAGCGTTGAAGTGAGGCAGTGAGACAGAGGAATAACGCAGCAGACTTGTGCGAGCGCGCTCTGTGAGAAACCACGAAGGAAGCGAGAAACAAGAAAACCACATACAAAAAAAAAATATGAAAAGCGCAGAAACAAAACAAATAAATGTTCGTCGAAAGCTGTTTACTTGAAATTGTTCGAGAGATTGCGTTGACGAAGGCACTACTTAGTCTTCGCTAGACTTCATTTCACAGCATCACTGTTTTTTTGTAGCTTGTGAAAAACCACGTGTTGATTTGTTTTGATTTTGCGCAGTATTGCAACTTTAGATTCGGCAGCAGATTCAAACACGAAGTGTTCTAACGAGCAGCACAAAACAAGAGAGAGTATGACAGAACACGCGTTGCGTCTATCTTAGCTCGCTGCAATAATGAGTGCTCCGAAGTTTTTAGTTTTAGTACTCCACACATGCTGTTTGTACTAAATTGAGTGTTATTAATTAACACACCCATAGTAGGCGCGCAGGCGTCAGCAGGCCAGCATACATTTCGGCGCTCAGCCTTCTGCCTCTCATTCACGCACTTGTGTATCACCAGCTGTTAGTACGCTCTCTCGAGTGTGACTCGAAATAAACAAATGCTTGACATTCACAAAATGCTAATGCTGCCTTGGCGTTTGCTGCGCAGCCGACTGCACTGCTATTGATGCTGCACTGCTTCCAGTGCTGCCTGCTGTTAATGGTTGTATGACGTAAACGCTGCACAGCTGCTCAAATATTATTGAAAAATTGCTGTTGTGGTTCGATGACTTAAGAAAGTTTAGACTTCGTTGTGTCCCATCTCTGGTATTTACATATTTTGGCCGTAAATAATTACGAAATGGATATTTTTTGTTTTAGTTTTTTGTCGTTTTCGTTTGTTTTTGATATACAAAAAATATGGTTTTCTCTGTTTTTATGCGGAGAAATGAAAAACATGAATAAATTAAAGTTTGCGGGATGAAATATGAAAAATTTTGATTGTTTTTTTTTTCGAAGGAGTAAAACACACCACTCTTGAATACATTTATATTTTTTATACCCGGAACAAGGTATATCGAGTTTGTCACAAAATTTGTAACATCCAGAAAAAAAAACGTCGTAGACCGAGCTAAATCGATTTGATCATGTCCGCTGCTCTGTCTGCCTGTATATATGAGAACTTCTCAGGTTTTGAGATATCGATCTGAAATTTGAAATCTGCTCTTTCTGTCTTTACTGCCTGAACGATAATATACAATGCAATATAATGTCCAGATAAGACAAATGTATCATGTTCGCGTTGAATGTGATATTGAAATCAAAGATACGCTTTCGTTGGAGAGAGCGAAGTTCTGACCGTATTTCTCATTTAATGTATTTTAATAATCGGTGATTTATTTTGAAAAATTTTGGATTATTGTTGAGACCGAAGCCGACCTCCAGAAGGACCGCGAAACAAAGAAGTTATTTGGCGGAAAGGACAGATATTGCTACAATAGATGAGATGATAATCATCAAAAACTAGGAAAAAAATTTTGTTTTGAGAAAATGGCTTCTACTTTCCAAAGTGCGAAAAATGCGGCGACTAACAGAAAGTTTTAAGACCGGTTCTTGTAGAACACCCAGAGGTGATCTAATGACTGATACCCAGGGCATACTGAAATAATGGAGGGAACACTTCTCCAGCCTGCTGAATGGCAGTGAAAGCATAACGTCAGGAGAAGGCGAACCCGATACCCCAATCGATAAATATCAAATGATAAGCATCCTCAACATCGCATATAAGGTTATATCGAGGTGAAAGATTAAGCTTACCGCCTGGAAAATCAACAACTGACCAGATATTCACTATGCGCCAAATCTTGGAAAATACCTGTGAAAAAAGGATCGATCACTTCTTCGTCGATTGTAAAGCTGCTTTTGACAATACGAAAAAAATGCCTTTATGCCGCTATGCCTGAACTTTCTATCCCCGCAAAACGAATACGTCTTTGTAAATTGACGTTGAGCTATATCGAAAGCTCCGTCAAGTTCGGGAAGGAATCAAGGCAAATCCCTATCGTACGATTTCTTGAATCTACTCCTGAAGAAAATATTTCGAGCTGCAGAGCTGAAGAGAGACGGTACAATCTTCTACAAGAGTGTACAACTGCTGCCGTACGCGGATCACATCGATAGCTCTGCTTTCTCAAGGTTGGACAAAGAAGCGGTTAATAAGTCAGTTGATGGAAGCGAATTAAGAGACAGCGGCTACGTCGTCCAAATGGATGAAAACACTCCATCTCTGAGAGTATTCGACGCAGTACCCGTCTGAAGCAGAGGAAGAGAAAGACCTCGACTGCGTTGTAAAAATCAAGTGGAGAAGGTTATAATCGGTTATAATCGCGTAAGCGGTGTCTACGCCAATAAAGAAGAAGAAATATTTTCGGTGCATATTTCAGCATTATTTTCCTGTGACCCACTTATACAAGTATACTATAGTAGATACTAAACAAAACTTAACATATCATCGCGTGTACACTGCGGAGTTAGTGCCATTAAATTAAGTTCTTCTTCTTCTTCTTTATTTTCAATTTCAAGAAACTTCTTTATTTGCTCTGATTTTATGGCGAACTCAATGATGCCACCATTTATTGTTTACTTGAGCACAGCTGCGTTTTGTTTGCTCTTATAAGAAATGACTGATGTAGTTGTTGTTGTTTTATATTTAGTTGTTTTCGTAAATTCTGTTGTTTTTTGCTTGCTTACAATCTAAGCGCCTTTGTATAGCATTTGATTGTACTGTTTTTGTCTAGCAGCACTCTTTCGTTGCACTTAGCCAATAATGAAGTGACTCTCAAAATGCTAAATTTAAATAATTTCAATTCAATTATGCAAAACACATTGTCCGCTGCGAGTTTGAGTGGCGGATGAAAAATTTCATGCCCAGTAGGGATACTAGTGATTTGAAAGGTTAGATAAAAGTGCTTGAAAATCGATTAAAATTAAACAAAAAAAAAAAAAAATTTGGGAAACACTGTATCAACCATAGAAAATTTCGATAGAAATATATAAGGTAATTATTTATAAGTACCAGTGCAGAGAGGCAATATCAAATAATGTCCTGTAGGGATTTATATTAATACTGCTACATTTGTAACTTTGTATGTATGTGTAGAAGAACATGCTCTCTTACAAACAAACGCAAAAGAGCAGTAGGTTAATTCAATATTTATACGAGTATAAAAGTTCAAGGAACTTGTCTTTTTGTTGTAGTTGTTGTAGCTCTGTCTTTCTGTCGTAAAAGTCACATGTGATTGCAGACATTGTGCTGCGAGTAAATAGTGTGCTGAGAATTAAACAATTAAATTTCATGCATGAAATTGCCAATAAAACTTATTTTAGTACAGTTATTAATTTATCTAGAAGTACGTATGTGTGAGCCAAATTTTTATATTTTTTTATTTTTATATTTAAAAGATAGATATGTAAGTTGGCAGAGTGGCTTTAGGAGCCATTAGGAGGCCAATGGTTGTGATGAAGTTCATCAGTAAAAAAAGTTGTATATCTGCAACATCTGAAAAATCGCTAAGAAACCACAGGCCGATAGTTGCGATTCTTTCCACTACAGAGCTTTACATTCGCACAGTAGATGTTTTATAGTTTCCGCTTCTTCTACCTTCTGACAGATTCTACAATAACCATTATATGATGTTCCTTGTCTGCTGGCATATCGGCCTATTTGACAGTGACCTGTTAGCGCTCTTACAAGAGTTCTTATGTTATTCTCTTTGAATTTTAATAGACCGCTCATATTCCATTCACGCTACGTTTGTCGGCTTTGTTGAGTAAATTAAGGGTTGACGCCACCGAAACATAACATGTTTGTCAAGTAAATATCTACAAGTAGCCAGAGCCCTATAAATTTCCCCTTTCCGGAGTCTAATGTCCTGTTCATTCTAGTTCATTCTTTCTAGTTTCTCTGGTATCAAGGCATTCCTTCACAATCTTTGACGAAACTCTAAGAGGCTTTAGTGATTTTAAAGCCGTTTGGCTATATTATTACTGTGATTCTTGCTTGAAAGACTGTGCAGTTGTCTTTTAGATTTTGGAGTCTAAGTTTTCTGAAAATACAACAAAAAACAAAACCAGAATAGGCACCTCCACCTCTTACTGGGTTATCTAGTTTGGACACATCCGTATAAATTCTTGGAAAACAATATTGGGAAGTAAATTTCAATTCTATAAGACTACGAAAATCCAAGTTTTTGGATCGATTCAATTCCAATTCATAGATTTTTGCCATCGTTTTCACTGACTTGTAACACGGTTAATTGTCTTGGAGAAACAACACTTTATGTTTCTTTAAGTGCGTTAGTTTTTCGTCCTTTAAACGGCCCAATAGTGTAGTGTGATAGTCGCTTTTGATGGTCCTATCTTTTTAAGATCATCAATGAAAATTATTCCATGCGCTATAACCTTGCCAGCCGACTGTTGTGTTTTCCCGCGCTTTGGAGCGGGTTTATCGAGTGCATTCGGATGATTGTCGAATGGGCTTCAGTGTAAAATGATGCAGCTACGTTTCATCCATTATAAAATATCGACGCAAAACTCGTGTTTATTAGACTTGGTCATCCCAAAACGCTGCTCCGAATCATCCATTCGTCGTTGTTTTTGATTTAAAGTAATCTCGCGCTTTGCATAGCATTCTCATATGAAAATATTCGTGGGTTTCCACTGCGTTCATCGTCTTTGGTGCTCATTTCACCACGTCTAAACTTTGCATCCTTGCTGGCTGTTTTTCCTCGGGCAGTGTCCGAAAATTGTCAACAAGCCAAGTTTTTGCTTCAAATGTATTTTTTGCCTTCAAAACTCAATATTTTATCAACTCGCGATATTTCTATTCACCCATTTTTTTCAAAATAACGAAAGTTGCTTCTCTTAAAATGATATAATTCACAAATTAATGTTTCGAGAGCTGTCAAATTTATACGAGCGTCTTTTGAAGGTTTGGACTCTATGTGTTAGGCCGTGGACTTTTCAATTGATCTGTTAGCTTAGGCTGATCTTATTACAGGCGACTAATAGGAAGATTTCCTCACTCTTAGTGCTGTCTTCGTTGCCTTATAGAAGAATGTATATTTATAAACCGTGAGGTATTTTCCAATAAATATTTTTTTAAGCTTCAAACATTATTTAAGGTTTTGTATCTACTTTTAAATTTCAAAACACTGAAGTTATTATATTTTTAGCTTACATAGGTTTCACAAATTTGAAGCTCGTCCGGCAAAATGTCCGGATTTTTTAAATTTTTCAATTTCAATTTAGTGTAATCGGGTCCTAAATTTTAAAGTATGAAAACATTTTTCTTGGAAAGCTATTTACAGATTAGGTGAAGATAACTATGCTGAAATGGTTGTACAACTTTCTTAAATATATTTGTCAGATAACGACCGAACGAATAGGATTTTTATGATAATTTCGATTTTTTAAGTCACTACGAAGTGTAAATTTTTCCACATACAAATTAATTCTTTTTGGCGAAGCCGCCAGTTTTTAAAAATCATGATCTTGACGATTACTTCTATTCATCTAAAGTAATAATTATATTTTTTGGTTTATAGATTTGAAGTAATTTTAAGCAGAAAATTTTCCCTCTTAGCCAGACAACTTTTCGAAGGCTCTTCTGGTAATCAGCTACAATATGAAGGAGAGCCAAAATGTTTTAACATACACAAGTACATTAAAGAATCAATAATAAAATCAATTTTAACTCAACTTATCACACTTAATTACGCGATCACTCGAAAAACTGGAATTTATTAAATTTTCTGTCTACTTCAAATTAACGATTTGTGGTAAAAAAAGTATTAAAAATTATGGAAATTAATATAATAGTTTTACTGACGCAATTAACACTCATAGATTAACGTCATTGTTTATTTTAACGGTACATAAAATTAACTTGCTTATCAGCCTATGCATAACTGCACTTTTTATTGCAATTAAGAGCCGCTATTTCGCCACATAATTAAATAACGGCGGACAAATTCTAATTTTGTGGCCAGTTCATTAAAATTGTTTTCATTTGTGCCGTTATGCGTTATTTACATGTTTTAGTTTTACACAAAGGCTAACATGAGATTAACTATATTAAATTCGAAAATATTTTTGCACTTACATGAGTAAGCAAATAGAAACGGTTGAGTTGTCAACAGAATTTTTGGTGGAATGAACGTAATGATTTCACTGATTAAAATGTAAAAAAATGAAAAAATAACAAAAAATGAAACAAATGTGAAAAAAAACAAATATATAAAAATTAAATATGAAAAAAAATAACAAAAATATTGAAAACATGACAAAGCAAGTAATTAAGGGATATTATGTAATATAACCAGTATTTATTTAATTTTAGTTATTTTTTGTTGTTTCTCGAATGCATTGATTGTTTGTTTATTATTTATTATATATGTATTTACATAAGCTTGAATTTCTAAAATGCCTTTCAAATTTAAATTGTCAACATATTCACTTTAAATCTATAAACTGCATGAATTTAGCTTCAAATTATTAATACTTAAAAATGTTCACGCATAATGCACATTATTAGCATTAAATGTTGCATAAAAAAGTTGGCTTCGAGCTTGCGCCATTGTCTGTCTGTTTATGTTAATAAGCAGTAATTAATTGGCAATTATTATATAATCGCTTGAAACGAGTTATGCAACATTAGCGGTGTAGTAATATACGGCTTCACTAATTTGCCATTTATTATGAATGATAAAGCGCTGTTGTGTGTCGCACGCAGGGGCGTATGATCAACTTCATGTGAAAAACAGGCAACTCATTTGGTTAGTCCTCTTATCTAAGTCAGTGGAAGCAAAACATAACAGAACTAAAAAACGTAAACAAAAACAATGGCCAATCAATAAAAATGTATTTGCAAGCAACTTTCAAATTGGATAAAGAAAAAATCGGTAAACAATTTCACGCCAATTTTATTTATTTTTTTGGGAAAATTTCATTCTAAACAAAAAACGACACCACATCAATCATTTTAAGATAAATGTGTAGTGAACTGTACTGAGGAAGTAGCAACCCAGCAAACAGAAAAGTGAGCTAACGATTAGGGAATACGTAGACAAAAAGTACTTTCCGCTAAATTGTGCTGTTAGAGTGCGGATGGAGAAACAATCTACTAAATATCTCTTTCAAAATAAAGTTATACAAAATTTTTCAATCGAGAAAATTGTGTTCTAATGCAGCTCTTTAAAGTTGGCTTCTAAGCAAAATTCAATCTATTCAATCTATTCACTGAGAAGAAAGCAATCACATATAGTTGAGTTTATCTGCACTTCAGCTTATACTCGGCTTGATTGTTTGAAAGTTAATATTAACTTCGAACCTTTACTTAAGGGACTAGGCCAGTCTAGCATTTATGAAAAAGAACTTCGTAAAATAGTAAAAAAAACAAATTCTTTCCCTGATCAATTGGCTGTGGTATCGAACTGACTTAAGCTCGTAAAACAAATTGGCCGACGACGGTACTCTGATACTATGGCAAGCATTCGATTCAATTTTTAATTGCAGTTTCAAAGCAAAAACCGTTCATTTCTATTTTATTCTTCTGTTTGTGTACTCCGAAGGAAGGCCCAGTAGTCGCCATTATTTATCAAAATAAGGATATAAATGTTTTCCATACTCAAATACTTGAGCCTAAAAGTTAGAAATCCTATTTCTTTTTTCTTACTTTCAAAATATTTGTATACAAGTATTTATAAATTCCCGATACTTTCTTGTACATATATAAGAATCACCTCTGCTGGCTACAGAAGAAGAACAATTGGCCACAGCTAAAAAAAAATCAACAACAACAAAGCGCCTGGAATCGATGGCGTACCAAACAGAGCTCTACATAAAGGTAGCTATAATTTCAAAGCCTACTCTTTTCACAAAAATGTACATGGCATGTATAAAAGAAGGGGTGTTCCACGATCTCTGAAAAGTCACGCGCCTGGTTTTAATCCCAAAACAAAAAAAAAACACCAGGTCAACCTTCATCGTATCGACCTTTATGTATGTTCCACACAAAGTGTGGCAAAGTTTACGAAAGCATAATAAGAAACCGCTTGGCGTTTGCAATCTAGAAAGTCGACGAATTAACAGAAAGACAATACGGCTTAGAACCTATTCGACGGAGGCCCTCTTTTATAACAGATGGTGTGTTTAAGAGAATACAACAACAAAAAACGTAAAGGTAATCGCATACGCGGACGACTTTATAGCGGTAACAGCAGCTAAACAACTTGATGACCTCCAAAATAATGAATGCATAAATGGTCTGGGCCAATCGTTTTCTTCCATGATTTTGGAACTGAGTGAGCACAAAAAAGAGGTACTATTGCTCATAAGCACCAGGAAAATTGAGGAAAAATAACTCTCACTATTTGAAAGGTTGCAATTACTTTACAGCCACAATTTAAGTATTTAGGGGTAATATTGGATCCCAAACTGAAATTGAAAGAGCACTATCTATACAAATTTCAAAATGACCAGTCAGTCCGTATTTTTCGATGTGTATGGAGTCCATTGTCTTCAGCATCTAAACATAAGGAAAAAGTTAGAAACTGCACTAGGTGGTAGTTTAATGTGTAATGTAGTGTAATGTTTTGTCACTCCCAAGAAGTAAGACCTTATCTGGTGGTTCCGTGGAAGTCTTGATTTGGGAGTAGGTTAAGTTTAGCGCGTTAAATATTAAAAGTTCGGCTCTCGATGTTTCCCCCTACTATAAAACAAAAGCATGACTTGATTTAGTAAGGAGTGTATGTCCGTCTATATATACACGACGAACGACGAGTTTTTGAGATATTGATTTGTTATTTTGCACACGTTCTTTTCTCCTTTAGAAGCTGTTTGTTCCTTTGGAAACTCTGATAAACGACCACTATAGTATGTAGTTGCCATAGAAACTGAACGATCGGAATCAAGCGCTTGTGAGAACTATTTCTTTTTTATTCACCAAATTTGCAACAATGCAATTTCTTTCAAAAAATCGTTTGTATTTTTGAAGGGCATTACGGTAAATATTTGTGTTCTTCGACAATGCATCAATCAAATAGTATGTAGTAGTGCTATCTTTTATTCATTTAGTTCTGCTTGTTTAACTACTAATGAGGCAAATCTTTGCATAGACTTTTATTTGGATTTCATTAGAGTTTTTTCCCGACTAATTTGAGAGCAAAGAGCTCCGCTTAAAGTGTCATAAACGCAAATTCAACTGAATAAATTATGCAACACTTAATGACTAATAAGAAAAGATTATAAAAATTTTGCAAGAAAAGAGGTTACTTAATTATTTCTCAAGTCAAATTAAGAGTACACGCCGAGACTGGGTTAATGGAACGCTGCCGGCTATATAATCAGTGCGCAAAACTCTCAAAATACATACATATGTATGTATATAAGCGTCTAAAGATTTTGTCTCTCAAAGTGTACTAGTTATATACTCGTAAGTGTATGGCTACACTATAATGTACCCAAAAATGTGTGTCTTTAAAAAGTTTTAATTAATACAACGCTGTTCGTTAAAATGCCGGCGAAACACAAAGAACCTTTTTGTGCCGCAACAGAAGAGAAGAGATTTCATGAAATTTAAATTATCAATTAAAAGCGCGCACATTCATGACAACATACAAACATTGACATCATTTTCCCCTACTTCTCCATCTTCTATGGAGGCGAATGATAATGCCGCAGCCGACGATGCTGAAAGAAGCCGCGACTGAAGCATACTTTTAAGCGCATGAGCGTTTACGTTTAGCCCGGCGTGCGAGGTGTTGTTTTATGGGTCGCTGAAGATTGTTTAAAAATAAACTCTATTATTGCACATTAACGCCTTAAAGGCGTTGCAAAAGCACACAAAGCGAGCAGCGGCGAAGCCATGCAAAGCGCCGCCGACACAACCATAAATGTGCTGCAAAACGCTTGACTGTGCAACAAAATCGAGCAATTTTCCATGAATAGCTGATATCTAACATATATTCGTTTGAGTGTGTGTGTGTATGAATAGTTGTATGTGCGCGAGGTCGCCGTAGCAAAGCAAAGCTCAACTAATACTTATGCTGGCGGCACGAACGCGTAGCAAAGTAGCAAACTGCGAAGTGCAAGCGTAGAACACTTGAACTATGCTGCAATAAAAGAGTGAGCACATTCACATCAAATGTAAACACAGTTAAATATGCATTTATAAGTGGAAAAATGCGTCAGTCATGGTAATTATGCAGTAATTTGTATCACGCATACAAACAGCAATCGTTTGTTTTCATGAGGGGTAAAGGATACAAAGACGCGAGTTCATACGATGAGAAGGCATTTAGTCAAACAGCGAAAAAAACGCTAATAGTTCAACATTCGAGTTGTTCTTATTAATTATATCATTCTGAGTGCAACAACTTTTGTGAAATAAAAAAGGGTTAAAAAGGAATCTCGCGTGTTGATAAAATATTGCTTTTTGAATAAGCAAAATGCAGTTAAAGCAAGAACTTGACTTGATGACCAGTTTCCGGATACTGCCCCAGGAAAATCAACCATCAAGGTTTGGAGTGCTAAGTTTAGACGTGTTAAAATGAGCACAGAGTGTAAAGCAAAGTAACAAAAGTTTATAAAATAGATTTGGATGACCGTAAAGTGATGCTGTTTGAGATAGCATACACTCTAGAGATATCAACTGAATGCCTGCATCATATCATTCACGAATATTGGGTATGAGGAAGCTCTGAAAAAAGTGGTAGCTGTGCGAGCTCACTTTTGACCAAAAAGCACGACGAGTTGATGACTCGGAGCAGTGTTTGGAGATGGTCAAGAGTAATAAGCCTGAGACTTTGTCGTTATGTGATAATGGATGAAATATAGCTACATCATTTCACTCCACAGCTCAATCGGTCATCCGAGTGAACCCACTCCAAAGGGTGAAAAAAATTACAAATCGTACTACAAAAATGGTATCGAAAAGTTGCAGAGTTGCTATAAGTGCAACTTTGAGAAGAACCCTTGAAGAGAACTATGAATAAAAAAACGAAAAAGAAACGAGTTTCTACGCGAATAAAGTAGGAAGCAATTTCCACAAGCAGTCACATTTGGTCATTATAAGAAGAATTGTGTTCCATAAGGACAAAACCAAACAACACTCTTCGGTAGTGGCTCGCCAGATAGTCTAGTTGGGAGTTTCTTATACATCCTCCTTGTAGTGCGGAACTAATATCAGATTATTTTAACCATGCTAAGTAAAAGCTTAAATAATGGATGTTTTTACTAAGTCTTCTAGTATGTGGGAAGGCATGGACCTTGCACTGGAGTCCCTTTGCACTCTGCCCTCAAATAAGTAAATTTTATTTTAATTTATTCGGGCATAGCTCGGTGGGTAAACACTTACTACATGACCGCACTTTTCAACTGGGAAAGAAGGTTCAAAGTAAACATAGAAAAAGATGGCTGGCGTAAAGGTAAGTTAGCTTTGCGCAAAACTCTAAGCTATAGTAGTGTCCAGAGTTAGGCATAACGCAACCTATTAAGTTGCCGTACCACTGCACAGTATATTTCAAGCTGAGGTCTTTGTTATCCACGGAGCTGGCCTCTAATGCACCTGCCGGCAATTGAAGAGTCAATATCTACATTGCTAAGAATGGTGTACGGTTTACATCCGTAACAACATAGGGAAACCCATGCATTGCCTATACGACGATCTCGACAGAAGCATTGTGAAGTAAATCACGATGACACTCGATAGAAGAGTTGTAGGAACATGATGTGCCCGCTAACTGGTCATGGCGCTGACAGATCGAGAAGACTGCAGAAATGTCTAGAACCGAGGAACCAGGGAAACAATGAGCATCTCTTGTGCTCTTGTCCTCGCATTGGCAAGACTACGCTGAACGCATCTGGGGTCCCCACGGTATTATACACTGGAGGAAGTATCGACAGTGAGGTCGCAGAGGCTGTTAAATTCAAGCGCAGGTATCCTAAAGGGCGACTACTTTTCTTGAATTTACCAAGTGAACTCCATCTGCTACCGCAAAGGACCAAACTGTGATTATGCATGGCTTATTAGCCTACCAGATTAACCTAACCTAACCTATATTGTCACATAAAATATTTCCATACAAGTACTCGATTTTGATCGATCAGTTTATAAGTATGTGGAAAGAAAGTGATTTTGTACAGACTCTACCCCACCAAAGCAGCCATTTGTAAGTGGTTTACTAAATCCAGTATATGCTATATGACCACCGTAGGAAACAAGTGGATGTCCAAAAGATGCTAGAAAACAGAATCCGGTCCTCAGCGACATAATCCTCAAATGTGAAGAAAATGATCAATGGAAAACAATTTTGTGGCAACGAAGCGGTAATTTTCGAAGCTGCGACCAATTCAAAGGTCAAAGGTAACTCTTACTAAAAAAAATACCACAAAAGTTGAACAAAAGAATTGATCAAATAATTTTTATATTCCCCAAAAAAGTTGTTAGTATTAATATCTAATCCAAACTAGCGCTACTTATTAGTATCTAAATTAATCCTGACAAACGATAGTCTATGCTAATAATACTAAAAATTGATCAGAAAATATAAGAAAATACTGAGAAGTAATACTGAGAAAGTAAAATATGAAAGTAAGTAAGCAGCAAACTATAAACACGTAGATATAGATTAGATGCAAATGCTAATAGAAATATTATAAGCGCACTTAAGCGACAATGTGCATATACCTATCTGATAACTGTAGGAAAGTTGTTGAGGCAACACATCCCCGCCTAAGCATGCATATTCAGCAGACAAGCACTTCTGCCGGGGAATTGAGAAATTGAAAAATCGAGTGCATGGCAAATGTGAAGGCAGTGCGTGCATCATGCGTCATCAAGCGTGCCAAACTGTGCGACTTTCTCGACAAACACATATACACACACATATGTACATATGTAGAGACGAACATGCATACAAACTGCTTTATGTTGGCAATCAGACAACTAACACTGTCACCAGTTCGCTATCAACAGCCACACCGGCAGTGAGTGGATTGGAAATTCCCTCCCGCCGCCGCTGAGACCCTGCAACTTGAGTTGGGTAGACACAGGCATAGTCCTTGTAAGTGATGTCAAAAAATAGAAAACTTGACAGCTTCTTATAACAGCGGAAACGATAAAACGCACTTTTACATAACACATACACATATGAGCAGGCGAGCAGGCGGGCAGGCGTGCATGTAGTTGTGCGAGCTGTGGTGTGAGTTTGAGGAATTGAAAAATGGCAATATAAGGGAAAGTATTCGTGCGCGCAAAGTATCGATGTGAAGTTAGTCAAGTGTGCGAGTTAGTCGTCGTTGTCAGCGCTGCGATATGCTCTGAGCTATTGGACAAGTATTATGTTCTGTTGTGCTGCTTAAGTTTGTGTGCGTGCATGTCTGAGTATACGCGTATCGTGTGAGGATGAGTATCGTGTGCATATATGTATCGTGTGTGTCTGCGCGTGAGTGCGTTCTAAGCATCTTTAGCTTAGTTGGTTGTCTAAATGACGCATAGTGTTGTCAAAGGGATTTAAGTCAAGAAATAAAACTCTTTTCGCCTTTTTTGGCAGCAATAAAAAAGTGGGTATGACGTTATCTACAGGGTGCAGAATGGTGAGTTTTCAGTATTGTTGAGAAAAGCAGCTCAGTAGTTTCCAAATAGCAGGACTCAGCTAACTAAATTTGATTTATATTTTAACGCAAACTTGCTGTTAAGAAAAAGTCAAATGCATTGGTACTTAAACTACGGAGAGAGTTTTTTATTTAACATATGTGCATACGATATAACCCTGTATTGAGGTTATTCCTTTTTCCTGCTTAAAGCTTCAACATTGGTCAAATAGAGTGTAGTTTTATTACAAGTGGGAATATAAAAAGTAAACGCAGTGCATTAAGGGTTGTTAAGTCAACCGTCCATCACGTATTTTTGTCCCATTTATGGCTGCGCTTTACATATTTACATTCTATATGTATGTATGTATGCTCCCCAAATGCCCGGTGTCCCTTGAATGTTGTGGCGTGAGTTTCAAAATATACATTATCTGACTCAATTATAATTATCATAACTGAGCAATACCCGCTTAACTTCCTTTCAAAATTCTCTTTTTACTCGCAGTAAATCATAAGAGATCTAGTGGGCTGCTTGCCTTAAGGGGTTATATACAGTTAGTATTTTCAAAAAATCAATTTTTTTTTATTTCCTTTTTTTAAGAGAACTCACAGAAAATTACATATCGTTCCGGTGAAGTTAAAAAGAACGTCTCAGAGCGCTTAGAAGTGCACTCCACACTTTATACGCAAAATGGTGTTTTTGAAATCGGTGACCAACATTACGCGAAAATGGCTAGACCGATAAGAATCCAATTTTAAAACGAGCTTCTAAATATATTTTTTATTAATTAATTGAAGATTTTTTCGCACCGATAAATTTTTTTTTTTATAAACTATTTAACGCCGAAGTTTTCGTCAAAAATCGATTTTTTTTAGGAACCGAGATTTTGTCAAAAAACTTGATTCTGCTTATTCCTTCGATTTGCTTTACTAGATTTAACATTACTTTAACGAAATCTATTTGTTTTTTAAATTTAAGAGGATCCAGTTCAGAGATATAGTGGTCACCGCAAAACGTCATCTGAGAGGAGCTCCCGGAGATCAGCTGTAGTTCTTTTACAAATAAATATTTTTACCAATACTAAGTCTTAAAAGACAGTTAAAAGATACCATAACATGTGTACAAATTTTTGGATCAATAAATTTAAAAGTTTTCTTAGAAAAAATTCTGGAAAATTCACTTTTTTGGGCCTTCTAATTGTATATAATCCTTTAATTAAGGTCACACATATAGTGAATTTTTGAAATAAATTTTATATTATTTTCATATTTCAACAGCAGTATGTAAAAATACCTCAGTAAAACTTAAAATTTTAAATATTTTTTGAATTTCAGGCTTCTACAGTGCAGTCGCTCTGTTTAATCCGCTCTATCAGTTCATCTATAAACGCGTTTTTTTTAACAGAATTTTCCAAATTTCCTGATGTAATTATTCGAAGAGAATTGACAAATCGACACATGATTTTGATATAATGAAAAGTCGATTTTGGGAGGTAAAAGCGACCAAAATTTTGGGTCAACTTCATCTTTTTGTTATAAGCGTCGCCAGTTTCTCAATTTTCTTCGACTGTAAGTTAAATTTTTTTTTTTTAATTTCCGTTCACGGATAAGGCTGGAACCACTTCAGCAGTGGAGGCCCTTTTTTAACGCGGTCGGGCCTAATAGGTGTGTTCCTTAGGCCTAGGCACAGTGATCAGCACGAACCGAAATCAATCTCCTAAGCTCAAAGCGCTTTCTGGATATAAGAGGGTTAAAAATCAAATTCAGGAGTTTTTGAAATCAGAAGGAAGTTGTTTTTAACTGTTAGGAATTAATCGGTCAATCTTAAAACTTCACCTAACTAAATATAGTACACTCATATCATAACAATGGTTGTTGTTACCCTGATACAAAATCGTTTTCTAATGAAAGATGTTTAAGTTAGTGAATATGTCGTGTAAAAACAAGAAACAATTTTAATTTCGGCTACACAGAAACTAAAATACCCTTTACAGGTGCATTGCTTTTAGCAAAGTAAAAAGAATATGAAAATTTTAATATTGAATAGTCAGCTTATATGGCAGCTATATGGTAGAGTGGATCGATCTGAACAATTTGTTCGGAGATTGTAGGACTGTATAAAATAATAATCCATGCTAAATTTTGTGAAAATACCTTATCTAATAAAAAATATATCCATACAACAAGAAGGGAAGTACGATCAATAGATCAGAATCGATAAATATTTTTTTCTAAATCAAAATATGAGCCCAAATGTTTTATGGATCCATTAGAGATATTGATAAAGTAGACTCCCCAAAGCAACTCCGCAATATTTTCAACGCTTTGGTAGCCAAGATTGGAAGCACAAATATTCAAGGAAACTCGTTTTTAAATTTTTTTATCGTAAAAATCGGCAGGCAAGCTTTTCCCGTCAAAAGCAAATTGCTACCAAACACACGATAGTTAACATGTGGACAGCAACCCCACACGGATATACATAAAAAAGGTTGCAACAATGGAAGAATATTTTTTAGTGATCAGGTTTGCGCGCACAGCTTATATGGATCAGTCCGAGTGAAATTTGATCTCGATTCTTTATATATTCCAAAGGGTCTCCGACGTTTCTTTCTGGGTGTTGCAAACTTAATATGCCCTGTTCAGAATATAAAAAGGTATTTTTAACAAACACTTTAAGATAGAATCAACGAAAAATTCTCGAAGTACTAAGATCTAACCGACACATAGATTTTAACGAAACATTTCCCACAACGCAATTGATAAATTATTTTATGTTTTTTTTTTCAAAACCAAGCCAAATTGATCTGAACAACAGCTGATTTCAATAAGACGAAATTACGGGCCCCGCAGCATGTGCAACAACCAAATTATTGCGAGAAAAGTTTGAAGATTCGATTATTTCAAGAAATTGTGACATTGAATGGCCTCCAAAAAATTGTGACCATTAGACTACTTCTTATGGAGTTATTTAAAGTATTTTTTATTTAGCAATAAACAAGACTCTCTTCAAGATTTAGATGTCAATATTGAACATGCTATTCATGACATACGACTTGATTTAGTAAAAAAAAAAAACTCGAAAATTGAGTTCATCGAATTTGTTTCTACAAAAGAAGTCGTGGAGGTTATTTGAATGATGTTATATTCGGAACTTAATTGTATCAATTGTACTTCATATTAAGACCGTGGAGAGTCGATTCGGCGCCGTTCGCAGCAACACGGACTGATGTACGGAACGACTTGGCGCATTTTATGTCGAAATTTTAAATTAAAAGCGTACAGAATAAACCTTGTGCAAGAACTGAAGCCACTCGACCTTCTCAAGCGACATCGCTTTGCTCTATGCGGCCTTGAAAAAAACCAAAAAAATCCGACGTTTTCGAAACCAATTTTGTTTAGCGATGGTTCATCCAGAAAAAACAACAATTTGGAGTGGTTTGTGGGTCGGTGAAATCATGGGTAAATTTTTCTTCAAAAATGATGAAGATGAAAATGTTACTGTCAATGGCGATCGTTATCGCGCCATGATAACCGACTATTTGATGCGTGAAATTGTAAACTCGTGACCTCGGCAACATTTGATTTCAACAAGACGGCGCCACTTCCCACAGATCCCATCAATCAATGGATTTATTGAGGGAACACTTCTTTGAACAGAAAATTTTTGGGCCAAACGATTGGCCATCAAGATGGTGTGACATCACACCGTTTTCCTGTGAGGATATGTAAAGTCTAAAGTCTATGGGGACAATCTCGCTTCGGTTCAGGCTTTGCCATTCGCTAGTTTCGAAAATTGGACTCAATGAATGAATCATCTGTGACGTAGCCGCGGCCAACATTCGAAAGAGATTATCTTCAAAAAATAAATGCCAAAGAATGTTTTCTCGAATGATAGTAAACATTGTCCCTTAAATTTGAAGTTTCTGTGTTTTTTCTTTGAAAAAGTAGGGAACCTCAAAATGGATCCCCTTTAGTTATAACCTTGTAGTACATTCTCATTGACGGTTACTGCCAAATTTCAGGCGATTAAAAAATATCACAACCAAAAGTGAATGCTTGTAGAGGCTAATAAATAAAAATTACAAATGTTTGATAAAAGAAAAAAGGGTGGTCAACGTAAAAAAGCCAGCTGATCTCTAAGAGTTTTAGCTATCTCACAAATATTACCTCCAAATATACAAAATTAAATATATTTCAAACCATCTCAATGTATTAATATACATGAGATATCACATTATATTGGTCAATCAAGGACCGAAATTTAAAATTTTTCTTCCACGACGTCCGTGTCCTTAAAGCAAGTTGAAGCGCTTCAGTGATTTCTAAGTTTGACAGTTACACCACAAATGTTGGTTTCAGCAAAAATGCTGTCAACAAACCAGCAGAAAATGATAACGCTTATAGTCATTTATAAATGCAACAACAAAAAAACTTAGCTGAAAAACGAAATACTGGAAGAGTGAGAAACCAAGCAAAACCAAGCAAAGTGACATTTACGACGCGATGAACACATACAAATAAATACAAATATATAAGTACAAAAATAGCGCTACTTGGAGCCGACGCTGGCGGTAATAACAACAATAATGGCAGCAGCACATTTACCCGTCACCGTCACAACAAGAACACGACGATAGCACCAACAAACAATAAAGTTGTCATACCTGGAATGTTGGTGAATGACGTTGATGATGATATCTACTGATTGCAGGACATTTTGATTTTGACACACCGACATGAATTTGCTACAATCAAAGTGGCCAGTTAAGCGGCAAGGCAGCCAGGCGCAAGCACAGCCAAGTGTAAGCTTGACTGCGCATAAGCGTTTGTGGGTGAAGACGAGTGGTTTAAGCATTTAGCAGGCATATGTAATACATACAGTTATGTGCTTATTGTATATGTGGATATGTATAGTATAAAGGAGAATGTGTGAGGCATTTGATATGTTGAATATGTTGAAATGCAACGCTTTCGCTACTGTTGTCAGCCACACACCGTGCTGCTTTGGTCACTTTGCTGCACTAATGTATGTGTCCTTCGCAGCACAACTTTCGCTGAAATGCCACTGAAATAACTTTTTCGAGCACATAAGCTTGTTTAGATGTTTCAACGTTGTACACAAATCTATTGAAAATTCTACTTGTAAATATTTATTTTTCGAAATGCAGAAGTTCTTGATTTAAGGAGAAACATCCCAACAAAATGGAGATAATGATTAACACTGCTTAGCTTAGATAGCTTATGAAAATTATTATAAATTATTTTGAAGACAGGCGACTATTATTCGATACTGATAAAGGCACCAGGAGCTACTCTATTTCGAGTGGAGTACCGCAAGGCTCGATTCTAGGTCTCCTTTCATGGAACTTAATGTATAATGGGGTGCTAAGGAGACACGAACCAAAAGCTGTTAAAATAATTGCATACGCAGACGACCTTATTTTAGTAACAGTGGCTAAACCCTCAGACGACCTCCAGAGCAAATGCAATGAGTGTTTATGTACTCATTGCATTTGGTCCGCGCAAATGGTTTTTCTCAATAAGTTAAGTTTGGAACAGGTTAAGCATAGTACAGAAGTCTTGCTCATAAATACTAGAAAAATGGAGGAAAGTATATCTTTCGCAACAGGGGAGTGTGAGATTCATTCACAGCCATAACTAAAGTATCTGAATAGGCTCAATGCTTAAATTTCACCTAGAATACACTGCAGGTAAAGCGAATAAAGGCAAATAAAGGATGCGTGTGTTTCAGCCGGCGATTTTTTACTCGCAAAATGAGATTGGTTGTATTATATGCGGCTCCAATATGGATCCAGGCGCTAGGCATTAAAGCAAATGCCAAACAAATAAGCATAGTGCACAGGATGTCGGCACTAAAAGTTATCAGCGATGCTGGTGAAGTAATATCTAGAATGATGCCCATTGACATCCAGGGTGACGAATACGATCGGGTAAACAAGTTATCAGAGCCGTCTATAGAAGCCAAAAGAGAAGAGAGTGTCCAAAGCTTAACAATATGGCAGCAGCGGTGGCAGACCTCACTCTAATGACGGTGGAATCACATACTGATACCATTCGTAGACCGACAGATGACATATCTGTACAGATTCCAGCACGACATTAGTCTGAATTGTCCGACGTGTTCAGAGTGCTTTAAGCACTCAGAGAATATATTATTTTATTGCTCTCGCTTTTTAAGTACAAGGGAAAAACTTAAAACTACACTCGGTGGTAGTTTTGCGGTGGAAAATTTGCCACGATGTGTCAGTCCACTGAGAATTTGAAAACTGTCAGCTAAGCGGTAGCCTCAATCATGAAAAAACTGAGATATATAGAGCAGATTAGGTGTCCGTCAGTCCGTGCCATATAGGAGACTTAAATGTATTGAAGTTGTTTATTGAAGTAGGTTAGGTTTAGCGGATTGAAGTTTCGCATTTCGGCTTTTGATGCTTCCCCGTAAAAAAAAGGATGCTCAAAACTTAATCTAAGGGGAAAAAAGACCGTTGCTAAACATTTAAGCATTTGCTATTATGGTTAGATTAGGTCGTGTGACGCATCATTTCACCAAAGGTAGGTAGATCCCCAATCCCATTTTGATAGCTGTGAAAGTTGGTCCATAGTGATATCAAACAGTCAGGACAGTAGCGCAGTAAGTGCCTAGATGATTCCATCTCATCTTCCTCTATTCAGATTGGGCGACTAGCATTCGACAAGATTTGAACTATAGTTTTCTTGAAAAAAAAAGGCAAATAAAGTAGAAGGCTTCACTAGATTAAGTATAATTATTTTACATGACACTAAAATGAAATTAATCAACATTACCGACACATTTGATTTATGATTTCGCTTAATATTTGTGTGACACAGTTTCTCTGGATAGTTTTGTAACAGGCTCTCCTTCATGCATAGTTAAAAAAAATCCATTTTTAGTAAAAAGAAATCCTAAATTCTTTCCATAGATAGTAGCTCAGGTCGGAAATGTGTTTGATGGGATTGGCAGAAAAGTATCTGCGCCCCTGCGAAGGAAGCATTTGCTCAGAAGCGGCGAGATTTAGGCAATAGAAAGTGAATTTGTTCTATCAGGAAAAAACAAGGCCACACACATCGAAGGCGTTTGCCAGAAGCAATACAACTTTCGAACCAGGAAGCTCCGGTAGCTTAGTTGGGAGGTTCTTATGCATCCACCTTCTATTACGGACCTGGCACTAAGTTATTACTACTGGCGAATGATTCTGCTGATGAAAAATTCTTTTCCAGAGAATCTTGTGAAAACCACTGGTCCCAGTTCTTAGCCAATAATGACGAAAGATTCTTTAAGAGTGGCGTTATGAAGTATCTTTACATTGGCAACAAGTTAGTAAACAAAACGGTGCATATTTGGCCCGATTCTAACCACTCTAAATAAAACCATTAATTTTATGCAAAAATAATGAAGTTTTTTAGAAGACCCTACCTATATTATTATTCTCCAATTTTTAATTGATTTTATTCAGGAAACACGAATTTGATATGCGTTACAAATATTTTTGTGGGAATATGCTGAAAATACTGCGGAAGGCTCTTCGTGATCAAACTATGACACAAAAAATGTTTATAAGTGTTATAATTGGTGCAAAGAGTTCAAAGCGGGTCTAGAACACGTTGAAGACAAGGGCCAGGTCCAAAAATGCAAAGGCTTGAAAACCAATTGACAGTTAGAAAAGAGATCTTGCTGTTGTTGGAATTTTATCTGGTATAGTCTCAAACAATTTTTGAAGAATGTTTTGAATAATACATCAAGGCTTGACATTATTTTTTTGTTTTTTGGAACATATTTTTAAGCATAGGTTTGACCTGTAAATCTTTAATAAATCGCTTAACATTACCAGTGCCGGTCAAAACCGTTTTCAAACGATAATTCTTAAACGTTATAATACCAAACTGTATCATAATTCTTAGAATATGCATATAATATTTTCTTATATAGTTATCAGTTATTTGTTATATTTTCCAAGAAAAATTTGTTATGTGGCCAACCTACATCTCAGAATAAATTGTTTTATAATTATCTCAGCGCGGGTTTCAATAGAAAGTAGTAGACAATAAATATTATTGATTACAGTGTCAAGTAGTGCACTTCTAAAGAGTTTCTTTTGCAATTTTTTACAACTATTTATTTGAAGGAGATAATGTAAAGCATCAATACTTGGATGTAAATATATTCCTTACATATTGTAATGAATTTGTTGTAGATAATAAACTTACAAATGTCAAAGCTTGGAAAATTACAAATTTCCTAAGAAATATAACGGAAATAGAAGAAAAGGATTCAGAATATGATGAACAAGAAACTTTTCGAAATGAAAAAAAAAACATGGAAACAGAGATATTTACAACAAGAGAATTGGAAACAGAAAGCGGTAGTGAAGAAGAGAATATTATAAATAAGTGTCCATTATTTTATTGACATCCGAAAGTGAGACAGATTTAGAGGATCAACCTATCGAAACAGCTATGTACGTCAGGGCCAATAGGATATGCTAAACGGCATATAATGAAAGGACAAGCCAATACGGCATTTGCTCTTATCATTGATCAGAGTGGGAGCTAAATGCTGCAAAAATAGATGCATTCATTGCTTTGTTGTTTGCTCGTGGCGCATATGAGACAAAAAATTTGGATATCTCATATTTGTGAAATAAAAATTGGGGACCCGCTTTTTTTCAAAACCAATGAGCCGAAACGACGTTACTGAAATTCTGAAGCTTATACGATTTGATAAGAAGAGCGAAAGAAGTCAGCGTTTACAAACTAATAAATTTGCCATGATGTCTACAATATGAAAATTCACAATATTGTTATAAACCTGTTACATATATTGCTGTTGATGAACAGTTGTTTTCGTCGAAGACTAGGTGTAGGTTTACACAACATATGCCAAACAAACCAGGCAAATTAAAGTTCTTTTTCTTGACGTCAATGGTCTACATAATAAATTTATCAAAGATTGACCTTTTAAGACATTAGACGTTGATTTCAATAAAAAAAGCTTTTATCTACGCCGTCCTCAAGCTACGATTTGACTGTACGAAAAACTTTTCAAATCAATTTTTGTAAAGGTTATAAAACAACAAAAATTTGTTCGAAGTGCGAAAAATTTTTTTGCCGAAAATCCATATTCCAGACTAAAATAATTTGTAAACAATGTAACGAAGATTAACAAGATAAAAATCTAGTTTTATTTTACACACATTTAGCAATAAATCAACAATTATCCGCAATGAATAATAAAATCGATAAATTTTATAGGTTTAGTGTTAATCTTACATCATAAAATTGCAACCAAAATCTTGCTTAACTTAAATTTGAAAATTCAATCTTAACTTCGCCATCCACTCACTGAATTCATTTCAAAAAAGAAAGCGTCGAATTAATTCTAATTTACTTTATTTGATAATTTTTTAACTAATAAAGCCACTGGATACTTCAACAGTGTATAAAATCAGCTTACGAAATATATATGTGTACATATAAATATGTATATACAATTCTATACCTAACGCCTATATAATTATATTGGCTGATAACATTTTTCCCAAACCCGTTAAGTGGACGCGTTTATCTCGTCTGTCTGCAGTTGAGTGCCTTCAATCGATACTTAACACGCATAAGCATTCCGGCACAAAAAAGTGTAGCTAAGCATATTTGAATAATTACATTATTGGCAACACATTGGCTGCACTTACAGTCACTCACTTTACGCTTACATTATTCACTTAGCAATACACGCACACACACACACACATATGCACCCCTTCATATATAACGAGTGTATTTTCCATTCATTGGCACATTTACAAGAAGCTAACTAAATTGGCGCACACGCTTACAAACAGACTAATATTTATGTTTTCAAGCAAGTAAGTGGGTTTGCTTATGAAAGGGTATAAACAACTACAAGCCATAAGGCAGCATACAGACACTCCACTCAACAAGGTAATCGTTGACTCTTTAAGTGCGACGCTGCCTGAGCAAGTAAGTGTGTCAATGGGAAGACGCACGGACTAACTGAATGGACTGCTTGAAGAACTATCAATGTGACTTACTAATACATACATACATATTTATGTATAGCTGGGTGTTTATCTGGGTCTGTGGGTATGTAAGTATGAATATGTGTCTATCTGCTTGAATGGCTGTCTATTTGTCTTAAGGATTCAGAGCTGACGCTGCGTTTAACGGTTAGGCTGTAAGGACATGCATATTAAATATATACACACATATATACATAAATATGTATAAGATGCTATCTTCTCCCTGGCGCGCTAGTCTCTTGTCTCTTCGAAATCTACAAATGCTTGCTGGTGTGTGTGTAACCGTCCACATACTCGTGTGTAACCGCAATAGCATGTGGTTAATTCAATAGCTATCATCATCTAAACTAAGTAAATGCTTTAGTTTGTCTGGGGATATAAACGCACATACAGCTAAACATGTACTTACACACCTATACAAAAGTGTGTGTGCTTGCAAGCCTCCACAGCTTGTCTGGTCGGCCGTTCATGTTGGAATGTCATCAATTTTAAATTGAGTTAATAATACTTTTTTTTGCAAACACAAACGCACTGAGCAGGCATTTCCTTGGTACTGTTACAGGGCTGTCGTGTTGATACTCATATTGCGACAGACAGCCGTGTTTACCTTGCACCACACTCCTTGATCGCCTTTTATTTCCCTATCGCACCATTTCTACGCGTATGAGTTCATATAAGTGCAGATAGATGTAGATATGCGAGCAACAAAAAGAAATAACAAACAAACCTTAACTTCAATGCAGCTAAAATACCCTTTACAGGTAAAATTTATAGAGTAAAAGGGTTTTTTATGTTATATTATCTAGATTTGTTATTTTGTAAGACAGCTACATGCTATACATGCTATGGTCCGATCTGAACAATATGTTCGAACATTGTAGTGTTGCCTAGTGTCAATTAAAAAAGTTTTCCATACAAGAACTTGATTTGATTGGTCAGTTAAATGGTAGCAATAAGGTCAATTGAAAAGTCGCGACCTGACACATACACTACATACAAGGCTCTACTAGAATTAAATCCATATGATTTTTAGTTAGCCCTAACCTTCAAAAGGAAAAAAAGAATAAGAACGAATTTCACTTGTTGATAAAAAAAATACAGTTGAAGCAAAAACTCATCATCAGTTTCCGGCCATTACCCCAGGAAAATCAACCATGAAGGATTGGTGTGCTGAGTTTAGACGTGGTGAAATAAGCACCAAAGACGGTGAACGCTCTGGACGCCCAAAAGAGGTTATTACCGACGGAAACACAAAAAAATTCAGAAAATAATTTGGGATGACCGTAAAGTGAAGTTGTTCGAGATAGCAGACACTCTAAAGATATCAACAGAAGCTGTACATCATATTCTTCACGAATATTTGGGTATGAGTAAGCTCTGTAAAAAACAACGACGAGTTGGTAGGTTATTTTTATATGTAATTTTTATTGACTACCTTGAGAAAGGAAGGACCGTCAACAGCGACTATTGCATAACATTATTGGAATGTTTGAAAGACGATTTGCTGAAAAACTGCCGCATTTGAAGTAAAGGAAAGTGCTGTTTCGCCAGGGCAATGCACCGTGTCACAAGGGTCAGGAAGAATGATGGCAAAACTCCATGGATTGGGCTTCGAATTGCTTTCGCATCCACCCTACTCTTCAGATCTAGCCCCAGCGACTATTTCCTGTCCTCAGATCTCCAAAAAAATGCTCGCTGGTAAGAAATTTTCATCGAATGAAGAGATGATCGCCGAAACTGAGGCCTATTAGCAAAGGAAAAATAGTAATACAAAAATGGTATCGAAAAGCTGGAGTGTCGCAAAAATCAGTGTATTATCCTTGAAAAGAGCTATGTTGAATAAAAAAAAAGACTGCAATAAAAAATGCGTTTTAGTATGGTAGGTCGGGGACTTTTCAATTGACCTGTTAAGTTATAATGTTCCGACATATATGATTCCTACAAAGCAACAGATTTTTGGGGAGGAAAGGACGAAAATGTCAGATCGATATCTCAAAATTAAATACATACCTACGCACATACGCATATAACTAAATTCAATTGATATGCTCTACGACGTTTTCTTTTGGGTCTCTCAAACTTTGTGACAAACAGAAGATATCCTGTTCAGGGTATAAAAACCGTTAAGAATGTCTGTTCATAAATGTATGTGTGTATATTTTTTGTGCGCCGTCTGGTGTTTGGCGTGAAAATGCGCAAAAATCATTAAATAAATTGGCGATTAGTTGCTAAGTGGGGGGTGGTGAATGCGAGCAGTGCGCCCTGTACGTTTTTATTATTGATTCATAATATATGTACTCCTCGTATATCCCGTAGTAATCTCTTGAATAAACACAATTCCATTGTGACAAAACATATTTGCGAACCTATTCTGAGCCTGTTTATATTTGGCGGGATGTCTGGGTAATATTGGAGTAATCCGTCCTTATGGTTATGTATGTATACAAATTTTGATCAGACGTTAGTTATGGAATTTAAGGTTAAAGATTTAACAACAAAAGCAAACATGACATATAAGAAAATTTTCCAACTTTAAGATGTTTTATATTGGAACTCGAAATCGCTTTTACTGAACTTTGCATTAAAGCTGAACAAGTGAGAGAGTTATAAGTTCGTGCGGAACTGAAAATAAGGGATTAATCCGCCTTAGATACCTAAAGATGCCTAACTTCCAAAATTTATTATGGAAATAAGGAAAAATTAATCGAAATCCTGTATTTTAGGTTTGAAACGACTGACCTACTACAGTGAATTAAATCAGGAAAACAAATGCTGGACTATTCTACCACTTGAGTATTGTTTTTAGGACCATAAAATCTACTTTAAGTTAAAAAAAAAGAAAATTATGATTTTTTGAAAATTCTAGACTGATCTAAGCTCTTAAGATGCTTGAAACTAATAGCAATAAACAATATTAAGTAATTCTCTATATTTGCCATAATTTGAGAGACATTTATAAAACATCTAATTTCTCTGAAATAATCTGTGTGAAGCATTTCAGTGCTAGAAAGTCTGGATTAGAGGCCGTAAAACGAAATCTGACTGAGCATTTGATTAGTAAAGTCCAAAACAATGCGGTGACCAATAATCAAACGACACTGAATTTGCCACTACATAACCAGTACTCTCAGAATCGAAATGGGTAAGATCCTGAGTGAGTGCAACACCAGTTTTCCCTCCTTAGCACAATTATTAAATAATCAAATGTGTGGCGAAACCGAGCTGCCTTCGTTCAGTGAATTTGGATACATATTACTTCATATTTATCTCGATTATTTTAGGTATTTAGCAACAGTTGTTAGCTAAACAAAACTTGTGTGCTTCATGCAGCATGTTGCAAAGTAATTAGCTGTTGGATTGCTTAGAAAATTATGCGAAAATGCGATTGTATAGCCTAAAATGCCAATACTTAAATAATAAATATATCTAATAGCTTATTATCAATGTATTAAAGTCATTGCTGTTATTGTTCTCTCTTTAACAAAGGGAAATGCACAGTGAAATTTTATTTATGTTCACTTATTTATTTAGTAAACAAATATCGAGAACTTTATCACAAGTTACTAAAGTGATTACTAAAAGTAGATCAATCGTCTTGGATACTGATCTCGCATTAGATTTAAAGCAGTTTTTATATGAAAATAGTGATTGGGAGTAGAGTAACTGAACTTCATATACTATAAATATGAGGAATACCATATGATCAAATTTGATCAGAACTTACGAAATAAAATTTTCAGGACTTTTAATGAAAATCTTAATTATCGACTTCAAAGTAGGCTTATGCCCAATACTAACATGCCAATTTTTAATCCAATTTTCTATGCACTTGTTAGAAGCCTCGGAGGGGATTCAATAGACTCTTGGCGCGTTCTCTGAAGCGTATTTTACACTTTCGAAAATAGCAAAAAGTTACAGTTTCGTGTTTGGCCAAAAAGTCAGTCACTGTCCAGCTAGAATGAATTTCAGCATAGCCATGTCAGAAATAGAGCTATAATGCTCAGCTTGAACTGATATTATAGACTTTGAGTGAGTCTCCTTTTAATGAAAAGACATTTGAAGTTCAAGCGACAAATGTCACCAGTAATTGAGTTTGATGGGTGCTCAACTGGTAGTAGCAAAAGCTACAAGGTGTCACCGGAGACTTAAATCTGGTACCACTGGGAGCAGTTAGCCCTTGAAGTTCCTTCCAATCTATTGAATGGGTTTGACCCTTTTGAAGATTCGTGGTGGCTGTGGTAGGTAGGATTGATAATTCAGTATGGAGTCGCACTGCGGGAGAACCCACAGCACGGCAAAGGTTTTAGATCGGCCTCGAACCCGACAAAGGTGGAAAAGGTGTTCCTTCCACCCGACTAATTGGAACCAATATTGGGTAGTCGAAAAAGTATTTTCGTATTTTGTCAATAGATGAATATAGCACTGTAACATCTTCAGAGCTACCAACCACATTGTGTCATACCATATATGTAGTGTTGGAAAGGTGAGATTTTAAGCTTTATTTTTCAAATTTCGATGTAAAAGATACACATCGCTCTGGTCGACCTTTCGTTGAAAAAGTCGATGAAATTATGGAAAAATTGACCAGGACTGCCACATTAGCAGCCATGATAGCGCCAAGGAACTTAACATTCATTATCAAACGGTTTTGAACCATTTAAAAAAGGTTGGTTACAAAAAGAAGCTCGATATTTGGGTACCACATGAATTGTCTGTGACCAAATTAACATTTGCGATTCTGTGCTGAAACGAAATGAAGTCGAACCATTTCCGAAGCAAATGGTAACAGGAGACGAATAGTGGATCAAATACAACAATAATGTGTGAAAGAAATCATGATCCAAGCGTGGCTCAACAAATGGTCGCTAAGGATTGACTCCTCGAAATGTTATGCTGAGTATTTAGGGGGATTGGAAAGGAATCATCCACTATGAGCCTACTGGTGGAACGATTGATTCCACATTTTACTGTCAACAACTGATGAGATTGAAGGAAGCAATCGAAAAAAACGGCCCGAACAGATCAACAGAAAGGGCTTCGTCTTCCATCAGGACAACGCTAGACCACACACATCTTTGACGGCTCTTCAAAAACTGGGAGAGCTTGGCTGGGCTAGATTTAATGCATCTACCATTTAGCCCTGACCTTGCACCATCGATCAACCATTTGTTTCAGTCAATGCAGAACTCCCTTAATGGAGTAAAGTTGGCTACAAGAGAAACGTGTGAAAATTGCTTGTCGCAGTTTTTCGCCGAGAAATCAGAAAAGTTTTACACTGATGGAATAATGTCTCTAGCGGAAAAATGGCAAAAAGTGGTCGACCATAATGGCACATATTTGGTTCATTAAAGTTCATTATAAATATAAAAAAATATATAAAAAATAATAATTATAAATTCAAAAAGTTGAAGTTTGATTAGAAATACGAAAAGACTTTTTCGACTACCCAATACTTGCAAAAAGCATGTATTATTTGTGGCGCTGATCAACGCATTGTTTTGATCGATGTGCTATTATGCACTGACAGGTTAGGCCATCAACTGCCGGTGTTCACATATATCACAATTTATTGTTTTGTTTGTCCCGATGGAAAGAATTGATGGTGAACTACACCCCGGTAATCAAAGAAAATGGTTAGCATAACCTTGATTTTTGGCCGACTTTGAGTTGAAATTTTCTGTTTGGGCAAATTTTTGCAGTGACATTCGATAGATTCTTGGACAGTTTAATCGGCACATTTGTAAACAACGTTTCATCACCAGTAATGATGTGTTTCGATGTACGACTCCGTTAGCGCAGTCTGAGGCAAATTTGATCAGATGGTAAAGTACTAGAAAAAAATAAGCTTCATATTGAGATGAGGGACATATTTTCTTTTATGGTTGTAATTTCACAATCAATCTCAGCAGAAAAAATCGCTAGGTATTTAAGTTAATAATCAAGCATATTAATTTCTGACATTCTGGATTATGGTATTGGATTATATTGTATAGTATATTTAATAAAAATGTAATCATCTGTTTTCTAAGTTTCATTTTCTGATGTTCTTGAACTTGAAGCTATCCAACAGCGCTTTCTTGAGATAATGACCTTGAACTGAAATAACTTTTTATTTTATATGTCTAAACATCACCGATAATTAAAAATCTATCGTCTATGCTTGCCCATTTATAGTTTTTCTATGAATAAATACATTTATCAAGTTCACTAACTATGTACGTATGAGTTTCTCTATCTTCACACTTGCATGAACTTTTTATGGACAATTCTCTTTCATTGCATTTCACTTATTTCGCTTTGCCGCCTCAGTATTTGATAGCATTTTTTGCTGTCGCTTTCTTCAAAGTGAGCACAGAATATTCTCGTCCTTGCCGAGTCCTTGCTAGCCATTTATTTGTTGGTATATATATATATATATTTATTTTGATTTGATTTCGTTTTCATTTCAATTTCATTTCACTTTTATTGACACATCCGTTCTGTATATGCCGCGTTTGATGTGCGCTTCGTCGCTATTGTCATTATCAGAAAAATTTCTGATATAAGTATTATATATATACATATTATATGTATTGCTAAGGGATGTAGTGAAAGTGCTTGTCAAACGCTTTGGCTATTTTGGTTGAAGATTCGGTATTTCTGTTGTCTTTGCTTCAGTTTGTTCGGCTGTAAGTGAGTGTGAGCTTGCAATCAAAATGGTTTCCTGTGGTTAGCTCTGGTTTGACTCGCATATTTGTCCTTGGGGTTTTTTAATATGTGTCTGCATTCGACATAATGTCTCACAGTGCGGACGTTCAATCATTTTTCCAGATATGCATTAGTATTTGTTTGAATGAATCTGTTTTAGAGTGGGGCTACATATACCAAAAGTGCTTCATGAGAATTTGAAGTCAAACATACATTCAGAAATTTGAAATTCGTTTATTCCTGCATCCAAGTACATATATTTCGTATGTATGGGTATACATAAGAGTGTGTGTGGAGGTTTAAATGCTTCACATTTGTCTTCTTCATCTTCACGTAAACTTTATTATCAGCATTGTCGGCTTGCTCTTTTACCTTTCGTGGAAATTTAAAGAGGAAGTGCTTGTAATACAACTTTATTGCCCACACTTACAGAAAGCCGATAACATTGCAAAGTTGCCGGGTGGAGGTAATTGTTTCCTGACAGTACTCGAACAAAGCCACACAACCATGCGAGTACACACGTTGCCACGCAAACGGATTTCAAAATTGGGGAGGCAACAAAATGTGCATGTTTTTTTCGTCCCCAGTGTAATCTTTAATCACTGGAATATTATTGGTATAATCGTGCAGCAACTTTGGAAATAATAACTTCTCATTATTCATGTTGAATTAAAAATAATAGCAAAAAGTAGACACAGATTTTCGAGGGCAATTAATATGTATTATTATATACATATGTACATACATACATATGTTGAACAAGAGTTTTTATGCAATTTATAAAATAAATCCCTAAATGTACATCAATGAGAAAAGACTAATGAAACACGAGGTTTGTCCGTTCGAGCAATGAGAAACTTAGTAAAAAATTTGACGTAGATGCTTTCATTTGAGAATGATGATCGTGGACCTGATCAATTTATATTTTATATTTATACGTTATGGATTTTTTATGGGTCGATCCCAACATGATGACTTTCAAGCACTGTTTCCTTAACTTTTTCGATGTTACTTCAGTAATATTTTCAATGAATCCGTAGCCGTGACACAAAATTTCAAGCAAACTCGTGGTTCAATTTATGTTTTCCTGGTAAAACTCGCCAGACAAGCTTTTCATAAAAAACGTGGACAAAAAAATATCGAAGCGGATCAGTCTGAGGGAAATTTAATCACATGGATCTTGGTTTTTTCGGTTGACTTTAACAAACAATTATCACCGAAGGCCTTTTAATAATTTCACTCATTGTAAAAATCGCCGATTGAACTATATGTACTTCAGAACAACAAGTTTATACCAAACACTAACGATTATTTTTATGTGACATTTGGCACAGATGGCGAAACTCTTAATCCGGACTTAATTCGGACCTGTAATGTCAACAATGGGACCGTCTGAAGGAAGCAATCGTACAAAAGTGACCAGCTTTAGTTAATATCGAAGAATTGTGTTTCATCAGGACAACGTAAGGCCACACACCGGGATAGTGACACGCGAGAAGCCCATGAGCTTGGTTGAGTAGACCATACGTATCCCCCTCATTTTTCGGATTTGGCAACCAGTTCCTAACTAAGGTGAATGATTTGCCTGGATAAAAATTCGGCTCAAGAGAAGCTTGAGAAAATCGAATGCCCCAATTTTTTGCCAATAAGAAGGAGAGCTTCTATGAGAGTGGCATTAAGAATTTACATACAAAATGGCAACGAACAAAACGGTACATATTTCACCTTAATCTGATCATTCTAATTATGCCGAATAAAACCTTCCCAACTTTTTGGATTCAAATTAAAAATTGTTATATTTTGTAGTTTTTACATGCATGGAATTACTGTTTTGAATGAGATTAAAGTTAAATTGTTTAAATTTGTTAAATTGAAAGCTGTCACAAGCAATTGTTTTCAGTTTTATAGCTCTTCAATGGCCTGCCTAGATTAATAACTTAAATAAAAAAATTGGAAAATAGCTCAATCATAAATGAAATATTTATCGCGCGTACAATTTTCCTCTTAGTTAAGTTCCGAAGTATAAGGCAAATTCAACAACAACAAATATCAACTTCAGCGGCAGTAATAGTAGAGTCGCGCATTAAAAATCATTCAGTTTTCTTATATGTATGTTGAAACTTGCAATATGATAATAAATAATAATAGGAGTTTAATATGAAAAATATATAAATACATATGTATATACGTACGCAAAGTAATTCAAATGAGTAAAAATAACGAGTAGTAAACAATATGGCTGCGCGGCTCATCTGACGGTTGTGGCATTCGCACATTTCTTGCTGTGCAAGGCACTTGCGGTTCCACGGCGAGTGGCCAGCTTGCAAATTTATCAGAGTTAAACAACTTGACTATACTTTTACCCCAAAACAAATTTTAAGCGTTATTAAATAAAATATGCACTTATTTAATAATAAATTAAAAAAGATCACGTCACTAAATTTTTATTTTACTTAAATAATATCTCAAGCGATGCAAACACAACTAAACTGCGAGTTATGGAAAGGAAGTCCATTTCGAATTATCTACCACTTCCATATTTATCTTATGCATAAACCATGCGATATTTGTCAAATTGCATAAAATATGTCTACAAGTATGCAACGTTGTGTGTGTGTGTTTAATTTTTTCTTTTTTGGAAATATTGGCTAATGTATTTGATTAATACCTAGATATTTCCCGTTCACTTAGAAATAAAAGTCAAAATATGTATATTAAAGCTCTTACAAAACGTTGTGATAAATATTTTACTTGAAACTAAAAAATATAAAGTACATATGAGTTCAAACACCTTTTGCTGTTGTTGTTGCCCAAGGAAGGAAAATAACATACATAAATATACAAAAACCATATCGTAAAATCATACGGATTAATTTCCTACCTAAAGTGTACCCGAATAATGCACCTAATGACTCCATGCCTCATGACATATAACATAGCGAAATCGGGGAAAATAGGGTTAAATGGTAGAAATAATGTTTTTTCTTCAAAATTTATTGGTAAAAGTAGTGAAAATATGTACCACACATGCTGAAAAAAATCCAGATTCATATTATTGTTCTAGGCTATTAAAGTAAGGACCTTTCTTTAAGCTCTGAATAACGATTTTTGTGAACTTGCGACAGATCCTAGTTCAAAATTTTATCAACCAATCGTCTTTTTTTTAATTGACAGTAATTCCGCCTTCATTGTATGAACCTATAATACCTATATACCCATATGGTCATCATTTAAAGTATTTATTTTCCGCAAAAAGTGTAAATATTGGCAAAAAAAAATCATGTTTTTTTTTCTTAGACTAAAAAATCGATTTTTTTTTGTTTAAATCTCTTTAAAAACTATCTAAGAATATGTCCCCAAAGTTATAAATGGGGATTCGAAACATTGTCGAAGCTAGAAGGGAAATAGTGACCGAGCGTCTAGCAAATACATATGTATATGCGCTTGGGCAGAAAGCGAAAACTTTGCTGTGCGATTTCTCGGTTTTTCATTTTTACGACTTTCCTTAATTGGAGGGCAGGATAGGAAAAAAAACTAAACGTCGTATGGAAGTGGGGCAAAGTTTATTATCTTTGGCATTAAATTATCTTCTAACTAGGAAAAGTCAAGTTACAACATAATGTAAAATTTTGGTCAAAAACCAGTTTTTTTAATTTTTAATAAATTGTAGAATTTTTCACTATTTTTCGAAATTTCTTAGTTTAACTACATAGAAAATAAGTTAATAATAAATATGAATCTCTTTGAATCCGTCCAAAAAAAGCACATGAAGGATGCTTCGGGCAATTGCTTCTCAAAGGCAGAATATAAAAGTATCCAAAAAAATTGCAAATGATGTTTAAATATATAACTATAAGTCCTAGAAATTTCGCTTTAATCAATTATTTCTTTCCCTCCCAAAAAACTTGTCAAAAAAATCGATTTCGTTGTCTCTAAAGCAGTGTTCCCCCTTAAATTTGCCACGAAGTTTGTAACACCCACAGGAAAATGTCATAGAATTTGTCAATTTAGTTATGTTCGTCTGTCTCTTAGTATCTTTGTCTGTCTGTATATACGCGAAATAGTTCCTAATTTTTGATATACCGAACTGAAATTTTGCATACACCCTTCTCTCTTCGAGACGCTGCTCATTTTTTGAGACTTAAATGCTCTTTCATTTTATGGGGTCGCTAAACATAAACTTCAGCAATTTTATAGTATACATACTTGTATACTTCAATATATGCCAGGGTTTTCCACAAAGTGTGCCACAGCTTCATTTCGAAAGAAGATCGATGATTCTATCGAACCAAAAACCACACTAAACTGTTATAGATGAATGGGATTCTCATCGGATAAAACGATTTTCTTAAAAAAATCGTTTATTTAATCATTGAGAAAATGTTATCCAAACGCAATTCCACAGAGAGGAAATTTCAGAAAGTAAAACAGCTGGCATAGTCACTTCTAAAACTACTAAACTTGCGAGTAGCAGTTATAAAAAAAATTGTCTTGGTCGTATATTTAACTGAATTGAGTAATCTAGCAACCACAACACGTTAGTTGCGAAGCCACTGGCTTTTTACATAATTACTATTATATCCTTCCTTAAACATATTTCAAATTATATATTCAATAGAGTTCATTACCTTAACTACAACAGTGCAATTAATTAAGCTCATAAAGTGTAATTGAAATGTTGATTAATGGAAACAATTTGCCGCTAAAACCAAAGAAAGAATATTTTTTATTACATATATTTTAAATAATTTTCTCTACGGCATATGCCGATAGGTATGTGTGTGTATAACACAAAAGCATTCACTCACTCAACAAAAACTGTCAGCACATTTATGAAAGCAAGTTCATTACAGTGACATAAACCTAACCACAAATAATACACTCAACACCCAACACCTCTCTCCTCCTTCGCGCGGATAATGCAACTTTAAATAGTTTTCGTCACCTACAAAACATTTAGCGTTGAAACTTTTAACGGAATCGAGCATATCAATTGTGGCATTGATGGCCACTTAAGGATGATTGAGAATCACAAGGAGGACGACGATAAGTGGCCATAAAATTACCTCAATTACAATAACAACACACCAAACGCATACAAGTTTATGACAACTCGAACTGCAATAAGTCAAATGAAAGGGAAGAACCGTTCAAGTGTCACAAATGCTGCAGAAAAGTGGGCGGAGGGGCAAAAGCAATGTTAAAATACGAGCGAAATCGCGGACGCTACTTCAAGAAAGTCGAAATTGCTACGGGCGAAGGAAGTAAAATAAAAGTGTGAAATAAAATTTATGTCACACATTTGTCCTAGCGATTTTTTATAATCTCGGTGGTGCTAAAAGTTGAAATAAACAAATACATATGTATGTATATATAGTATATATATATTTATATGACATCCATACATACATATAGAAGGGGTGATCCAAGCAGAGGTATTTTTGTCAATAGTCTTTTTGACAGAGCACGTGTGAGTCGTAGCAAGCCGAATAGACTACGTCCAGCAGGCAATGAAGAAAGTATAGCAGCCGTAGCTAAGAGTGCACACGAAGATCGTGGAGAGTCGATTCGTCGCCATTCCCAGCAACTCGGATTAACGTATGGAACCACTTGCCGCATTTTAAGTCGAGAACTTAAATTAAAAGTAAACAAAATACAGCTTGTTTAAGAACTTAAGGCGCTTGACCTTCCCTATGGGCTTTTGAAATGTTCCAAGCAGATCCAATGTTTTCCAGCCAATTTTTTTTTGCAATTTCTGGCTCAATGGGTATGTAAACAAGCAAAATTGGCGCATTTGGGACGAGAAGCAAGTTGAAGAGATTCGAGGGCTGCCATTTCATCCAGAAAAAACCACGGATTGATGTGGTTTGTGGGCCGGTGGAATCATCGGTCCATATTTCTTCAAAAAATATGTCGGTAAGAACGTAACCGTTAATGGCGATCGTTATCGCGCTATGAATAACTGACTATTTGATGCCTGAAATTGAAGTTCGTGATCTCGGCGACATTTGTTTTCAACAAGACGGTGCCACTTTTCAGACAATTTCAATGTTGGGATATGGGATATGTAAAATCTTAAGTCGATCTCGCAATCTCGAACGAGTCATCGAAAATTGGCTCAACGGATGGACCATCTGAGACGTATCCGTGGCAAAAAATATATGCCAAAGAATGTTATTTCGAATGATAATAAAAATTCTCCATTAAATTTTAAGTTTCTTTGTTTTTTCTTTAAAGAAAAGCAGGGAACCTCGAAATGGATCACCCTATATGTATATATTTATTTGACATCCGTACATAGTACATATAAACAAAAGCATAAAATGAGTGACATGCAGCTTTTAAGCATATTGTCCCCGGCAGTAAGCGGAAAAGTGATTATGAGCAAAACACCGTTACTGAGTTTAAAGGTTTATTATAGAGAAAAATTATTGACATGTCAAAAAGGCAGCATATTTCAACAATTCACATTCAAATATAATGAAAAAACTTTATATAAAGCAACTAAACAAAGTTTTTCAGTTTTCGCTCATTTGTAGGCACGAGCAGCAGACCTTTCAAATATAAGCACCTTCTTACAGCTGGCAATTGCTGACATTTACTGCACATACAATTGGTCATAACTCATATCCAGCAAAAGAAGGCATACATATCTACAACTCCCCTGCAGATAAAAGCCACACAACAACAAAATTATTATAATTCATCCGTAATCTTTATGCCGGCTATAAACCGGGCGCTAACGCTGCTGGGTTTCCGTAAAATCGCATATATCAAAATCAAAATTTGTACACGGTCAAACATTTATCAAGTAAATATGGCGGCCTGTAAAGCATTCAAGGTCAGTGACATGCTTGAGTGTAGACCATATTTTATTTTATTTTCTTTGTGGAAAATCTTCTTCAGAAGTTATTTATGCCGATTTTATTTCCTTCTTATTACAGGAGAAGCATATAATAAGAAGGAAAATACTTCAAGAAGTAGATTTTTAATGTCGCAATAAAAAAGTATGAGCGCCACCATTACAGACACACTTGTACAGGGGTTTCCAATAAGAGTGAGATGATTTCTTTTCAAGAAAAAATCGACTTCAATTGTTAAGAAATTAATTTTTTTTATTTATTTATTTTTCGATGAATTTAAGTTCTGAATGTAAAACGCATTATCGATAAATTCTTGAGAACGCAACACTTCCTTGAACGGCAGCAATATTTTCATACCTCGAGCGGTTTTTTATCTTATTCGCACTCGAATACTTATGTAAAGCAAATCATATCATCCCTATTGGAAAACCTGGTACATATATATAGCAAAAATCAGTAGTTGAAATGTAATCCTGTAAACAACAATATAGAAATGTCTGCGGGATTCGTTGCGAAACTTTTCCAATTTATTCAATTTCTTGATGAACTTAATCAAAAAGGAAACTCCAATTTGACAAGCTTATGAAGTTGACTTTATAAATAATGACTGCTATAAATGAAGACATTCAATATTATACTGCTTTATCAGCTGTCACTTACAGTTGAAAAGAAGGTAGAAGGATAATTTGGACACTTTGGTTAACCATTTCAGATAAACAACCTTGCCTGACGAAAACTTGAAAGTTGTGATTCGGTACTATGTTATCCAAAAATAATCCCACAATACGCTGCTTTGGACTTTCAAAACTACTAAAGTTAAGCAAACTTGATGTTTAATCTGTACTGTTTCACTATGTATACAGTTTCTATAAAATTTACAAAAAATTGCATGCAAGCAGTCAAAAACGAAAGAAAGGAATGTCTAGAACAATGTCACCTCTAATGTAATACCTAGAAATAATGATTAGCAAATAAAAAATAATAATAATGACTCGGATGCATTCAATACATGATTAAATGCAAGAAAATTGAGTGATATACTTATGAATTGAAGCCAAGGGACTTGGAAAGGCAATTATAGATGACAGAAATGCTGCTTTAACGGTACGACAAACAGCCGTTTGTACATCGGATTGTGTGTGGTGATGAAAAACGGATCCATTTTAACAACTTTAAACCTTAAAAATCATATGTGAAACTTGCCCAAACAGCCAAATCAATGACAAAGCTGAAAAGCCATGACGTCATTACAAGCTTTCAAAACAACTCCTCAAATTGAAACGAGCGATTGCCAAAAAAAAAAACAAAATATATAAAAGATCAGCGTGGCTAGCTTAGTCGATTTAGTCATGTTCTTCTATCTGGCCGGTTGTAAATCCCTAAGTTTTTATACCCTGAACAGGGTATATTAAGTTTGTCACGAAGTTTGTAACACCCAGAAGGAAGCGTCGGAGACCCTATAAAGTATATACATACATAAATGATCAGTATATTGAGCTGAGTCGATGTCCGTCTGTCTGTCTGTCCGTCCGCCCGTCTGTATATACATATAGGAACTAGTCCCTCCGTTTTTAAGATATCGTTTGCAAACGTCATTTTCTCTTCAAGAAGCTGCTCATTTGTCGGAACTGCCGATATCGGACCACTATAACATACATATATCTTCACAAAAGTTGGCACAGGTTTTTTTTTAGGGCTGCAATGTAATCTCCGAAGAGATTGTTCAGATCGGCTTACTATAGCATATAGCTGCCATACAAAACGAACGATCGGAATCAAGGGCTTGTATGGAAACGTAGTATATTCACGAAATTTGACATGGATTACTGCTTAAGGTAATAATATAATCTCCGAAAAGATTGTTCAGATCGGATTACTATAGCATATACAAAGAAATGCACCTGTGAAGGGTATATCAGCTTCGGTGCAGCTTAACGTTTTTTCTTGTTTAGATATGGAACTGAAATTTTGCCCACGGTTTTTTTCCCAAAAACCACTTGCCCACTTGCCGTAATCGCTGTAATTGTCATACAAATTAATAGGTAAAACTCAAGTCACCCTAAGAAAATTTGTTTATTTGAAAGATATCTTCACGTAATTTGGCTTAGATTATTGTCCAAGGCAACGCTGGAATCACCGTTTTAAATCGGATTACCACAGCATATAACTGCAATTCAAACAAGCCGATCGAAGTCAAACTTAGGACCTTCATATATATATATGTATATATGTACATACAGTTAGAATTTTCGAAAAATTGATTTTTTAATACCATTTTCTTAATGTGCAGATATTTAAGAATATATATGTATATATATTTTATAGAATCTTCTAACTGTATATAACCCCTTAAAACTTTTAGATTGTTCGAGTATGTATAAGAATATAAACTCAACTTTTTCACTGGCTTTATTTGCGCTAACAAATAGCCAATATATAAAGTCGACTTTAAAGCATGTTCTTAATTCTCATTTCGCCTAACATTTGAAAAAAAATGACTCATCAGTATTATTTTTATCGACTTATGCAAATTTCAAAATTTGGCTTTGCAGCTTTCGAAACGAATTTGGGCATTAAACTAAATTTAAGTAATGAATATGGAAGCTTGTCTCACAAAATCACTAAAATGGCGAAATCCGACACTAGTCAAACTTCTCTTTAAGGTCATTTACCATTTGAGAGATGACCAGCAAAAGAATAAAAAGTAGAAAAAAGCAGTCAACGTCCAACACAATTACTAAATGACTGATTAAGCAAAGAAATGTCGAAAAAGGAGGAGCTGCCACAGACTCACATATATGTTTTTACATGCCTCAAATACAAATATACATACATACATATATGTATATATGTACATACATATTCGCACATAAAAAGAGTATGTAAATATATACATATACATATGTAGTTGAGTACTCCCATTTTGGGCAAATAACCCATGCATCAATGTCGCAGATGTGGCAAAAATGACACACAATCGGAAGGAATGCCAAAAATAAATATATTTTCTTTATTTGTAAGTATATGTTTGTGTGTGTGTGTGAACATATTTATTGCGTAAACAAAAAATAGATTTTTATGTATGTGTATGTTATAATAGTTACAAATATACGAATATATAAGTTTAATTTGGGCATATATGTACCATATATGCATGTACATGGAGTATAATGGCTTTATAACTGTATAACTAAAACTAGTGTAGAATTTCACAAGTGTCAGAAAATAATGGATCTGCATTGATTTACGAATTTTAATGCTTCGATATTTTATTTGTCACCAGATTTTTAGTATTCTATATACATATACATATATATTTAATGCATAAAATTATATATAACATATTTACATATATATAAATATACATAAATTTTACAGTTTCACGGCGTTCGAATGCAGTCAAGCTAATTTCAATAAATTTCGAATTTTATGAATATGGCGGTTAGTATGTACAAAAGTATGATTATGCGTGTGTGTGCAACTAACGGTAACGGCAGCACACAGCAAAAAGGTTAGTTAAACCGAGATTGAACCAAAACAGAAAGGCAAGTTAGTAAAAACAGCTAAGAGTTGTTGATATAAATTTGAGTATGGCGGGGGCGCGCGAGCATTTGATGGCCGGCGAAGTCCGAGGGGCAAAAACAAAAACCAATATTATTTTTTATACACTGAGCGCGCAAACACAAACGTGAACGGTGTCAAAGCTTAGTGACATCATCGATGATTGCAGCTGAAAACAGATTGTGCGACAGACAGCCAGCAATGCACTTAAGAGATGGAGGAGCACCCACAAAAAAAAAATAAAATAAAATAAAAAAAATTAATAAAAAAAATAAAAAAATTTAAAAAAAATAAAAAAATTAAAAAAAAAAAAAATAATTAAAAAAAAAATAAAAAAATTAAATAATTAAAAAAAATAAAAAATTAAATAATTAAAAAAAATAAAAAAATTAAATAATTAAAAAAAAAAACAATTTAAAAATTAAAAAATAAAATTTAAAAAAATTTAAAGAAAGAAATAAAAATAAAAAATTTTAAACATTAAAAAAAAATTTTAAATTTAAAAAAGTTAAAAGAGTAACCAAACAATTTAAAGAAAGACCTAAAAAAATTAAAAATAAAACGGAGGAACACTCCATAAGATGTAAAAAAAGATAGAAATAAAAAAACGACCAAAAAAATAAGGAAGAAACACAAAACAATATTTAAAAAAACCAAAAAATTAAAAAAAAATATATATGTATATATAAAAAACATAAAAAGTAAAACAACAAAAAACAGTCAAACAGCATACACCATCTAAAACACTGGCCGTCATCAGCTAAGTGCTCACTTCAGTATAGCTAGCTAGCAAGCTTACTCTCAAATCTTCCCACTGCCATCTCGGTTGTCTGCGCTGTTTTGGCGTTTTGTTATTATTATTGTGTTTTGCTGATGTAGTTTAATGTCGTCGCCACGCTGTACATATAACGCTGCTCGTTGCTCGCTGCCGCCGTGTCATCGTTGTCATCTGCAATTGCTTTAGATGCCCTTGACTTTGGCTTTATTGGTGTCGTTATGTTTCTTTTTTACTGGAAAGTAGGAAAAAATATGTCAAAGTGTAGCGCGCGCATAACCATTGCGAAAGCAGAATATGAAAAACGAAAAAGACCATCAATGAATTAGAAGAAACGAGCATGTTGGCTCCGAAAAGCGAGTTTCTAGCGTACACTCGCACACTTGCACAAACAAAAACACACTAACAACAAGCATGAAAGCGCTTAAATGCAACTTGTGCAAACTTTAACGTCAAAGTCATAAACTCTGTGAGCAAGACAAATAAAATAAATAATAAGAAAACAAGAAAAACCGTTAACTATGGCTGAACTGAAGCTATATACCCTGCACAGGCGCAATTTTTATAGCATAGAAGGTATAAAATAATCTTTATCTTGATTTTTCTCAATCAGTTTGTATAACAGCTATATGTTATAAGTGCTTCGATCCGTGAAATTTTTGCAGAGTTTACACCGCAACTACGGAGAATAATCCACTACAAATTTCATGAAGATATCTCGACAAATAAAGTATGTCTCTATACAAGAACTTAATTTGAATCTATCAGTTTGTATGGCAGCTATGTATGTATATGTTTTAATAGTTCGACCTGAATAATTTGTTCGGAGATGGTAGCTGTGTTGGATAACAATCCATATCAAATTTCTTGGAGATATTTCATCAAATAAAAAAGTTTTCCTTAGAAGAACTTGATTCGGTTGGATAAGTTGGAATGGCGGCTATATGCTATAGTTCGCCGATATCGGCGATTTCGACAAATGAGCAGCTTCTTGGAGAGAAAATAAACTGAGCGAAATTTCAGATCGATATCTCAGAAACTGAAGTGCTGGTTTGTGGATTCACCAACAGACGACAAGCCGACGAAAATGGCTTAATCGACTCAGCTCCACATACTGAACATTTATATATATACATACATACTATGTATATATTTTAATTAATATTCTCCGAAGTTTACTTCTGTTTAATATATATTTTGTGTCAACCTAATATATCCTATTCAGGGTATAAAAAGCCGTAAAACATAAAATAAAAAAGCGCCGATAATCAAAGCAAGTGAACTTCATAAAGACTTCAATTCAAATACTAGAACTGGCGTCTCAAATAGACATAAATTCAAGCCATCCTACGCCAAATTTTATTGGCAAAACAATTTCGGAGAGCCGCAGCGCCAAACTTATTTAACCTTCTGTCTTGAGGCCGTCGGCAGTGCGACTTATTGCTTTATTTAATTCATTTCTAACGCTTGACTTCAACTATTTGCAATCAGCACTTTTACATTTTCTATTTTTTATTTCTACAATTTTTCTTTGTATTTTTTTGCTTGTGTGCCAATCATGAGCAGGCGCGGCGCGTAGGCTTGCAAATTGTTCACACAAGTGTAGGCATTTGAATGTCACGCATACGCCCTGGCGGCGGGTCGTAGGCACTCAAACACTGTGCTACACTTAGCACTTTATGTGCGTCGCAAATGTTATGCAAGAGCAATATGATAGTGTGCACTAAAGTGGAGGCAGCGCTTCACAATTTACAACGCAACTTGATTACAGAGTTAACTGCAGGCAATTTACTTTACCGCCGATAACTTTATCAATGGTTTTCCGTTTCTCATTCACTTTCGCTATTGACACTCACTTGTTATGAGCGTATCGGGATCCGCTAATTCAGCATCGTCGCCATCGTGTTGTTGTTGTTGTGTCAGTTTTGAGTGCTGCTTAAGTTGCACCTTCTTGCGCAGTTTCTTCAGATAGGCTTGCTTATACTCCTCGCTGGGTTTGCCGCCCAAACCGTAGCTGACTTCGAGCACTGTTAGCGGGATGACAGTCGAGGAAACGGGTACAAGATCTGCTTGGAAACGAATGTTGAGGTTATAGGGCGAGAGTGGATATTAATTGGTGATTTGTGTTTTCAGAGCGAAATCGAATCTGTTGCCTAAAAATACCTAAGTTCGAGAGCTTTTAAATCGAAGGAAATCTGAAGAATAAAAATACAAAATTTCCGACGGCGGCACTTGAAGTCTTGCTGGAACTCACCCCGCTACACCTAGTAATCGGCCATCGCCAAACACACTCTACTTCAAATGATAGGGTTTGGCAGAGGAAAGGTAACCTCTTCCCAATGTGTGAATGAGCTAAGTGGCCTAGGCATAGCATTACCAAAAATGTTGACTTCATTAGGAAGCTTAAGGTTACCCTCAGCAGTTAGTATTGGTGCAGGAGTGTATAGAACGACTGAATAGTCTGTCAGAACGTAACCAAGTGCACATTATTTTGGTGTCAGGTCACAAAGGTATAGCCGAGAATGAACTGGCTGATGAGTTTGCTCGCTCCCCAGCATTCACCAACATGGGAGGACCGGAACATTTTATTGCGATTGGTCCCCACAACATAAAGGAGCTGTTCCGCAATGATGAAGCAGTTGGTAGGGAGAAGCATTAGCAACAACTCCCAGGCATGCAACATGCCAAGTTGCTAATGGGTGCTTACAACCTCAAAAGCTTTAAATATGCAATCAACCTTCCATGGGAAAATTCAGGCTACTTTTCGCCTTATACACTGGCCATTTTAAGTAATTGCCGGTTCTGCGACTTGGAGTCTAAAACGCCAGATCCAAATTGGAGCCACATCGTCTCAATAGTACCTAGCCGTACTTTGGAACTTATTAATTTACCGGGGATATTTGAGATGTTGTGAATTAGAATATAAGGCACAAGACTCTAGGTCGCGGAGCAATCCTCATCTTATCTAATCTAATCTGAAAGCACTATATAACTGAACAAATTCGACTTAGACATGGTACATTTATAATGCGAATGGCGCTCTAAAAATGAGCCGAAAAGCAAAATTTGCGCTGAAAGCCAATCCAGCTTCTACCAAGTGTATGGACAACTGGAATTGTATTGGCTCAGAAGCTTATTTTGAAGGCGATAAAGTTTTGTATTAAAATACGTGAAAAAGTACCTTTTTTTACCAGTCCGGGTCAAATTTGATCAGATAGTATATAATAAATCAAAACCTGTAGATATTGCAAAAACTTATTCTAACCCGTGTTTGTCAGTCCGAGTCAAATTTGATCAGGTGGTACATAATAAACAAAAATCGATAGATATTGCAAAAGCTGATTCTAACTCGTGTTGAATAAATTTATGATCTCGAAAATGCATGAACGATTGGAAGAGGTAACACTAAGCTCACCACAAAAAATTATAATCGGGCCTATCGAAAACTCTGAAACTCTTTTTAAACGATTTATATATTTTCAATATTTTTAAATTTTTTTTTTAAATTTATATTATATTATTTATATAATATTTTATTCTCATTATGTTTTTCAAAAGACCAATAAGCCAACTCATGGCGAAAAACTAGATTTTAGATCAATATTTCCTGTTCCTCTATTTAAGCAAATTCGAGATTGCCTTATCAGCAACAGCTAAACTCATTTCACCCACATTTTCAAAACTAACTCGAATTAGCAAACCAAATTTGGCGGCTAAAACCAACACCACAAATCACTAGTTGAAACGTTGAAACAGATTCGAAATCACTCAATTAAAACACCGAAAGGTAAAGCGCATTAACACATCACCTGCTTCGTATTTGTCTTGTGGATTCTTCTTGTAGAGCATCGGTGTGCCTTGTGCGCAATTGCAGCATTGCAACAGCAACAACAACACAACAGCTAACCAAACAAAAGGTAATTTGTAGTTGAAACTAATCGTTTTTGTTGTCATTATGAAGGTTTCCTGCTTATTTGTATTATTTGTTGGGTATTTATTTGTTTATTTATGTATATGTTTGCCAGTTGCCTTCAATTGAATGGCTTTGGAGATTGTGTCTCTCTCTTGTTATAAACGCAAGCAATTAATGTTTTGATTTTATTTTGATTTGGTTCAAGTTTGTGTACAACTAAAATGCAATAAATAAACCACACACAATACGCTCGCTATTGAAGTATGTATATACGTGTGTGTATCGTAATGAAAATGAAAATATTTTCGAAACGATATTTTAGTTGGTCCGTCCAACTGGTTTAAACGCTCGCGCACAACTGAATCGCTGACGGCGCGCGACTTGAACAACTTGTAGCGGCAGCGATCGTTTTCATGCGCTTGCAAATTTGAGACGCCGCGGTTTGGCGGTTCACTTCGCCAGACTCAACTCGCGTTGGCTTGTTTTGTTGGCCATTATTATGGCATTGCGGCATTTTACTACAGACATGCAAGCATGTGGGTATCTAGACATATAATTGTAAATAGAAGCAATAAGTACTTGCGCTCGTAATGTCTAAGCAAATAGTTGCTGTTGCTGCTGCCGTCGCATTGCTCGCCGCAAATAAAAGTGAGAGGCGTCTGACGGCGCGTTACGATTTTCATTAATGTCAGTTAAGTCAGTTATGTGTGTAAGGTATTTATTGTTTTTGTTTTGGCTTGTATATTGTTGCTTTGAGAATTTTGAATTCATTTTAGCTCTTTATTTGCTTTGTTACATAATTAGTTTCGGACTTGTTTGAGTTGTCAGTGACACTGTAATTAGCAAACCTGTAGGAAATCAGTTAATTACTATATGTATATAAAAAACATAACTGTAATCTTAATTTTGTATGCAGTCTAACAGCGGCCGAGGCTATAATAAACTTCTAAGGTGCGATTTTTATAGCTTAAAAGGGTAGAAAAGCAACTTGATTTGAATCGGTCAATTTGTATGACAGCTATATGCTATATTAGTATCGATCTAATAATATGTTCCGAGGAATATATATAATGGGTTGTCAAAAAAGTCTTGCGGTATTTGTATTAAATTTTTTTTTTATTGAAATTGAAATGAATTTTTGATGACTCATGCCCAGCTCTTGACGGATGCTACGGCTGCTATTATGCCGGTCTCTTTCGACCAATTCAGCGATTTTATCGCAATTTTCGACGACAGGCCTTCCGGAGCGTGGCGCATCTTCGACCACCTCTACACCAGAACGAAAACGTTGAAACCATCGTTGTGCGGTGGAAATGGAAACTGTATCGGGTCCATAAACTGCACAAATTTTATTGGCGGCTTGAGATGCATTTTTGCCTTTATCGTAGTAGTACTGTAAAATATGCCGTATTTTATCTTTTTTTTTTGCTCCATGTTTGCGACGCTATAACTCACGAACGACTTAAAAGAAACGACAATCAATCAAACACGTGAGCTTTCCAAAAAGGTATAGCCATGACCCGATGCGACGAATAAAACTAGAACTACGCGCTTTCAGCGCCAACTAGCGAAAATACCGCAAGTCTTTTTTGACAACCTAATATATAATAGGCCTTATTTATATTAGTAATAATCTATGCCACATTTCGTGAAAATATCTTTAAAAAAAAAGTTTCCCATACAAGAACTTGATTTTGACTGATCAGTTTGTATGGCAGTTCTATGCAATAGTAGTTCGATATCGGATATTACGACAAATGAGCAGATTCTTGGGGAGAATTGGATATGTGCAAAATTTTAGATCGATATCGCAAAAACTGAGCGACTAATTCGGGTTTATACAGACGGAAAGACAAACAGTAGCCACGGGCTAAATCGTCTCATCTCGTCACGCTGATAATTTATACATACATATACTAGTATGAGCAAAATATAGTAAAACTTTGTTCATAATTTTAAATTTTTCAACTTATTATTCGAAATACAGTTGTGCGAACGTTTTTTCCAATTCTCGAAAAAGTTATTGCTGTCTTCAATTGACCCAAAACGGTTTCCCCAGAGCAGTCGCTTGAGTTTGCTGAATAGCCAGAAGTCACATGGAGCTAAATCAGACGAATACGCTGGTTGCGGCACAATCTTTGTTGAAAATTTGGCGAAAAACTCAGGAAGAATAAATGCAGTATATCCGTACGACGGTGCATTATCATGGTGCAAAAACCAAGAGTTTTTTTATGAAAAGCTTCGTGTAAATGAAGCATAACACTCAAATGGTATTCTTGTTGACAGTTTGGCCGGTCGGAAGAAATTCGGAGTGCACCACACCTCCCTAATCGAAGTAAACTATCAACATAACCTTGATTTTTGACATGATTTTTTCGGCTTCTGCTCAACTTTGCCACGATATTCGTCCGATTGATCCGGGTGTTACCGGGTCAGAAGCATAGAGCCAAGACTCATCGCTAATAATAATAGGTTTTATGACATCCTGGTAGTCGGAAAGCATTGTTTTACAGACGTTAAGGCGACGCTGTTTTTCGAAAAAATTTAATGATTTTGGTTTCCACTGATCCTTCCGATCTATTATCAAACATATGTAGGTATTTTTATGTGCGCTTAGACTGGCCTAATTCTTTAACATAATTTTAATTATAAAAGGAAACCTTCCCAACTTTTTTATGTTTGATTGATATTTTGTGTTTCCACTGGAAACCCAGAAGTACTTTGGAAAGTGTACTTTATTGCGACCACGAGTATTTTCGTGGAAAAACACATTCAGTGAAGGTTGTAAGGTCACCGAAAACGTCTCATGAAAGTCTATTAATGACGATGAGATCTATAAAATCGAAAAAGTTAAGAATACAATGCTTGAAAATTGCCCGGTTGTTAACAGAGAGATACCAGAAGATCTCAATGTATCTTCTTCTGGAAATTCAACGCAGGATTGCTCTTCTGAAAGCCGGGAATCTTTTGCAAAAACGACTTCGAGTATAGGCCGCAAAAGAGATGCTTGCTAATGTAGTTGAGGACCTTTCGTTTATTCATTAAACGCATCATGGTGATGAGGGGTGAACAATCTAGCGAATACCGCTCAAAAAATTAACAGAGACTAAGAAAACCGAAATTCGATGAAAGCACTATAGGCCATCGCAACCGAGGCTTATAGTAAGTCTAGGGAAAATTTGATTTAACGTTGATATTCGCTGAAAAGAAGCATATTTTGAAGGCGAATAAGTAAATCATTTTTTTTTAAAGTCCGGGTCAAATTTGATCAGAACGTTTTTAAGGAAATTTTCTCAAATTAAATAAAAATTCCATTAAATGAAATACGTGTAAACAAAACCGACTGCCGCATTAACAACCTAACCTAAAAAACATAAACAATCGTATATATGGTGATGGACTGTAAAATAAACGAAAAAAATCAAGCAAAAAAATTTCCTACACGCCCCCGGCTATTACAGCACATATGCCGCAATGTTACATAAAAATAAACACACTCTGTTTTCTGTTTTCGCATATAAAATATTCTATGGTAGAATTTACAACAACATAACAACCTGTCAGACAATCGTAAATCAAATATATGCAAATGTCATGCACAAAAATTATCTGATAATGAAAAAAGCAAATCAGCAAAGCAGAAATTGAACAAATATGCAAACTCACAGAGCCATACGTATGTAGTAGTAAATACATACATATGTACATATGTCTACATATGTATCCATGCAGGCAGGCGCATAATGGCAAAATAAACGCATTGCGATAAAAGTGAATCGCGTTTAACGGTAGCCGAAGAAATAAACGAAAGTGAAACATGTGTAGATGGGCAATTATATTAATAATTCAAAAAATCATACACACACATACTCATGTGTAGGTGTTCGTGCGAATGTGTCTATTTGTAATTGCTGGCATGACGATTTGTACTGCCGATGGCATTTAACGATACCCAATAGCCATAACCATTTGTGGTATTTGCAACTACAAAATTTAAATATTTACGAAGGAGTGTGTGCGTGCATACCGCTTGAACTGGTATTTACCAATGTTAATAATTAAAATACCAGTAATGCTCGGCAAACGGGTAACGTGAGCGTTTAAATCGAATGAGCGTTAAATGGATGGAATTTACTCGTATGAAATAGTTATGATATGAAGTAAATGAATTTATACATATGTACATACATACATATATACTATGTATGTATATACATATGTACATAATTGTAAATATATTATAGCAAACAAGTAAGGAAGGGCTAAGTTCGGGTGTCACCGAACATTTTATACTCTCGCATGATAAAGTGATAATCGAGATTTCATTATCCGTCATTTACATATTTTTTTATTTTGCTGTAAAATTAATTACATTAGTAGTTCCTGAGATATGGTTTTTGGTCCATAAGTGGGCGACGCCACGCCCATTTTCAATTTAAAAAAAAAAGCCTGGATGCAGCTTCCTTCTGCCATTTCTTCCGTAAAATTTAGTGTTTCTGACGTTTCATATTCGAACTTAACCTTCTTATGGAGCCAAGAAATACGTGTACCAAGTTTCATCATGAAATCTCAATTTTTACTCAAGTTACAGCTTGCACGGACGGACAGACGGACGGACGGACGGACAGACAGACATCCGGATTTCAACTCTACTCGTCATCCTGATCACTTTGGTATATATATAACCCTATATCTGACTCTTTTAGTTTTAGGTCTTACAAACAACCGTTATGTGAACAAAACTATAATACTCTTCTTAGCAACTTTGTTGCGAGAGTATAAAAAAAAATAAATGTATATAAATACACAAAAAAATGTAAATTATGTGGATACCTGAGGCATTGAAATCTTAGGAGCATGGCAGATATTCGATATGGTATGCGAATACGTCATTAGGGTGGTCTTTTAATACAAAAGAATGTTGACGTTGACTTTGAGAATGTATGTGGCTGTAATGTACACTTGCGGTCAATAAAAACGCACCACTACTTTTGTAGACTATCTGTAACTATAAACTGTACTTAGTACTAGTAGGTACTGAGAAATAAATTATTTTTTATGAAATTGGGTTGAACACATTTCAGTTATAAGTAGTAGTAAATTTATAAGAAAGACGCTCCGAAAAAAACCATTATTACCACAAAAAATTAAGGCTGCACGACTTTCTTGGGCTAAAAAGTACCAAAACCATTGGTAAAAAATTCACAAAATTAGTTTTGCTTGCGCCGTTCAGGTAGTGGGAAGTTCGAAAATAAATGTGTGGTAAAGAAAATTAATTTTCCTCAAAGACAAGTGGTTTGGGGTTGATCTTCATACCATGTTTTGAGACCTCTACACCTTGTTCATGGAATATGGTAATGAATGCACAAAAATATGCTAGACAGTGGATAACAATTGTGTTGTAACCGGATTGAAGAGCATTATCCTTATAGTACGTGTCGCCTAATCTTCCAGGATAATTCAGCGCTATTCCATCGTGCAAAATGGCTAAGTTTTGATTGGAAACAAATCATGTATAAACCATATTCTGGTTCTGGTTCTTCTAAGTATTCAACGCCTTGATTGGTCTGGAAACTTTCCCAATTTAAACTCCTTTGAGCACTTATGGCACATAATGAAAGGTGAAATTGCTAAACAAAAGCCAATAAATAAGTTAATTGGTAAAGATTTTATAAATAGATTAGTATTGTCCCGTTATAAGGAAATCAATTGAGGTCCTAGTGAATTCCACACCTTCAAGAATTAAGGAGGAACGACTCGTTATTAGAAGAGTCCATTTTGAAGCCTATTTTTATAGCATTTTAATTAATCATAAATAACATGGATTGTACATTTTTCTTATTTTTTGTTTAATTAATTGGTTATTTTATATAAAAATCATTTTCGAGAAAATTTTTTGTGTATAACTAATTAAAACTAATATTCTAACTTTATATTGCTAATGTGATCTTATTTCAATTATTGGGTAGTCGAAAAAGTCTTTTCGTATTTTGTCAATAGATGTCGTTGCAGTCGTATATCTCCAGTGCAAGTAAGGTCACTATACCACACCACATAGTGTGCCATACCATATAGTGTTGGAAAGGTGAGATTCGGGGAAAGTGAAAAAAAGGCTACAGCTGTTCAAAAATGAGTGAAAATAATGAAAAAATTCGCTAAATTTTGAAATGTTTGTATAAAAAAGCAAGCCATGTGAAGTTTACGGAGACGATGCTGTATCAGTTCGTGTAGCACAACAATTGTTCGTTCGCTTCTGTTCTGGAAATTTCGGAATTTCGATTTACACTGATGAAAGTTTTACGCTGATAGAATAATGTCCCTAGCGGAAAATTGACAAAAAGTGGTCGACCAAAATGGTATATAGTATATTTATTTATTTATTTATTATTATAAATATAAACAAAGTTAAAATTTGATTAGAAATACGAAAAGACTTCTGCGACTACGCAATAGTTTGGTATGGCCTCATTACAACAAAATCAACTGAGGTCCTAACGAATTCCACGCCTTCAAGAATTAAGACAGTTATTGAGGCTAAAAGAGAAGCGACTAGTTATTAGAAGAGCACAATTTGAAACCTATTTTTCTAACGTTGAATTATTTAATGAATGATAATAATGCGCTTTAATAGTTGTAATTCATTTTGAAAAATTGTATATTCCCTTGATTCATTAACCGATCTTCAGCAGGACCTCCGAAAAAGGTGTCTGTCGGTGAGGAAGATTTTTCTGCTTAAAATTATTTCAAATCCATAAACCCAAAGGAAAATATAATTACTTAAATGAATAAATTAAAATTTTCATTTTTGACAAAATGGTGGCTTCCCAAACAGAAAGTCGTTTTTTTGTGAGAAAATTTATGTTTAAAAGCCCGAAATTATTATCAACAATTTTATGCCTTTGAACATTTCCTGACTTTAACAGCTTGTGGCGGCCATGTTTGTTTGACAAATTGTGTCAAATTTTGTCAGTATGTACAGTAAAATTGATAGTTTGGACCTTATCTCTTTCGAAATGAGGCAGGAAATGCCGTTAACATCAATAACGAGCGTTATTAGACGATGTTGACCGACTTTTTTCCCCAGAATTTCATGACACCGATGTGGACGATCTCTATTTCCAACAGGACGGTGCGCCGCATCATGTTTCACATCTAAACTTGGGCACATTCCGCTCGATTTTCTCTGGAATTTGTTAAATCAAAGGTTTAGAACGCTAGGTTTAGGAACGCTAGAGAAGCTTGAAGACAATATGCAGCGCACTATAGCCGCAATGCTGCACCAAGTCAACGAAAATTGACGTAAACGGGTGGAGGGAGATATGCAAACAGAGCCGTTGTGGTCATTTTCCGGCATTAGAAAGGGCATACAATTTCTGCATAACAAAAAAAAAAAAAACATTTTAACCATTCTAAGTCATTCTTTTTGGTAGACCCTTTATATTTATATCTAAGGAGGTCGTGTGAATACTTCAAGTCGATTAGTGTGTATAGATAGATTAGATTAGTCAAACGTTTGAGACAAATTTTTCTCACCGTCTCTTATCAAGCGTTGTGTTAACATTTGGGTATGAAGCGTAGCATTAACCCGCTGGACTCGTGTCAAAAGACCTAAGCGACTTAGAGTAGATGTCGGAAAGTTGGAACTTGACAACATAGTTGAGGACCCTACGGTCATCAAAGTCACCATTACTGGCGACGAGACGAGGGTTTATGAATATGACATCGAAACTAATACAACAATCTGACAAATGGCGTTCTAAAAATGGCGCCGAAAATTGGACTAAGCCTTGGAATGTTTGTTTGATCTCAAAAGGAGCCTATTTTGCAGTAGATAATAAAGATTTAGGAAAAAAAAATTTTTTTCAGCGATAATAAATGATTTGTATTAAAATTTTCAATCAATGATTTTCTAAAAACAAGAAAAAACAAAAAAAAATTTTTTTCGTAAATATGTATATCTTGTCGATTCAAATTTGATTAGATGATTAATTTCGACCAATTTCTTATCATTGTTGTCTTAGAAAATAAATACCAAAAAGATACATTTTCAGTTTTCCATCAAGAATGATTTTCTGACAAATAATTGTCAATTCAAATGAGCAGCTTCTTGAAGAGAAAATGACGTTTGCAAAACATGGCTAAATTGACTCAGCTCAACATACCGATCATTTATATATATATGTATACTTTATAGGGTCTCCGACTCTTCCTTTTGTACACAAACTACATATGTGTATTCAAATAATATTATATGACATGGAATATGCTAAATTCAGATATTTGACTAAAAACATGCATACAATCAGATTAAATACACACACACACACATGCTTCTACATATGGTACAATCATTCAGCTAATTGCCTCATTTGCATTTAAAATCGTTTGCCATTTCCAAAAACATACAGTTACATACATATGTATGTATGTACGTATGTAATTATATGGTGGGTGTGTGTGTGCACATGCGCTTGCAAATGCTGTCAAATCCAGCCGAAAATGAAATGCATTTAAAACGCTTGAAATCCCTCCTCAATACTTATAATCTCTTCGCCACTTTCACATTCACGTAACATGTGTATGCATGTTTGTTAGTGTCTGCACTTGCGGGAACAGACATAAACAAATACGTACATACTGGCAAATATAATGAGTCAAAAATTAACTGTCATAAAAACGCATTGCAGCGCCGTTTTTGCACAACTTTTTAATAGTTTCCGCTCGTTGCAGTTTATTTTCGGTTTTGTTTTCCCTCTGGGCAGCTGATAGTAAATTTGATTGCCGCGCTTTGTTTTCATTCATAATAGGTGTTAAAATGTTAAAATGTGCACATCCGCGCATGAACACCGGCGAACTTAGTATACATATGCACAAGGGCGTATGCATACATTGTTTCAATAATAACAACAACAACAGCAATACAAAAAGCATAATAAAAACAAAAGTAAAGTTGTCTCTTCACTCACCAGTTTATGCAAATGTTTTCCAAATATCGTTTCGACGTGTGTTGAAACTAAACTCGCTAAGTGGGGTGTGTAGGTTGTGGCAGGTTTTCGGTCAATGACGGTCGAGTGTAAGTGCAACGAGTGCATAGATACATATGTATGAGTATGTGAGTCATTGAACTTTTTGACAGCTGAAATTAATAAAAAATAAATAAATAAAATTGGAACAAGTACATAACGTAAGTAAAAAATAATATATGTATACATACATACATACACATGTACATATGGAGTAAGAAACATTTTTATATTGTTGTTGTTGTTATAGCGGGTATGTAGTCCCCGTTAGGATGGTGGGGATTAGCTAAATTGTCGTCGACGTCATCCAGCGGAAAGCCCAAGAAACGTGCTGTTTCGACGGGGTCGGACCAAAGGGAGAGGGGTGTCAGATGAGTGGGGTTGGTGGGGCATGCAAACAGGTGGTCAGTGTCATGCGGAGACTCATTGCACGCAGGACATACATATGAATGTATATTGGATATGTCGGGGTCTATTTCTGGATAAGAGAGCTGGAGTTTAACCTGCTACATTATCCAGAATGAAGCTGCGCAAGGGCCACTCTCGTTTCTCGCGGCAACTCGAGCTCTTCGTCTGCAATTTTTATATTGTTAGTGAACGGTCAGTTTGCAACAACTTGCTACCCGATCTGAGCAGCATATTCGGAGACTAGCTTTGTCATGCACAATATTGTATGCCAAATTTTGTAAATATGCATACATAGACAAATAAAACAGTTTTTCACACAAGCACTTGAGTCAGATTCTTCGGTTCGGTTCGGCGATGCCTTGGATAATAATCTGTGACAAATTTCATAAAGATACCTTGACAAATAAAAAAGTTTTTCATACAAGTACTAGTGATCCAATTTCGGCGGTTTCGAGTTTCAGAGCGATATTTCGAATGTCATGGCAAACTTAAAATATCTAGTTCAGGGTATGATTATATAGAAAATAGATAAAAAATAAGTAATATTGGGAGTTGGAGCAGTTGGTTGAGATAACTTCCACCTCTGATTCAATTCCGAGTGGTTTTTGTTGTTTCTGTAGCGAATATTTAGAACCTACATAGGAGAAAATGGAACTTAAACCACCAAAATCATCTAACGTGAGGTCTAACATGAAACTAGCTGTATCCACAAAATTGGGTCCGACAATAGAGAGAATAGGTAAGAGTTTCGTAAAACACAATACACCAAGCGCAAATTCATGAAGATCACTCTTGTTTCACGTGTTCCCCTAGGTAAGGTGTTGTATATCGTCGACGCACCATAGGAATGTTGTTTGATGATCGTGGAAGACGGTTGCGCAGTAAGCAGCTAACTGCAGGATGCTTTTTGCGAAAATATTCAAGCTGAAACTGCTTGTAGAAGAACTGATTTTGTTCCCTAATTGGGAGCATACACGCTTCATTGTGAGAATATTCTCTACGAGACATCAAAAGACACAGGTTGTCTGGGTCGTGGCATTTTTGTTAGGTCTGTGTCTTCTTCAATTGTGTCTTAATGAAGCTATGTGACCATATCGATTCGGCGCGGTTAATAACCGACCGTCCGACTGTTTGTATTTTATCTGCAGCATCTCGTTGCCTTTTCTTTAGTTTATGGTGGCTAGCAACCTTGGGATCTTGTTGCAAATATGTATGTGTTATTTACCGAGAGAAGGAGACACGGTTATGTTAACAAGAACTTCACCGACAGATGACTTTGAGAAACCGTCCTTTAGTGGTAATAATATTGCGCCATGTTATCTTGTGATATCTAGAAAGTTAATCCGCAAGGGTAGGCCAGAGAAGCGCGCCCTGCTATTATTACAATTGTAGGCTCAACTTTTAAAAAGTCACTTTTTTCTATTACTATATAAAATATTTTACATCTCAAACTTGTTAATAAAATTTATAACACATTTTGTTGGTTGGGTAATTCGTTAAACAATCTATCGTGAATTATCAAACGTCAGCTGTTTTTAAATCAGCTGATTGACTGTTTTTAAAGTTGAAAAATATTCGATTTCAAAAAGTTGTTTAAAATTCATCTATTATAATTGTACACTACTAATTCTTAAACTTATTTTATGTTACAAGTGATCGAAAAACAAGAATAGCAAATTTCTACCAACGTAAGCCGAAACGATTTATATACCGGTGAAATTAATACAAAAATATACTGAAATGGACGGAGACAGTGCAGATGACTCGTTTGATGATGTGCTAGCAACCATCGAAATTCCCAGTGAACCTAAAGTACCGAGAATCGAGAAACCACAAAACAACTCAAGTAAGACCACAGCAAATGGCGTAACGGCACAAATTAGTGCTGCCCCGCCAGTGCCGCTGCCAAAAACTGCATCAAATCCACATTGTATACTAGTAAATCCCAAACAACGAGGTAATCCAGTACTTAAGTCCATCGTGAATGTTCCAATCGAGTTTCGAGATGATATCATACCAGATTATGTGGTGGGACGCACTTCATGTATACTTTATATATCTCTAAAATATCACACACTAAATCCAGACTATATATGCCAAAGGCTCAAAGAGTTGGGCAAGCAATATGAATTACGTGTACTCTTGGTTCATATCGATGCACCAGTAAGTGACCAATTATGTTTTTAATTGAACATAATATTGGATGATAGTTGTTTGCAGGAACCGCATTCTGCTTTGAAAAACCTGACACGTATTACACTCTTGACGGATTTAACGCTCATGCTAGCATGGAGTGCGGAAGAGGCAGGTAAAATTATTGAGACCTACAAGCAGTTCGAAAAACGTTCACCAGATTGGATAATGGAACGCGTTGAATCGAGCCCACATCAAAAGGTTATTTTGTATGTTCCCTTAGTGACATATTTGCTATAAATAATATCCATTTACAGCTGGTTTCTGCGCTCACTAACATTAAGCCTGTAAACAAAACTGACGCTGTCACGCTCCTACAGAATTTTGGTAAACTGGAAAATCTTATCAACGCTAGTGAAGAACGATTATCTCTTGTGATTGGTTTGGGTCCAAGAAAAGCTTCGAAGCTTTACAAAACTTTACACGAACCATTTCTAACAAAGTAGTTTGTCTTTCAAGTACATCAGCACATACGTTTATATTTTTTTGTAAAATGAAATAAAGCGCTACTAAATAGTATTGAATTCTTACCTGTCTATTCTACGTACTTCCTCCTTTATTGCTATATTGCATAGTTATCTGGCACGGCGAAACATCATAAATAAAATGCTCACCGGAAATTGTACAAACATAATTCCACACAGTCTTATTATCTGGTATGGAAATGCCTTTCTCATTACCAGGTGAATAGCGCGCCATACTTTTAATGTCTTATTATCACTACACGATACCAAACGTTCACTGTCTGCATCGAAATCAATGCTCCACACTATACTGGTATGTGATTCCAATGTAGAAGTGCAATATCAATCATTGTTTGTGGCATTTTCAGCGTACAATTTCATTGTATCATCATACGCATATGAAGCCAAATTTCTTTCTTTGGATACCATACCACATGCTTCACATCGTGTGTGTGGGAATTAAGCTCAATCAACTTCATCCTGTCCGGCTAATTCCCAAATCCAAAACAATTTGTCACGCGAGTACGAGATTGCCTGAATGGGACCAACTTAAATTTTTCACTTAATTTCCATGGCCTTCCAAAGTGGTAATGCACTCAAATTAACCTAAAAACAATAGATTTTAGAACAGACTTGTTGCTGAATTTATTAACTAGCATACCTGACGTTTTAGACCATATTGCAGTTGTCCCATTGAAGCTAGCGTGTAGTTTTCGTGGCCCATGTGTTTCCAGATAACAAACAAATGCATATTGCTTTGTCCTCGCTGCATGAGGCGAATGCATTAATTTTTGAGTGGCATAATACTACCCAAATTCTACATTGTATTTCTTGGTACAGTATGCTCCAAAGACAATTTTCTCACTTTCAAATGGTTTAATTACAAAATAGTAATACAAATTTTACTTTTTGAATGACTTACTTAAGTATGTAGGTGTATTAATTGTAATTTAAAATGACAAATCACTCAAGTATGGATGCTTCTTCTTCCTTTGTTTTCTTATCAACTGTTATAATTACAGCGTACAAACGGTAATTTACAGTTAACGGACTGTTCTTACAGTAGTGCACAGGTGAATTTTTGCACCCTACACAGAGTATATTAAGTTTTCCGCGAAGTTTGCAACACTCAGAGGGATGAGACCCGAGATCCTATAAAATATATAAATAATTATATAAATGATCATGGTTTAGCCATATCCGTCTGTCTATATACATAAATACAAACTAGTTCCTCAGCTTTTCAGATAGCGATCTGAAGTTTTGCACCCGTCCTATTCGATTAGAGCCAGTATAAAGAAATCTTAGCGTTAAATACTGTTAACTCATTACAGCTGTGAAAACAACTGTGGGGATACTAAAGGCAGAGCAGAGGTACTAGAAGACATCATCTTCGATGCCTTCCATGACAGCCGTTTTCTGACTGCCTCCAATCAAAAAAATAGAAACCCGTGGTGGTCAAACAAACTTTCGACACTAAGGAAATTGGTACGTAGACTTTTTAAAAGAACGAATCGCACAATACAACAAAGAGACATGGAACGTCAAGAGACACATAGTCAGAAAGTTTTGAGAGGATATGTTTAAAACTCCAGCGGATTCAGGGGTACAAAAGGCCCTAGCCAAAGGAGCTGTAGAGACAAAGATGTCAATTACATGATTACACTTTCCTCATCAATCACAGCCTTGTCCTGCTTATAACCCAAAAAGTGCAGGAATGCAATAGTTATCTTCCTACCGAAAATAGAAAGAACCTACAAACCTATTATTAATATTTCTTTCCTACTAACGGATATGGAAAAACTAGTTAACAACCACAAAATCCACTGCATCCGAACTAGTAAGCGTACAGAGCTGGTAGATCCACGGGTACAGCTCTCTACAGTCAGATCACCGACATAGAGGAATATTTCCAAATAAATTAATTTCTCTTCATTCAAGTACATATGTATGTACATACGTTTATTTTTTCTAAAATGTAATAAAGCGCAGCTAAATAGTCATTAGCGTTGAATTCTTACCTATCTATTCTATGAATTTCCATAATTTTATTGTACCATCGTCACTACAGGAAATTAACTGTCCTTCTTGTGATGGATTCCATTTAACGGCATTCACATCTTGTAAGTGTGCCTTATCTTCGGATGTGATCATTGAAAACGTTGGCTCATTTTTCTGTGAGTTCGCATCTTCTTTAAATATGCGTATTGCATCATCGCCACACGCAGTGGCAATAAGACCAGTTTTCTTACACCACGAAACATCGTAAATAACTCTGGAATGCTCTCCAGATATTGTACAAACACATTTCCACACCGTCTCGTTATCTGGCGTGAAAATGCCTTCCTCATTACCAGGTGGATAAGCGCGCCATATTTTTAATGTCTTATCATCACTGCACGATACCAAACGTTCACCGTCGGCATCGAAATCGATGCTCCACACTGTACTTGTATGTGATTCCAGTGTAGCAGTGCTGTACCAGTCATTGTCTGCGGCGTTTTCAGCGTACATTTTTATTGTATTATCATACGAAGCTGAAGCCAAAATCTCTTTTTTTGGATGCCATACCACACGCTTCACATCTTGTGTATGTGAATTCAGCACAGCAGCGCAATCAAATTCATCATCTCCTGCTAATTCCCAAATCCATACCGATTTGTCACGCGAGCACGTAGCTAAAAGGCTGCCTGAATGGGACCAACTTACACTTTTCACTTCATTTTCATGGCCTTCCAAAGTGGCGATGCACTCAAATTCACCTACAAACAGTAGATTTTAGAATATACTTGTTGCTGAAATATATTTGCATACCTGAAGTTTTAGACCATATTGCAGTGGTCCCATCGAAGCTGGCGGACGTCAAATACTGACCGCAAGGTGACCAACTAATTTCACGAATTGTGCGCTTATGACCATCAGATAGTATAGTTTTCGTGGTCCATGTGTTTCCAGATAATGACCAAATGCGTATAGTTTTGTCCTCACCGCATGAGGCGAATGCATTTCCTTTTGGGTGCCATGATACTCCCCAAATTCTACCTTTATGACCTTGTAAAGTATGCTCCAAAGATAATTTGCTCATTTTCAATTTGTATAATCACAAAATATTATCACAAATTTTAATTTAGAATATCCCAACTGTTTTGATTGTAATTTATAATGGCAAATCGCTTTAGTGTGAATGCTTCTTCTTTCCGTATTTTTTATTCACAGCTAAAAGAACAGCTGTACAAACGGCAATTAAGAGTGAATTCACTGTGTATACAGTAGTGTACAGGTGAAATTTTTTCTTATCAGTGTATGGAAATGGAGTGAATTTGTTTTTATCAAATATTTCAGATAAAAAAATAGATTTTATCAACATGAACGGATTAATTGTGTTTAATAGTGCCAACGATGTTGTTTTTCAACAACTAAATACCTCATTGGCTGAGCATTTCTTCGCAAAAAATCCCGATCTATTTCCGGAGAATGCAACTGCAGCTTCGATAGATGGAAATATTATCCTGCAGATTTTCAGTCCAATTATCAATTCCCAACGTATAATGCATTGCCAATTTGACAATACTTACTCAAGTTTTCAATGCGAGAAAGGACTGAATTTTGCTTTTGGTGATCTATTGGGATATACATTTGTTAAAATTGGACAACGTCCAGTAGAGATACTCAAACGTCATCTGGGAGTGGCAATTGCCCTGACTCGTCATCTATATGGTGCAAATTTATTTGCTCCACAAGCTAGCAGCGTGCAGGAAGAACTGCTGTCAACTTGCTTAGAAAGCTATGAAGAACATTTGTGGGATGAGGAACAAACAATGTTGTTGGAAGCGCTACCACGCTTGCTTGTCAATAATGAACTTAGTCGAGTTGTTCACAGCGCACTGGATGCTGCTTTAGAACGGCTAAGAGAAATGGGTCATCAACGCACACACGCACTGGTCTTTGTCACAAATAAGTTTGTCGCATCGGCTGCATCGAAACAAGCGCTCCCTTTAAGTCCATCTGATCTGATATTTCTAACATTACTTTCACGTTCTTTACAACGTCAAAACCGCCAACTTAATCGTTCTGTGGCAGTATTTTTGCAAGGCGTTTCGCATGACCCACAATCCGGTTGTGTACCGTGTATCGCACACCTGTCGCAACTATCGAAAGGGGTATTGTTGATACAGGTGATCGAGTATGCAAATCTGCAAGTAGCGAGCAGCATGTATGATACTTTCTTCGTGTTACAAAAAATCGTAACTCTGCAAATACAAGGCGACGCCGATGCAATGAGGCCCACATATGATAGTCTTGAATCCTTTGTTAAACAAACATTAGAAGCACTCAAGCGCTCCAAGTTGAAAGGTGATGAAGTGGACAACTCATTGAAGAAATTCATCAGTAAATGGGATAACTTAAAGAAAATGTATGCGGATTTCTTTCGCTCAGTGGAAAGAGAGTTGTTAGTACGAATTGAGTCCAACATTCCATCATTTATGGATGAATTAAAGCAGCTCTTTACACTGACGTGCTGTGACAGCTCCAGTATTGCTTTGGATCAGCTACCAGATGTGGCTGCACTAGTTGAAGGCAGGATTTTGGAAATTTCTGAATTTTTGGCCGTCAAAGCAGAGCGTAACATTACAATTGACGCTTACTTGGAAGACTTCCCTGGTAAAGTTAAATACCGTTATTATTAGTAGTAATCGCTCTGAAATAATTATTAAACTTATTTTTTTACAGGACTCATTCATTTTGTCTACGTTAACCGTACCACAGGCCTGATGATTGCTCCCGATTTGCGTGCAAATCAACTTATTTCAAAGGAACGCCTATGGTCAATGGTTGCATTCACACGCAATTACTTGAAGAAAGGACACACCACTGTAATGTGGAAGGATAAAACTTTCAACTACTCGTATTTTCTCTGGTTTGAGGACCAATCGGGGGTGCCTATGAAATCAATCGATATGCAACAACACATGGTAGCTTCGGCATTGTCCAGTAACGCTTTCAAATCACAATTTGAACCGGGTCTACTTGCCGCTGACTATTACCAGCAGCTAGCTGAAGTTTGCTTCCCCAAGATTACGCCTGGTAAAATAAAATGCTACGAACTGTTTTGTATTCACTTGGGATTAGTTACGTCAACTTGCGCTGTGGAGCATTCTAGACGTCTTGTGGCAACTATAGCTGATTTGGCCGGTGAAAATAATTAATAGAACTTAAAATATTACTCGTAATTCAGTTCAAATTGGCACATTCCAAAGATACTCATTAGATAATTTTTTTTTTTACAAAATTTGTTATTTGTAAGATTATTTTAACTTGAGCTTTAAACTTTAGTATTTAACATAAACAATTCCCGAACAAAAACTTTGTTCATTGTTTGAAAATGTATCAAACATATAATAAAATGCCTAAATTTACAAGCAAGTAACCTTAATTTACTTTTGCAGCGATTACTTTCAACTAGTCTTTGACGTACTCGTTATTAAATCAATTATGACTATTTTATTTTTCGCTTCTTTGATGCGCCACCAACGACCTAGTCGGTGCTCCTGCCCCACAGCCGCAAAAAGTTTTGTGCCATTACTATTAAACGCTAAGGCATTTATAAAGCCCGGCATTGGAATTTTTAAAATCTCTTTTAGTTTACGAGAATTGTCCAGTGACTGCCACAGACGTATATAACCGTCGCAGGAACCTATTGAATTCAAATTTCATTAATGAAAATGTCGTAAAAAATTAACATAGAAAAAAAAATGAATTTAAAATAAAACGTACCTGAGGCTAATAAATCTGTGTTTACCACACATGCGATCGCCGTTATCCAATTGGCGACACCATTGGTTTGGGCACCGTGCGCTAGCGCTGCAGTGCATAGCGACTTCTTTTTCAAAGCACTCCACATGCATATTGAACTGTAAAATATATTATGATTAGTACTTTAATTGATAAAATTCCATTTTACCGCATACCCATCTTCGCCACCTGAGACGAAATTTTCATCGTTTATGAATTTCACACATTCAATGCCATTCTGGTGACCATTATAAATCAATTGTGATTCTTCGGTTATTTTCCATATACGCAATGTACAATCAATACCACCCGACGTGATGGCACGTTCCCGGCTGAGTGCGTCGATACTTGTAATAGGCGCTTGGTGCCCAAATCTGCAAAAAAAATATAATCAATTACAACTTAAACTGATATATTGGCGAGTTTCACTCACAAGCTCTCCACGTAAGCCATTTCGTCGAGTGACCATATTTTTACAGATCTGTCCTTCGAACCCGAATACAAGTCATGCGTATCTTTTCTGAACACTAGCGATGTAACGACATCTCTGTGTCCCTTAAAAGTCTTCAAATGTTTCAGTTCTTTGGGACACCAAATTTGTATATTTCGGCCACCTTCGGCCAACGCTAAATATTTCATATCACTTGATAAACATAAAGCAGTTACGTGTGAGCGTCGTCGTGTGTCACTTTCCACATCTTCCGTATGCGGTTGTACATTGAAAAAACCTTCCAATTTGACTTGACCTTGTACGTGCCACTTTAAAACAAATTGCGTTTTGGCGCCGGTAAACACATATTTACCATCGGGCGACACAACTAACGCACATATTGGCAGATGTTGTTTTTTATGCTTAAGCACAACTATGTTCTCCGCATCGTAATCTTCAATAGACGCAGCTATATTACGACGCAACTTTCCCACACTATCCAGATATTCGGCTTGCAGACGCTGCGAGACGTGATCGTGTAATTCGCGATCTTCTGTGCGTTCAGCTTCTTGTTTTTCTATTTCTTCTAAATATTGCTTTGCTAACCGAAGTCGTTTGTCTTGTGGTGTTTCCTCCTCAACTTCATCCGATGAGAAAACAAGATTTGTTGCATCACCTTCACCGTCCAAACCACTCTCGAATTCTTCATCACTGGCAATTTCTTCATCTTCTTTCTGTGGACGTTTACGTGCTGGCTGCGCTTTGTAAGCGGACGCCTTTTTATTAGCTCCTGCTTTTTTACTACCTGTTGGAAGTGGTTCCTTAGCAAGCTAACAAGCGGTATGTTGATGGGAACGAAAAGTATTAGTTTATGTGTACATTATATATTAAAAATGAATGTTTACCTTCCGTTTTTTATTTGCCTTTGGCTCTTTTTTCAAGAAGAATGATGAGGACATATTGTTTTTAAATTACAATATGTATCTATTTATATTTTATACAATTTTATTGAATAAAACGAATTTATTTGAATCGGCGTGCACTTTAGCAATTGTGCCACACGTGAATTTCGGTTTGTTTTGACAGCAAGAGCAGCGACCGAAGCAGCGCGAAGCTGTCAGAATAGCTGTTAGCCATTCACAATAGAGCAAAGCTGGAGAATACAAAAACTGTTATACTGTACGAATTAGTGTATTTTGAAATTTCAGTTTTTAATATTGAGATATACATACATACATATATGTACGTATATACATATGTATATGCATATATAAATATTTTTTAATTAATAATAATAACAATAATAAACATTCGAATATCATAATCAATATGTTAGAAACTCTTCATATACGTAAATTATGTTTAAACAGTTACTATTTTGCAGTTAAGTATATTAATGCCGTTATTCTGCTTGTCACGATTGTCGATTGTCTCATGTCTCCAAAATGTGACTCCTGACTAACAGAGTCACTAAATTACGATTGTGACAATTAGAGACATGAGACAATCGTGACAAGCAGAATACCGGCATAAGTATGATCAGCAGGAGAGCAACCTAACAGAACGTAACTTCAATCATTTGTTGTGTAGCGAGTAGATAAGCTCTGTTTGGGAAAAAGGGAATAATTTTTCAACGAAATTACCGGCCAAGGGCTGTTATTTTGAAAATATAACAGTTTTGATCGAATAGTAAAAAACCACCTAATCCGTTGTTGTCTAATCCCTGTTTGGGAATAAGGTTTAAGTAGGTTAACATCGAAATCATCTAACGGGTGGCCCACAAAACATGCTGTCGACGGAGTCGGACAATATAGATTATGGTATTAGATGAGAATCATTGGACATGCAAAGTGGGGGTTAGGGTCTAAGAGTTCAACCTGCAACAATATCCAGAACGAAGTTGCGCAAAGGTTTCTTTAGATTCAAGGAGCAACTCGAGCTTTTCATCTGCAATGGGTGATGGATTGGCTCTGGTTTGAAGTACGCCGTTCACTGGGCAGAAGTCGGTGAAGGGGTTATTGGCTCCACTGCGTATAGCGTTTAGTGTGTGCCTCAAGTTAGTTGTGTTTGTAGTCCGTTCAGCGATGTCTTCTATGCCGTCGCCGTAATGAAGGAATAACCTCTTGATGCTCCTAGGAGGCGGCTCCATTGCAAGTAGCCGACTCCAGGAATAGAGAGCAGTGATTGGTGGTGTAAGCCTAGATTGTTCGATATCAAGGAACGTCCTCCACACGGTGGTTTCAGATGTAGATCTAGAACTATCTGGGCGTTTAAGAAGCTAAGTGCTTTGGTAGTGCTGTTCACCATGACCATGGGAGGCCATGTTGATAGTCTTCTAACTCAGCTGGTTAGACAAGGTCGGAAGTAACAATGCCTCAAGTCTCTTCACTACTGGGGAAAGAAAAGCTCTCTTAGGTTGACGGGTTTCCACACATTGAGTATACATATTAAGTTTGGTCAGTGACAGATTGAGGACCTTGGATGTATATTTTTTCCCCGTCGAGCCTAGATGCTTTAACATCAACATGCTTGTTCCGTCTGGTCCAATGGATTTTGACGATTTCATTCTAAACTTCGGGGCGGACATTTTGCCCAGCTGCCAGGTAACATGTCTTTGACTTTGTCATTTGAAGGATTTAGTTTAAACTGCCAGTTAAAATAACTCCCGCATTTCTTTGGGTTTCATTGAATTGGACAAAGCCTTGACAGACGTACAGATCTTTCTAACACCGGTGGAGAGTTTGATTGCAAGTGCTTTACCCATTCCGTTCGTCATCCGTTTACGCGGATTTATAACTTCCTACATCTTCAAACTGAAATCACTTATGCGGGGATCACAGGAATTGGCCTGCGTCAGGGGTCGTGTTCATTTGCTAAGATTGCTGCTTCGTCTGGGAAATTGGGGCGGACGTCTGCGATGACTCTGCCAAACATACACTTTTAACAAAGAAATTCTGAAATTTTTGGAAAAAAAATATTTTAAACTCGGCCATTGCGACGATATTTCCGGAGACCCCTCGGAAAAAAGATGAGCCCGGGTTGGCCGGATAACTCCTTACAGGATCATCTAAAGTGAAAAAATACGTGTTTTAGTTAAAACTTTAACTTAGAACTTGTACGAAGAAAAAGAAATTGAAAATTGGATTTTTGGCAGACATTTTTTACAAAAAAATGGAAATTCCAGTGAAAATTTCGCGACATAATCGAAAAAAAAATTATTCGTCCAAGTCTTTAAGAATTGTATCTCAAAGACCTGTGTAAAATTTCTTGGAGGTCAGTTGAGTAGTTCTCGAGAAATTTTGACAACCGACTTCAAAAACACAGCTTCTAGAAAAATGCCTTTAAAGGCGGCGCACTTGGCCTAGCAAGCCTCGAGCACCCAAGTTCTCAAGGCTGTATCTCGGAAACTATTACTCGGCTCAACCTGAAAATTTAGGACAATAGTCTACAGGTGTTGAAGAGGACAATAAAAACATCGATTTTTAGAAACCCGTAAACCCATGTAACCCCTTAAGGCTGTTACACTAGGTGTGCCCCTTAATGTTACTTACCGATCTAAATGGGATTATAGCATTAGTTCGCTTAAAACTCGCAAACCAAATATAAATAAAATAATAAAATATAAATTAAAATATAATAAATAACATACTAAAAATCATAACATTTTATAATAAAATAATAAAAATATTAATTTAATAATAAATAGTGATATAAAAAGTTTCAATAAGATTTCAAAAAGTATATTTTATTATTCAACAAATTGACAGTTATGGGATTTTAAAGTTGAACTCCATATTCTGTATAAGCTCTCCATCGACTTTGGTGGATATGTTTCCAACATTTGCTGAGCTACATTCAATTCCTATTTAAAATTGGGCGGCAATCGCATTTGCGTTATCTATATTTTGAAGTCAACCACACACACGTACATACATGTACATATATTTTTAGACTTAATGCCACGCAAAAGCTTTATTTTGTCGCTCGTCTAATTCTTAACAAATTCGAACTGAATACATGCATACAAATATATATGTGTATATAATATATAGTATATACATATATACTTACTTATGTAGTTATATAATAATTAAATAATTAAGACCTAGATAAAACGCTAGTACACTTAGAATGAGTATTGGTTCATAACTCTAAAATAATTATATATTAATTAGTCGTAGAGATACATTATATGCACATATAGCAACACTAATTAATAATTACTTATTGATAAAATCATACAAATACAAATAATGTAGAAAATATGGAAAACGTATATACCAGCGCAGTGGCTAGGCAGTAGTGGCCCCCCGATTCAGTCCTCCTCCTCTCATTTCCTAACCTACAAATCTTGCAGCTATTGTTGGAGGCGGTGGCTGCGCTTTGGACTGTGGCGTTGGCGTGGGCTCTGTCAAATCGGTGACTGTTGTCAAAATCGACTCATCCACCGAGGCGACGCGCGATGCGCTGACCGGTTGTGTGGCTTCATGCGCGCTGTGTGTGGCTGTAGTGGACGGCGCTACATTGTGTGCTGGTGATGAAGTTGTCATAACGGTTTCAGCGGCGGCAGTTTTTGTTGTAAACGCGCCAGCAGTCGTTGCACTTGCAGTCGTTTTGCGTGTCGTTGTTATTGTGTCCGCCACGCTGGTCACGCTCGACACGCTCGGTTGGAATAGATGAAAGAGGCTGGAATGTTTTGCAAGGGGCGGGAAAATCAGGTGACCGACAGCGCGCAACGGCCCGAACATGTCGTGATGTCCATGTATCGTGTGTGGTTGCTGTTGTTGGCGCTCTGCCGCACGGCCATTTAATTTGTGATTAGTATTATTACTATTTCTATTGTTATTATTATTGCTGTTATTGTTGTTGTTCAACGGTAGCTGACTAGCCTCGCTATGCAGCGCTTGCTGCTGCGCTATGTTGCCATTACTCGCGCTGGCGCTGTTGGTTTGTATGTTTGTCTGCGTCGCGTCATTCGTTTCGGCGCCATTCGCCAGTTCTGTGGAGGGCGTGGTGGCCGATGACTCGCTGGTGCAGGAAATCGTTTGCCTGTGACTATTCGTGCTTTTCACCACTACGGCCGTCTTGTTGGAGTTCTTGGTTAGACGCTGCGACTTCTTAAATTTACGCTTTCGACGCGGCGACAATGGGCTCGTATCATTTTCAATGACATAAACTCCGGAGTTGCTGAGACCCGACTGACTGGATGCGGAACCCGAATACAAGCCAATGCCGCTGTGCTCAACAGCTTCAGCATTATTGCCGGCGGTGTTGGCTGGCGCTGCTTTATGGGAGCTAAGATCCTGTTGTGGCAGCCGATATTGTCGCAGCGTGGTCAGCAATCTACCCTTTGCAGGTGGAGTGTGGCCAGCGCTTTGCTTTTGTACATCGTAGTCACTGTACGAGGAATCGGTGAGTGCGCGCTGATTGCTCAACACTTGGCTCTGGTAGTCTGTGTCATCGGAGCGTAGTTTCTCGCGCATTGCACCCGCTATCATTTCGCGCTGCTCTGTATTATGTAAATGTCCATTTGGCCTGACGCTTGCCACGCTATTACTGTCGCTGCTGTTGCGGATATTCGGTAGGAAGACTTCATCTAGTTCGGACTCATCCGGACTGACGTCATAATTGCAATTGTTATATGAGTAGTCGGGTGTATTGCAATGATCGAGCGAGGAGTCACGTCGCTCTTGTTGTGATAGGGGGGTTGGCGGCGTATTCGAGCTTCTATCTAGCGGAAATTCGTAATTGACGTCTTCCAGTTCGGCGCCACTTGAAGCCTCCATTATGTTCCACATATCACGTCCGATATCGGTGGGCACTGAGGCCACCGCGGCTACCGTTTGGTGTATGTTGTTCAAACAGGGCGTGATCACGCCACATTTGGGCACCAGCTGCGAGCTCTTGAGTGTCTGCTGTTGCTGGCGCAACCAAATTGGCGAATCTGCAATTCAAAAGAAAAATGTTTACTACAAAAACAGAATATATGTATATATCACAGTTACCGACCTATATAAATACGTGGCTGCAGTGAGTGCCGCATGCTGGCGTCGATGGAATGTAAGCGGTGCTGACTAGCCACCGAGAAGCGATGCATTGGATCTACCGGTTGTTCCACCTCAATTCCCATTATTTTCAGCAACAAATTCTTCAGCGCCAAACGGAAATCTTTCAAATGATATGCATACAGCACCGGATTGCCCGCCGAGTTCAGGTGGGAGAGTATAATGCAGAATAGTGTCAGCTTCCCAGGCACCTGACAATTCGGGCAGAACGCCTTGATGCAATTGATGGTGTATAGCGGAAACCAGCAGATCATGAAGAACAACACAATGATGGAGAGATTCTGTGTAGCCTTGACATCGCGTTTGCGTGATGCACCTAAAACACGCAACATCGTGCCGCCATGACAAGGACGTCCCGCTTGAACTTGTGTATTCGAATTGCGACGGCTGCTGTCGCTCATCGGATTCATGGTGACTATTTGCCGCACCTGCAAGCGTGAGGGTGGTTTTAACCATAAATTACTAGATGTTCGAATATTTTTCACGTTTCCTTTAGTACCCACCTGCTTGACAATGACGCGATAGATGTGTGTGTAGAAGGCCAACATTAGCAGCGCTGGCGTAATTATGGTCGCAAAGTACAGGAACACCAAATAGTTGTAGTCCATTACTTTGACGAAATGACAGGTCATGTCCGCTTCGTTTTCGGGCTTTACGTGCCAGCCAAATAGCGGCAGGAAGCCCACAATTGTGCCAGCGACCCAACACAACGAGATGATGACTGTAAAGAAAGTGCAAAGCGTTGAAAAACAATTAGTTTATGAGTAATTAGAAAAAACGGGGAGGGAATCTAAACACAATGGAGTAATGAAAGTGAAATTGTAATGCAAGCGACGCAATTACGTCATAGCTGAAGCCTTAGATGGGGTAATGGTGTGTGATTGTTTACAAATTCATTTCCATGTATGAATATACAAGGCTAGTTTGATAAGCTATAATAATAATAATAAGTATAGTATATGTATGTATATTAAATTCCGAAACCAGCTCTGATTCCCCTTTTGACAGCCGATCCCCAGAGCAATACTAAAAGCTTCGTCAGGATCGGGAAGGACTTCTCCGAGCCCTTCAATACTATATGAGGTTTCGGACAAGGCAACTCCCTATCTTGCGACTTCTTCAATCTACTGCCGGAGAAAATAATGCGAGCTGCAGAGCTGGATAGAGAAAATATAAGTACGATTTTCTACAAGAGTATTAAACTGCTGGCGTACGCCGATGACATCGATATCATTGGTGATAACAGCCGCTGTTAGTTCTGACTTCTCCAGGTTGGATAAAGAAGCGAAGCGAATGGGTCTGGTAGTGAACGAAAGCAAGACGAAATATCTCCAGTCTTCAAACAAACAGTCGTCGCACTCGCGACTTGGCTTTCACATCACTATTGACAGTCATAACTTCGAAGTCGTAGATAATTTTTTCTATCTTGGAACCAGTATAAACACCAACAACAACGTCACCCTCGAAATCCAACAGAACAGGTGCTACTTCGGTCACTTATTATCTCCGTCCTGCCATATGCTGCAGAGGCATGGACGATGTTGTCATCTGATGAGTCAGCGATACGAGTTTTCGATGGATGAAAACACTGCTGCTCTGAGAGTGTTCGTCGCAGTACCCGCCAGGGGAAAGAGAGGAAGACCACCACTCCGTTGGAGAGATCAGGTGGAGAAGGACCGAGCTCCTTGGAATCTACAATTGGCGCTTAACAGCGAAAAGGATTAGCAACTGGCGCCCTGTAGTAAACTCGGCTATAACCGCGCAATAAAGAAGAAGAACTTCAATAAAGAAGAAGAAGAATTTTTATGGCATAGTCTAGTTACATAAGTATGTATATATACATATGTCGTTGCTCGCTGATTGGCGGTCGGAAGACCATTCTCACGAATTTTGTCTCAGTTTTGAAAGTCTTAATCAAAGTTTTTCACGACAAATCTATAACTTTCGACTTTCCTGACTTTGGAAAGTTATATTCTCTCTTAATACTCGTTCTCAGTGGCATTGTGTCACTTTGTTATAAGACTAGTAAGGTTGCCGGGCTACAGCAGAAAGGGTAAAGCTGACTGGCAAGGAAAGGCATCTTAGCTACTGATAGCAGAGTAGCATCGGAACGGTTCGGTTAGCCACTCTACACATGAGTTCTACAACCAAAAGCTGGGTTTCTGCCACTGCTGTAAGATTGTGAATCTTACACGATGCTAGTTGCAGAAGGCAGCAAGCGTTGTCTAAGCATAACAACACTTCATTCTTGATTGTTCTGCGTTTGCGAGATTAAGATCCTGGACAAGACATCGAACCACTGCTGAATGGTGCACTACATACTGCTTCATGAGAATCTCTAAAGTAGTATTATCCAGTTTGTTGCATAAAAGAGCTCAAGCCTTGTCTCGATTATGAACTAAAAAGTTTGTCAAAAAATTAGACCTCTCTAAATGGACAGAACTTTGGACAGAAAGTTCTATTCTTTTTGTATATGTTCTTGCTTCTACACAAGAGGCACGAAAATTTGCCTTTCCTTTACTAATTGCTTGACCTGGCTGCTCAGAGAAAAAGGTGTTTATGAGAGCCTGTTTTAAGAGATCGAAAAGCTTGGCACTGCCTGGCAAAAAATAATGACTAATAATGAAAAACTTTTCGATGTTATTTAGAACTCGAATCTAATCCAGGTAGTGGGTAGCTCAAACCACAAGGCCATGACGGAGCCCTGAACCAATAATCCTCCTATAATATCTAATCTACGAAAGTAGAAGCGCTAAAGAAGGGGCTTTAGCTCAGAAAACTGGAAAGTGACAAAGTTCCGGAAAACCTTACGACATTACTCATCATTTTTATCAAACTACCCTCGTGCTGAATCAATAAACTAAGCATTTATAATTGCTCATTTTCTGCCAGCTAACAGCCAACAGATCACGTGAGGCAACTTCCAATATACGCACATAAAAAACGAACTAAATAACCACCCACAAGATGCACAAGAGCTGCCAAGCGCCTATTATGTCCACCCAACAAGTGTCAATTTCTTACGCAAAGCTAATGAAAAGAGTACAGTTAGGCTAATAGGCATACAGGGCAGCGGCACTCGAACGAGCCCCTAAATTACACGCCTGCAATACATCTTCTTTACATAAGCACGCACATAACGGCAGAACTAGTCGGGACGAGCCCACTATTGACTGCGCATTTAATCCACATAAATTTCTGCCAACATACACGTTAATGATTGTACTCGCCCTGTCGCTGTGTGCGAGTACTGTGGCTTCACACCGCGCCTCTTCAATGGCTGCCAGAGCGAATGAATTAAGTAAATGTGCGCGTCCGCCACTTCAATTGATTGCCGAGGCATTTCGCCGTGGCACATTGCATGTGTGAATCAACAATGCGAATACAATTCGACATTCAACTGCATATTAATGGGACAGCGTTCGTATGCTGTGAAGAGATTATTGCGCTTGACTTAATTGAAATAACTATTTTTAGTTGATTTGATTCATTCAATGGGCCAAAGCGGTCGAACTGGTGTCTGTCACTTGACATCGCGCGATATGGAATTTACCAGAAAAGCAAGCTGCGTGCTGTTGACGCTAGTCCCTGTAGTGTAATGAGCGGTCTGCAGAATAATAGAGGAGGAGTGTAGAACACTACAGTCCATATTTATATGGAGCTGATACACACAAGATAGTTGACATCGAAATTGATATACCGATAATAGTAAACAAATGGTACAGTTATTTTTTCCCGCTGACTCGACGATTCTCCCTTGATTCGGTTGCGGTCTGAATCCAAGGGGATCAAATCCCATTTTTTTTGCGATTTAACACATTACATAAGACTCATCGCTCTTGATGGCCTTTGTCTTTTCAAAATATTAATTTGAAAAAACTTTATTTTCTTCTTCTTTATTGGCGTAGATACCGTATATATGCGGTTATAGCGGAGTTTACAACATCGCGGCAGTCGTTCTTCCTTTTCGCTTTTTGGCGCCAATTGAAGATTCCTAGTGTAGCCAGTTCCTTTTCCACCTAGTCTTTCCAACGGAGTGATGTTCTTCCTCTTCCTCTGCTTTGCCGTTCGGGTACTGCTTCGAAAACTTTGAAAGCTGGAGTATTTTATTCCATTTGGACGACATGACCAAGCCACCGTAGCCGCTTTCTTATTTCACAGAACTCGCTGTGCCAATGCACAAAGAACCATAAATCTTCCGCAGAACCTTTCTCTCGAAAACTCGTAACGCCGACTCATCAGACGTGGTCATCGTCCATGCCACCATATAGCAGAATAAGGAAGATGAGCGACTTTTGAATTTGGTCTTTGTACGTCCAGAGAGGACTTTACTTCTCAATTGCCTACTTAGTTCGAAGTAGCACCCGTTGTAAACAGTTATTCGCGTTGGATTTCGAGGTTGACGTTGTCATTTTTTGACATTGGTGATCAATGGTCTGTACGGTCTAATGAACGCTTGCTTCTTTAGACGGGAAGCACTAAATTTTTCAGCGCCATTCGCAGCAACTCCATCTGACGTATGAAACGACTTGGCGAATTTACGTCGAAATATTAAATTGAAAGCATACAATGTACAGCTTATGCAAGAACTGAAGCCGCTTCACAGTCCCAAGCGGCATCGCTTTGCTCAATGGGTTCTTGAAAAGTTCCAAGAAGATCTGACGTTTTCGAGCCAAATTTTGTTTAGCGATGAGCCTATTGCTGGCTCAATGGGTATATAAATAAGCGAAATTGCCACATTTAGGACAAAGAACAAACTGAAGAGATTCAAGAGCTGCCATTTAATCTAGAAAAAACATCGGTTCGGTGTGGTTTGTGCGCCGGTGGAATCATCGGTCAATATTTCTTCAAAAATGATGCCGGTGAGAACGAAACCATCAATGGCGACCGTTATCCCGCCATAATAACCGACTACTTGATGCTTGAAATTGAAGATCGTGATCTCGGCGATATTTAGTTTCAACAAGACGGCGGTACTTCCCACACATCGCATCGACCAACGGATTTATTGAGAGAACACTCCGATGAGCAAATAATTTCACGTTTTGGGCCGGTCGATTAGGCACCAAGATCGTGTGGTAACACACCGTTAGACTTTTCCTGTAGGGATATGTGAAGTCTAAAGTCTATGCAGACAATCCCGCATTGATTCAGGCCTTGGAGCAAAACATGACGCGTGTCATTCGCCAGTTACTAGTCGAAATGCTAGAATGAGTCATCGAAAATTGGACTCAACGGATAGACCATCTGAGACGTAGCCGCGGCCAACATTTGAAAAAGATAGTCTTCAAAAATGAATGCCATAGAACATTTTTTCGATTGATAATAAACATTTCCCATTTTTAAAGTTTCTGTGTTTTTTCTTTATAAAAGTAGAGAACCTCGAAATGGATTACCCGTTAGAAGTGAAATTATTTTTATCAAAATAGAAATTTGAATACTTTCCCAGAAGCTTTATTGTTGCACCCAAACTAGTTTCATTGGAACTAGTTATCGACATACACTACCTAGATGTCTGTAATATAATATTTTCTTATCTCTTGACCAGTCAATAATTCTAACTTTCAACTTTGTATGTCGCTTGGCCTCCATTTCGTATGTGTCTTTGCACTGAGCTGAACCGAAGACAATTGCAATTTGCTAAAGATAAATGAAATGCGTCACGTTTATTTGACGTCGTGAGCGCAAGCATTACAAGTATTATACCCACATATACATATGTATATGGACATGTGTTGAGGATAATGCTGACGCGCGGAAGAACGTGCTCTCGTGTGTTTGGTTTCGAAATAGCGTGGCAAGGAAAGCGTGATAAATGATTGTTTTTCGCGCGCGTTAACTCACGCACTCACACGCATTCGAATTGCTCTTTAATTAAGTAAACAAATACCGTTGTTTATTTGTGTGGGAATGCCAAATGCTGTGGATTCGCACAGCTACTTCCCTACATTACTTAGGGGACGCATAATTGGTAGAAATTGCTGCTCGAAATTTGTTGTTAATTAGTTAAATGGTCATCGTCGCTAAAAATAAAGTCACTAGAGGTGAGTGAATCCTTTTAATGGAACGGATATTTGGGAATAATTTTGGTGAATTTATTTACTTTTCCAGCGTTTGCTAAGTAAGTTTGCGAAGGTCATTTACTGTTTGCATTCAACCTTGAAACGAATTGCCTTGCCCTTCTCAAAGCTTTTATCAAATTAATTTTACAGTTATAACTTAAGTATTGTAGAGCGCTAAAACTCATGACTTGCTGGAACATTTTTTTTAAGTATTTTTCGAGAAGTTAGTTTAAATAGTTAGAAAACACTGGATTTATGTAGAATTTATCTTATGAAGACAAAAAGAGCATACTTATAGCCGAGAGCTATCAGGATTCGTAGTCGATAGCGTTCAATTCATAATCTGAGAAATTTAGATTAGGTCAGGTTTTATGGCTGATTCTCAATAAGTGAAAGGAATCCCATTTGAATTGTTAAGGAGAATCCGCGAAGACACGTGATCTCTTGAGCGAGTTTCTTTGCGGATCTATTTTATGTCAATACGAATGTTTGCCTTGAACTAGTGCAGGGTTTACAAAATAATAGTGAATAGTCCTGAAATCCTCCAAAAGAAGTCATAAAAGGGGAAGCTTAATAAGGGCGAAGACCTCACTGGTACATTTTCGACTTATTTTGGGTTACAATGATCTTGTGACTGCACAAGTTTAACAGTTGCCCAGCACTTATCATTGGAATCGGACTACAAAAGACAGAACTTTGTAAAGCCGAAAAAATTCTACCCCAAGCCTCGGTAAAGGGTCTTGAAGTCAAAACAAATCTCCTAAGGCTTTCTAGTCCTTCTAGTTTAGTTATATGTCTGAAGGTGTCAGATCACGGCAATTTAGTCTTTATCTCGTAAATTCGGAATTGGCACCCAAACCAGTCTGATCATCAACTAACTCGATGCCTAACAGAGGCCAGGCGGCGTTCTTTAACTAATCTCGAGTACAAAGCCAACTGGACCAATGCTATTACCCCCGCCATGTTATCAGAAAAGAATATTGCTTGTTTGGAAGATTGCGGGGCAATACATAGATCGTTTATTTTCACTTCAAAGACTTTTCGAAGAAGTCACGTCAAGTCAAACTTGAAGAAATATTTGAGGACCTAGAGAACTTTTATTAAAGAAATTGATTAGTTTATTTAAATTAGAATCTAGCAAACTGCGGTCCAAATGGCTTAGGTTTTTAGCAATGAGGTTTCATGGATCTTGAATTGAACTTTTATTTTCCAAAGAAGGCAACTTTAGTGAGGTTTCAAAGGATGTCTAACTTTTGAATTGCTTTATAAATATCTAAGTTGTTCAATGTTTACAGATTAGAACAAAATATGGGCCCATCGCAGTCCAAAATTGGAATGGATCCAGTATTTTTCTATTAGTTTAAAGGTCAAATCGACGGCATTCTTCATATTATTTGTTGATAAAACATGAGATTTTCTGCTGAAGGAGCCTTAGCCTGAAACTGCCTTTGAAGATCATCCATTGGTCTTGTTATATGTTATCTTGCGTCAGATCTAGCACTGAACCAATGGACCTCGGTGCACTTAGTAGGCTCTGGTCTGGTCGAGGGGTCGCTCCTATGCGACTGCAATATTCGTTTCGCCGAGAGTAAAACGCAGGAGATCTTTTCTTAGCCAATAGCAAAGTTCATCTTTCCGCAATACTTAGTAGCAGAAATTTTCACTGGAGATTATTAAATACATAATCATGGTAAAGTTAAACATTTTGGGCGTCAATTTAATAACACAATGGACCGTACCAAATGGACAAGTGAGATCCCTATAATAATCAACCTCTTAACCTAACCTAATCTACTTTTGGGGACTGGAAAATAACCAGATTTTTTACCAAAACCACTGAAATTACGGATAACGCTTAATTTGGTTACCACCCGCGAGCACAATAGGCCTAATGATAGACTAAGTGCGGCCGCCTGCGCGCCTCCCTTTTCAACGAACCAACCTTATGTTCTAAAATTATAATTCATAAAATAAATAACTTATTGTATTACTTACTAATTGCAGTGCGCGTGCGTACATTCCTCGAATATGCCATCGGATAGAGTATGGCCCAATAACGATCCACTGACACGGCCACCAAGCAGAATATCGAAATCGTGCACAATACAACCAACAGCGAGACGGTGAAGAGGCAAGTATACAGATCTTTTGGCAAACCAATCGAAGCCAATATGGCAAACGGTACACCCAACGAGCCAACGAGGAAATCCGCCATCGCCAACGAAACTATATAATAATTGGTGCGTCGTCGTAGTTTACGGTCGCGTTGGAACACAACAATCACCATGAAATTGCCGACAATGGCAAAGATGGCAACCAAAATCTCAAAAACCATATACGGTACATTCAAGTCATCGGACATCTCGTTGTCATAAGCGGGTGTGCTCTTCGTCGAAAGCGCAAACGGCAAGGTGAAGAGAGACGAATCATTGCTGATGTATTGGAAATCGGCCAACGAAAAGAAACGAAACTCGGACATGTTTGCGGTTCAGTGCGCGGGGGGCGGACGGGCGTTGTAGTGGAATGTTTGTGCTTGTGTTGGGGAATACTTTTGTTGGTAGTTGGAATTTGGTTTGGTTTAGCTTTTATTTTTCTTATATTATTATTTCTTATTTTTTATAATTCGTTTGTTTAATATTTTTTCTAAAAATATTATTTTTTTTAATTTTTTTGTTCTTAATTTTTTTTACTTTTATTTTTTAAATTTTTTGTTTATTTCTTTTTTATTATTATTTATTTTTTTACTTATGGATTAAAACCGATTTTTTTTATTTTGATGTATATTTTTTTTGTTTTTGTAGCTAATTACTCCTTCGTATATTCTTCTCCAACACTTTGGCGTCTAATTGTTTGCTCGGTCACCTGTTGGCGCCGCTTTTGCAGCTTGCGGCAATTATACGATTCACCGAAGCGTCCTGTGGAAGCGCGTGGGTTTGCAATTATTTTGTACAAGAATTTCACTTGGCACGCCACCACGGTCACCACTGCCGCTGAATTCTTATTTACATGCGAGTCTTAGAGTGTGTGTGTATGTGTGATGTCTTGTTTACCGAAAGGATATTTCTACGGAAAGTTATTACACACACAAGCGCGTGGTCGCTCGCTGCTTTCATTTAATTATTAAAAACTTGCGCAGCGTGGCTCGTTAGTGCACTTTTCAACACTGTTTTCATTCGTTTTTTTTATTTATTTGTTTTTTTTTTTAATTATTTTATTATTATTTTTATTTCTTTTGTAATTTGTTTGTATTTACTTTTTTTACTTCGCTGGTTGTGATTTCTCTTGCATTAACGCTTTGACATGTCTTTCATAGCTCGTAAAATGCCGTCTGCACTGTCTTAGTGTGACATCTAGTTGTTGTTATTGTTGTTACTTCAGAATTTTTTGTTGTCGGTTTAACACTTACGTATAAAATGTTGAAGCTCTGCTTCAGCTCATATCTCATATCTCTTGCTATTTGCAGTTTTTGCAATTGCTTTTGTTCGCATTTTCTCATTCGTGAGGAATGTGAAATCTCTTGTTGGATAGTTTTACACTTTTTTCTATTTTTTACTTTTATTGACATTCGTTGATTGCCATTGTGCATCGAAGCCATATTGTATGAATCAGGTTTTTTGGGAGATTTACTACTAAGAGCGCGCTGCTGGCTCGTGATCTGTAAGAGATAAAGAAATACCGATTATTATTAGAAGTTTTTTGGAGAGAGTTTCTTTTGTAATAAACAGTTTTTTTATAAACTACTTTTTGATAATTTTTATACATTTTTATTTTTCGCAAAATGTTTTTAAGGATTTATTATAGTTTTGTTCACATAACGGTTGTTTGTAAGTCCTAAAACTAAAAGAGTCAGATATTTGGTTATATATACCAAAGTGATCAGGGTGACGAGTAGAGTCGAAATCCGGATGTCTGTCTGTCCGTCCGTCCGTCTGTCCGTCCGTCTGTCCGTCCGTCCGTGCAAGCTGTAACTTGAGTAAAACTTGAGATATCATGATGAAAATTGGTACACGTATTGGCTCCATAAGAAGGTTAGGTTCGAAGATGGGCAAAATCGGCCCACTGCCACGCCCACAAAATGGCGGAAACCGAAAACCTATAAAGTGTCATAACTAAGCCATAAATAAAGATATTAAAGTGAAGTCTGGCACAAGGGATCGCATTTGGGTGGGGCATATTTGGACGTAATTTTTTTGGAAAAGTGGGCGTGGCCCCGCCCCCTACTAAGTTTTTTTGTACGTATCTCGGAAACTACTATAGCTATGTCAACCAAACTCTATAGAGTCGTTTCTTCAGGCATTTCCATATACAGTTCAAAAATAGAAGAAATCGGATAATAACCACGCCCACCTCCCATACAAAGGTTATGTTGAAAATCACTAAAAGTGCGTTAACGGACTAACAAAAAACGTCAGAAACACTAAATTTTATGGAAGAAATTGCAGAAGGAAGCTGCACCCAGGTTTTTTTTTAAATATTGAAAATGGGCGTGGCCTCGCCCACTTATGGACCAAAAACCATATCTCAGGAACTACTAGACCGATTTCAATGAAATTCGGTATATAATATTTCTTAACACCCTGATGACATGTACGAAATATAGGTGAAATCGGTTCACAACCACGCCTTCTTCCAATATAACGCTATTTTGAATTCCATCTGTTGCCTTCTCTGTATAATATATAGTACATTAGGAACCAATGATGACCGCGGAATAAAACTTTACACAAATACGGTATTTGAAAAATATGTAAATGACGGATAATGAAATCTCGATTATCACTTTATCATGCGAGAGTATAAAATGTTCGGTGACACCCGAACTTAGCCCTTCCTTACTTGTTTATAATTATTTTTATTTAATTTGAAGAGGTGACAAAATTCATTTAGAAATAATTTCGTTGAATTAAGCGACCTTGAAGTAATGGGGGAAAAGAAATGTGTCCTTAAAGTTAAATAAAATAAAATTAAATTAAATTTAATAAAATAAAATAGCGGCAACTAAAAAAAGTCGATCTTTCAACCCTTTTTTTTTAACTTTTTAAATTTTTTTTTGAAGTAAATCGGGTGATTGGAACTTCAGATATTGTGGCAACTGTATCGAAAAAAATAGTTTCATGAAAAATTCCAAGTTCCACGACACTAAAACGGCTATAAATTCGGAAACAATTTGAATTTTGAAAAATCTTTTTGAGGAGATATTCTTGAATTTCTAAAGTATCCGTATTATCGAATTTTGAAAAAATTACTTAATTTTTTATATATGCATTTTATATATGGATATTTAAGTTATATATAGTAGAATATCATTTCTAACAAAGAATTTTTCATTTCAATATTTTTTTTTTAATTTTATAGTATAAGAAAATTACTAACGATTGCTAATTGAAATAATTATAACATACCTCAAAAGCTCAATATTTATTAAAATCTTACAAAAGAAAATTGCACCATTGCGTGAATTTGCAACAACAGTTTACTTTCACATATGTACTTTACGTATTTACACTTTTCAAATAGCATTCACAGATTACTCATACGCAGTGTAGGTTGCAATGAAATTTCAATTAATATGACGTTTTTATATTGCCACTTAAAGCTTAGCATTTTAGTATACACTTGTTTATTGAATCTACTTAGTCGTCCATAGAGTACATCGATTACTCATACGCCATGACGTCAGACATATTTTGAAGTCATAAGCAGGTGTGTTTGCTACTACTCACGACTAATTGGGAATTAAATGAATGCTAATTGCAAATATAATGTATTTTTAAATATTTAATATAAAATAAAGTAAAATGATACTTAATGGGATTTTAATATAAAAGGAAAATTATATAGAAAAACGTAATGCTAAATTTTTTTGTAATTTAGGTTTATATAATCAATTAGAATCAATTTAAAAATTAAGTGATATTTATGTATTTATGGTTAGGCTAGGTTACGCTGGCTGGGTTTCATGCTACACATATATGTACGTACAAGTTCTTTCTAACGCCAGATGGAGGTTTCTTAACAATGCGAGCTAAAGTTTATAAATTTGTTAAAATATAGAACTGCAACTAAAAGAGTTTAAACGGAGCAGGAAATGGAATATCAATAATCTCATAGTAAGCTACACGCGTTCTAGATATCGCAAATATTTTTACATTTGTGAAAGATAACGCAGATAAACGTGATTAAAGCCGCAATAGCCTCATACTTTATTATGTGATTGTTCAGATATAAATAAAACAAAGTAAGGTAGCGAAGTTTTTCGAATGGAATCAAGAATTTGAGAGCTGTTTAAAATATTGGTAGTCGAAAAAGTATTTTCGTATTTTTTCAATAGATTTCGTTGCTGTCGCATATCTCCAGTGCCACCAATTACATTGTGTCATACCATACAGTGTTGAAAAGACAAAAAAAAAATTAAATTCGGGAAAGTTGAAAAAAAGTAACAGCTGTTCAAAAATTAGTGGAAATAATGAAGAAATTCGCTATATTTTGAAATTTTTGTATAAAAAAGGAAGAATGCCACGCAAGCCACCAATAAAATTTGTGAAGTTTATGGAGACGATTCTGTATCAATTCATGTAGCAAAACAATGGTTGCTCGCTTCCGTTCTGGAAATTTCGAAATTTCGATTTACACTGATGAAATAATGTCTCTGCGGAAAAATGACAAAAAATTTTGGACCAAAATGGTACATATTTGTTTATTTATTTATTATTATAAATATAAAAAAATAAGTTGAAGTTTGATTAGAAATACGAAAAAACTTTTTCGACTACCAATATTTTGAAATACATATGCACTAAACTTTTACAAATAAACTTTCAAATATATGTTTTCAAAACTTTTCGTAGAAAATTCCAGCACTTCAATATCTGATTGAAATCGACAGAATTTGCTTGATAAGTATCAGCATTAAAAATACAAAATGTGAGCCTGAGATATTTACTAATACCATCTGATCAAATTTGACCCGCACTGACAAAAAACCTACAATTTCAGCTATTTTGATTCAATTCTTAATAAATGCTTACAAACAAACTTGGAAGTAACGTGCCAACGCCTAATCAAGTTTTTCATACATTTGTTATAGTCCTTGGCTGAACCTTTATGGCATGTCTTTTAATGCCTTCAATCATGACGCGTTTATCGAAACCGATTTTTCAGTTTCGAAGACAGAAAAGGCCGCAAAGAGCAAAATCTGGTAAAGGCGTTGGCTGAGCCATGACTCTGAGTTCATGTTTGGGCAGAAATTCGGACAAAATCATGCTTTTGCCCACAAAACCGGTCGTTTACGATGAATTGCTGCACGTAGATGTCTAAAAGTGGCCATATAGTATTTCCCTTTGATCATCAAATTCTGCCAAAATAATTCATGATGATCACACCATGGCTATAAAATAAAAGAACCTTGATTTTTGACCAACTTCGACATTGTTTTTTAAATTTCTTAAACCAGTTTCCTCACCAATAATAACACAGTACAACAGCTAATCTGGGGGGTGAGAAATTCCTCACCTCCCAGACAATAAGCCCAAAAATGTTCCACAGTGTAATGAGTATTGACTACGTAATATTTCTTCTAAGGCACAAATCATGAGGTAAACCCTCAAATGTTATGAGACGGTATTCATCTTATTTTTATTATATTAGTAAAAACTTGTAAATAAGCACGATTTAACAAAAGCAGCATGTTGAGCTCCCGTATAAATGACTATACAAAATATATTTTGACATAAATTAATGCATTGCTGATATACATGCTATAAAAAATTAACAATCATTGTACTAAATGCAATATTTATAGCATGATAGTGCACAAAATTGGCAGGCGAAATTAATAACACATATTAACAGAGGGTCTACAATAGAAGCGAGAGCAGAAGGAGAGGAAAAGTAAAATGAAAAAACAAAAATCAAAAAAAACATGAATGAAACAAATACTTTCTGAAAATATTTCGCGTCTAACACGCTTTCAAATACTGGCTGATTAAGTACGCTTGCGACAGGGTTTGGCCGGTAAGCAGCGAGTGACAGGAGGCAGCCAGACAGGCCATAAATTAGACAACGCTGCAGGTCGGCACATATTGTTAGCTATCTACGAGTGCGGAATAAAATGGCCAATTGTCAAAACAAGCTGAAATATAAAAATAATAAAGCCAAAAATACACCGAAAAAAGAATGCGAACATATTTATATATATGTGTGTAAATATGTCAATATATATGTTTACAAAGCAGAAGCGATAACCAACGTGATATCTGCAGCACTTCTGACGTCTATTGTAATAAAGTTATGACACAGCATAAGAAAATGGCCGAAAAGCTACAAAGTGAAAATAGCAAAAAACATTGGGTTAACGGTTAAATTGTCATGAAATGGCTAACTCAAGTTCAAGCATGCGAATAAAGCGGTTAACGGCTACGAAAAAGAAATAAATGTGGAGCGCATATTGGAAAAGCGTAAAAGGGTAAGTAAATGAAGTGAAGGTCACTAGCACAATGCGTGGAAAATTAAGTGAAGTGTGGTGAATTGTATTATTATCATTTATGTATTACTGCACCTTCTTTACTCTTTATGAAGTTAGGCCATTCAGCAGCTTATTTCATTAAGACAACTGGTCCTTTTTTCTCTTTGTTGGATCTTTATGCCATGCAATTTGTTAGCAGCTAATTTAAACCTCAGTTTTCGCAACGACCTTAAAATAAATAAGTATCAATGGAGGCGGTCTAGTCAATGCAAGTTTCTTTCAATGGTGAGTTAAAAAAAATTAATTAATGAAGTTCTTGGAGTGGCATTAAAATTTTGATAAGCATTCATTATTTGACAATAGCAGACACAGGTAACTTATACGCCACGTAGGTTAGAACTTAAACTTCAAATGAGATATCCACGCATAGAAAATGAATTCACAGCTGCTTAATTGCTCAATTTTGTTGAACATCAAGTAATAGATAGATACTCATACGCCATGGCGTCAGTTATATTTTGATTTAAAAGTGGAAATTTTGGCTTGTGAAAAGACGAAGAACATCTTGGGTGTCCAAAGAAGTTGAAAGATGAGGAACTAGAAGCACTACTCAATGAAAATTGAACTCAAGAAGAGCTCGCAGCATAATTGTTACCATTTCAAAAGGTTTAAAGCCAGCCGGATATATTCAAAAGCAATGAAATTGAGTATAATATGAATTGGTGCAAAGAGACATGATTTTGCATCTCAGAAATATTGCTTGAGCGCTACTAAAAGAAATGGGTTTTGCATCAAATTATGACTGGTGATAGATCCATTATAATAACTCTAAATGCAAAAAATCATATGTGAAACTTGGCCAACCAGCCAACTCAACGGCAAAGCCATATATCCATGACACCAAGGTAATGGTCTATATTTGAAAGGATCAGAAGGGGGTGCTGTATAAGCTTCTAAAGCCATTAAAGGAAATACTACCGACAACTCATCACCTTGATGTGATAAATTGCCGACAAATGACCGGAATTCGCGACTAGACACGAGGCAACAATTTCCATCATAGCAACGTTCGGCCTCCCGTTAAAAACTATTTGGAAAACAGCGGCTGAAAAGTTTTGCCTCACCCGCCTGATAGTCCAGACTTTGCCCTTTTCGACTACTATTTGTTGCGGTCGATGAAAACGGTCTCACAGGCATACGATTCACATCAACACAAGGTATTTAAAATTGGCTTGATTCATTCTTAGTGTAGTACTTTTGGGATAGAATCCACAAATTATTAGAAAGCTGAAAAAATGTCATACATATCTTCAGACAAGCAATACTTTGAATTTTTACTAAGCATTCAAATCATAAAAAACAGGAATATAATTATAGATCCATACTATGCTCACAAGTTTAGCAATATTCTTAGTTCAAAGTCATAAGAACAGCATTTGCAAATATAAATTTATGACGTCGAAAAATCAAATCAAAACAAAACAACAATCCCTTTTAAAACTTAATCTCACCTAAACTTTAATTGAATTCAGAAATTTAATGTTTAATGACTGCAGAATCCTTTCAGTTATATCAGCAGCACATTAGTCCTCAGCTGCAGAAACAAACATTACTTTTCTTTCATGATTCACAAAAATAAAATTTAGCAATCCTAACAAATACATACCTCCTTAAGCACTACTAATTATTTTCTGTTTTTCTAAGAAATGTGAAGCTACTTAAACGAAATTAAAATTCTTGAACTTCACTTCGCAGCGCTATCTGCTAACAAGTTTCTCCTTTCGCTGGCGTTGTCAATCTACATAACCCTATTATTAATAGAAGGCGCTCGTTCGGCTGCACGCACATTAATCATACAACGCCGAGTTGAGCAGTCTTAAGAAGAAAAATAAGAAAAAAAGGAAGAAAACACAAAAAAAAGATTAACTTCGTTTGCACAGAAGCAAAAACACACTTCATAGATAGAAAAGTTTTCCATAGAAAATCTTGATTTCGACTGGACAGTTTATATGTCATTTACCATATGTGCTACAGTGGTCCGATCTGATCGTTTTTTTCGGAGATTGTAGTGTTACCTTAGACAATAAGCAGTCATGATCGTTCAGTTTATATGGCAGATTATACTACAGACGGTTGGACAGACGGACATGGCTAAATCGACTTAGCTGGTCATGCTGATCACTTATATATACTCGTATATAATTCCAACGATTTCCGATATTTCTTTGCAAATTTTACAAACTTTGTAGAAAACTTTATATACCCTGTTCAGGGTATAAAAATAAAAAAACTAAAAAGGTTCGGACAAGCATTTTGACCTGCCGCACAACACGTTTGTTCTTGCTCTGGGCTAATTCTTTCATTATTTACGTTCTTTTTCCTGTTTTTGCTTCCTCACTACGCCAGCATAACTAGTAACTAGCAGACAGCGCTTGCCTGTCCGACACTGCGAGTGTCTTTTTGTAAAATAAATGGAAATTTATGACACACTCTACTAGTCCTATTATTCTATGCCACCCGACAGTTGAAAGAGCTGCGTGAATTTGCGACGTTGACAAGTGACCTTGAGGCGGGCGTGGCGCAAGGGAGGGGCAACAAGTAAAGCGAGAGCAAAGGCATATTAGTTCAGTTAAGTGCTAAGTGTATAAGTAGATATGTAAATACATATATAGGCATATGAATGTACTTGATAGTATGAGGGGTGGAGTTAATGTTTCGGTAGGCGTACGTCGAGGCGTTATCCGTTTATACATAAATGAACACATATGTATACACATAAATATATATGCAAGCGAAGTATTAAAGCTGTTTTAAGAGAAACTTAAGTCATTTACTACTAATATTTATTTCCTAAATAAATCCTAATACAAGAATGGTGTTCAAATTTACTACAAAAATACTTATTTGTAATAAAGTCACTGAGGGACTATGTATGTTGGAAAAAGCTTGAAAAAATAAAAGCCACTTCGACGCGTCATTTCTTTTTTTAAGGTTAATAGAATTTACCTCCTTCACCTTACTCAGTGGAAGTCAGTAAAAGTCTATCGTTTTCCTCTTATTTTTGCATTTTTCAATGCCTTCATCAAGTTTTTTTGAGTTAAGTAACCTTATGAGATTTTTAGAAATTAAAAGCGACATCTGTCTTATGTTCAGCTTAATTATGTTTACCCTTTGAAGCCTTTTTACTAATGGAGTTATAGTTAGTTCGTATTTATGTATATATCAGGTTAGTTGGGGTAATCTGAGCTCGTCATCAAATATTGATCTATTTCTTCAGGAGAGAATATAAGTTTAAGATGTGGAAATCATAGGTTGATTAAAGAAGCATAGTCCTAAAAGTGTTACTTAGGAGTTTTGAGCAATTAATGTTGCTGTTGTTGCAAGAAAAAATGAACCAGATGTGTAATAAGGCTATTTAGCTATCGTTTACGCAGAAGTTGAGCCACTAATGCTTAGATAATGCTTTCAAATTCGAAAGAGTACTTAAAAAGCACCGGAAATTGTGGCAGAAAGGTTATTTTTTCGATCAGAACAAGTTTTGCGTCTTTGAAGTCAAGGAGCTTAGGATTTTATAGCAAAAAACGGGCACAGGACTCATTAACGAAAACTTGATTCATACTGTGAAGCATGGTGGTGTTGAAGTAATGATATGAGGGTACATGGCTAGTAATTTTGAGGGCCGAATGAAGTTTATAGAGTCCACCATGGAAAAATATGCATACCTTAATGTCTAGAAAATCAATTTGGAGCGAAGAGTGGGAAATTTAGGTTTAGAAAGTGACTACTATTTTCAACTGTATGTAGTATACGGTAGACATAGCTAAGCTTTAGTTATTTTACAACGTCCCCAAGCAGCTTCGAATACCATCAGATTCGCCAGATTTGAATGCTAAATTACAGCTATGTGATTCACTGGATGGTAAAATCTGCCAACGCACAATTACATTAAAGGATATGCTCAAGGAAGGGATGCAGAAAAAAATGCGTTCAAATATGTTAAAAAAATCTCTAAACTTGTCAATTTTATGCCAAAAAGTATTTGAACGTTGGGGCATCAGTCATCCTATTAAATTTAAGGAAGAATCCAGAGGAGGAATATCTTTTTTCTAATAATGTACCTCTTATGCAGACTTTTTATAATGGATTTTCTGGTCGCCTGTATGTTCTGTTTTGCTTTGTTATTATAGAAAATTTAACCTCCTTCATTTTCGTACAACTACATATATAAGATCGTTTAATAAATATAAAAGAAATTGAATTTAATTAAACAAATTATTTTTTTGGTACCATATATGCAGACTTTTTTCGCCTAGCGTAACAGTTCAAATGAAAAGTTCCCGGCCTACCATAGTAAAACGTATTTGTTTGGCAAAGTCAATTTTTATTTTTGATTCGACATACTCTCCTTCCTTCAAAATAGGCTTCTATTTTAGCGATCCCTCTTCATTCTTATTTCTTCCCAACGAGCATTCTTTAGTAAATAAAAATTATACCAAAATTCATACGCCATAACCTTTCCAGCCGATTGTTGTGTTTATCCACGGTTTGGTCTGGTTTTATTGTGTGCAGTCCAATCGGATGACTATAGATTGAACTTCGTATTGAAATAATGGTACCATGTTTCATCCATTGTCACATATCGACGCAAGAACTCGAGTTTATTATACTTGAACATCCCAAAACGCTGCTTCGAATCATCAACTCGTCGTTGTTTGTGGTAAAAAGTGAGCTCGCGCGGCACCCACTTCTTCACTTTACGGACATATAAAAATATTTTGGGGACTTTTTTGTTGTTTTCGTCGGTAACAACCTCTTTTGGGGGTCCACTGCTCACTTCACCACTTCTAAACCTAACATACCAATCCTTGATGGTTGATTTTCCTGGGGCAGTATCCGGAAACTCGCCATCAAGCCAAGTTTTTGCCTCAGCTGTATTTTTCCACTTCAAAAAGCAATATTTTATCACTCGTGAAATTCCTTTTATCTATTTTTTCACAATAACAAAAGTTGTTTCACTCAAAATGATATAATTCACAAACTAATGATCCGACAATTGTTAAATTTATGCACCCGCTTTTTGAAGGTTAGGGCTAACAAAAAATCAAACAGATTTCATTATAGTAGCCCCATCTATGTGTCAGGCCGGGAACTCTTCAATTGATCTGTTATTTTCATGAAATTCGGCATGGAATATTCTCTAAGGTAATGGTGCAACATAATCTCCGAAAAAATTGTTCACATGGAATCACTACAGTCCTTGTAGAATTATTTGCGTATGTATGTATATACATATGTACATTGATTCCAATTCTAGTATATTCGTAAGACGAGCACAGAGTGTGAACAGTCACGCGGCAAAAGTGAATAAATCAATTTGTTTGTTGACATAAATTAAGGTCAATCTGTTAAATGTTTGTTGATGTCAAGAAATTTTTAGAATTCAATAATTGTCGTTGTGTTTGTAGCTTTTATGTAAATTAAATTATTAGCATTATAAATTGTTAAATTGATGTATTCAATTAACAATATGGAGAAATTACTTCAAAAGCAAGCCAAAAAATTTATTTAGACATGATTTCACTTATGCAAAGAAACTAAAAATTTCAACTACTGTTTTATGCTTTAAATTTCAGAATTTCCCCGCTCTCAAATAGCACTTAAACGCTTACTTTTCTAATTGTTTATGACAGTTTCTTGAGAAAAAACCAGCAAAGAGAATTTAATAACCAATTTTTTTATTGTTTCATCTCAACACTTCCAAGTAGTTTAGGTAAATCTACACTTATTTGTTAGAGTGAATCATCAGCTCTAATTTGCGCATTTTATCGCATTTTGCAAAATAAATTATTATTGGAATTAAGTTCTCGGAAATTTCACATGCACACGCCGTTATGTGCAGTACTGTCTGGAAAAATTTCTTTAGAAAACTAAAACATATTTTACATAATGCACTCTGGGGCATCAGTCTACACGAGCTTGAAGGCATGCCTAACACATGCTTGCAATAGAAGTTAAGTAGCTTGGCAATTTGCTTTAAGTATTGCCACCGGGGGGTCAATTATTAAGCTCTGCGATTGCATTTTATTATTTACTGGTTTATTGTATGCTCCGCATGGCGTATAAACCGTCAGCATTACAGTCTGTTAAAAATAAGTAAATATAAGGGGAATAGTGTATGGGTAAGACAATCGATTCAGATTAGATTTCATTGTTAGTAGGAAGCGATTGCGTGTTGTTTAAAATAATTATATTAACATCAGTAATTTTTTTTACATTTTAAGAGTATTTATTATAAAAAAACTAGTTAGGATTAAATCAAAATTTTTCATTTGGGATACCTATAATGACTTTCTTTATTTCCCTTGTAGTTTCGTCAAAAAAATCTAGAAAAGTAAGAAAAAATAAGGTTTTCCAATTGAATTCCATAAAATGAAAAATTAATTTATCTCATTATTGTATTTTACCAAAGATATTTCCTCTATTCGATTGCGCTATTTGTTTGTTCGATTCACCGCTGTAACAGTTTTGGCATTTTTGAATACGAATACATAAAAACAAATTAATATACATATATTATATCTATATTGATACAAAAGCTAATACTTTTTTGAATCCATAATAATTGCTTATTTGAATATTCTTGGCTTTCCCATGTGAAAGTCGGGAAAACTTGCCTCATGCGAGTCGTCCAACAACCTCTGTTAACGACGTCAACAGATGTTAAGTTAATGAAGCAGTCATTGAAAATCGCGGGGACAATATAAGAAGATGATCCAACACCTCTTATGGATAGATATCTTAATAGAATTTGATTACTGTTTTGGGTATGAAGCATGTCAATGCTATACTTGTATCAAAGACTTGAATCTTTTCCAAAAATGGCAAAGAGCAGAAACCACAAAAGACATTTTGATTATCCTGGTGATTCACCGTGAATTCGTTTCAAAGGGTAGAAGAAGACACGTACAATTTTCAGTAGTATATGTGAAGCAATTCATTTTAAACGACCAGATTTGAGGGCAGAAAATTCATGAATTTTTCATCACGATGAAATGCCGTTGTATTTTAGCATGGTTGTGACTTAGTTTTCTGCCAAACTCGAAACGAGAGTCAAGGCTCAGCTACCGTATTGGCCAGATTTGAGTCAGAAGCGGCTGAAGGCTATCCCAGCCGAGGCTTATGAGGTGGTAAATCTAATTCTCTTGGGGCAGTTAAGACCAAATTTTCATACAGTTAGATTTTCTCAAATTAATGAATCTCTAAAATGTATAAAGATATTATAAGGGGTAATCTTTTGCCATTATACCTTAGCGAATTTATCGGATGACGACAAACGTTGTTTTGTTAATAGTTTTTTTTCAAAATAATGACAAATACGTGCCGCTAATCTGAACTGCAGTGGTGCTGTCGACTCTAAAAGTACAACCCCACTGGGGTAGGCAGATGATATTGGCATCCTAGGCCTTAATAACAGAGTCGTCAGAGCAACCTTTTCCAAGCTAAAAAGATAAGGTTGATTTTGTGATGAGCGAGGTCATGACGAAATACCGGATTCCCACACATACAATTATTTCTCTTATCCTACGTCAATGTTGGCACCTATATTGAAAAAGTTAAGGACTTGTATATCTCGGAACTATCAAAAATTTCCACCCATAATCTAAGTCTGGAGATCAGAATAACTCCTGATAAGCAATTGAAAAGCAGATCCTTCTCTGGACGAACAACAATTAGGCTCCAGAAGTCGTAGAAACATGGACCCGAGATTAGAAAGCACTTGAAGCATTCGAGAGAACTGTTCTTCGCAAGATCATTGGAGCCATCCGCGTTAGTGATGAATATCGAAAAAGAGGAAAGTACAATCTATATGGGCGGCACATAAAAATTCAACGAATGCGGTGGTTAGACCATGCCGTTTGCAAAGAAGATGATGCTCTAGCAAAAAGCTCTTTCAACTAGCAACTCGTTGATGGACAACGTAAGAAAGTGAACTCACGCATCCGATTGAAGGACCAAGTGCATAGGGACCTGTCTGCTCTTGGTATATAAGTATAACTGGCTTGACCACGAAAAGGATGGAGGCAGCTGACGAAGTTTCAAGTTTTTGGGCAAAACCGCTTCAAATAACTGTTCAAACTTTTAGGAATCAATTCAATATATTCTCTCTTTCCTTAACTCTCAGTCGCTTAAATTTCATTTGAGTCTTCCGAAACTTTGCTTTTCCAAATATTTGTCAACGAAATTCACTTTCGACTAACGAAAAACACATTTTGCGTTGATTCAATTGGCTGCTAAAGGACATTTTTTGATTACTTTCGTATAAACAAACTCCTCTCTACTCGACTGTGGAAACATACATATATGCACAATGCGAAAAAACATCAGCGACGCTACTTTTTTTTGGCACGTGCCTGCAATTTGTATCCTTTCACTGGTTGAATGAGATCGCGTGCTGTCACTGACAGCTTGTGACCCAGCATATACCCCAACTTACATATAAATATACATATATAAATGTATGTAAGTATGTTCCTAGAAGCCCGCTAACTACACTCCTGCTAGTCGATGCGTCCTGCTGTTCAGGCGTGAATGCGAGTAAAGAAACTTGATTTGGTGGAAAAAAGCTCCACTGATATTGGAGGAATATTAGCTATATGCACTACTACATACATACATATGTATGTTAGGTCTAAATGGTGAGAGAGCTCTACGCATTGGTATGTGGTAGTGCAGCCGATAAATTGGCTGCTAGCCAAAGCGTTTTTGCCGAGTCACTGAAGTGTCTGCCATTGATGGCTAGTGGGTGTGTAGAGTGTTGACAAACATCATTTATTAGCACTTTGGGTATTGTGACACTACTGGTACTACTTATATCTGTTTCCACTAAAACCAAAAAATGTTTTACAAACATATGTACTTAGACGAAGTTTATACTTGAGTTCTGACATGCTCATTTTTTAAAGTTTATGTACAAAATTGTTTGACATGAAAAATCGTAACCTCACGCATTTGTTACTCGGCAAACTTTCGTGCAACATTGCCTCGAACCAATTGCTTGCGCGCTTGTAAAACTTTTATTTTTAATAAAACACCGAATTTGTGGCACAGCAAGTGCACAAGTGAAAGTTTTGCATTCAACTTCACAAGCTGACGTGAATGCAGTTGCACTAAGAAGTGAGTGAAACTTACTAATAAATATTTTAAGAGAAAAAGTTGCAATTTGAAGTTGAAATAAATCAAAAATTTTATTTATTCATTGAAAGGTTAAAAAATTCTAAAAAGATTTTAATCCTTCAAACAGAACCAAGTAACTGACTGACTGGAAGTTTTGCTCATAATAAAGACAATGTAAGCAAATTAAAAGGGGGACCTTGCCTTAGAAGCTTCAAAAAATAGATTTTTGTTTTTGCTTAAATCTCTTTAAAAAATATTTAAGAATATGTTCCCAAAGTTATAGATGGAATTCGAATTATTGTCGACGATAGAAGAGAAATAGTGACCGAGCGTCTAGCAGAAATATAAGTGCTTGGGCAGAAAGCGAAAATTTTGACGCGCGATTTTTCGGTTTTTCAGTTTAACTATTCTTCTTAATTGGCGGGCAGGATAGAAAAAAAAACTAAACGTCATACGGAATAGAGGGAAAGTTTATTATCTTTGACAATAAATTATCTTCTATTTAAACTAAAAAAAAAACTAAGAAAAGTCAAGTTTGAATATATTTTTAAACAACATAAAGTAAAATTTTTTTTGGTTAAAAACCACTCTTTTTCAATTTTAAAAAATTCTAGAATTTTACACTTTCAATTGGAATTTTCTTAGTTTAGCTAGAAGATCAGTTAATAACAAATATGAATCTCTCTGAATTTTTTGTTTTTGAAAGAAATTGCGACCTGCGTCCTGCTCGCCGTCCGACAAATGCACAGGCGATATGCATCGGGCAATTGTTTCCCAAAGGCAGAATATCAAAGATTTCATATCTAAAAAGTTTTCGGATAATGTTTAAATATGTAACTATAAGCCCTAGAAGTTTTGCTTTAATCAATTATTTCTTTCCATCCCCTAAAGCAGGCTCCCCCCTTAACAGCCCACACTTTTTGGCACTTTTTATTGAGTTACAGGCTTCTAAAGCATTACTACTGAGTTCAATCTGCCCGATCATGTCTTTAATTTTTTGGTTTTTCCAAACCATAAGTCATTGTCAAGTATCTTAAATCGAGGATATGGATCCAATAATATCGGGTATTATCGGATATGTATTTCATATCATCATCCGGTGTGTTTAACGTGAGTATTTGCCAGCGACGACCTTAATACACGATGCCCAAAAGCTCAACGGATCAAAACAATGCGTTGATCAGCGCCCCGAAAAAGAAGAGCATTTTTCAGTACAATTTGGCAGTGTGGAATGGACGCACTAACCACTTTGCTTTCGAAGCCTATCTAAAACATCTGCAGTTCTTTGGGTCCGTCACCCGTTTGCAAACAACTCCGCTTTGAACGATCAAAATATTCTGTCCGCATTCGCGTATTAAACCACAACCACGGGTCTAGTCTTAAACCAGCCGGTTGGAGCGAACTTCAACTGATCCTGCTCCCTATGGTACCAGAATTAAGTCTCCGGTCGGACCTCTTTGCCGAAGCTACTACCAGTTGAGCATCCATACTGCTCTGGACTGGTGACCAGGGGTCGGACGCCGTACTCTCATCTCAAGTACACACAAATCACACAAGAACCTAACCTTAAGTTTCAGCCAATTGTCTGCGCCGCCTAAATAATTTACGTGTTAACCTTTTAAACAACCCTAACTGTTCGGCATTCCAACTAGTGGAGATCAGACCGCTTAGATCTAACCGTCCATCTGTCCACTAAAATCCCCATTCCCTCAAGGTTCCTGTTGTCCGAGTACATTAAACATCCAGCAATGACATGTAGCCAATCCTCAATGTGTGTTCCACACACACACTCAGACCTTTCCGATAAGTTTCTCTTATGCAAAATTGCATTCAGAGGTCCATGCCCATTAAGTAGGAAGTCCAAGCTCAGACAAAATCTAAAGTCTGGGTTTGATTCTATAAACCTAACATCCCGAATGTATTCGTAAGGCACCCTACCGTTATGGCCATTATCAAAATGGTTTTGCCACTAGCTCCTAATCCTGTTATCTAGTAGCATCCTCCGTAGATATATCTCCCTCTCCACATCGTCATCAGAAATCAGGTCATTCTGCAGCAATGACACTCTCAAACTAAATGTGTTCCATATAGTATGCTTATATTTGCTTTCTTGCATGAATTATCATCCTATTAGACTTGATGGGGCATAGTAGCCACAAAACTAAAAATTATAGAAATAAATTTGAAACTACGAATCACCAAATAGTACTCTTAGCTAGGGCTGCGAATTTTATAATTAAAATTTTTGGGATTAAAAATTAAATTTTCGATTTTTAATTCAAGATTGTTGAGATTGGGGATTTAAAATTATATAATATTTTATTTTTTGATTTGAATGAAGAGATTAATGAAGAACGATGCACTTAAACTGTGCACCCAAACCGAATCGATAAGAAGTTTGATCACCATATGTCAATTACTGTATGTTTTAGCAGCTCTTAGTTCTTTATCAAGAACACAACCATTTAGGTGACACAACCCATTCAGTTAAGGTCATGAAATCAGCGAAAACTTGCCTATTGCGAGTTGTCCATCCGCCTCCTTTAGAGACGATTACATCGAAAAAGTTAAAGAAGCAGTGCTTGAATATCATCGTGCTGACAACAGAGAGATAGCAGAGGATCTCAACAGCTCTGTCGGATCAAACCATCACATTTTGAATATTGTTTTGGTTATAAAGCGTGTCAATACCAGACCTTTTTGAAGAAAAACGTGAAGTAGTGGTCACAAAAGGGACACTAGACAATGTAGCTGAAGACCCTATACTCAGCTAAATCATCATTACTGGAGACGAGACGTAGATTTATGAATACGATGTCGAAATTGTTTAACAGTCTATCGAATGACGCGATAAAGCGCAAAAAAAACAATCCACATCAGTAAAAAAATATGTTGATGTTGACAGTTTTCTTTGATTACCGTCGTGGGGTTCACCATGACCTCGCTACAAAGGTCAATCTGTGAACGAAAAATATTGCCATACTTGGCCATTTTGTGGTGTCAACGTGAAGCAATTTGTCGTAAGCGACCAGATTTGTGGGCAGAAACTTAGAAGATGTTTCACAGTGATAATGCGTCGTGACATTCTAGCTTGACTGTGACAGAGTTTTTGGTCAAACATGAAACGAAAACCTTTGCTTAGCCAGCGAATAGGTCAGATTTGGCTTCCTGTGACCATTCTCTGTGTTCAAAACTGAAAAATTCGCTTCGTGAAATGCGCCAGGGGTCTATGAAGTCCTGCTTTTATTGTATTTTGAAGGTGATAGTACAAATTTTTAAATACAGAAAAATGTCCTGATCAGTTTTTCATCGGTTGCTCACTTACTCCAAATAAGGACACTTTGGAGCAATGTAGGTGTAGGTAACTCTATTTGCCAAGAAAAATTTTTAAATAATTTTTTATCGAAATAGCAAAAAATTTTTCGCTTTCCATAATTTTCCATTATCTGAGCTATTTTCTAAAAATAGTTGATAAATAAAGCAATATTTTATTCGATATCATGTAAAGATATTCTCAGCACGCAGTCAACAACTGCGCCCATATTAAATTGCGCCACTTCGTCGAACAAATCTCAATTACTCATACGCCATAGTGTCTCTTCAAGCGCTTGTGTTTCTTTATAAATTGGTAAAATACTTGTAAAAAATTGAATTCAATTCAATAGAAGCTTTGGAATACTATTGCTCATAATTCTATTCATCATTTTTTATATTTCCGATTTTTTATAAGCACCAAGAGACGGTGAACTCGGTTCAATGCACTTTGGCCGCCCAAATCTAATGAAATCGAAATCAAATTGTGTGAGTGCAATTAATTATTAATTACATCAACGCTAACAAAACAAGCATACTGCTTGCGATTATTGTTGTTATTGTTTTGCTGTTGTGTTATAGTGGCGACAATAATTTTATGCTGTGCACATAGCGCAAATATTTCAAATTTCAATTCAAATGTGATACAAATGAACAAATATGATTGAGTCGCAATGCGCCAGCTGATTACTAATGTATGCAGATATAGAAACTTGCTGATTAGGGTTGTCCGTATTTGGTTGGAGTTACAGTTTTTCAATTTTGATATGAAATAACGGTATTTGGTATATGTTCAACATTTTCGGAGGTAGATATCAAAGAATTTATATTATTAATATTAACTTTTCTGAGAAACATTGTCAATAAAGAGCTTCAAATTAAAAAAATCAACAAAAAATTAAGTACAATAAAAATACATGTTTTTTATTAATGACCAGCAATAAATGACAAATTTTCAAAATTTTGATTAAATTTAATTTGTTTGGAAATTTTTTTCAAAAAGTAAAAAAGAATTAAATTAAAAATTGGAACATCCCTAATATATTAATAGTAAATGAGCTGCTTTGCATGCGAATAAAATGTTAGAAATTATATATACTAACATATTCATATACATACATACATATATGTTTTGTAAATATGAGTCGATAAAAATATATACTTATAATGCACATACCATATACATATATACACATGTACAAACATATATGTATATCAGTATTAAAAATCGCTTCGAAAAAATATGAATTTATTTTGCATTTTAAAGGTCATATGCACTTGTGCGCCCATGCGCAATTGTTAGGTGGAAAGAGTGGGCAGCGGAGGAGGGTGCGTGTGTCAATTTGTGTTATCAGACGTGAGGTGCGTGGCGAAGTGGCACAAAGCAATTATTTTTAACATACTGATGTGATGCCACACATGTGGCTATACTGACCTATTCATACATATGTACATATGTATACTACAATATGTTTACACAAGATTACTTCAGAGTGTTGAATTCACCGCGGAAACTTTAAAGAATGGAATTGCTGAGCAGATGTGCATATAAAGTAATTTGATTCTTGCGTTTGTGGTTTCAGTGGCTTTCTAATATAAAAAGTAATCAGTGAAATATTCCATATCAACTGACTTATTCTACTTTTTAATGTATGTAGTTTCGGTGAAGGAAAGTAGAAGCTCTCTCGAGGGGGCCGATTTATATGCATTGATCTCTTATTTAGATATACACGAACCGAAATGCAACTATAGGAGTTATCTCATGCTAATCGATACTCAGACCAATTATTTAATCACTATAAAATGTTTTCTGTATGTTATATATACAGTTTTCCATACAATGACCTCCCGAAAATTAACAATTCAATTCAAGCTTTTCAAAAAAGCCACTATTTTGTCTATTCATAAGGGGTTGCATGGGTATACCGGTTTCAAAAAATCTAAATTTGATTTTATTAAATTTTTTTTCAAGTTGATCCGAGTAATAGTTTCGGAGATACTTGTCAACTTGTGCGCCCGAGGCCAGCTAGACTAAATGTTCTGTCTTTAAACGCGTTTTTTCGAAACTATGGATTTTGAAATCGGATGGCGAGATTTCGCGAGAACTACTAAACCGATCTTCATGAAATTTTACACAGGTCTTTGATATACAATTCTTAAAGAGTTGGGTGAAGGATCTTTTTCAATTACAACCCATTCGAAAAAAAAATCTCGAAATTTTCACTGAAATTTTAATTTTTTTGCAAAAATGTCTGCAAAAAATTCAATTTTCACTTTTTTATCCTTCGTCCAAGTTCTAAGTAAAGTTCTTAACTAAAACACGTATTTTTTCACTTTAGATGATCCTGTAATGAGTTATTCTGCCAACGTGGGCGCTTCTTTTTTCCGAGGAGTCACCGGAAATGGCGTCGCATTGGTCGAGTTTAAAATATTTTTTCCAAAAATTTCAGAATTTCGTTGTTAATACTATATGTTGCAACAATAAAAATTGTAATACAATCTTTCCTTGTATATATGAGAAAAAAATTGTTGAAAAAGGGCTGATTTTTATCCGAGGAAACCCATGTATTCCTTTAAAATAGATTAAATGATCATATTGTAATAGAACTTGGGACAAATGCTATCTGAACCTTTGATCCAAGAATGCTCACAATCAATTGGTACTCCCATATGGTATACCACATAAGTTCTATAAAATTTAGTTTCTCTAACCTTTAAAAGGCGCATGCATAAATTAAACACCTGTCGGATCATTAGTTTGTCTATTATATCATTTTACCGAAGCAACTTTTGTTATTGTGAAAATAAGTAGATAGAACGGAAATTCGCCCGTTGATAAGATATTGAATTTTGAGGAAAAAATACAGTTCAAACAAAAACTTGGCTTGGTGACCAGTTTCACTCCACTGCCCCAGTAAAATTAATCGTCAGTCGGCTGGTTGTTATGTCGTCTGTTTTTTAGAATGCTCTTGGAATAATTTTAATTGACTACCTTGAGAAAGGACCATCAACAGTGACTATTACATAGCATTACATTTGAGGGACGAAATTGCCGAAAAACGGTCGTATTTGAATAAAAAGAAAGTGTTGTTTCACGAAGATATGGCACTATGTCACAAGTCGGTGAAAACGATGGCAAAAATCCATGAATTGGACTTCGAACTGCATCCGCATCCACCGTATGCTCTAGTCCTAACTTTCGGCGACTATTTTCTGTTCTCAGATCTCAAAAGAATGATCGCTGGGAAGAAATATTTGTCGAATGAAGAGGTGATCGCCGAAGCTGAGGCAAATTTTGTCTCAAAAGACAAATCATACTATAAAAATGGTATCGAAAACTTGGAGGCCCGCTATAATCAGTGTATCACCCTTGAAGAGAACTATTTTGAATAAAAAAAAAAACGAATTTTACCAAAAAAAAAAATTGTTTTTGTAGGCCGAGAACTTTTCAACTGACCTATTATGTCTGTTATTTTAATAAAATAAAGCAATATGTCAAATATGCGTGAAATCGATCCATAATTTCTCCTAGCTAATTAACGCGATGAAATATTATTCATTTAACCCACTACCAATTTAAGTCGTCGACCTGTGACAAACCGCCCACATGATAACAATTACCAAAATATGCTTCATGCGATTCATTATCTGTGCAAAATTGTGCCAATCAAATCGAATCGTAATCAAAGCAGTGCAAATGCTTTCAATTCATGGAAATATAACATACACTCACGTGCCTTCCACACTACCAATCGATTTCCATAGCCAGCAGCAATGCTTTACACAATAACAACAAAAACGACGACGATAAGTATATAAGCATTTAAGTGTGAAAACAGCCAATTGACCAGGCACTAATTTAACCGAAATTGTTTGGTAAACTCGTGTCTGAATTTCGGGTATTTAGTGGGAATTCACTCGCATACACTAGTATTTATATGTATGTATGATATGGTACATGAATATACATATACATAGATACTCGTATGTACAAAATATATTTCACAAATAAGGTGACTCATATGGTGGCAGATAGAAAATCTGCTAATGGTATTTAAAGAAGTACTCAGAATTCGGTTTAGCTACTACAATATTTATATTTTAGAGAAACTTTTTTCAAGAAACAATGTTTGTGTAAACAAATTTTATCCGTTTCAATTACCTACTTTGAAGCACCCTGTATGAGTGTATTACCACTAGCTTGTTAAACATTATTTCCAATCAGTTCGGCAAGCGCGAATAATAAACAAAAGACCTAAAAGGAAAATGAGCAAGTAAAGTAAAGCGAAAGTGAAAAATGAAAATAAACTCGTTTCATGTTGCGAATTCAGTGGAATTTCATATTGAAAATAAAAGCAGACATTTGAATACAAAACATAAAATACACATAATCAAAAAATGAACTTGATCTGGCAGTTTTAACCCACCTGTTCGTTTCCGCTGCATAAACGAGACTTGTCTTACTTCAAAAACATTAAAAAAGCTGTGAGCTTCTCTAATAAATATTTTCGACATAGATGAGCACACAAAATGGATAAAGCTGAGAAACTATAACTTAAAAAAATGTTTTTTATTTTCATTCAACAAAGTTCTCTTTGGTGATGCACTGAGTATAACGACACTATAAATTTTCGACACCATTTTTATACCCTGAACAGGGTATATTAAGTTTGCCACGTTGTTTGTAACACCCAGAAGGAAGCGTCGGAGACCCTATAAAGTATATACTTTTATATAAATGATCAGTATGTTGAGCTGAGTCGATTTAGCCATGTCCGTCTGTCAGTCAGTCCGTCTGTTTGTCCGTCTGTATATATATTACGAACTAGTCCCTCAGTTTTTAAGATATCGTTTTACGAAATTTTTCATTTTCTTTGGAACTTTTCGTTTTTCGGAACTGGAATCGGAAAAAAGTCATATTCTTGTATACAAACTGAACGATCTACAAAAAAAGTTCTTGTATGGCAATTTTTCATTTGACAATACTTCACTCCTTTAAAAGTTATTTTTTAGGTTAACAATGTAACTTCGCGTTGGTTGATTCACTTCATAAAGCTGCCATATAAACCGACGATCGGAATCAAGTTCTTTTAAAAACTTTCAATGTCATTTCATGCGTATCACAATTTGACATATTAGATAAGGAATAATATAATCTTCGAAAAAATTTAATTGGATGTCAATAGCTTCCATAAAACTGAACATCACGAGTTACTAAAAAACTGCAACTGTGTAGGGTATAATTTCGAGGCATCGAAAAGGTTTTTTCTTATTTTACTACTCAGCCCTATACAAAAAGAGGATTGCGATCATCTCTTTTCAATTCATATTTTTATAGATTAAACAGGGTAAATTCCTGGATTTTTTCCATCTTTTTGAGTTTATACTAACATAAAGTTGCTGTTGGTGGTCAATGGAACACACGATGATATCGAGTTACTAGTGAGAAACGTAGCTGTTATATAAACTGAATAATCAAAATCGAATCTTTATATGGAAAACTTTATTACTTGAAACAATAACTCAAGCAGAGATCATTGTCCAATTCAAAGCTCCAATCTCCGTATCTGACAACTAGATTAGATTAGATTTAGACAACTAAAACATATAGCTGCCACACACACTGGCCAGTCAAAATCTAGATATAGTACATATATACTTTTTACACTATAAGAGATGTACTTGTGAAGGGTATTACAGATTCGGTGGAGCGAAATTAAATTTTTTTCTTTTTTTATTATTTCCTTTACGCTTTTGTAAATTATTGAACATTTTTTAATGGATTGAAATTCATCCAAAGTAATTGACTGTTAAAAACCACTTTACTAAGTACATATGCCATCACACACATACATATATATGTATATATGTGGTATGTGTAAATTCTCTTATGCAGCACGCTTGCAAAATTGATGTGTGGCGATTGTGGCGTGCAACTTAATGAACTACTGAACTTTTCATCGAAACCAATCGAGGCTGTTCACACCCAACATCGACTGCCACTGCGGCGGATGATGGTGAAATGTTTTGTTGCGCTAGTAACCACCAACACCAACACGAAGCGCACACACACAAAGCGAGTTTATTTAGCACGCAGTTGCATACTTGCAGGCGTTGAACACCAGTCATCATGAACACAAATATAAAAGTGGGCATCGAGACGGCGTCAATTGTTTTTGATTTTTCCTTTCTGTTGCATATATGTATGTATGTATGTATATTTGTTGCTACTTTTGCCTGTAGTTTACAACACAAGTTTCATTGCCTCAGGGCTACGCGTGGCGCTATTACTCACTGCGTGTGTGGCCGCCACGAGGGCTAACAAATAGTCGCAATTAAAAAACAATTGTTTGCTTTAGAGTTGTATAACGCGCATGCATACTTTCAGGCACGCAAAGAATTTAATTACCCAGTTAATTTGCCTGATATCTGCGAAGGTTAAATATGAACTGAAATATTTCTCGCTCAAATGGATATAGGAAGGCAGTAATACGAAATATATGTGGTGTTATAGTGAATCATTTCCATAAGCGAAAAATTATTATGAGCGCCTACTACGCGGCAATTATTTCGCAGTAAAACTAGCGACACTTGAAGTTGCCAAAAATGGGTTTGAGTGCGCAAAAATATACTTAATCAAGAAACTTTTCTTGAATGGAAAAAGCCACGAAAATATTTCGGAAAATATATATACATAGGTATAAAACGAAAAAGTAAAGAAAGCGATTGCAGACAAATTCATCAGAAACGCAATAGTTAACTCATGGCCTACCATATTTCGAGAAATAATTACGTGAGCAAATAATAAGCGGGGAAAATAAAATAAAATTAGTAACGAAGTAACTTTCTTTTGCCGAATTCATGCGACCAAACTCGATGGTCGGCCATAAGTTGACCGAAAAGTTTATTACCCATGCTTAAAATAAAAGTTGGCGCTGAAAGGTTACACTTAGGAATATGCCTTGAAAAATTATGACGTAGCAGAAGAGCGTTAGTGTGGCTGTGTATGTGTGTATGACTGCTCAAGAAAAGTTAGGGGGCAGTAATTCACAGAAAACGATTATGTCTTTATTAAAGAGAGTGGAACTTGTTAAAGCTATGCGAGCGGCCGACAGCATTAGGAGACGTATTTGGGTAACGCGCGTGTCAACATTGAAGCGATTATGGCATGTTTATGCTCTTACTCTAGCTTTAGTTCTTCATGTGCTAATCAAATTTCATGAGTGTTGTTTTCAACTCTTGGTAGGTCTTTATATATACATATATGTATATATCCTTTCCCACAGGCTCTTTGTTCACAGTTTTTGCTGTGTCTCTCAGCTAATTAAGATGAAATAAGACCTTTAAGGTCATTTTTAGAATAGCCATATGGCAGTGCTCGTTGTCAAAAGAATATTAGTTGGCTTACCAAAATTGCTTTAAGATTTTAAGTTCCTAACTTAATTTCAGCAACCTCTATGGTATCGTCGACATTTTTGAACTCAGTTGATCATATCGGGGGAATACAAGTATATTTAAGGAAAAACGCGTTTCAAAGAAGCAGATATGTATTCAGTTTACGTCTTACTCTAAACACACTAGACATTTAGGATATCAATCGACTTCAGCGGTGGAATTTTGGTTCAGTCTACGAATTTTCAGAACACACTGAAATGAACTGAAAATCTAGATGAAAAACTTTTTATATTTTTATTAAGTGCATTGCGTTTGCTATTCATGTATTTTAATTATACTTTACTGACTTGACCTTGGCAATACTATCAGCCTTGAATTTCAAATCAAATTCGAATCAACGCTGCGCAAGCACCTGTAATAGAAACATCTGTCAGTGGTGGCAACTCAAGAATGCGGATGCGATTTTACAGCATTTTCACCACTCCAGTAGAAGAGTATTTGCCGTTATTGCCCTGTCAACTGACGTCACGTCAAAACACATGCGCAAAAACAAGCACAGTAACAATGTTTAATGTAGCGTTGTCTATTAAGGCTGCCAGTCTGTCGTTTCATGATAGAGACTAAAGCAAATATAAAATTACGCACAAAAATAATTATAAAATCAGAAATAATGCCAGTGCAGCTAATGGCAGACGCATAAAACTTGAACACACACATTGAAATATGTACTTCTGAGTTGGTTCGCTAAAATGTTTGTGGTGTTTCGTATGTAATGGCTTCTAATAAAATATTAGGGTCAGTTTAATGTAATTATATTATTTTAATGTCTTAATTTTTAATTATATTGCGTTAAATGTAAATATGTAAGATATCTTTAATACTTTTACAGGAATACTCAGAATTTTTCAAGTACATACATTTCGTCACCTAAAATGCAAAAAAAGGGTAACATCATTTTTCATAAGGAGGCGAAGGAAAAACGGTATAATAGAAACCACTAATATTGAAGCAAAATTTGGTTATAAAACGGTTATATATTGGTTATCATACACTCATATTGAAATAAAATTATGGTTTTCGTTATAAATTGGTTATTATTGGTTATTATATCTGACAACGATTTTAATTTTTTATTATAAAACGGTTATATATTGGTTATCATACACTCATATTGAAACAAAATATGAGGTTTGGTTATAAATTGGTTATGTATTGGTTTTAAAACGGTTATATATTGGTTATCATACAGTCATATAGAAACAAAATTAGGGTTTTCGTTATAAATTGGTTATTATAACTGACAATAATTTTAAATTGTTGTTATAAAACGGTTATATATTGGTTATCATATAGTTATATTGAAACAAAATTAGGGTTTTGGTTTTGAATTGGTTATATATTGGTTATTATACCTGACAACGATTTTAATTTTTGGTTACAAAACGGTTATATATTGGTTATCATACACTCATATTGAAACAAAATTAGGGGTTTCGTTATAAATTGGTTATATATGTATTGGTTATTATATCTGACAACGATTTTAATTTTTGGTTATAAAACGGTTATACATATATTGGTTATCATACACTCATATTGAAATAAAATTATGGTTTTCGTTATAAATTGGTTATTATATTGGTATTTACTATCTAAAAACGATTTTAATTTTTGATTAGATATCTTAAATTTTTCAAGTACATACATTTCGTCACCTAAAATGCAAAAAAGGGTAACATCATTTTTCATAAGGAGGTGAAGGAAAAACGATATAATAGAAATCAATAATATTGAAACCAAATTTGGTTATAAAACGGTTATATATTGGTTATCATACACTCATATTGAAACAAAATTAGGGTCTTCGTTATGAATTGGTCATATATTGGTTATTATATTTGAAAACGATTATAATTTTTTTTGTGTTTGCTTATTCAAAGTATACATTTATGATACATTGCTTTGCATTTTAAGTGACGATATAAGGGGTGTGAAAAATTGTTAGACGTTAAAAAAAATGTAATAAAAAGTTTTTGAAAAATAAATTGTTTTTTAAAGTTGAGATATTATCTAACTTAGAGCTTTACCGCATATTTGAACTATTATTGAACAAAAAATTAATTAATTGTGCGACTTTTTTGGCCACAGATTTCTTTTTGTAGCCTTTTCAATTCATTTGTTAAGATTATTGAACGAGATGGCGTGGAATTTCTAAGAAATGTTACTTAAGCTTGTGAACGGTCCAAGGATAGCTTGCGTAAAATTTATTTTCAAATACTTTTACAAAAATACTAGCATTATATTTATTTTAAATATTTCAAAAGTCAATTAGTAAACTTAAAAAATTCTTAAGCCTTACACATCGACACAAAAGCTGTTGCTGTTTAGTTCTATATATAAAATTATTGTATTTTCTACAGTAGCTTTAACAAACCGCGAATATTAATTCTATTGTCTGCTGTTCTAAATATTTGCTACAAATTGCTTATTCACCCAAACAAATCAAGATTTTCGTGGTATGCTTAATCGCTTTCAAACCGCAGTCACACCCACAAATATGCTGCTATGTGCATAAAGGAATAGCAATACCCACGCAGATGCCAACCTAACCGCAATTACGCAGCACGCATTCACTCTATAAAGCAGTGCAGAACGTTCACTGCTACTGCGTCGTACTTTAGCTTATCTACAGATGCTTGAGTCCATTTGAAGATCACATTTGATGCCTTTGGAAATTGGAATCTGTCATTTATGTTCGCTTGTTTTATGCGTCGACGTGTTTGTTATGGGCAGAGTCGTTTAAATTAGGAAGATATTCATGCAGTGGTATAAGTATGTATATGTATATAAGTGTGTGCTGTTGATACGATTTTCCAGTTCTATTCGGTTTTCCCAATGACCCTTTTGATTGTTCGCCTGCATAAATATCTATACTATATATACCTCTTTATTTGAATAAGGTTAAAGCTACTTTCGCCAAACATATTACATGTGTCAGTTGAAAGTAAAGGCTAACGGAATTTCATGTGAAAGACAAGGAATTTTATGGACGAGATCAACACACACAGAATACTTTTGTTTGAAATCCCTTGATAGGGTAGTGAGCAGAATCTTTTATTTAGTTCTGTTTTCTCTAAATTTGTGGAATTCAAATTTGTTGCTTAAGAAGTTTCAAAATATCTATATCTTTAAAATTTTAATAAGAAATTTGATGTTTTTAACTCAATTTATTCTGAGTAGAATTTAAAAAAGTAAAAATAAAAAACCGTGTTCAAGTGCAAGGACAGCAGTAGCAAGTAACAAGCACCCATTGCGTCCTTCCATTGTCCAATAAATATTTCATTGTTTATTAATGCATTTTAATCCTTTTCAATTAAAATTTTAATGGAAAATGTCACTTCTAGTCGCTGTCATCGATATAAACGAAGAAGATAAAAAGTTGCTCATACGCCATGTCTAACTCATAGTACAATTTGTTACTTTGTCAGTTTCAAATAAAAATTTATATGAATTTGACTAAAAATTTAATGCCAATCAAATGCATAATAATATTTTTCATTGAAATATACATCTGCTAGAAATTTTTTTTATCTGCTACAAATTGTGTCTTAAAAATATGCAAAAAAATAATAAAAGATTTAAACTCACAAGAAAAATTCGAAGTTTTTTGCTTTAAAGCAATATTATAATATATAATAAAAATATATTTTATATTTCTAAACAAGCCATTTAGTCTAATGTTTGTATCACAAAGCAGAGCTTAAAAAATCTGAAAGTGGCACACATTCTCTTTGATGCCTTTGTGCTAAAAGCAGTACTCTTATAAGTGAAGTGTAGTATAGTGTCTATTGTGTACACAAAACAGGTGTTTGCATGCTACATTTATATGCACAGCTTTTTGTTTACATTGATGTTGTTTGGTAAGCAGATACTGGCATAAAATTTTATACTTCAATTGTTCCGCAGAAACATTGACGGCGTGTGCCATTTTATTAGTTGGAAAGGTAGAGCATTGTAAGCTGAGAGGAACCTACATATACATATAGCTAAATACATACATATTTATGCGCATAACATTGGCCTTTGAGATCATTATATAGAATATATAGTAAATATGTCTATTTGTGGAGTTCTTGATATAGTTATGTGGTGGTTATTTGTATTCTTAAGTACTCTATAGGCAGGCATGAAATAACAAAGCTTTCAAATGTCACAGGACTCAAAATGAAACATAACAATTTTTAAGAAAAAAAAACTTTAACTTTACCCTTTGCTTAATTAACTTTCTCGGGTGTATTTTTAGACATAAAAGAATATAAAAAGACCTTTATCTTCATTTGGACAGGTCAGTTTGTATGACAGCTATATGCTATAGTGGTCCATTCTGAACAATTCCTTCGAATTTTGTGTTGTTGAATTAGTTAATATTCTACGCCAAATTTCGTGAAGATATCTTGTCAAATAAAAAAGTTTTTCATACAAAAACTTTATTTGCATCGGTCAGTTTGTATGACAGCTATATGCTATAGTTATGCGATCTGAACAATTTGTATGGATAATATAGTGTTTCTTTAGAAAATAATCTATGCAAAATTTCGTGAAGATGTGTTGTAAAATAAAAAAGTTTTTCAAGCAAAAATTTGATTTTCATCGATCAGCTTGTATAACCTCTAGTGGTGCAATATCGGCGGTTTCGACAAATCAGCAGCAACTTGGGAAGAAAAAGTCGTGTGAACTTGATTTCTATTAACAATTGGCTCACTGAATGCGCAACAAGTGCCAAACCTCTCTGCCATATCCGCTGCATATGATAAAGCAACTTTTCTATGTACATAAACATAAAGTAAATAATACTGTTGTTGTTGTTATTGTGTGCGGTCATGAAATAAAGTTTTATGAGACTTTGTGACGCTGTGATTTGCAAACACCACATGCAGCATATAGACATCAAAGCAAGAACACTAAAGTAAATTAATTTCAAAATTTGTACAAGCGCCGTACAGGGCGTATGAGTAACTTCGAAAGCTTAATGTAAACTGAAAGAAATTTTAAGAGGCATTTCACTAGAGCAATAAAGCGCAAACATTTATGAATATGTATGTATGTATGTATGCAAGAAGCGATTGCTATAAAAATACCGCCAAATGCTAAAGCAACAGCTGGTGGCATGGCATAAATAGCCAAACTCCTTGAATGCGGTCATAAGCTGGGTGACCATGAAACTGTAGTTAACGGTCGAGCGCGTGCAAGTCATATAAATCTCTGCTATGGTCTAGGCTTTACAAAAATGAACAAAAAGTTAATTAATGGACTAATGTTTAGTATATTGGGACATATACTATAGGCGTTTAAGCATTCTCACGGCAAAATCTTGTATTACATTAGGGTGGTAGAAATCAAGGCAAAGCACATATTTCTTAGTATGAATTTGTGGTCTTAAAATGAGACACGTTTTTGGCAGTTAAACGCAGCTAATTACCCATTAAAAGGCAGTTTGGAAAATTCGCTTTGAAAAGCTCTTACACATACATACATATGCGTGCATAAATCGTCGATCGTTGCTAAAATACAATTTGCTTAACTCATCTGCACTTCATTTAATTAGCTCAAGCTATTTACATTAATAATGAAATGAATTCTCTAGCATGGAATTTCAGCAAACTTATTTTAAGCACATTTTAGCTGATGCTTGCTTGATGATATCCTCAGCGGGCCAATTTCCCTAACACGCTTTCACTTCACTTGTTGCCAGTGCAGCTCGGAAGTTTCACTAAGTACACTAACTACTTTTAGATACTTTGCAATCTACGTGAAAAGTGACTTGCATACAAAATGCTGCCGTTGTTGGCATAGCGCTGTTGTAGCTCATAAGCCCTTAGCTCACTACTGGTGACAGGCAACTTGTGGCTTTATGCATGGATTCGCCATCAACCTGTTGCTGCGTGCAAAGGAGAAAAATCTCATTTCAAAATGTGTTGACTTACTTTGGGGTAATTTCCTCTCAACACCGTTGAGTTTTGATGAAGCTGTAGCATATAAGCTTACTTATTATAAATTGAATGAGGAAAGGTTGTGTGATGAACAGAAATTTTTATTGTCAAAGGGAAGTTTAGGCTAACTAGCTGAAATTGTTGTTGTGAGAATGCTTCTAACTTCAAGCGGCGCGCTTCAAGCCATCGATGGACTTATTGAGCCATTTACTGTATATTATTTACTCAAAGTGAGCTTGTATAGTGTAGTCGAAAAAGTCTTTTCGTATTTTGTCAATAGATGTCGTTGCAGTTGTAAATCTCCAGTGCTACCAAACGCATTGCGTCGACCCATATAGTGTTGGAAAGGGGAGATGTTAAGCTTCATTTAACCAAAAAAAAATTAAATTCGGGGAAGTTGAAAAAAGTTACAGCTGTTCAAAAATCAGTGAAAATAATGAAGAAATTCGCTATATTTTGAAATTTTTGTATAAAAAAGTGAAGAATTCCACGCAAGCCACCAATGAAATTTGTGAAGTTTACGGAGACGATGCTGTATCAGTACGTGTAGTATAACAATGGTTCGCTCGCTTTCGTTCTGGAATTTCGATGTGAAAGATGCACCTCGTTCTGGTCGACCTATCGTTGAAAAAGTCGATGAAAGTATGGAAAAGATTGACAAGGACCGTCACATAAGCAGCCATAACATCACTAAGGAACTTAACATTCATCATCAAACGGTTTTGAACCATTTATAAAAAGGCTGGTTGCGAAAAGGAGTTCGATATTTGGGTACCCAACATGAATTATCAGTGAAAAATGAAATGGTTCGAAATAACATCTGTGATTCTCTACTGAAACGAAATGAAATCGAACCATTTCTGAACCGAATGGTAACAGGAGACAAAAAGTGGATCAAATACGACAATAATGTGCGGAAAAAGATCATGGTCCAGCCATGGTGAAGCTCAACAAATGGTCGTAAAGCCAGGATTGACGCCTCGAAATGTTGTGCTGAGTGTTTTGTGGGATCGGAAGGGAATCATTCACTATGAGCTGCTCCATCCTGGTCGAACGATTGATTCTACATTTTTCTGTCAACAACTGATGAGATTGAAGCAAGCAATCAAAAAAAAATTGCCAGAACTGATCAATAGAAAGGGCTTCGTCTTCCATCGGGACAACGCTAGACCACACACATCCTTAATGACTTGGCAAAAACTGGGAGAGCTTGGCTGGGTAGTTTTGATGCATTCACCAAATAGCCCTGACCTTGCACCATCGGACTACTATTTGATTCGCCCAATGTAGAACTCGTTTAATGGAGTGAAGTATGCTTCAAGAGAAATTTACTGTCATCAGACTTCATCAAACCACACAGATGCTAACCATTCACGTGCTCACCAAAAAAGAAATTAATTCAACATTGCTCAAATTTATATAAATAAATAAATAGTGAAATGGCATTCTAAACAGCATGTGGTAAATAACCAATGACTGCGCTTAACGCCGACAATCTGTCAAAAATTACTGTGAAATCTCAATGCTCAATCGGAGGTGACAGCAGACTCAACCGAACGTCTGCGAAGAGTACTCTTTGCTATTGACTTTTTGACAAATTGTCAACTGCAATTTGATTGATTTGAAAGCGTCTAAATACATAGACCAATGCCTGCCAACAAATTCTTTACGCGGCAAGGAAAAGTTTGAAATGAAAAAGTAATTTGTTCTTAAATGGATTTCGAAACGGACCAATGAACAGCACGAGATTATGAATTGAGTTTATGTATAGAGAATACAGTAAGAGTGGCGAAAAACACATTGAAAAGTGACGGCTTGTGCTTGCTCTTGAAAGCATATAAGACAGAGAGGGGGCGAGTAATGGGATTGAAAGTCAATGTTAAAGTAATAAATCAAGGCAATGAAAGAATAAAGAAAATGTTTATTTGTATTTGTGTATGTATGTATATTTGTTCAAAATTTCACCGAAATCTATTACGCTGCTTACAAAATATATTTATTATTAAAATGCCTAGTGAAATTCAAATCAATCTTCTGCAACAATATTGATTTTTCTCTAGAAAATGCGTGTATGTGATAAATATGCTTATAAATTCTCAGATAAACATTAGAAGGTATTTGTGTGCTGACTTATGAGGCAAATTAATTAATTCGGCATAAACGCAGTCTGAAGGGAGATTTCTAAGAATTTTGAAAGACAGAAGCAGTGTAAAGTTATGTAACACCAGCTGCTGGTTGTTGTCAAATACATATATAGGCTTTCAAAGATTTCGCTCTTCTTAGTGAATTCTTTCTAATTTCGTTCTTTTAAAATTTCAGCCAACATCGCTTAGACATTAATAGTGTCAATTAAGATGAAAACTTAAATAATTTTGTGTGATTGTTATGTTTTCTCGAAAATGGGTGCTGCCTTATATTTATTATAATTATTTTCATGCCTTGGTACACAAGGTGCTAATATCTAAACAAATATTTCAGCAGTAACTAGTGCGTGTTGGTACAGGAACGTAAAAAAACGATAAGCATAATTTTTGGTGTCTGGGTTGATCACAGGGGGAAAAAATGGATAGCAAGAAAAAGCGTTAACTTCGACTACCCTAAATTCACGTGTATAATACCCTTTACATGTGCATTGTTTCTAGCATAGAAGTGTATAAAACGACTTTGTCTTGATCAAAAGTCGTTAATCGATATCTTAGAAACTGAGGAACGAGTTCGAGTTTATACAGATTGACAAACTGAGCAGATATGGTTAAATCGAATCAGTCCGTCATGGTGATAACTGTGGGCAAAAAATAGTAAGACCTTTTAGTAAAAATGTCGCTCAAAAACTACGTCGAAATATGTTTTTTCTAAGTTGGTATGACTGTTAGTCGCATCTGTGCCAAATGCCACATCCAAGTTATCATTAGCGTTTAGTATAAACTTGTCTTTCTGAAGTACATAAAGTACATTCGGCGATTTTCGATGAGTGAAATTATTCAACAAAGAAGTTTCATTAAATTTTGTGTGCGGAATCAAATTTCTGGTGCCGAAACGTTCAGAAAGTTGGAAAAGGTCTTCGGTGATCATTATTTATCGCAAAAAGAGTTTTTGAAATTTTTAAAAGAGGGTCGAAAACGCGTTGGTGATGAACCACGTCCAGAACGGCCATCCACATTAATAGATGATCAACACGTCAAAAAAATAACGGAATTGGAACTTGAGAATCGACGATCAACAGTCAAAATCTTACTGGTATCGTTGGAATATCGGAACGATCAGTGAAAACCATTTTTGAAGATAATTTGGGCCTAAGAAAAGTAAATGCATGATTTTTTCTAAAATCACTAAATTCTTTCGAAAAACAGCGTCGCGTTAACTCACAGACGTTATGCTTTCCGACTACCAAGAAATATATTATAACTCGCGATTAGTCTTGGATCTATCTTTACGACCCGGAAACAGACGATCAAGCCGGCCGAATATCGTGGCAAAGGTGAACCGAAGCCGAAAAAACCACGTCAAATCAGGTCGAAAAAAAGAACATGTTGACAGTTTTCTTCGATTATGGAGGTGTGGTGCATTCCGAGTTCCTTCCGACTCGCCAAACTGTCAACAAGGAATACCATTTGAGGTTATGCGTAATTTGCGGAAGCTATTCGTAAAAAGAGACCGGAATTATAGGCCGACAACTCTTGTGAACTCTTGATTCTTCGTGAGTTTTTCGCCAAATTATCAACCAATATCATGCCGCAATCACTGTATTCGCCTTACTTAGCTCGGTGTGACTTCTTGCTGTTTAGCAAACTCAAACGATCGTTTTGAGTCAATTAAAGACGGAAATTGAATTTAACAACTGTTTTGAGCATTGGAAAAAACGTTGGCACAAGTGTAATTGGGGCAAGAGGTATTACTTTCAGGTGAACGACATAGATTTTGAAGAATAAGTTAAGAATTTTAAAATTATGAACAAAGTCTTACTATTTTTTGCTCATAAGAGTGCGTATGTATACTTTATATACGAGAGTTCTTAATAAAAACCCCGACATTCTCGATTGTTACAAACTTGATATACTCGGTTCGGGGTAAACAAATTAGTCAAATTAGAAAAATAAGTTATTTTGAAATATGAAAAAAAAATCCAAAAATATTTTATGGAACTTTTAGGCCTGATGTGAATTTAATAACCATTAATTTAGTTGAAATGGGAGCTATGAACCATATTAGAGAAACATTAATCGCTTGTTATGTTTCACAATTTCATGTGGGATCCCGGAAGTTTTCAGTTCAGCCCACCGAAAATCTTTCCACAAGTCGCCAAATCGGTAATAGAAGGCTGGATTTGAAATTGTTTGCAGAATTTCATTGTAAATTTCATTGGAAAATGTGATATGAAAAAATTTAATAAAATTGCAGGCCAAAGCTTTTAACAGTTTACCAAAGTTAAAAATTGCCTTAATACCGATTGGAGCAGTCTCGGCGAACTCCGTGTAATTTTAAGCGAAATTACTTTGGGGAATCTTAAACATACAACCAACTTTTCATTGAAATTTTATATTAACATTTTAAAATTAAGTTTAAATATGCGACTCAGCTTGTTTCCAAATACCAAAATGTATTATAGTGCAATATCCCGTTCAAAATTAAATTTTAAGGTTAGAAGTTCCACATTGTAATATAAGATTTTTAGGTTTGAAATAATTGTATATCTATTCTGATTCAAGAAATTCATAAAATTAATTGTCTCCCAATAAACCACTTTAAATAGAATAATTCTGGAAACATTCTTCATCTACCAGCAAGCAGCAACGAAAATTCATCAGTATATTGAAACTCTCCTCAAAAATAATAAACATTTTCCCCCAACGCGTTGTTTATTAAAATATTTTCAAACTAATTCTTAATTTGCTCAGACTCGTCTGCGTCTGTTTAATTTGGCGACATATGTTTGTATTTTTAATTTGCTGATTTTCGTTTGCGTGCCAGTGAAAGATGTGTGGAAATTGATTTCAATAACACATGAACACGCATTTAGCCACTTAGTTAGTGAATACAATGTCTGGACGTGCCCATGTTAACAAAACACACTGAAAAATTTCTTGTGTTTACAAACGGCTCTCCACCAGCACAGCTGTTCTCTCGTCAGCTGCTCACCCGGCTATTTTGAGCTAACAAACAACTTAATATACTCTCGCATATGTATATTTATACTCCACTCTAATAGACTGGAAAAATTAAGCTTTTAAATTTTAACTTCAAATGTGTGCCTGAAATTAATTAACACCTCCTTAAAAAATTATTATTCATCATTCAACAAAGCAGCACTTAAATTGCCACAGAACAGTCAGTCATGCATGCCGCCAAATGTGGCGTGGGGAAAATTCCGACGGGTGTGCAAACATTTTTGCTTCTTGAGAAAGTGCATTAAGGCGTAAACAGCGCGATAAGCGTGTGCTAATTTATGGTTAGGGCGTGGTAAATCATGATTGGTGTCCCATTGGGTTGCATGTGGCAGAAATGCGTGTACAAAGTGCATTGCTGGGCGATGAGTGTTGAAAATTTATGACACTGAGTTTGGAAAAGTACAAACGAACATGTATATAGCAAATACATATATGTACTGAAATACTTATGTGCATAATATAAATATACATATATATATTCCAGATCCTCTTTTTTAGACACTGTTAGAATTTGAATGTCAAGTCCATTTTCCACATGTACATACATATATAATTAATAGCTTTTCTATAAATACAAATTGATATAATAAATTCGCAAATTAAAAGTAAGGTCAGCTTTAAATATAGAACATGCGATTTTTTTATGTAAATCTCAATTTTTATTTGACACGCATACTGTCGTGCCTGAAATTGTTTTCACACTTGCATATGGATGGCTAAATATATATGAGCCTTGAGGGTGTTACACTTTAGGAAAAATAATAGTATACCAACATCTCGGATTGGTCCAAAAAGTATTAGACTTTTATCAATAAAAAAATTATATTTTTGTTAATACAGGTATTTAATTTGAATTCAACGATTTAATGGGAATAATTACATAAGAAGTCATGCCTCTAACTTATCATTACAAATCTGAAACTGCCAAATTAAAAAAATCGTATTTTTATAAGAATTGCAATTTTGTATAAAAAATCTCAAACTTGAACTTGGTATGAAAATGTTTTGTTCTAGCGGTCATTAGGATAGATTTGAGGTTGAAACAAATCTGAAGTATTTCATATATTGTAATGCGACTGAACTGTCTTGGCGAAATGGGACAGTGTGCGTGTACTTAGAGTAGTCAATTGGGGTACCCCGCATGGTGAGGTTTTGTCTCCTTTACACTAGATCTTAGAAGAAAATTACCCATTACCTCAAGAACTCGAAGGAATCGGCTGTCGGGTGATAGCATACGCATTGTTAAGGGTTTCATGGGTTTACGGGTTTCAAAAAATCGAATATTTTTTATTGCCTTATTAAATTCTACAATACATCTTGAATATTGTCCTAAATTTTCAAGTTGATTCGTGTAATAATTTCGGAGATTCAGCCTTGAGATCTTCGGAGACTAGGCCAAGTGCGCAGCCTTTAAAAGCGTTTTTCTCGAAACTGTATTTTTGAAGTCAGTTGACAAGTTTTCTCGAGAACTACTCAATCATATAATTTTACACAGGTCTTTGAGATATAGTATAACTCTTAATTACTTGGACAAAGGAGTATATTTTTCGATTACAACTATTTGAAAAAAAAATCTCGCGAAATTTTCACTGAAATTTTAATTTCTTTGTAAAAATTTTTGGTTTTTTTCTTTGTCCAAGTCCAAAATTAAGTGTTTAACTAAAAGACGTATGTTTTTTCACTTTAGATGATCCTGTAAGAAGTTATCCTGCCAACGGAGGCGCATCTTTTATCCGAGGGGTCACTGGGAATGGCGTCAATCGAGTTTAAAATATTATTTTCCAAAAATTTCAGAATTTCTTTGTTAACAGTATATGTTTGTAACAATGAAAAATTATACTTAATAAAATATTTAAATTTTCATATAAGAAAAAATTGTTGAAACAAATGCCAAGGAAAACCATGTAACCCCTTAAAGGAAATTTCCTGAATCCCTTTTACGAGTTGATAGCTGGGCGGGAAAAAGCGGCTTAGTTATCAAACTATTTACCAGGAGATATAAAATCCCGGATGCACCCCTTCTCTCATTGTAAAGCTCTCGACTTCACCCTGCCGAAAAGGCGATGCAGCCGTATTGTTGATAGAAAACTTTCATAGAAGCTATTGGCGAGTATTTCTTAGAGGTGTCTATCAACCAATTTTTCAAGAACATTCTTTTTTTTTTTATTCACCCTAATATGTGTATATGGTATATAGTGTATAAGTATATGCTTTAATTTGATACACATTTTTTAACGCACGCACATTGCGTGTTAATATTACTTCCAATATTATGATTGCAATCTCACGAAAAAAACCGGAAAATGGCCTTCATGTGCCGTTTTTTTAAATAACTTGAAGAACTTAGATTCATTATATTGCAAGCAAAAGTTGAGCTTACATACTTGTAGTAGGGTAATTTTAAAAATTTCAATCAGCATATGTAATTAGTACCTTGCATGTCTTATATTCATATAAAGCAGGTATGTAGGTTGAAGATTTCGTATTGTTCTCATAAGTGCAGGCTGAAATTCCGTAAGCTGAACTATTTTTAATTGTTGATATTTAGTAAATGACTTTCATTACTTTTTTACTTCCAAATATTATGCTCAAAAGTATTAATATTTCAGTTTAAGTATTTTGACATGCCATGTATTTGATCTGCCATTGAGGTAATCGCATTACTCTATACACCTATCAACCTACCAAGCCAAAGCATAGTAGTTATTTCATCTATCTGGCTCACTATACATGCAAATCGATAAAGAGTAGGAACTATACATACATATGTGTTTGGAAATGTTATATAGATAAAATGAATATATATAGTACAACAACAACATTAAATGCACATAAAATAGTCAAATTAATATTAAGTTTATATCATACTGACTCATATAAACTTCAGTATTGTACAACTATTTCGCTTAACAACAGTAATCGCGACTTTATTAGGGATCAGGAACAACTATTGCGAACTGTTTATAATGGCAATAAAATATAGTATGTGAGTAATGTTGTAGCTACTTCGATTATTTTATGAGTTAAATAACTTTCATGATTGGTAAAAATAAGTTATGTAGACACAATTCCGATATATTTACTATATTTATGAAACCATTAATATGAAAAATAACTATTTATTAATTACAATATCAAATAAGTTTAGCTCAGTTCTAAAAAAAGAAAACTTTTACCAGTAACTGAACCGAAACAGTTAGGGCTGCTAAAGGCATTTTCTTCAAAAATATGTGATATAGCTTTGTAAGGGATTTAAAATTGTGTTCTGAGATATTCCGTTTTTATCTATATATAAGTATTTCTGATATTATATGGAACTTCAAGTAAGTGACTGAGACCCTGAGGTTCTTTGTCATAAAGCCAGATCTAAATAATATAAATAAATATTTAGAAAGTTATCTAATACTAATTTTTGTCACATTTTCCACCTTTGGTGGCATTTATCCACCAGCTTCAATGTTTGCTAATCTTCTACATATTTATATGCGTGCTTATCAAGCTAATTTGTCACATTACTCGCGCCGATCAGCACTAGATAAAAAGATGTCAACGCATTCGATCAAAGTTCAATTAATTACTCACTCATTCATAAAAACATTTCTGGCCTGTAGTGAAGATAATGTCCGGTAAATATATACATACATATGTACATATGAGATACAGATATACACCCACACAGGCTTGAGAACGATAAACAGAAGGAACAGCTGCCGCGCTGCACGCTTCTAGTCTGCTTTGCCGCCTAACTGGCTGCCCAGCTAAGCTACTTTTTATTATGTTTTTTTTATGTTTACAAAGTCAGAAATAAAATTGAGCAAAATATAATAGTGAGATAAAAATAGATGTGCCAATTTCTGTGTGACATTTTCTGCAAAATTATTTCTAATATTTATGCGCACAATTCGCTTTGCAATGCCTGAATCAGGTGAAAACGGAATACCAATACAAAAGTTATAGAAATTGGTGGCATCGACAAAGGTATTTATAATGTTATGCAGCTATCGAACAATGACATGTTTTCATGTCTTCTGTGTATTTGTTGCCGTGACAAACATTCGATATGAACTAATCATAAATCGCATGCCATATTCCAATAAATAATAGCAACTGCGTCAGACAAAATGATAAAAAATATTTAGAGCAACATAAAAGTCGGTTAAGGGGGTTTTTATATTGTAAGGGAGAGTTTTGCAAATATAGTACTTTTAAATTTAGATAAACAATGAACGTCTTCCGGTTAATGAAAGTGGCAGTTGGGAGCCAAAATGGTTCTATTCAAGGAGAGTATGTTGATGAAAAACTCCAAAGACAGCAGACTCACTGCTTCACTCTCAAATCACGCATTTACAGAAAGTTGATATATGAGGGGTAATTCAACAAGGACGAACTGGGTTTTAATGAGCTCGCTTGGGTAAGTAAAAGGAGCAATAATGCACAGTAGTCTTACAAAAAGATATTGCCATGCAACGGGCACTTAGGTCGTCAGAACAAGTTATCGAATGAAAATGAGGAGATCACAGTGAGTTTCGAGAATGGGTCGAATTCTTCTAATGATGATGTTAACTGATATCCACACTTTTCTTTATTGCTATTAAGAATTAAAATACTCTTCCGACGTACAGAAAAATACTTCACAAGTCTCTCAATATACGAATTGTTCATTGTGACAAAAAAGTACTTGGAAAGCAATCCCCACCAGATGTAATACACTTATACCAACGATTTTTCTTGTCCTCGAAACACTGACCTTTTTGGGATGGCTTTCAACTCTTTCAGCGAATTTTCTTATATTTCTTCAATCGACTGACAACAGGTTCCATTCCGATGATTGTTGACTTGTTTGTATCTCATAAACTCAAGTACGATTGGCAGGTACAACTGTGTTCGAAATAGTAGCAGTGGCTTTTGAAAATTTCAATTTGCGGAAGAGCACCTGCATTGGCCAGTCGAAAAATGGCGCAACATATTGTGGTCCGATGAAACAAAAATTCTTTTATTTGATTTTCGAGGACGCCGACAGTATGTACGAAGGCCAGTAAACGCTTCATTTGATCCTAAATATGTTTCATGGAGGGTAAAACATGGAGGAGCCAAAATCATTGTATGGGGGTGCTTCTCCGACTATGCCGGACTTGTACGTCCGTTTTTTTTTTTGGATTAAAGAAAACATGGATGCCAAATTGTACGTTGAACTAATGAAGTCGACTATGCTACCATACGCTGAATGGAAAATGCTGTTGAAATAGGTCTATCAACAAGATAACGACCCCAAACATACCAGCAGGTTGGCAAAAAATTGGTTTGCTCTAAATGGAGTTGAGGTTATGGGTTGACCGGCTCAGTCAGAAAAGTCGGCGCAATGTAACCCCCGATAAACAAGCAATTGCTACCGTCTTGGGCAACAACGAATACAGGTATCTCCAACAATTGAAAAATTAAAACTTTATGTATATAATTTCTGCATAATATCTTCGAAATATTGTCTGCATATGTAAAGTTAACCCGACAAACATTTTTCGAGTTATTCGTTAATTAACATAAGGTTCTTGGGCACTCTGAAACTAGTGTGTAGAACTTCAAATGCGTTGTTCTCAATACTATAATATTTGAACTGGTGAGCACTATACAGGTTATTTTGGAAAAAAATTCCTTTTTTGTTAATTCAATTAATAAAGTTTTGATTAGGACATAGATTATGTATTAATGAAACTAGTTTTTTGTCCGATTGAATTTAGATTAGTCTCCAAGAATTATTTAAAATCATATTTTTTTCACGTCCCTGTCTAAACCTAAGCCCATGAATGAAAAACATTTAGGCGATAACTGCAATCATTAAGAAGCTAATTCTTCAGCAGAAATTTTCTCAATGTAATATTGTCGATAACGGAGAAGGAGCGAAACTCAACTACCTTCAAAAACTGAATCAGATACCGACATAATTAAAAAAAAGTCAAGTATAATATAAAATGGGAGAAGTTCAGAAATTACTTAGCATCTTATACGAAAACCTACTGCAGTTTCAATTAACGAAAAATACGCACATACATCATGAACTGATGCTGACTTAATTAGAAATTTGACTTCTTAGATTCTCAGAAACATGTCTTCTTATAAAACTCAAAATGTTGCGTAAACGATTCTTGCAAAACATTCTTATTAAGCCTCAACTATTTTGCGCCATCATATAGCAATAAATAACACCATTCATTTAATCATCGACGCAAGAGTATCAGCTGCTAGTATCAGGTGCTAAATAATAATGGCTGGCTCATAACATTTTATACAACATTGTAATTACAATTCGGCGCTGCCCAAAACATGTGATGTTTATAAAGTAAATACGAAAATAAAACGTGAACATCGACATAATTGATAATCCGAAATGAAATGAAAAAAAACAGATAAAATAAAACAAAAAGGGCAGCAAAAAAGAGCGTGATACGAAAAAACACAACAGAGTTCTTTGGGACAGCCGAAATACGGGGTGTGCCATTTTATGTGTTGGTAAATAAAAATCATTAGCTTTGAAAAACAAACATAAAAAAGTTTTTGGAGATGTTTATACTATAATATAAATATATTCGAAGAACCTGAAAATCGGTTACTCGCATATTCGATTAATAATATTAACCGATTAATAATGTTACGACTATTCGAATGGTTGTTCTACTGCGACTATTCGAATAGTTGCTCGGCTCCGAGTATTTGAATAAATTAACATTTTTTGAAAACCACACAGATAAAAATTTATAGACGTTGTAAGCTTACTATTCGAATAGTCGACAACCAACGGTTAAACGGATAGTCGAAAATGAGCAGTGAATTGAACGGTCGATGACTTACGGCTATCCGGATACTGCAAACCAAATATTATTATTCGAATAATGCCTTGCTCGGTTAATCCTGTTAGCCTATTAGTTGAGCTCTAGTTTGTACCATCCAACGTTCCCTTCTTAAATTTACGGTTAAAGGTATATTAAGTTCGCTGGAAAGCTTATTACTACTAGAAGGAGACGTTGGAGAAACTAAAAAAGTAAAATAAATGATCAGCGGAACGAGATGAGTTAATTTAGTCCTGTCCGTCTCTCTTTATATAACTGATGAACTGAACAGTTCCTAGTCTGACACATAGATGGTGATACTAGAATGAAATCCATATAATTTTTATGTAGTCCTAACCTACAAAAAGCGCGTGTATAAAATTCACAGCAACCGGATCATTAGTTTGTAAATTTTATCATTTTGAGTGAAGAAACTTTTGTTATTCTGAAAAAAATGTAAAAAAGGAATTTCGAGTGTTGATGAAATATCGCATTTTGAAGGGGGAATGTCCACCAAATCGTTTTGGATAACCGTAAAGTGAAGTTATTCAATATAGCAGACGCTTTAAAGATATAAACTGAAAGTGTACATCTTATCATTTACGAATATTAGGTTATGAGAAAGCTCTGTACAAAGTTGATGATTCAAAGCAGTGCTTGGAGATGTTCAAGCGTAATAAACCCGAGCTTCACGATGAACCCGCTCCAAAGCGTGGAAAAAAATAACAGTCGGCTGGCCGTGCCAGTGAAAATGACGGCAAATATTAATGAATTGGACTTTGAACTGCTTCTGAATGCACCGTATTGTCTAGATCTAGCCCTCAAAGATTATTCTCTGTTCTCAGATGTCAAAAGAAGGTCGCTGGGAAAAATTTTCGTCGAACCAAGAGGTGATCTCGGAAACTGAGGTCTATTCCGAAGCAAAAAGTACTTCAAAAACGGTATCGAAAAGTTGGAGAGCTGCTATAATCAGCATACATATGACTCTTGAATGGAGCTACTACTGTGATCAAATTGAAAAGGTGAATTTTGTCCATTTCATTTCCTTCAAAGTAATCCCCTCCCGCTGCACATTTATGCCAACGAGTTTTCCAGTCATCATAGCACTTGGAAAAATCCTCCATCACGATGGTCATCAGAGCCTTCTTGGATTCAGCTTTTATATCCTCAATTAAGTGGAAACTGTGTCCTCGTAGTGGTCATGTGAATTTGCTGAATAGCCAGAAGTTGCACAAAGGTAAATCAGGCGAATGCGGTGGTTGCGGCACGATATTAGTTGAAAATGTGGTGAAATGATAACGAATAACCAATATATTCAGACATAATAAAAAATCGAAGAATTCACTTTTAGACCCTCACAAAACGACGCGTATTTCAAATACTAGTGAATATTATGACGTGAAATTTAGCAGAGATGTCACTAACAGTACTAACAACTTACAGAAAAAATTACCTATTCGAGAAACACGCGAAGTATAAATTAAAAATTCTGGGTATTTTTCAAATGACCTGTTTTGTGAACTAGTTCTTCAGTTTTCGAGATATCGATCTGAAATTTGGCATACGTACTCCCTCTCTATGAAGCTGCTCATTCGTCGGAGCTATCGATATTGAACAACAAGCATGTTGGTGGTATTCAAATTGTTTTCTCTAAATCAAGATAAATATCTTCTTATGGGCTTTTGTGCTATTATAAATGCAAATCCCGAACCACTGAGCAACCCCAAGGGATATCAGTCGATATTACTAATTACTATTGATTATGATGTTTTGAACACCGTGGAGAAAAATTTTATCACTGGATTTCACGGGCGATACTCTGTATCTCCCTTTATCTGCGTACCCACCCTGTATGATTAACGAAATATTGATGTAATCCTTAAAGATATGTGCTGATAAGCATCTATTGAAACTGTAACATGAAAATTTATCACGAATTGTTGTGAGTAGAGCGATTATTGAGACGACAACACGAATGCAGGTCGCCTGACAGAATTGTCCGTTAATATTTTTTCTTTATTTCACGTCTGCTATTCGTTGTTATTTCCGAAATAAAAACAATTACACACTCGTATTACGTGACATTACTTTACGACGCTCGAATGTCAAAGTATTTGTATACTTATGGTATTTACTTATAAGTTATATTTGTACGTATACTTAAAAGGCTAATTGGTGTGGTGAAATGCGTATTTATTCTATCATACTTATTTTTATTTAGTCTGTAATACAAGTAGAAGTCGCATTTGATGAATGAATGCCAATTTGAAGCGTACTTCGAACACATTGGTTACAATATTTACAGCCGTATTCATATTTATAAACATAAGTTACAATATACGAACATTCTATGATTCTCGGCTTCTTATTGCATTGTGTGATTTTGTGAAATACTAAAAGGGAAGCCATTTTTCATTAACTTTAAGACGCCATTAACCGGTTACTTAGCATTATAACTTGATGCGGTGATTATATGTTTTCGTGTGTGTATGTGCGAGTATAATGTTGAATATTTGCCAATTAGCATATTTTAGTTACTACGACGCAGTTTATTACTGTGATAAAATAAAAAAAAAGATTCAAATATGATCTCTAAATAAACGAATTTATTGAAGAATATTAAAAGTTATATTGTTTCTTTCGGATAATCTTTTTAACCTTTGTTCAGTCGGAACTCCAGATGGAAATACTTTAGCAAAGATCATAGTAAGCTATCTGTTTCCAAATTTGAAAAATATGTTAAAGTAAGTCTCTCTTCTTGTAATAATTTCTGCTCCAACGAGAATTTCCAGCACAGATCTACTGAAAAGTTTGTAAAAGTGTGTAAAATGTTAAGAAGAATTTCCCAAAAATTTTCACTATTGATCTTTCTCGTCGTTTGAATCGCCCATCCTCCTCTGTATATAACGATACTATCGAAAAAGTTAAAGAAACAGTGCTTGAAACTCGAGTTGTTGGCAACAGATTGATAGCAGAGGATAGCAACATCTCTTGTGGATATACTCAACTCAAATTTTGTTTAATGTTTTGGGTATGAAACAGGTATAGTATAGATTGAAGCACTGAAGGGTATCCCAACCGAGGCTTATAAAAAGTGTATGGAATTCTATTAAGCTCTGGTAAGCTTGTATTGTATCAAGAGCCTACGAGTCACTTTAGATCAGATGTATTAAGATAGGCTTTGTTCCTAAGGCATTCGGGGTAACTTAAGCGGCATCGACACGTATTTGTATCCGACCAAGGAGTGCCAAGTTGACAGTGTTCCTCCAAATTAAGCAGGAATGTGTTCTGTCATTACAACAACTACATAAGCATAATGGAAAACTTAAAAATTATTTGTTTTATTTATAGCACCAAGAATAAGTTGATGAAATATGATAAATTTCTTTGCAGTTTTCTCGAGCAATCGGTTAAATATCTACTCTCTACCATATTTAGTGTAAAAAAGTCGCACTAATAAATTCCACTCAGTTCTCCATCACCCAATTAGAGCATTTTCCATACATATAAAAATGTTTAGACAAATTTGAGCCTTTCCTTTCCGCGCGATGGGCTAATTCAAATAAGACTTAAGTACATATTTCCGTAGAAACCATTTTCTTAAAACCCGTCATTAAGAATTTACCGACCACTTTTCTGCTGAACACAAGCGGATTTTGTATAAAAATAGAATCCTTCATTGCATTCATCATAAGAGTTCCGAGTACATTTGACCTAAATTTGTATGACCAAAATGCTTCATATTACAAATACATACTCAAACAACACACATGTTATGTAGTATACATTTGTGTAATGTAATTCGATATGTTCGCGATAAGGCTATCATTTCGCTCATTGAGACAAGTAAATTGGTGGAAAGCTCAGTTTTAACAAGAAAAATCAACAAGTCGAGTAGGCCAAAAGGGTATTAGTTATAAATAGATATGTATATGTATCTCAATAGTATGTGCATATATTTCGCTGTAACTCACACAAATACCAATAAATTCTGTTAAATTGGTTGAAACTTTTCGGAAAAGCCATTGAAACGGCTTAATAAAATACGCCAAGCACAAATATTTGCTCTTTTGATGACGAAATTTCCATCGAGCTGTCCAAAGTGTATATTTGCGTCGAGTTCTTTGCTTTTTTTGCTAGCTGTTTTGTTGGTCGCTGCGTTACGCTTATACGCTACAGTTGCTTGTATGCGCAAATCCCACAGGACACCTGTAAGCACATGCTGCGTCGCGCACTTCTGTCAACATTAGCTCAAAGTGATCCTTGTGCACACGCTGACAGCTGTTTGCGCGCGCTATGTTTACTTATTTGCATGCGTGCTTGTGCATATTTACGCTGTTACGCTTAGCATTGACATTTACCTTACGCCGTCATGGCGTATGAGTAATGCGAACTTTTAAATATTGCACTTAAGCACGACATTGACATCATCAACGGAGAGGATAAACAAAAAAGGAAAATAAAAAAATAAAATTCATAAAAAAAAATAAAAAATAGAAAAAAATAAAATAAAACAAAAACCAAAGCAAAAAAAATTAAAACAACAAAAATACTTAAATAAAAATCAATTATTGAATTTAAGCAAAAGAGAACTAGGTATTTAAAACTAAAAAAAAAACAGCTCTTCAGTATTTCAGTAAATTTTTTTGGAAATTATTTTTTTCAGAGTGTTTTGAAAATAATTTTTAAAATTTTTTTTGAAAATTATTTATTTTTTTTTTTTTTGAATATAATTTTTTCAAAGGGTTTTGAAAATAATTTTTAAATTTTTTACGAAAGTATTTTTTCAAATTATTTTAAGTAATTTTTTTTCCTTTGTCATCTTCATTCATTTATTTATTAGTTTAATTTTCGCTAATTAATTGACTTCATCCGACCTGTCAAAATCCTTATGAATGCGCAATACGTTAATATGAACATATCACTCAATTTCTCCAGCAGAGTGTGAAAATTATTTTCGTAATATATTGCGCGTGTATTCTTAACAACTAGTTGGCATGTTTGAGTAATGAACGAAGCGTTGAACTTTTAGTTGTAGTAAGGGTAAAATAGTTGTTTGTTAAATAACAATAATTTCCTTAGATGAAAATAGAAAAATAATAAAGAAATAGGGACTAAATAGTTGCAAAAGCAGCTCCCAAAAATTTTGAAATTTAAGCTTACATTATATAAAAAAGTTATACCCAAATATATGACAGAATTTAATCATTATTAATTAATAATACTAGATAAAGCAAAAACAAAAATTGTTAGCTTCGGCAGCACGGAAGTTATATTAATATTCTTCATGGTTGCAGTTCTTAAATGATAAAAGGGTATAAAATATCAGCCAGTTTGAACGGCAATTATATGCTATGGCGATCCGATCAGAAAAATTTCTTTAGAGAATGTAGCCAAGTCTTGAGCAGTTATCTTTGACAAATTTCATGACGACACTTTGTCAATTAAAAACTTTTTCCATACAAGCACTTGTTTTTTATTGATCAGCTTCTATGACAGCTATACGCTATAGTAATCCGATTTGGTCAATATCTTCAGAAATTGTAGCGTTGCCTTGCATAATAATTTGTGCCAAATTTCGTGAAGATAACTCGTCAAATAAAAAAAAATTCTATAGAAGAGATTATTTTTTATGGTAGCTATATGCTATAGTGGTTCGATAATGGCCGTTCGGACAAATGAACAACTTCTTGAAGAGAAAAAAATGTGTGAAAAATTTTAGAACGATAACTCAAAAGCTGAGGGATTAATACGCGTATATTTAGAATATAAAAAACATAGCAATAAAAACTTTAAAAGTAAACAAAATTCATCAATGGTAAAATGAAGATAAAATTTGATTAATTTTAAGTAAAAATTCAGCAAAAAAAGTTATTTTTATTCACTTCACTTTATAAGCAAATGAAGTCTAACTAAGTGCGTTTTCTGTGCTTATTTACTGCAAACCAGAAGGGCGAATCAATGAACTCATGCAAAGCACTTTATTTCCATTTATATATACATATATATAAATTATATACATACAATAAGTATCTGAAATTCGATATGCACATAGGTATGTATGTACATATAGTGTATAAAATATGCGATTATCTCTGACGACATTGAACGCAATGGGTATTTTGTCATTCTTTTGTCTTGAGCTCAGCGATAAATGTGTCAGCTTGAAGCCCTTTGGTGTACAAGCTTAATGCAGCTAATGGCTGGGTGTGTGCTTAATATTACACATACTTATACATTTATTTGTTGTTTAGCTAAGTGAGAATGATTAAAGCTCAGAGAAGCTGCTGAATTCGATGATTCGTAAGCAATTAGTTTGCTGGTTGAGTGACTTGCAAGCGAAAGTGAATTGGTTTGGTCTTTCATTTACGTCTTTAAAAGTTCAGTTTTTGCAAGACGTTTTCATTAAATGGCTGCAACAGAGTTTCTTAATTATTACGCAAAAATGCATTTATTTCAAAATTTTTCTTTCCAGTTTCCCTTTGAAGTGAAAGATTTTGTCAGAGTCAGATTTGAAAAGCAGTTACTAAGAGTGTCTCGTATGGTAGCAATGATTAACTTATAGTGCTAACTTCTGATTTTATATATTACCTGGAAAAATTAAAATAAAAGATCGCTCATTTTTTTGAAAAAATCAATTACAGTGGTGTAATGGTGGGTATATATAAAAGTGACTTAAAGGGTGTTAAAGGGTTATATTCGTTTGGGAATTTCAAAAAACTAATCGATACTTTTTGAATATGTGCAAATTTTTAACTTATTATTATTATTTTAATATTTTAACTTCTCTGATTGCCATTCACTTGGGAGTAAGGCTTATTGTCACGTATGGAGCGCTGCTTGGGTAACTAAGCCAAAGCATTTGAAGTCGTGTTGAAGTTTACACCGCTGCATTTAGTGACCAAACAGGTAGCAAAACATACCATGATGCTCATGGCGGCAGAGGATTTTGGCAAAGGGAAGATAATGTCGTCTCAACAAATGAAGATCCTAGGGAAAAACACACCACTGGCCCTTCTTTCATGGCCGGCTTTACGCGTAGGGTAAATTTTACATAGAAGTTTAGATTTACTCTCGGCAGTAAGGCGTAGTTAAATGATTCCACGCTTGACCTACTACTGAGGGGCATCAACTCCGAGTGGTACACTGACGTCTTGAAAACACCGGAAGACATTTTAGCAGACATTGCGGAACCGCATACCAAACTATTCATACATATGGGATGTTTTCCGAGTATTTCCCAAGCAGAAGTCTTTGCTATGAGTCAGTATGCAGAAATCAATCTCCGATCTCAGCTTATGAGGTCAAATTGCTTTTAGTGGAAGAGTTTATAGGAAGGCTGAACCGATTATCCGTTTTCAACCTGTTCTGGGCATAACGGGGTAGCGGGCAATAAGCTGGCCAATGAACCTGCTCTGTGGTAGAGTCTAGAATGATGGGGCCAAAAGCATGCGTTGCGGAACAAAGTCCGCCCCTGTGGCGCTTTATACAGGGCACTCAGGCTCAGGAAACACTTGTCCAACATAGGCATATTCTCTTGCGCAAACTCGCGGTTTTGGACATGGAACAGAAAATTCCAGAACACCTGATTTGAGATTGCCCAGCAATTTGTAGAAACGTAAACATATTTGAAGAAGAATTCACTTTTTTCTTAAAGAAAATATATGTGTGATGGGAGCTTTTTCTTCTCTCAGACCTCTAAAGAATGTTCAATGAAAAGAGAAGGATTTAGAGATTAGTATTCGATTTCTCTCAAAGGTAATTCGCTAACTACCATACATACATATATACATATTGTACTACAAATATGTTATTCAATTGTTTGAAAATATTTGAATAACCGATATATTGCCTCCACGGCGCAACATGTTGCGATAGCATATAAACACCACAACAACAAAAAATATTGCTTAAAACCTAACCTTAATTTAAAAACAGACAACTTCTAATATTTGTAAAGTAAAATGTTAATAAACCTCGCACCATTTCGCAGAAGTGTGAATTAACAAATTCGCTTCAACTGCTGGAAGCCATGAAATTTACCTGCAATTAGCACTAAATTAGTCGGTGAACAAATCAACAGTAATAAACTCAGAGAAGAGAAAAACAATAATAGCCAATATAGGAGTAAATCAGTGAACAGTTCATTGGACGTAAATTGGAAATGCACACAAAAGGTTTCTACTAAACACCAAAATACTTAATATAACACCAATACATACATATAAACAGAATAACCATAAAAAGTATATACAAGAATAAATACAGATGGAAATGCTTAGGTGTTTACAAATCAGTGGTTTTTGCCAAAAGTGAGTAAATAACTACAGTTATGCGTGCTTATCTGGCATTTCGAGGGCTTTGAGGTGACGAACGTTTTTTTGTGATTTTTTAATAATTTTATAAAATGTCAAAACACAGAAAATAAAGCAAATAAATCACTTAATCTGAAATTTGATTTTCAGAAATGATAAGTTCGGATGGGCATATGACCTTAGCAGTGACAGATATTTTAATAAAAATAAAAAATATTCATAAAAATATTTTCAATAAAAAAATTTTAATAACTAAGTATTTGATATTTTTTATCAAGTTTTTGGGTTCATCCAGAAATAGAATTCACTGAACTTTTTTTCGATATCGAAAAATTAATTATTGATGCTTATATACCATATAAAAGCTTCAAACAAAAAAAAAACATAAAAATTTTTCAAAAAAAAATTATTGTAAGTTTTAAAATTTATGATAGATTTTGTAAGTTGAAAATGAAATATTTGTCATTCAAAACGTCTCTATATAGTATATTTGTGTATATAGTGAGTATATACAAAACATATGTACATTTCGTATACATACTTCTCACATGCAGTGTAAATACATGTGTAAGCATTTATCACCTTCTCCCGCTTGCGATATTTGATTTTAATTTTAAAGGCTTTGTTGACGGAAATTATTTGCATATGTACGAATTCCACGCAAATACGAGTATATTGACGCTTATTGTTGTCGTTGTTGTTGTTGTTGTGATTTTTACCCACCACTTCACTACGTTATCACTTGTAGTGGCATGTAGTTTGGGTTTGCGCATAGCTCAGTCCGATAAACAGAAATGTGAACAATCAACTTGTCGGCTTGTATGCGATAACCTCAACAACGGTAAATTTGTATTAGGTCCGTCAGGGACATAACAGCATATGAAGTGGGCATAACAATTTGTAATCAATGCGTTTCGAATTTGGAATTTTCTTTTCACATGAATGGTGATGCTACATTTTGGGCCACCAGCGGCTGGTTGTTGTCGCTAACAACCGAGCAAACGCCTGACTTTTGCTTAACCCTTTCGGGTGGGTGGCAAAGAGAATGGTGGCAAATAAAGTAAAAAATCATTTCAATTTTAAAGAGTGAAGCCAAAAAATTATTGCAAATGGGTATGTTGTGCTACTGGCTAATAAAACTACTAGGTTTCTTCGAGTTATCCTATTTAATATTCGAAATATTTACTTTGAAATTTAGCATGAAGGCAGAAGAGCGATAGGAAATGATGCGCAGAGATTTTCTTCATATTTACTACCAATCAAAACATATTGTTATTTAGTTTATGTTAAGAAAACATCATAAAGTCAAGAAAATCAAGCAATGAAATAAGAATAAAAAAGTCGATATGTCTGACCGTGACCTGGAAAAAATATCAACGGATTTAATAATTTAGGTCTTTTATTCTGATATTCGAATCGATAAAAAGTTTTTTCCTAGATTGGTCTGGTGGTTTTTATTATACAAAAAAAAAGTGTGTAATGAGTTTGCTCGTAATTTTTATAGCCAATCGGAAAAGATGCGGTGATTAACAGAAAGTTTCAAGACCGGAGCATACTCTTGTTGAACCCCCAGAGGTGATCTAACGACTGATGCCCAGAGCATACTAAAATTATGGAGAAATACTTCTCCAGCCTGCTGAATGGCAGTGAAACCATAACACCCATTCCTCAATCGGTGACGATGGATCAAACGTTCCATTGCCCGACCATGAAGAAGTTCGAAATGCAATTACCCGTCTGTATGTACTACCCAATCCGCAAAAAGGGAGACTCTATAATCTGCTCTTACTACAATGGGATAAGTCTCCTAAAAATCTCATATAAGGTTTTATCAATCGTACTGTGTGAAAGATTATAACCTACCGCCAACAAACTGATTTAAGCAATACCAAAAGCTCCATCTGGATCGGGAAGGTCCCATCCGAGCTGTTCAATACCGGACGAGGTTTCAGACAAGGCGACTCTCTTTCGTGCAACTTCTGCAATCTGCTGTTGGAGAAAATAATTAGAGTTGCAAAACTAAATAGAGAAGGTAGGGGTCTATGTTATAATGAACACAAGTATTTAAGTGGCACAAAGGATTCAGTGAAGGTCATGATGTCATCGAAAACTTATCTGATGCTGGAATTTCATCGCCCATCCACCTCTGTTCATGATGATAATATTGATAAAGTTATAGAAAGATTGCTTAAAAATTGGCATTAGAAGAAGATCTCAACATCATGTTGGTAAATGGGTAAATCTTTTGGGTTTGAAGCATTATAATGCTAGACTGAAAAGACTTGAACTCTAGCATGATTGTGACTGTTTTTTTAGCCACGCTCAGTTACCGTATTCGCTATTGATTCTCTAAGACTTTTTTCTGCTTTCGAAACCGAAAAATCGAATTCGGGCAATGCGCCATGAGTCTGGTGAAAAAATCCTCCGTCGTGATGGCCCTCAGAGCCTTCTTCGATTCAGCTTTTATATCCTTAATTGAGTGGAAACGGTGTTCTCGTAGTTGTCATGTGAAGTTGCTGAATAGTCAGAAGTTACACGAAAGTAAATCAGGCAAATGCGATTTACCGATTCGAAAAACACGCGAAATATAAATTAAAAATTCACCTTTCAATTTGATCACAGTAGTATGGTAGATATCAAACTTCACATGAACTTAAGAAAAGTTGTACTAAAAAAGTTTTTATTCTTCGGTTACTCTTAACAATTTTTTGACAATCCCCGTTAGGTATATTACTAGTATGTTAAATATAAACTCTTCAAGCAGATCGGAAGGGGATGATCTTTCGACGGATTGACGGAAGCTGACAGACTTTGTATAGGTGGAATATAGAGAAATGGCCGAAATAAACTTGTTTTGTCAAGCTGATCATTAAACGGTATTATACTATATACCTCTACGTACTATATAACTCGATAAGTTTTATTATTGATTAGTTTTCGGTACATAAATTACTGTCCTTTGCTGCCCGTCGACGACTTTTAGCCCTTTCTAAAATCCACCTATCGTTATGTTAATTCGAAGAAGAGATAAGCATTGTAACTTAATTTATGATAAGTTCTGGAAGTCCTTCTGTTTGCTATTGGAGGTCAGACTGAACTAACTACAGCGGAAATTTTGTTCATCAATCATCGAAGTAACTTTCTTTTTTCGCATCAAATTCCAAGTTCTAGTAAATATGAATTCTATATTATGACAGACTTTTTTCGAGGAGGTAATTATTTAAATTATGAAGTTTTCAATGGGCAGCCGTGCTGTGTTTCTTGACCTTAGTCTTCGACTTATATTCAAAAGCTCCTTTTTAAAAAAGACAATATTATCACGGCATTAATATTCAGAGAGTGAAAAATATTTTTGAATCAGAGCTGTGTTTTTTTTTATATATTCTTGGCTATAAATTGAATATTATTAATTTAATTGAAATATTTTTACAAAAGGTTATTCATGTCAATACACAGGCCTTTCCATTGCACACTTTTTATTTGCAGCTCGGTCATTGTTAATTGTATAAAGTGTTGCAATGCAATCAATTCCATATCAAAGGCAGAATCTGACAGCGCCGAGTGATAGCAGCCACTCCCGAAGCCATCGAGGGGCAGTAAAAAGGAAGCAAATAAAGCAATATAAATGATCTACGGGCAAGTGAAGACACTCGGATATAACTGTATGGCAGATGGGTATGCATTTTATTGCTGCTTGTGTGCAGTTGCAAAGTAATTGTGGAGTGTAAAAGTGTGCAGAAAATTGTCGCAATAGTTTCAAATGGCAATTAATAAAAACTTTTTCATGAATAGAAATGTCAAAATGACAAAAAGAACACGAATAGATAGAAAAATGCGAGAGGGTAGTAAAAGTTTTGCAGCATTTCCGATGTGGGTGGTTATATATTTATGTGTGTAAAGCAGGAAAGGTACATAGGTGTGGTAAATTTCTATAGAGGGGTAGTAGATTACTTTCTCAGACTTACTACGTTGCAAGTATCAGACACATGAAGAGTAATTTTGTACCATACACACAGTAATTTAACGGCAAGAATTTACATTTTTGACATTCACACTGCATTTACAATAGTTTTTGGAGGCAATAGCAAAATATACCAAAAACACACAGTAAACTATAATCGTTGAACTAACATCAGGGAATATAAATTTAAATTTAACTCTCCTCTCCATTCACGTTTGAATATTCCCATTATTTGGTCAATTGCACGATACCGGCAAAAAAAAAATTATGTTCTTAAACCTGATAGATGGCGCTGGTGTCCAAACGATTTTATTATCTTTATATATAAAAAGTACGTGTCCCGTTGTTTGTCCGCAATGGACTCCTAAACTACTGAACCGATTTTAATAAAACTTAGCACACTTTGTCCAGTTCGAACCAACTTAGAAGATAGGATAGTAAAAACAATTCATAAATAACAAATACAGTGAATGTTTTATTAAATGGACGCTCTATTAAGCGGGCATCTCAATTGGCAATGCAAATTGTTGATGTTTATTAAGTAAAATCTATTAAGCGCACAACTCTATTAACCGGAGAGAAAAGCTGGATTTGTTAGGTTTTTCCAATGAAATTTATTTGTATGAACATATTCAAAATTATATCTCAATCCCTTGGATTCTTATACCGAAAAAAATCTTTTCTCCTTTATACGTAAATAAAATTATCACTGTATTGAATAGTTTATTATAATAGTATAATATTATATAGTATAAAATGTATACCACAGCAACGCAGCTCGGATCCCCTAGTTAAGTAATAAATTCCCAGACATATTTACGGACCGATTGAGCTCATGTTTATTAGATGGGGCTAAAAGCTAATGCGACTCTGTCAAATTTGATGCCATTAATTGACAGATAATGAATTTCCATAATAAGAACTTCCACTGAAAAGACATATTTTTGAAGGCTTGACTACGATTTTCATTGAATTTGATCTAATGTGTGCCATCGTTGATTCAGAAGAAAATATGTAATATATTAAGTTTTTACCCCTCTAAGTTCAAATATGCGCATAGTTTGTTTAATATACATATATAAAAAGTCTTAAAATATAGAATTTTTTTAGTTTAAATGCCGTCATTTTAAAATGTTATTGAACTTGACGTAGTGAATACAACACATAATGCAGGAATTCGACGAAAGTTTAAGAAAAACTTTGTCATCAATATATATGTTGGTAAATAACTTCTTACCCCTTTAAGTCCATGTATGATCATAATCCGGAAAAAGTATGTAGGAGGCCTTAAAATTTGAGCTCGCATGTTGTCATTTTAAAATGTCATTGACTTTGATATTGTGAATACCATAAATAATAGGGAAATTTGGAAAAAAATATAGGAATTTAAATTCTTGCCATAATCCGCGTTATATCCCTAAAAATTTACAGATTTTGAAATCATAGCTCGTCATTTTTAAATAATAAAAAATTGGACGGCAATATTGTCAAAATTATGACACGATTGTCATATATGTATGAACAAAAATCAATCAAAATATTACGTGATAATTGCAAATTTTCTATCCCGTATTAAATTCACTGCCGCACGATTATTTGCAACAAATACTATATACTTGTATTATGACGATGTAAACTTATGCAGAGGAATATACAACCATATATTGAATAATTACCCTGCTGACATTCTTCATTTTCTGTACAACTAATTTGAAACAGAAGTCTAAGTAGCCGGTTTGTCAGACTATCTGCTTTCCATATAGTAAGGTTATTACACATTAACTTCCTACGATACCTAGTGATCGATTTTGTCATATCAGGTTCAGTTATAACATGTTCGTACTAGCTAGTTCCAAAAGGATTAGTTGGGCATTTCAAATGTCAAACCACCTGAACTTTGACAGTTGACAGAGTTCGGGAGGTTTTGACGTTTAGCAATTGGAAAAGGGGGACGGTCAGATTGAAATTCTACCAAAAAATATGTAAACGGCAGATTGTGTTACCGCCGTTTCGTAAAAAGAGGCCGGAATATGAGGCGGCAACTCTTGGTTTTTGAACCACGATAAGCACCGTCACATACTGCATTGTATCTTCGTGAATTTTTTTAACAAATTTTCAACCTATATCGCGTCGCAACCACCGTATTCGCTTGCTTTAGCTCTGTCTGATTTCTGGCTATTCAGCAAACACAAACGACCGCTCCGGGAAAACCGTTTTGAGTCAATTGAAGACATTAAACGTTAATCGCCACACATATCGAAGACTATTCCAGAAATTGACTTTAACAACTGTTTCAAAGATACGAAAAAACGTCGACACAATGAGACCAAGAGGCATTACTTTGTGGGGAACGACATAGATTTTGAAGAAAACATAAATTTAGAATTTCGAAATTATGAACAACGTCTTAATATTTTCTCCTTATGTTAGTATATGCTCAGAAACAATACTAAAATGGATTTCCAAAAATTCGTGTAAAACTGGTGCTTTTTGGACCAGTCCTATTTGAATAAGAAAATTCAAGTTGTTAACTAGTATTTTTTCTGACTAATTTGCGCTCTCACAGCAGCGTTGTTGTGTAAAAAAGGTGTGTGCGTTAGCCTTGCCAAAGCAAACTTCAAATTCAAAAGCACAATTTGAACTTGCACATTTTGAAAAGGTTGCAAGGTTGCAGATGCAATACATTGATAAGCAATGCACAAACACGAAAAATAAATGCACACAATGCAATGAGCGTTTAAAGAAAAGATGAAAATAAATGCAACGAAATGAAAGCGTCGAGATTTTGAGCGAATGAGTGCGAGATATTAATGAATGTAACTTCTTCCCTTCTCATTTTTATTTTCATTAATCTCTTTTATGTCTGTGTTTTTGTATGTACTTAGTGGGAAATTGCCACATGGCAAATATTGGGTTTGTGTGCACTAAAGAATTTACTCAAACAGCGGAGGTTATACTTACATATATACACACACATCTAGTTAAATACTTGCAATCGTATGATGTGTGTGTATGTATGTGCACACTCATATTTAGACGCATATATAGACATTTTTATGTGCGAAAGATAAGCCGTTGATGGCAAGCGTCGCAAGTGCAAGTCACGCGTTTCACAGCGATTACCGTGCCACGGGCACGATGCAAGTTTGAGTTTGAGTTGTAGCTTAACAGGAAACTTTTAATTTAATTAATTTAACCACAATGGCACAATCAGTCGACTGCTGTTGCTACATACATGTGTATAAATGTGTGTGCATTTCTCAAGTAACTTAAAATTGAGTTGCATCACTGCAACATATTGCAACAGTTTATTTTACATGCACGAGTGCGGGAAGGTGACGCTTAAGCGCATCAAACGCTATTCAATTTGCCTCTTTACCCTTTCAGCGTTGCAACAGATGTATGCAGAAGTGTACTATTTACACACTTATACACTTTTATTCATTTATACATTAGGTGTGTTCGCTTTTTGAATCATTTACATATTGTTATTGTTTGTGTGTCCTTAAAAATATTTTAAAGTGAAAAAATCAATATTCAAAGTAAAAAGTTATTGGGCATATTTTCAGATCTATTACGAGTATATACAGTATATACAAGAAATATTATACCCAGAACAGGTTATGTTAAGTTTGCCACAAAGTTTATAACACTCAGAAGGAAATGTTGGAGATTCTATAAAGTTCCTAACAGGACAATTGAAAAGTCCCCGGCCTCTTACATATATGGCGTTACTAGAGTTAAATCTGTATGATTTTTAGTTAGTCTAAACCCTCAAAAAGCGCGTAATAAATTTGAGCTGTTGGATCACTAGTTTGTGATTTATATCAGCAACAACTTTTGTTATTGTAAAAAAATGGATAAAAAGGAACTTCCTGTGTTGATTAATATTGTTTTTTGAAAGAGAAAAATACTGTTGAAGCCAAGGTTTGGATTGATCAACATTGCTTGGACTCTATGCCAGGGTAATCGATCATTGAAGAGCGATATGCTATGTTTCGACGCGGGGAAATGAGCACCGAAGACGATGAACGCAGGTGACGCTCAACAGAGATTGTTACCGAAGAAAAAAAGAAGTTGTTCGAGATAGCAGGGACTTTAGAGATACCAACTGAACGTATACATTTGAAGGACAAAACCACCGAAAAAAAAAGAAATGCCATCTCCACCAAGGCAATACACCCTATTACAAGTCAGTGAAAACGATGGCGAAAATTCGTGAATTGAGTTTCGAATTGCTTTCGCATACACCATTTTATCAAAATCTGGATTCCATAGACTATTTATTGTCCGCAGATCTCAGAATAATGGTCGCTGGGAAGAAATTTTCATCGAATGAAGAGCTAATCGCCAAAACTGAGGCGTATATTGAAGTAAAGAACAAATCGAAAATTTGGAGGGTCGCTATAATCAGAGTATACCCTTGAAAGGTATATGTTGAATAAAAAACTGAATTTGAAGAGCATTCATTTTCCTACTTCATCCATAAAACAAAATATTTTTGAAATAGTTGGAAGCGAGATTCAAATTGTTCCATCTGATAATAAGAACAATATGGAAAACCGTTAGGCGGAGGATCTGCCCGTTACAATTAAGAGCTTATAATTGGATCGCCTTTCTGAGAGGTGTCCATCAACCAATTTTTCTGAGTACGAAGCGAAAAAAAAACATTTGGTTATTTTTGCCCACCCTAATATACATATGTAATTCATATACATATGTTGTTCGAGATGATTAAGAAGAAACCAGATTCTTCATAATTTCCTATTTCAATAGCTGTAGGAAAATTTTCTTCTAGCTCCCGAGACTCATTTAAGGTATTACATAGATTTACGAGTTTCAAAAAATGTAAAATTTTCTTACGTAAAATTCAAGTTGATCCGAGTAATAGTTTCGGAGATACGGCCTTGAGAACTTGTGCGCTAGAGGCTAGCTAGGCTAAGTGCGCCGTCTTTAAACGCGTTTTTCTCGAAACTGTGTTTTTGAAGTCGGTTGGCAAGATTTCTCGAGAACTACTCAACTGATCTTCATGAAATTTTACACAGGTCTTTGAGATACAATTCTTTAAGACTTGGATGACGAATTTTTTTTGAGTTACAACTATTTGAAACAAAATCTCGCGAAATTTCAGTGAAAATTTAATTTTTTTGAAAAAATGTCTGCCCAAAATCAAAATTTCAGTTTTTTTGCTAGTTCTATGTTAATAGAGTTTATATATTAAAATATGTATTTTTTTTACTTTAGATGATCCCGTAAAAAGTTATCCTGCCAACGCGGGCGCACATTTTTTCCGAGGGGTCCCCGGAAATGGCGTCGCAATGGCCGATTTTTAAACATTTTTTTTCCAAAAATTTTAGAATTTCATTGTTAATAGTGTATGTGTGTTACAATAAAAAATTCTAATAAAATATCTCATTTTTTATATTTGAAAAAAAATTTAGAAAAAAGGGTGTTTTTTTTAGCCCAGAAAGCCCTTAAAGTTAGTGTTTTTTCAACTCGATGAAACTTGAATAATACTGATGACTGAAATACTTTTTTAAACTTTACTTTTTTATAATATTTTCTGTACCTGAAACTCTGGCAACGACACCTTAAATCAATTGAAGCTATAAGTATAATTTCTGGATCTAAGGAATAATTCCTACAACAAGAGTCAAGGCCAAATTTAACGAGACGAAATTGACTACTTGAGCTTCTTATTTCAACAATAAAGCTTTTCGCACCCTAATGCACTTTCTCGTGCCCGTAGCTACTTTCTCTTCATTTTCTCATATGCAAAAATGCAGCAGCAACAATATAAGAGACATTTCCGACACATATACGCTCATATAAACTTGCACACAAATGCATGTGGTTTAGTTTCTTAGTTAAGTGGTTGCTTGGAAAAAATTCTTTTGAAAATTGCTTTAATTTTTTAACACTGTCACATTTATGATATATTACCGATGCTTTACAATATGACTTATAACGCGTGCACCTATGTAAATATGTATGGGTGAGAATACATGGAGGAAAGCATTTAACGTCTTCCTGTTTGATGTATGAGCAAGCGTGTGCGAGCAGACAGCTCTCTCGCTTAACTTACCTTAATTTATATGGGTGACCATGCATCAATGGATGATTGAAAATTTTTGCTGCTTGTCATGATTTTACTGAGCGATATGCATTTATAAGCGCGCAATTAATTGCTTTGATGGAGTGTAAAATGACCTTGACAAGGCTTTATTTGATTAATCTATCAAAATCTATCAAAAAAAATCGAAGACAATTGGAACAAAGATTATGAGGTATCGAGATGTGATCGTGATTTTGAGACTATAATCTGGAGCTATGAAAGTAGGTAGCTTGCTTATATCAGTAAAGAGTTTTTGGATTTTTGGGCTTTGAACTCTTTGCCATTTAGTACTAGACTTCAAGAGGACACCGCAGCTCCAACCCTTTTAAGTACCAGATACTTACTCTCATATGAGAGTTGCAATAATGGACTTGAACTGCGCTCAAAACTACTGAAGGAGTGCTTGACTACTTTATCGGTAGCATCAGGCTACTTTGCTATCCGACCGGCAAGATTACAATTATGCCGAGCGGAAATTGCCAAATATGTATGGAAGAATGCGAAGCGGTATTATCTAGGTACTTTTTTCTCAACTGTCCAGCATTTGAAGACTGAGATTCAAAAATTTTGATAGTCACACTTTCGGTGTACCGGGGGAAGTGGCTGGGGTTGATATTGGCTAATTTAAAAAGTTTGTGGAATGCTCGTTATATAAGAGTTTGGAACTCCATATACAGGAGTTATGGGTATTACAAAGAACCAGCGTTTACAGGTGTCTAACTCGTTGCCTGTTTTACCTTTGGACCTAACCTTATAACATTCAGTTTCTATTGGGGAGAGTAGGCTAAAACCATATCGTATTTAGCACATAAATATTTCGCTTGCTAAGGATTGCACAATTAAAAAACGAGATCTGGTTGCTAAATAACAAATTATTAACTTTTGGAAATGGCGATCCAAGTAGAGGTACTTTTTTCAATGTTTTATTTTTGAAAGATCATGCCTGAGCCTGAAGAACGTTTACAAATCTTTTAATTTTAATAAGCAATACGGTTTTTCGCGCGGTTCGCTCAACTTATGGTCAATATAATCGGCCCAATGAGCATATTCCATCACCCATCTAGAGAGCTAGCATTCATTATTGAATAATATTCGACCGATTAGACCACGCAGTGAAAAAAATAAAGCAGCCGTATGTGAGAGGAGACACGCGGAAATTCTGATGCATTTTACGTCGAGATCTTAAATTGAAAGCGTAGAAAATCCAGCTTGTGAAAGAAAAGAAGCCGCTCGAGCTTTCCAAGAGATATAGCTTAGCTCAATGAGCTCCTGAAGCCAAGAAGATGAGGCTGATCGATTTCCAACCAAATTTTGTTAAGCGTTGACTCCAATTTCTGGCTCAATGGGTATGTAAACAAGAAAAACGTCCGAATTTGAGACAAAGAGAAATCCAAGATACAAGAGATGCCATTTCATCCATAAAAAACAAGGGTTTGGTGTGGATTGTGGGCAAGTGGAATCATTGGTCCATATTTCTTCAAAAATGATGGCGGTGAGAACGTCACGCTACTTCCAACACGTCGCATCAATTAGTGGATTTATTGGAAGAGCACTTGGGTGAGCACACGATTTCACATTTTGGGCCTGCCGATTGGCCACCAAGGTCGTGTGATATCACACCGTTAGACCTTTTTCTGTGGTGATATATAAAATTTAAAGTCTAGGCGGACAATCCAGCTTCGATTCAGGCCTTGGAGCAAACCATCATGCGTGACATTCGCCAGTTACCAGTCGAAATGTTCGAACGAGTCTTCGAAAATTGGACTCAACGGATCGATCATCTGAAACGTAGCCGCGGCTAAAATTTGAAAGAGATAATCTTCAAAAAATAAATGCCGAAGAATTTTCTTTCGATTGGTAGTAAACATTTCCTAATAAATTTGAAGTTTCTGTGATGTTTATTGAATCTCGAAATGGTCCAAGTTTTAGTATAAATAATACATTGAGGCGAAAACTAAAATTTTTTTCTAAAAATTTAATGGTATATCTACCTTATATATATTTTTAAAAAGAAAGATTTTATAAATTGAAAAATCAAGAAAATTTGGAACAAAAGTACATTATGACTTAAAAATAATATTAGTGAAATTCTTCTAATGAATGTTTACACCTTTATCTTTGTAAGAAGTTACTTCGTCTTTTTTTATTCACTTCAATTGTTAATTTTCCCCGTTGATAAAATGAATATAACCCTTGTAAATGACAACATAAATATTTTTATGCAATGACTAATTGATTCTACAATACTTGAAAAAGCAAAAACAAAGAACATACCACTCTCACGAACAATAGCAGCTGATATGCTCGTCCATATGGAGTAAGCTACGTGTAGAAATCAAGCAACGCATAAAATAATAATAATAATGACATGAAACAATTTATTAGTGAATTTTTGTATCCAACCAACGCTCAATAAAATGTACGCCAAGGATTAGCGATAACAAGACGCAATAAAAACCCCTACACACCAACAACAATAAGAGCAACAACTTAAATAAACTCGCTTAGAGATACACGTTGAGCGTGTGGCATGGAAAGGGATTAATTGCATTTAATAAATTTTATTGACTTACAAGTGTAATGCTCCATTAGTTACGACTAAATATCGGCAGCTACAAACTACAACTATGAGTTGTATGAAACCGCATGAAATCTGGGCAGCAACAAAAGCAGTACAAATACAAAAACAATATAGAGAAAAAGTAAGAAAAATAAAATGCTTAATAGTTAATAAAAGCAAGCAAATCACAGAAAACACTAAACAATTGTGTAAACATTAGATTCAAAATAAATAAAGCCGAAAAAAGTCCAAAACAACAACAAAAGGCAGCACAGCAACGGACGAAGCCAAAAGCAGAAAGCGCATTAACGAAAACAACAAACGAAACGAGAGGAAAACAACGAAATGTTTTTGTGTCTATGCTCGTGTATATAGAAAGGAAGAGGAAGACATAATTCGTTTGCGAGGGAAATGCTGCAGTGCACAAGCATAGCCACACCTACACATATTAAAGGAAATAACAAAAGCAAAAGCTCAAAAAGGCGCAAAAGTAGCAAAAAGTTGGCTGCGCGAAAGCGTTCAGGTGAAGTGGTGGCGCTAATTCATGTTGCCTAATAAAGAGGATGGGCAAACATATACACGCAAACACATTCATATGCACGCGATTACATATATACATACATACAAACAAAAATTATGTACATATGTATATGTAGCATAAACATTGGTCACAAATCCGGAATGTTTGGTTAACGAATTTTATAGTTTCCACATTTTTGGTTTTGTGTAGGAAGAAATAATATTTACCCATGCCACTATTCCCCCTACGACAACTAGGTATTGCTGTTTTGAAAATATACTTTGGTGTACGGAAATCCTTCTTTTTCCATACAACATGTGATTAGTCACATACAAGGTGTATTGACAAATATACTTTGTTGCAAAATTAATTTGTTTTATTTTTATTTTTTTCTCATTTAAAGGGTTAGGCTAATCTCGGATATTCCGAAAATCCGAAACTTTTTTATTATTATATATGTACATACATTTTTTTTTAAATAAAATTTTGGTAATTTTTCATATCAAAAATTGAAAAAAATTTTCATAAGCCCGCAACTTTTCGAGAAATTGATAAAAAAGCTTAAAACTTAAGTATTTTACTAACATATATTGTTTAGTTAAAGTTTTTGGTTTTCTTTTGGATAACACGAGTTCCTGGAACTACATATAGAGCCCTTCTTGAAAACGGTAAAAAAAGGTAGAGAAAAGGTTCAGTACAACCCGTTTTGTATCAAAATGTCAAGAAAAATTTCATATGTTGAAATAACATTTAGTAATGACTGAAAAATAGAAACTCTATTCGTTTTTACTTACTCACAGAATAAATTGACAAAGTTATGCCTTTTCAAGGCTCTAGTCTGACCTAATCCCTTAAAAAGAGATCTTTCTATTTTAAAAATAATTGAAAACTATCACATTGGTAAGTTCAGTATATGTGACCCGGTCTACGAAAAGGGAAAAGGGAGCTAACGTGCGAAAACTAGTTTTCTGGGAAACAGCTGTTAAAAATCTCATCTTCCATCCGAATCAACTAAAAAGAAAATTGATTTTTTGACACCTAAGCCCCCTTTCCGTAGACCAGGTCACATATAACAAAGCAAATAATCACTATTTTCGACGTCTAAATCCATTCCCAAATCAACCGTTAGCTAGCTTGGAGTATAATTGTACGGTTATGTATATATAAATGTTCAAGATGACCAGATGCGTTGAGGTCCAGGTGACTATCCGTCTATCCGTCCGGCCGTACAAGTTGTAAATTCAGTAAAAATTGAGATATCTCGATGAAACTTGGTATATGGGTTCCTTAGTATAAAAAAGAAAATCGAGTTAATAGATGGGCGTAATCGAACCACTGCCATGCCAAAAAAATTTATTGAAAATGTATAAAATACCATAACTAATCACTAATTTAAGCAATAGAACTGTAATTTGGCACAGGGGATCGTAGTAGTGACGGACACCTCTGAGTTTAATTTGTTTAATATACATATCTCCTAAGCCGCTTAAGCTACAATAACCAAATTCGCTCACGATAAATCCCTTTAGCAGTCCCCGTCCACTCCTTATATAATGGTTCCGTTAAAAGCTAGTAAAAGTGCGATAGATCAATGACTAAATATGCCAGAGACATAGAATTTTACACTCGAGATGGTATGAGAGAGCTTTGTAAGAGCCTGGGTAGAAATTGAGTCATGGGTGTGGCATTGCACATTTTTTAGTGAAATCACATATCTCGGGACTCGACTAACCGATTTCGACTAAATTTAGGATATGACATTCAACTCATATTCCTATGTTGTAGTGTGAAAATGGACGAAATCGGATTACCTCCACACTTACTTCCCAAATATCACTTTCCATTACACAAATGAAGAAGCAATTAATATAATGGTATAAAACTTTACACGTATAATCTCTTTCGAATATTCCACCTTATGATCAAAAACTGTCCAAATCCAACTAAAACTGTTCAAGTCCCTAGTTACCGAATGATTGGACCCCAGTGCCTACAAGTATAATTGACTTTTGACCGCAAAGATCGGTCACTATATTAGATATATAGTTAAATTTCGAGAATAACCCTTTCCTGACAACAGTATGTCTGTATGGAAAATATGGGTTTAAACGGGTCAATATTTCCCTGAGCCCCCATATATCTAGTCTAAAGATTTCAGAACTTTCGGTTGACTTTATACTGTATATATTGGTCAATTTGGGATTGGATCATCTGATCGGTGTTTCACACTTTAAGGTTGGCATTGACTTTTGCAAGTTGCAAAAGTATTAAATGTTCGGTTTTTTGCTTCAATATTGGGAGTCAGCTCTTCTTGCATTTGACACTGATCCTCATCGTGCAGCGACTCCAATTCACCATCTTCGAAGGTTTTTGGCTTTTTTCACGCGAACGGTCATTAATATCGAAATCGGCGTCTTTGAAGCGATAAAACCTATCAAAACACTTAGTTTTACTTGGGATTGCACCTCCGTAAACTTTTTGGAGTTCGCAATGTGCTTCAGCCGCCGATTTCTTTGACTCACAGAGGCAAATCAACATTTCTCGCAAATGACGATTATTTGGCAAAAAATCAGATATATTGGGCAACCCAAAGTATGACACATACATAAATAATTAGTAACTTTGTTGGTGGAAACGTAATTAATTTTTCAACTGTCTACGTTAAGTTTATCACGTTTTGTATATATCAACATCGATCACCACTAACTGCTGGAGCCATCTATTGACAAACAGCGGGAACTTAGTCACGCATCAACAATAAAATAACACATATCATCACCTAAAATGCAAAATAATATAACATCAATTTTCATAAGTTAACAGGGAGCTCTCGGCAATAACAGGTAAATATCTTTTTGTTTTTAAAACGGCCTATCAATAGTTAATGGATTCATGAAATTTTAATGCCAAAGTAGTTTAAATGAATGCTCTAAAATGTAAAGTAATATTTATACCTAAATGCAAATATATTTATTTCATATATGTATATTTTATGGCAATTTTTTCCGCAACCGTTGGATGTTTAAAATAAAGTGAATAAAATCGCTAACCACAACTATGCAATATTGATACACGCGTGCTTTGAAATATTTTTAAAAACCTATAAGATAGTTTACACACACACATACATTGAGCACACGCGCAACTAGTTGTAAAATTATATATTTTACTTTTAATGCACGAGATTGCAGTCAATGTAAATCACATTTTGCAATTAATATAGAACACAATTTTTTGTTTGCGAATAATTTCCCTGTGCTGTTATACTCAACACACAACAACACAAATATTTGTGCGCAACTAATGCACCACATATGTATGTATGTATGCATAAATGCATGCATCAGCGAGTAAATTTGTTAATATGCACATATGTTAGAGGGTTTGTTTGGGCACATGTATATATGTATGTACGTTTGTAAATATGTATATATATATGTTTGTATACATGTATGTGGTATGTATGTATAGGTAAGTGTACTAGCTGCTGCTTATAATTCATTAGCTGTTCGTCTGTCCGTCATTTGTGCATTGCACGGACCGTATGAAATAGAAATGTAAACACACACACACATATATATATATACATACATTCCAGCTACTTAGCTCATTTTGCAATATGCAAATAAACTAACTGTCTGTCAATTTGCTATTTTGCAAACCCATTGCATTTCTAAACGTCACTTTGATATTTCTAAAATTTCTTCTGCCACGAAATGGCGCGCTGTCGCACTTCATTTGTACAAAATTAATAAAAGTAATGAAGTGAACTTCAAGTAATTAACGAAATTAAACTTCAAAAGCTTTTGGCTTTTGCCCACCATTTGTTGGTGTGTTTATTTAGCGAGCATATATGTATGCTTAGGTACGAACTTGTAGGCAAATATATACATTTATAGTTGGGTATGTAGTAAATGAAAGCCACTTACGCATTTTAATTGATCTGTTAATTCATTTTATGCGCCACTAACCATTCAGCAGCTGTGATTAATTAGCAGCAATTGAGTACGCGACAGTGGCCGCTTGCGTTGTGCTGTTTGTGTGTGCTGTTAAGTGTCTCACTGACAGCAACGCCCGTCGGTGCAAACGCCCGCGCGGCTGCCAGGCAACCTTGACACTGACTGTGGCTATGCGCGGTTGTTTTTGTTATTTTTTTTTTTTTTCAATTCCAAAATTTTTTTTTTCGTGCAATGTAAAGTATTTAATTGTATACACTAATTTATTTAACACTTTTAGGCATTAGTGGCTGCTACTATGTTTTTGGCACTGACACTTTACTTCGCTTGCTTCACTTGTGGAGAATACTCATACGCACAGGTGGCCGGCGCCGCATTTTTGAAACACACTTGTTGTGGGCGCGCACAAGTTGAAATAACGGAAGTGTATTGTAATATTTTAGTTAAGTAATAGTATGTTTAAATAATTTTGATGAGATTTTTATTTTTGAAAAAAAAAAAACAAAACAAAAAACAAAATTTTTTTTAATTTTATTTTTTCAAAAATTTGTTTAAAATAAATTTCACGTTTAACATTAACAACAAAAGTGTATTGGGATAATTTTTAATATAGTCACAGTATTTGAAAAAAATTTTGTTGTAATTTTTTTTCAAAATTGTATTTTTTCAATTTTTTTTTCCAACATTATTTTTGCTTTTGCGTTTTTGTTGTATATGCGTATGCGTATGCGTTTTTTATGTTTGCTTATTCAAAGTATACATTATTTTCAAAATTTATTTTTGTTCTAAATTTTATTTTGTTTAAAAAATTAAAAAAAAATGTAAATTTTTTTTAATTCTAAATTTTTTTTTAATTTTTTCACTGGAAACATCAAATAACGGAAGTGTATAGCAATAATTATTATTGCAGTCACAGTATTTTTTAATAATTGTAATGTAAATTATGCAATTTTTTTTTATTTTTCAAGAAAATATTTAAAAAAAATTATTCATACAATTTTTTATATATTTTTTCACTCGCAACACCAAATAACGGAAGTGTATCGCAATAATTATTAATAAAGTCACAATGTGTGTAAATTACATTCATACATATTTTTTCCAGATATTTTTTTGAAAAAAAAAAACAAAATTCAAAAAATAATTATTTCCACACTTATTTCAATTATTTAATTTTTGTATATTTTTTACATTTTTAACGCGCACACCTGCGTTCACACATTATATTTACAACTGCTTCCGCACGCATTTACACTTTTTACAAATTTTTTGCCGCTTGCACACACAACTGTTGCGTTGTTGCTGCTGTTTGCTTGCGCTGTTGTCAATTGCTCGTCACCGACTGTCGCCTGTGCGGTTTTTTGACTTTAGCACACAGTCGCTTTTACGCTTTTCAGGTTTGATTTTGTTGTGTTGATGCGCGTACTCGTCCCGTCGCGATGTGTTCCGGTCAACGCTTGAGTGCGAAATGTGCGCGCGCCTTTTTTCCGTCGCCTATGGTCCGTGTTTCGCTGCTTGTGCCGCCGGCAGCGACGCCGACCGCATAACACCAACACCAATGCCACCCACAAGCATTTGTTATTTGTTGTTTTGGTTGACCGCTGTAGCTCCTGCAGTAATTCCAGCCAGAGCGTCAGTCAAAGTCAACACAAACACCGTTGAGCTCATCCGCTCGCTTAGCGGCGCTTGCTGGGGTCAGTACACTGCTACTCTCGCTGTTAGCGCTGTGGCTGCTGGCGTGTGGTGAGAATTTCTGTTCTCACTAGGTTCGTTCTGAGTGTCGCACTTGATTTTTGCCATCACTGTACTTGCGTGTTATGGAATTTTCGATAGGGTTGATGAAAGCTGTAACGGCCGTGGATTTAATATCGATGTTTTTTTAATGTTGCCGGCAATATTAGTGCATTGAAATAAATGGTATGATGATATTAAGTTGGAATAAATCTCTGAAGAACTAGTTCCAGTGATTTTAAATATCAACAGTGAAAATTCTCCGGTATAAATAAAAAATCGGCCAATTAGAATAGCTCTTTGCACGTTGAGTAAAAGTAAAATTTAGTAAAATATTCACAACGTCTTATTTGATATATTATTTGATATTATATGATCAGGTTGTGAACATAATGAAAAATATATAATCGCATAAAAGAAAAAAAGACTAATGAGCTATTAAGGATTAAAGACAGAATTTATTTCGATGGTTACCTAATAGTCTATAAGGAACAAGCAATAAACATGTATAGGTTTTTAAGGACTTCAAAATACCGTCTGATCATATATACCATAAACAATAGACCTTAAATATAATTCTTGGAATAAATACAAACATTGACTTGTAAAAAGGTAAAAAAAAGGTTGTGGACTTGGCTAAATGTAAAGAAAAAGGTCAATGCCCTTACAAAGTGTAAAGGCTAGTGATTCTATAAAATGTAAGCAAAAGGTTCAATGAACCCAAATGTATACAAAGCTTTTTGAATTTTCTAAGTGTAAACAAAGGTTATGGACTTGGCTAAATGTAAACAAAAAGGTCAATCACCTCATGAAAGGTAAACAGAAGGGTCATTGTCCCACAAAATGTAAACAAAAAGGTCATTGACCGCACAAAGTATAAACAAAAGGGTCATGAACCCTATAAAACGTAAAAAACTTTCAGTGAACCCAAATGTAAACAAAGGTTTTTGACTTTTCTAAATGTAATCAATGGTTGTTGACTTGGATTAATGTAAACAAAAGGATCATTGACCTCACGAAATGTACACAGAGGGGTAAGTGACCCAATAAAATATAAATAAAAGGTTCAGTGAACCCAAATGTAAACAAAGGTCATTGGCTTTATAAAATTTAAAAAAAGGGTCACTGACCATAAATGTAAACAAAAGTCTGTTTAAAGAAACAGAGCTTGCAAATCATTGTGTTGGCATCAGAGCGATAGTAGAGGATATCAATTACATCCCTTAAGGATCAACTCAAGACATTTTGATTAATGTTTTGGATATGAAGCGTATCAATTCTAGACTTTTACCAAACAACAAAATTCTTTGTTGCAAAAATGGCGTCGAGTAGAGGTCGCAATAGAGATGGTTGACAACGTAACCGATGTCCCTAAATTCAACAAACATATCATTATTGAAGAATGCCTCGTCGAAAGCCTATATTAAGTATTAGCATGTTTGTATTGACTCTTAGGGAAAATATTAGTGAAAAAGAACTTTGAGAAGTGTAACATAGAGAATTCGAAAGTTCAGCTGTTAAGGCACATTTGGCTTAAAAAAATACATTTAAAAATTTAATAGTCATCGTAACTTCCACTTTTCTTGCTATCTTCCCCGTATTCAATACTATTCTTCAGCAAAATTAGAATTATAGGTTTAAGTGATTGCTATAGAAAAGAGTGCTAGCTTCTGATTTGATTACACATTCTAAAATCGACCCATGAAAGAATATAAGTGACTTAGCTAAGTATAAAAACACTGTCTCTCTTGAGTTAATTTCTAAAAAGAATGGTCGTTAGACGTTCACATATTGTTAAATTAATTTATAAACACGAAAGTTGCTCTTGAGTTGTAATCAAATATGCTTTACTACAACACATTTTATATGGGATTAAAGCTATGTTAAATTACTATACTTAGTCTCTTTAATAAGCAAGTTCTAAGTATTTTGTAAAAATTTTAAATTTCCAATATTTTTATATTTAACGGTCTTCACTTTCTTTAACACAAGCTTTTTCTATAAGCTCAAAGGAACTGTCCAACTTAACATTTGACTTTGAATTGAAGCGCACGAAGCTTTTTGGCTTGCTCTATTGTGCCCTTTTGTTTAGGATGTGGTGAATTAGTGGAGTCCTTCAAAGCTTATTTATGCTATGTTATTGCTCTGTGTAATTTATAAAGAAAAAGAGAAAAACTACATACGCATGTAAATGCACGAACAACCTGTTGATTCTTAAAGTTATCGGAGCATCCGTTGCCAGTGGTGAATTATATGTAATTTGATTGCAGTATTGCATGTAATAAATAAGTATGTAGAATGTCTGTACTCTTGTAACATGTGGTATGGTGTTGTTCACCATCTAATCGAGATGGCTATGTTGTATGTATGTATAAAATAAGAAGGATGATGAGACGTAGTGCAACTCGCTAACAATGCTATTCGTGTAAGGCTATGCCAGCTTGACAGAAACATTGCAAATAAGTATTTCGCTGTTAATGATTATGTTATTTGAATCGGCAACTGTATGAAAAATAACTGCAGAACATCACTGTAGCAATGATATAGTCGGCTACTTCTGAATTACTTTAAATACATCATTATCTTGTAATCACTCAACCAAACGCGACTTTAACCAAATTAAGTTGATCACTTTCTTATTATTTCACCATCGCACAATTGGTGTAGTATTGAACCAGACTCTAATCTCCTTTCTAAAGATCTTTGTGTGCGCAATAGGCAGGTCAAGAATAAACAAAGATATCGAAATAAAATTCAGCAAAAATATTGCTCCCAACATAAGATAAGTATTGCTATCCTAATCTAGTCCAAATGTGTTAGGAACTCCGTTTTTCTTGTTGACTTTATATCTAACTTATCGGTCGATTGGTATGATGTGTATTTAAGTAGCGCCTGAATTATAAAGTCCTATCATAATTTGCTCCAAAAAATAAGTGTTTCTCTGTTATTCGCAAGTGTATATCTACACCACATATTTTTGAACGACTTCTATAAGTATATACATACATAGAGTATATCGTCACCTGAAATGCAAAATAACATAACAACATTTTCGGAAATTTACAGTGGCAAGAATGAAACACGAAATAAAATGGAACATGAGTGAAAGAAAATTTTAATATTGGTTAAAACTGGTTTATATTTGACCGCAGAACGTGAAAATGTTGAACATATGTAATATTATGTATGTAATTCGAAGTAGTCAAGCGAAATCAATAATACACTCAATTTCGAATTTTTTGATGATACGTTATTTTGCATTTCAGGTGACGATATGTACTATATTCCAGCGATAATTAATATAAGTGCAACTTCTCTTATTTTTAGCTATTTTCAATGCCTTCTGTCATGCACTGAGTAATAATGCAAGTTCAAATATAAAACTTAGCAATCATTTATCAAATAACATGTTTGTTGTGAAGATAAAAAACAACAAAGATAACATATAACGTTTTATCTTTAGATAAATTTGATTAAATGCATATGACTTTTTGTAGGAATAAGAGTGGAAATGTATTTTTTGATGAATATTCAGTAGTTTAATAATAAATTACATTTGGATGTAAAAAATTTGAAGATTCTATTGGGCATTGTCTGTACTAATTTTCTATGGACATCGGGTTCAATTCCTATTCAACAGGCTTTTAAAAGTTGTTTAAGCTCGGAAACCGTTTTAAATTACATGCAATTCGCTTATATGTACCTTTGAAGCTAGTATGTCGCATAAATTTTCGATCTGGATTACAAGCGGGCCACACCAATAAATTGATTTCTTTGCCTTGAACTCACTCTTTCGCTTCCTTCGTGTCATGAATGACATTGTCTTGTTATAAAACGTACTCTGTTTCTACAATGTGTTCTATAAATGTAATTAACACATCGTCCAGCAACTCTGTAGACTTTTTTAAATTTTTCAATTTCCACAGCAGTTAGCGGTTTTCCCTTACCCATGTCTAGAACTTTTTTTAATTATCCAAATATCCAATTTGAGTTGTATATTATCATTACTTACTCTTATAATTAAAGAAAGTTGAAAAAGTTTGCAAAAAGTCAGACATAATGGTACTTTAGTAAAGATAAAACAACCAAAAAGTACGAAACAAAAAAATTAAAATTCCGCTATTTGAATGGAATCGACAGACAGAGCCGATGATGGGGTTCTGCATAAAGTGATATGCAAGCTTTAATTCAATATAATGTATTTACCACCAAGGGCGATATACCGATTGTAACGACCTTCCAACTTTCTGAAACTTTGTTTTTAGTATGAGTCTACTTAGGGTCTGAGAGTAGAAAATAGTCGCTGGTGACTGTAAAATTACAAGTGAGACTATCTTGTTACATTATATATTTATAATAAATTTTTGTCGGCTGGCTTGGTTAGATCTATCTACAAAATACACCCATTCAATATTATTTTCTTCCTCTCATAGAAACTGTACATAATTTTCAGGCTGTAACTCAATTAATAGCAATAGGCCTGATTTGGTTTTTAGCTTTTCGTCCCAGCGATAGAGCTGTTGAATTTTTTTATGCTGTAACCTGGGGCTTTAAGAGATCAAATTTTAGAGTATTGTCTCAATAAATTACATATGTATATTTAGTTGCTTAGGCTATATTTTTTTATCTTCCGAACAGATATTCTTTAAAAGTATTATCCTAGATTTAAGAGGATTTTCACTCCTAACAAACTTTCTATATATTTTAGTTCAAACAAAGAACACAAAATCACAATGTTTAGCAATGTTGAGAAGTAGAAAAGAAATACGAACTTCAGAATCATAAAAACTTAACGCCTTATCGACTAGGTAAACTCAGAACGCTTCTTCAATCTAAAAGGGTCTAGTGATCCATGGCTAGGAGTTTTGGGAATGGCAAAAGACCAGCGTTCACAGCTGTACAATTGGGATCCAGGATACCTTAGGATCGGGGATCAGCCCTCTAACCAAAGATTGCCTAAGAAATCTTTACTAATGGTACAGTTGGACATAAAATAATGATTTCATTAGGACATTTAGACAATGTTTTCAATAAAAGGAAGCCAGATGGTCCTATGCAAGTTTCGATATGAGTTTTTATACTTTTTGGAACAGTTATTCTTGATAAACAAGTCCCTTGAAAGGAAAGCAGCAAGAAATGAATCAACACCTCTTCAATAGACCAGCTCTCATATCTGTGTGAAACGGAATCAAACAGTTATTAGGGATTATGTGGCAGAATAGTCCAAATATTTGTGTAGCTACAACAACAATTTCGCATCGAAAATGTACACGTGAACGAATTGCACGCGGATAACGGTTAATCGGAGCGCCTACGCACTGTTTACACATACATAGAAAGAAATAAATCATACAAGTACGCATGTGCTCGCTAATCTTAAAAGCGTTTTATTTAATTGCGCATTAAAGTCGGCAGATAAAGATATGGAAATACACTTAACGCGGCCGCAACAAAGCGGTGATAAAGTGTGGCATGCACAGTGCGTGGAAATCCTACGCCCACGATCCAACTTAGCGCCTACATATGTACAAATGTCGTACACAAACCTACAGTTATGTGAAGTGGGCGGCCGGCAACGCTTGTGAAAGTGCAGAAAGGTGCTGCTGTGCTGCGTCCAACAAATGCCAGGGGTCTACGCTCGCATTGGCACGTACACAACGCACCGCCTGCGAGTGCCCAACCATGTACGGCGACAGTTTGAGAACCATTTAGACAGTCTATCTCCTAATTCAACGGATTCTCGCCGTCGACTGGAGCTTAATTATGCATTCAATGTGTGCACGCAGTTATAGCGCCCACCCGGTGACGGAAAGTTACAAATGCGCTTGACCAACGTGTAATTATTAAATATGTATACCATAGATATCTAATCTATGCACATAAGTACATACGTGCACGCGCGTCATTGCGCTCATCTTTGTTGGAAAATCAAGCTATTGGAATGTGTCTTGAAATTAGACCGGCATTGACCGTTTTCATTGACGTGAGAGATATATTTCGACCGGTGTGTGACGACTTCTTTCATATTCTTTTAGAATCAGCTGATCGAATACGTATAGATCATTCTTTGATTAAAAGAAGGTTTTAGTTGAATTTAATGGTTGTATTGATCTAACACCTTAAAACAATTAAAATAGACACCATAGTTATAAGTATGTAACGGATGATGAGTAGATGTACTTTTTTCAATGGTTTTTTTGTTTGACAAATCATAGTGAGTAGTGTCAAACTGCCATGTCATTTCAATATATTAGTTTTTTATAGAAATTATAAAAACTAAGGAAGGGCTAAGTTCGGTTATGACCGAACATTTCATACTCTTGCAACAGGCAAGGCCAGGGTGAGTTTTCGCCCCATTTTTTTCATTCTAAATACAAATGTTCACCGTTACAAAAAACGCACTCTCTTAATTAAGATAATCTGCATATTGACCAAAGTCACCGGGAAGCTCGAAAATCATTGTATTAGGTATATGGGAGCTAAGGAAAGTACTGACTCGATTCAACCCATTTTTGACATACAGACATATGTCAGATGGAATTTAAAATTGTGTTAAAGAGAAGTAGGCGTAGTTGCCGATTTTCTCATTGTCACATAGCAATGTGAGGGGAATATCCCGTACTAAATTGGTTGAAATCGGTCAGGTGAGTACAGAGATATGTGATTCCACCTAAAAGTGAGAGGTGCCATTCTCATAGTACAATTTTTACCGCCTATAAAGTCTTTTTACACCATATCGGGTATATAATTTAATGTCTCTGTCTGGTCGAAGCGATTTTTGACGTACTAATTTAAGATGAAAGTTCTTCCACACAAAAAATTTTGCATATTCCGGAACAAGTTATAGTTCAAAGATATCAAGTTTGGAGAATTTGGTGGGTGTAAGTAGTAGCACAATCCATTTAAACTACAAAAGCTTTCGGCGAGTCATTAAAGTCGTACGAGGCCTGGCATTATCCTGGTGGAACGCTACATCTTTTCTATTGATCAATTTTGGCCACTTATGTTTGAGTGCATCACTTACGTTGTCCAGCTGTTTACAATACACTTAAGAATTGATCGTAGTATTGTCGGTCAGAAGCTCAAAATAAGCGATACCTTTAAAATACCACAAAACAGACAGCATAACCTTTGTTTGGTGACTATCGGTCTTCGAAGCTGGTTCATTCTTTTATGACGATGATCACATTTTCGTAAACAACACAACTTTCGTCACCAGTAACAGTTCGCTTAAAAAATGGATCACTTCTTTGACGTTTGATAAGAAAGACACAGTCCTGAATACGACGAAGGAAATTTCATCCTATTAAAACATGAGGAACTTATAAGTCAAGCTTCGAAATTAATGCCAGATATGTGCTTGTGTATAGTCGCGTTAGACAAATTTATTTTTGAGCAATCCCTCGAGTTGATATTCGACGGCTTGATTCGACTAACGACTTTATTTAATTAACATGGGCGTCAAGAGTCATTGAATTATGTATCGCAGCATTCATCACCTTAAAATTTATGTTTTTAAAATTTCCTTTGATATTTCAATATACATAAAAATATTGCTATTGAAGCTTTAATCGATTTAATATAGACAAAGCCATGAGTAGTACAACTTGCCACAACTGAAAAATAATTATCACTTCATAGTTATAATTATATATGTAATTCTCACTAGACTTACATAGCTCAAAAGCCATAGAAAGGATATTACATTTTTTTTTCTAAGCAATAGCTAAAATTTTTTTGAATTGCCGTTGTATCAGCATGTCAGCAAAGTTACGTCGACAAAAAATAAATTTTATAGCCAATAACAGTTTAAGTTGCAATAAATCCATATGTGGGAACAAATGATTTTTTATCGCCAGTCAATATTTTTGTACTAGCATCAGCACAAATTTCACTTCACGCATATACAAAAGGTATGTATGTATTTAGCGGTATAGGATTTAGCATTTTTCGCAAATAATTTTTTGCAATTGAAAATAGACAAACAAAGAGGGCATTTCAATTGCATTCGGCAATAAATTAAGCCTCATGTTGTTGGGATCCAACGATTTGGTGAATTATTTGCAACATTCCAATGCCATTTTTATTGTGCTAGAAAATTATTGTCCATACTGTGACATTTGAACGAGGTCTACACATTTTTGTGCGGAAATACATTTGCATTTAATATCGAGTATACGCAGTGGTGTTTAAAGAGCAATTAGAGAAAAAGAAAATTATGTACTGAGTTATCAAAGAAATTTGGTAGCAGAGTGCGGTTGACATGATAAACCGCTAAATTTGCTACACCGATGCTATAATAGCCTTCACAAATCTGTTTTTAAAGCATAAAAGGGGATAAAAATAACTTTATCTTGAATTTGATGGGACAGTTTATATGACAGCTATAGCATATAGTGGACCGATTTGAATAATTTGTTTGTAGATTATAGTGTTGTATTGGAGAATAATCTATGTCAAATTTCGTAAAGATATCTTGTTAAATAAAAAGTTTTCCTTACAAGGACTTAATTTTGACCGGTCAGTTTGTATGACAGCTGCGTGCTATAGTGATCCGATCTAAATGATTTCTGCGGAGATTGAATTATTGCTTTAGATAACAATCTAGGACAAATTTCATTAGCATATCTCAACAAATGAAACATTTTTCCATAAAAGCGCTTCATTCCGATCCTCCAGTTTGTATGACAGCAGTTGTTTGTTCGGTAATAATTCAAAAACCTCGCAATAAACCTTGTCATTAAAGTATAATCAATAATTTAGTTCATTATTTCTTCACACCAACCTTCCTCAACCAAACATTACCTCATTTCCCAAACATATAAACGCACCCTCGTACTGAAAAATTGCAAATTCATCGCATTTTTCCTTCATTGGTGGCCATATATCATATCCACATATTAATATGTAACCAACTAATATCATGCATATGTACATACATATACATATGAATACTAATATTCGAACTTTAGCAATTTTTTTTTGTTTTTGAATAAAAATCAAAATATGCATAAATTTGAAACTAAATTCTTCGCATGCCCTAGGTGAAGCGACTACCTACAACCTTGATTTAATTTGAATTGTTTCTACGATTTGTGGGAGTGTCTATGTCGGCCACTTGAAGGTCTATTGGAAATTGTTTTTGTCACACATAATGTACACATCGGTGTTTTGAATGTCAATAATTATCCAAAAATCATATTATGCACGCGCCTACAGCAACAACAACCTTAAGCACCTGCCAAATGTTATTTTAACTATATACCCAAACATATGTTGTTGTTGTTGTACTTGTAAAAATGTCTATATTATTTATTAGCTACATTAGTAAGCAGATTAACAAATAGTAAGGGAAAGATAGTCGTCTAGTTCGTAATGGTTGCGAGAGATATCGGATTTTCTATGAGTTGCAAAAATTAAATCTTGATGTCTGTAGTATATTGCTGCCATACAAACTGAATTTTCGAAATCCGTTCGTCTGTCCGGCCGTGCAAGCGATAACTTGAGTAAAAATTAAGATACTTTAAAGAAATTTGGTACACGTGTTCTTTGGCTAACAAGTAAGGACAAGTTGTGGGTAATTGGACCACTGCCACGCCCACAAGATGTCATTAACCAAAAACGTAGAAAGTGTCACAACTAATCATCACAATAAGGTACAAGACTGTTATTTAGTACAACTAATTGCAACAGGAAAAGGCATTTATATTGTGGCAAAAAAGCGCTTGGAAATTGTAATTAAATTCCCGGGTAAATGTTTCAAATAAATGTATTTTGCTAAGTTGGTAGGACTGTCCTTAATTATTAAGCCAAATATGAGCACGATCTATCAACCAGATTGTTTACACCTCAGTAGTGTGTTGCGATTTTTACCATGGATAATGGTAAAAGAACTTGTCTCAAATTTTGTATTTCGAACCAAATTTCGTTTGCCGAATCGTTGAGAATGTTGGAAAAAGCTTACGGTGATTCAATTTTATCAAAAATATAAGCCTACGAGTAGTACAAAGCCTTCAAAGACGGTCGAGAGATCATTGAACACTTGCCTCGTTCTGGACGAACTTCGCCTCTTCAACTGAAGGAAATATCAAAGAAGTGAAATGATTGAAAATCGTTAAGAAAGTGTTAGAGAGACGGCTAGAGATCTCGACATGTCTCGCGAGACCGTTCGAAATATTTTGGTGGATATTTTGGGAACGAAACGCTTTCTTGCTCGACTCGTCCCGATAAAGCAGAATTTGTTTCATAAAGAGTACCGTAGACAGGTCTCTTTGGACATGCTTGATCGTGTGAATTCCGATCCTACATTCATGGCGAGCATTATAACTGCCGATAAGACATGGGTTTATGAGTTTGACATGCAAACAAGTCAACAATCGTCGGAGTGGAGGGGAAAAAATGAGCCAAAACCAAAATCAAAAATCAAGGTGATGCTCCTTGTTTTTTTCGAAGTTGGTTTTGTTCCGAAGGGACAAACTGTCAATGAGGAGTTCTATTTGACCGCGAAATCAATTAATGAATCCTTCACGATGATAATGCACCATCGCCTCGAGCCACGATTGTGATCGAATTTAAAGCCAAAAACACAATGAATACCAAAGATCATAAACCGTATTCACCAGATTTGGCTACGTGTGATTTTTTCTTGTTCCCCAAAGTGAAATTGCCGCTCCGTGGTACCCGTTTTCAGATAATCGAAGAGATAAAATAAAATTCGCTGCAGGAGCTGAAGGCCATCCCAAAAAGTGCTTGTGAAAAGTGTTACGAGGACTGGAAAAATTGTTGGCATAAGTGTATTACATCTGATGGGGATTACTTTGAAGGCGACAAAATAAATATTGATGAATAATTAAATATTTTGCGTTTTATTTACCATTTCCGGGTACACGTGAGTTAACTTGATAATTTTTAGGAAACGTGTTTTTGTAATTACGGAGCATATTTCTGCCTAATATGCATAAAATCGGATGAAAACTTGTCTTAGATACCATATAACTAACCAACATTATGTAACTGCAGGTATTTTCCCGGCGTTGATACGGTCAAATAGCAAGAGTACGAAATCTTCGGTTACACCCGAACTTTGACTTTATTATTTGCTTCTATTTAAATATTGTATAATTTTTTTCATAAAACCCGATGCGATAATTTATTTATATTGATAATTTTTTTCAACACTGTACATTCCTGAAAAATGCATTTTACTTTTTTGACTTATATTTCTCAGCTTTTAATGTGTTTTTTTACTTTTTCGGCTTAATGATTTTTTTTATATACATTTGCGTTTTGTTGTTGTATGCATTTTTTTACTTTAGTACTTTTGCAAAGACGGTTAAGCGTATAATACATTTGTATATTTGTATGTATATCATACATTACATGCTTTCATCACTTGTTAGTTTGCATTATACATACATATATGTGGGTGAGTAGATACGCACTAACATATGCATAATTGTACAAACACAGCTACATGACTGTTTGGGAGCTTTGTTTGGTCGGTCGTTATCATAATTGTTACGAGTTCATTATCGGCTTTCGGTGCATGATTTGAATATCAATACAGTTCATAATAAGTTATTGACTATATATATTTTTAAATTTATTTTTTGATGTTTGTGAATTATACTACTTGTACTAGAATAGCCAATATCCAAGAATAGTGATGATTCGAGTTGGGAATATTTATTTTGCATATTTTTTAAATTATTGTTTTTAAATATACATATATATAGTATATATTTCTAACTGTCAAGCGTGATTTTAATGATTTATTTTCGTAATCTTGAAACTACCACAAATTTAAGAAACAAATAATTCAAAATTTGTTGAAGATAAGAGCTCACTATTGTAGTCAGCTTAAAAAGAAATTTTCAAACTTATAAATTTTCAAATTGAGAATTGAGCCATCTCTCAACTTAGCAAGATAACAACACGTGGTGTAAAATAGCGTTATCTTTCTAAGGTTTAAATCACAATTTATCTTTGTATTTGGAAAAATTAAAATCAGAATCAGAATATATTATTTTTCCAAATTTAAATAAGAAAGTTTAAGTTTTGGGTTTGAGATTATCAAAGAAAAAAGGTGATTAATTTTAAATTAAATTATAATATTGTACAAACACCTTTGTATTTAACGAAAGTTTCGTTAAAATGCAAGCTTTTTATGTTCAAAGAAAGCTTTGATGAAAAGCCCAACTAAAGCTTAAGGTTCGCGTCGAAGCTTTTATAGTTGCAACAAATTCCCTAGAGATGGCGCGAGGCCGTGAAAAAGCCAACCCAAAACTTATGACTGAGCAAAAGCTTTTTCAGTGTCCTATAAATAATACTAAAGATGGCGCTTATATCGGACGCAAATGAACATCACATATATGTATATGTATGTCCCCCAGGCAATTCGTTAAAATGTGAGCTAACTAAAACACTTAACTCGAATATAGCTTAATATCGGAAAGATAGGGTACAAAATAGAGCTTGTATAAGCCTGAAGGCTCTCGGCCTTCCCGAACGACATCGTTTTGGTCTATTGGCTCTTGAAAAGTTCCGAGAAGATCCGACGTTTTCGACCCAAATTTTGTTCAGCGATGAGGCCCATTTCTGGATAAATGGAGATGTAACGCAAGCAATCGGAAGAGATTCAAGCGCAATTTCATCCAGAAACAAGTAAGGAAGGGCTAAGTTCGGGTGTCACCGAACATTTTATACTCTCGCATGGTAAAGTGATAATCGAAATTTCATTATCCGTCAGGCCCATTTTTTGAAAATGTATTTTTGTAAAGTTTTATTCCGCGTTAAGAAAAATTGAGAATTTCATTGAAATCGGTCTAGTAGTTGGAATATGGTTCTTTTGTGGAAGAGATTCAATTTTTAAAAAAGTGCAGCTTCCTTTTACCATTTCTTCCGTAAAATTTAGTGTTTCTGACGTTTTTGGTTAGTCGGTTAACCCACTTTTAGTGATTTTCAACATAACCTTTGTATGGGAGCTGGGCGTGGTTATTATCCGATTTCCTCCATTTTTGAACTGTATATGGAAATGCCTGAAGAAAACGACTTTATAGAGTTTGGTTGACATAGCTATAGTAGTTTCCGAGATATGTACAAACAACTTAGTAGGGGGCGGGGCCATGCCCACTTTTCCAAAACAATTGCGTCCAAAATGCCCCTCCCTAATGCGATCCTTTGTGCCAAGTTTCACTTTAATATCTTTATTTATAGCTTAGTTATGACACTTTATAGGTTTTCGGTTTCCGCCATTTTGTGGGCGTGGCAGTGGGCCGATTTTGCCCATCTTCGAACTTAACCTTCTTATGGAGCCAAGGAATACGTGTACAAAGTTTCATCATGATATCTCAATTTTACTCAAGTTACAGCTTGCACGGACGGGCGGACGGACAGACATCCGGGTTTCAACTCTACACGTCGCCCTGATCACTTTGGTATATATAACCCTATATCTGACTCTTTTAGTTTTAGGACTTACAAACATTTCGTTTGTGAACAAAACTATAATTTCGTTAGCAACATTGTTGCGAGAGTATAAAAACAAAATCGCGCAATGACAACCGACTGTTTGAAGCCTGAAATTGAAGCTCGTGATCGCGGTGACATTTGGTTTGAAGGTTTGAACAAGGTACCTCCCACACATCGCATCAATCAGTGGATTTATTGAGAGAACACTTCAGTGAGCAGTTAATTTCAGGTTTTGGCCACCAAGATCATGTGATATCACATAATTAGACTTTTTCCTGTGGGGATATGTCAAGTCTAAAGTCCATGCAAACAATTCCGCTTCTATTCAGGCCTTGGAGTAAAAAATCATATATGTCATGTTACCAGTAGAAATGCTCGAACGAATCATCGAAAACTGAACACAATGGATGGTGCATCTGAGGCGTAGGCGCGGCCAACATTTGAAAGAGGTAATCTTCAAAAAATAAATGTCAAAGAATGTTCTTTCGAATGATAACAAATATTCCCCATTCAATTTGAAGTTTCTATAATTTTTTATACCCTGAACAGGGTATATAATAGGGTTTCGAATATTTTTGTACGAACTTTTACAACAACCAAAGCGAAAAGTTCGGAGGTTTATATCCCAAATATTTAAAACGATTTGGCAAAATAAATTAAAAATTATAAAATATTTGTTTTAATTATTCGTAAATATAAATATGGCCAGCTGGCTAAAAATGTTATTAAGTAAAATAAGTTGTTAATTAATTGTATTAAAATAAAATATAAATAAATTTTTAATACAATGTTCGTATGAATTAAAACTCGATTGATATTTATAAAAATTAAAAAGAAAAATCATATATATATATTCGAAAGATTAAACTTACCCATTACTCTCGGAGCACGATTTCATATTACTTTGAGTTTTAAGACGCTGATTTATCTCTATCTTACGAATAGTTCCCTTCATGTTTAATTTTTATCAAATTTTGAATATTGTGTGTAAGGCATATAAATTTCTGGTCCCACTCCTTTTCAGTAAGCAAGCATTGACACTGTTATAAAAAAGGACAAATATCTAATTAGGGTTGCATTTTTGGATGAAAGTATTATTAATGTTAAACAAATAATTAGAAAAATTAAATAAAATCTCTCTTTAAAGTGGCGTTATTCTTATTTCTTTCGCAGTAGCTTAAGTAGCTCCTACTAAAATATTTTGAGATTTAGAAAGCGAGGTGTATCAAACTCTTTTATTTGAAGTTATAAACCATGGTTTGAGAATTATTGTTTATTAAGTACTTTTACTTTATTTACTGATATGTTAGCAGCAGTTACAGCTTAGTTTCCAATATTTTACAGGGTTGCTTTTAGCCTATAAAGTCACCTGTTATACAACACATAAATTTGTTAACAATAGACTTGAATACGATTCCAATAAACAACATTTTCATATAATAAAAAGATCCGCCGCGCCTGCCATCAAATGAACCACAATAATTATACGAAAATCTCTCACATGCAGCTCAATAAAACAGTTTCATTCTCTCTATCCGTCCGCCTTTCAGTGGTTCGACTTAAATACATGAAAATATAAGTGTCAAAAGTTTTATTGAATTATTGATTGACAGCTGCGGCGGGCGCGCGCAATGACAACGAAAAGGCTTATTTGACAGCCAAGCAAAGGTGGCGGCAGTTAAGTAAAGTAATCCGAAAATGGAAACGATTGATAAGCAGCATACAACTTTATGGTAGTAAAGCGGTATTGAAAGTGAGCAATGTGCCGGTGCAAGGAACTACAATGGCGCGAAAGGATATTGCCTTTGTGATTGACTCACAGACTGCTTTGATTGGTTGCCTGCCAAGTTGAATGCGTATTTATTTAACTTTTATGATATAACTTCCCAAAGGCTTAGAGAAAAAGCTGCTGATAGCCACAAGCATGCAGAAAACAATACAAAAGAAATTAAATATTGGCCAGCGGTTGCCAGCTTTTGAAATATTTCAATTGTTTTCGTATAACTGACTGACATTGATGACGATCGAAAACGTTTATGTTAATCACAAATGAAGGAAAGTTAAACAAAGTCAGTAAAGGAAGACTATACTGACAGACAAAGGCAACTTTGGTTAATGAATAACGAATAGAAAGCAGTTTTAATTATGCTTAATGGCTGTCGCTTTCTATTTGCTTTGAGAGGTACATAGCAGCACAGATTGACGACATATTGTACATGAATATAATAAAATATTTATTTAAGATTGAAGATCTACCTATAAACTATTCAGAGCTTCGGCTAAGGTCGGAATGAGATTTCCAAGCATATAATTGTTTGTTTATTGTGACTGAAATGCGAAATTAATTTATACTCGTAAAATCATACTAGAAGTAGGCCATGCTTAGTGCGAAAATACAAAAAAAGAAAATAAAAATGCTGAGGAAATAGTAATTTCACTGTTTGGGGACTTGGAAGAAAAGAAATTATTCGATTTTAATTGTAAACCGGATGCGGTTGAGTGAAGAAAGTGTAGCATATTTTAGAGATAAATACTATTGCCACTTGTAGCGAGTGTTTGAAAGCTTTTTCATCGGCGCCTAAAGGTATGCTACAGTTCCATACTGATACATTTCACAACCGGAAAAGAAAATTTTACTTCCTCCTGTGCTACAGATCCAGCACAGAAAAAACCCGCATCATTTTAGTGAAATTTGGTTTTGCTGCGTTGCTCTGATTAGCTAGAGTTGCAAATTGTAAGACATCGGAACCGGAAGTAGAGCTTACGTCAACCTTTTATAGTTATTTTTTTTTTGTTTTGAGTTACGTTCTGTAAGCTACTGGCAGCGAAGTAAGCTCTTAGTCTGAAGGAATCCTCCCTATTAGTCGCCTGTTATAAGCAGCATTTTATAATACTTAGTAAGTGCCCGGTTCTACACAATACCAGTGATTTTCGAAATACTATAGAACTGAACTTAAATGCGGCCCCAATATTGCCTTCCCTTGCAGAGAAGAGTGAGAACGGGACGAGGTGGGCAGGGACGCAGATATAAGCTTTTAAACGGATGAAACTTAGACTAGAGAATCAAGTGGAAGGTAGTGTCTTTTTAGCAAAATTATATATCAAGATGACTTCCCGTCTACAAGTCCACTGCATTGACATCCAAGCAGCAATCACCGCAATTAAAGAAAGCCTTCTTGTTCTGACAACAAGGAACATATTTAAAAACACCGATAGTCAAGCGGCTTTGAAATCACTAAAATTCCTTAGGGTTTCATCAAAAATAGTGAAGGTATGCCTTGATTTCTTAGTGGATTTAACCCCCTAATTTACGATAAAACTGCATTGAGTTCCAGAACATACTGACATCCATGGTAACTGTGAAGCAGATGAACTAGACAGAGCAGGCAGCACCCTGCAACTAGAATCCGAAAAAGTGGGAGTTTACTATATATGTACATATGTCACTGGATAATTGTATATATTTAATCGACAAACATTTTACAGATATAGATGAGTCTCGACGCACTCAATCAATAACATGCTCAACAAGCAGGCAAAGGTAGCATCAATGGAATATGGGCCGTGCCTGATGACTTTTGAAACTCAAAAGATTGACATAAGTCCTCTAATAGGAGTGCTAGCAAGTCACTGTCTAATTATAAGACTCGACAGCAGACTAGGAACACCATACAAAAAATATTTTAGGTGTCAGGAGGTAAAAGACGCAGAGACTAAAACATTTTCTATACGAATGCAAGGTTTTTTTATTTACTTTGTAGTAAAATTTTACCTGGAAGCTGGGATTGGTAGTTTTTTTAATAAAAACGTTGTAAATCTCTAAAAAGTAACTAAAATTAATTTATGTAGCCTAATGTTTTTCAGTCAGAAGTGGCTGCTTTTAAAGTAGCAGTAGATTTACAGGACCGAAGTGTAGTTTCGTTTAGTGAAGTTCGATAGCAGAGCGGCGATATTAGTGTTGAGCTCAGGTTAGTCAAGGAATGTCTGTCTGCACTAGAAATAGCATTGTCTTTATATTCGTTTGGGTGCCTGGTCATAGTAGAGTCGAAGGCACCATTGTCTCAATTATATCGAATTGGGAACGAGCTTGGTCTTCGTTGCTCACTTGCACTCTAACACTAGAACTATGAACCTCGAGTGCGCTTAGCAGGCGTTGATCGACGACCAGCTTATGTGCGACTAAGATGTTCTTCTAGCCTAGAGTAGAAATAGCTTTTACTGGATATTGTCCAATTGGCGGTCGCACGTAAATTGTCAAAGTTGTATGCAAGACGGCGGGGTGTAAACATCCAGGCACCTTCTCCTTCAGTGTCAAGCCTAAGCAAATCTGAGGCTGAAACATCTCGGCAGGCGTACTTTCGGCGAACAAACAGGGATAGCCGAAACTGACATTGATCGCCTCAACAAATCTGTGATCGGCTCAAAGTGCACAGGGGAGATCCAACTGAGATCTCACCTTTTAATATCGACTATATAACCTAACATTAGCTATGAATGTATTTCAGTCCCTCAGACTTTCTTCGCCAGAATAATTCTAATAAATTCCAATTCTGTGGTCCCCGAGAGCATTTTTGGTATCTTAATGGAAAACTGTAGCGGAACAAATTTTTTGAATTTTTGAATATTCTAGAATTAACGAAGTAGAAAAATGTTCTATAAATCAAAATTTAAACTCAGAAAATTAGTCAAACTACGGTGTGTGTTAAGTATTTTGACTTTATACTTACCTTTAGGCGTAAACAGACAAATATTGAGGATCTTTATCTTTAATCCAGCCACATTTGTATACTTCTGTCGCCAAAATAATCGCTTTTCGAAACCACCAATCTTGCGAAAGTGTTTCAAAAAATTTTGCAGGAACCTCCATTAAATGCAGCAAACGCCAATTTTTGATTTAAAATTTACATAAAAGTTCATAAAATTATTTTCATCACTAAAACTGAATTTTTATGTCTTGCAGTACAAACACAGATGCAGGTGAAGAGTTGATGATGATTTGAGTATGTTTCTTTTTGAATGCAGTAGATGAATATATGATCTTTTTTTTTTTGTAAATTTCAATATTCATGAATATATGAAAATTATAATGTTTTTTTAATAAGCTTGAAGTTCTAATTTATTTTATCGCGCACTAATTATAGTTTAAACAATTCTTGGAATATTCAAATATGTTTAGAACATTTTTCGGTATTATAGATTACTTATTATTTTTGTAAATTAATCACTGATATGATAGGTACTTTATTTCTTTGCTGTTTCCTTGGGTGCACCACCGCAAGCACCCTGTTGTTCCTCATCATCATCCGTCTGAGCTCCCGCTTCTTTCTTTTCTTTTACAACCTTAGCCGGAGCTGCTGCTGCTGCGCCAGTCTGACATTCAGCGTCTACTTTATACTTTTTAGTTTCCTTATTGAGCTCCTCTTTGGCCTCTTTCTCAGCGGCTACTTCAACATCCATTTTTTCTTGTGGTTTTTGTGCTGCTTGCTCGGCTGGTTTCTCAGCTGATTTCTCTGCTGCTTTCTCTGCCGGTTTCTCTGTTGATTTCTCTGCTGTTTGCTCTGCTGCTTTCTCTACTGCATGCTCTCCTGGTTTTTCTTCTATTTTTTCCAATGTTGCAGCCTCTTTCTTCACTTCACTAGCCTCTTTACTGGCGCCAGAACTTTGCGGTTTATCATCTTCGCGAAGATTTGTTTTACTCCCTTCTAGCGAAGTTCCTCTACTCCCTTCGTCAGGCATATCTGATTTAGATGCGCTTGTGACCTCTGCAGAAATATCTGCATAAACATCATCTTCTAAATTATCGGCACCGCTCATATCAATATATTCAATATCATCCAATTCGCTGAGCCTAGTTAATGGCGCCTTACTCCGGAGCGTGCCGAATTTATAGTGCACCACATGCTCATACAATTCGCCGGGTCTTAGTATAATGGATGGGAAGTGTTTCTGTTAAAATATAAGAAATTGGATTTCTATTTAATGAAGTGTAAGTGAAACGTTTAAAATAAATTTAAAAATTATGGATTTTTTTTTTGGAAACTGAGACGCTTTTGATAAACAGTCACACAAGTCTCTCAATAAAAAACAACAAACACAAAGCTGAAATAAATTAAAAAAATTGAAATTGCCGCCATTTTGCCAGCTTAAAGCTTATCGTTTTATACATTCGTAACGGTAAACTGTGATTGTTTATATGTTTTGTCTTGCTGCTTGTCAATTTTATTTAAGCCTTTTCATGTATGCCATTTCAGTTCGGCTCATTCCACTTGTAATCCGCTTTGTTAAACTTTAGCTGCGATTCTCTTTTACGGTCGCCTTGTCTAGCTGCGTTACAATGATCTGCTGAATAGCCTTTAATATCCTGTCTGTCTTTAGCGTATTATCCTTTCCTTTGACTTTCCGTCAATGTTTCGTTTGCTTTTGTCATTGTTGTATCCGTCTTGTCAGCTGTTTCTGTAGCTTCTGTGTTTACGAATTTCTTTTAATTTTCCCTCAGTTATACACATCCTCAGCATTCTTCCTGTGCCCACAGCCGCTTGTTTGCAAGCGCTTTCTTTGCCATTGTCAGTGTCAGTCACTGTCCGATACTTTGACATGGCGAAATGCTGGCATGCTGGGTGATATACATATGTATACAATGTTTGTGTTTGTATGCGTGTGTTTAATTGTAACCACTATTGAACTCACATGATTGGGTGCGTCGGGATACTTTTGTGTCTCCAGACAGAATGCGCCGTGCTTTTGGTAGGTGGCTTTATCTCTCCCCTTTAGGAGTTTCTGTGAAAAGAAAGTTCAAAACATGATTAAAAGAATATCAGAAGACCGCAAATGTTGCTGTTATAGAATTTATTTATGTGTATCTATATATTATTAATTACTATGTAAATAAATGAGCGGAGTTGTTAGATTATTAGATTAGATGCAAATAAAGAGAATATATGGTATGTAAGTATAAATAACGGAATGATTATTATATTGACATTGATGAAAATTATATAATCTGCCAGTCATGAATTCAGCCATTTCAGAAATGGAGACCATTTTTTACACATTTATGAAATTTGCCTATAAAGGAATTCAAATTTTGGATCTCTTTGACGACAGTAACATCTTATACTCACTGGGCTTTAATGACAGCAAACCCATAACAATTGAAAAAAGTGTAACTACAATATATTTCTAGTCTTATGAAATACTATTATGGTTGAGCTATATGAAGGTATCCACACTTGAGGCTCTCTAAAAATAATGATTAGTTACCACAATTGAGATTTGGACCTTTCCCCAAAACTGAAAAACCACCTTAAGGGCTACATCTATTTGTGAATTTCAAAAAAACGATTTGGTTTTGCAGATGTATAGAGTGTAGATACATATATTTGAGAACATTCTCCGAAAGTTAGAATTTAATCCGGCAAATAGTTTCGGAGATATGAGCGAAGTTATTTGTAAGTTAGGCTAAGCTTGAAATTTTCACACACTTTCCGTCGACATAACAGGCTTTTCAATAGGAACGCTAAAAAAAAGACCAATAGGGACAGCGAAAGACGTCATATTTTTCCCCGTTTTTTCGACATTTTTCTTCAGTAAGGTTTACCATTTCATTTCCAAAATTCGAAGTCAGTGGCTTCAAATTTAAGAGCGCTACGCCCAATTTATGGTCATAATCGTCCTCTAAGACCGAAAATTGAGCGTCTAGTGGAAAAAAGCAGAGTACAAAAAGTTCCCATGCTAGTGAGATAAAGAACTACTCGTAGTCTCGAGAATAAATAAATTAGTCTCTCACACGTCGTTCTCAAGCGTTGGGCATCTCACGTCGTTTAGGAGAATTTTACGAAAAGATCTGGGCCTACATCCTTACACGATCAGTTTGACGCAAGAACTGATTTATTGAATACCAAGTTTGGTGAACGTGTTATCTTCCGAAATGGCCCAGTCAATTGGCCGCCTCGGTCGTGCGATTTGACGTCAATAGACTATTTCCTGTGGAGCTATGTCAAGTCTATGGTCGATTTATGCTTGAAAACCGTCGAAAATTGGGTTCAGCGTTTCATACATCGAGTTTCATACATACAAACACTTTTATAGTGCTTTTATTGAAAACCCCGTTATTTGTTAGTTAGTGGTAGAAATAATAAAGTTCTTTATTATACTTTAGTTTTTTGTGATATAAACTCAACCAAAAGCGTTAAATGTAATCCTGGGGGTATATCAGGCAAACATCAATCCAAGGATGGGAAATCTCAATTTCATACTTGATTAATGAAAATAATTATAAAATTATACTATATTAAATTTTACCGCAAAGAGATGCTTTTATAAGAAAGATATTCTTTCTGAATTTCATTAAAATATCTTATATATTGACCGATATATGCGCTATAAAGTCAACCGGAAATTTATATTAGGTATATATGGGTTAAGGGACGTATTGATCCGATTTTACTAATTTTTGGTACAAGAGCATGCTGTTATCAAAGAAATATTTTCCCCGAATTTCAATACTAGACCTCTCAGATTGACAGATATGTTTGGTAAAGAATTAGCAATATGTACTGGCGTCCACATATTTGTGTTTGTGGCTTTGAAAAGTTATAGTCCAACTTCGACAGAAGACATTATTTGTACACAGTAGGCCGGGTCGATTTGTGGGGAGGAAAAAAAATGGCCCATTGCTCTATGAAAATCATATTCTAGGGATCAAAATAAGATACTTTGCCGAAGGAACCATACCTCTGAAACGAATTATGATGTCCCCCAATTTGGGTCGAACTTTTGGGTAGGGGCAAATTTTGAAATAGAATTGAAATTACCATTTCATTCTTATTACCTCTGAAAGTGAGGAGAACTAAAGCAATAACCACTATGGTATTTCAAAAAAAAAATAAGTGAAGTGACCATTCCAAATCAAAAAGTTTACAATGAATCCACGATCCTCTACACCGCAAGATGAAGCAACTACATCAACAACTATCGAAAACCCAATGAGTCATATACCCAAGCATGATGTTACTGTTTTTGGTGTGTCTACTGATTTGACTGATCTTAATTTACCAACCCATCTGGATATCTTGAGATATTATTTTACTTAAGCGAACCTGCTAAAACAGAACAAAAAAAAGTTTTCCCATAAATCATTCACTATTCAAGTTCAAGATAAGTTGATTGGAATTTGGGAAAAACTTGGTATGGAAATAATGCTGAAAAAAAGTGTATGTAATAAATTGAATAAATTGCTTGACAAGTATCAAGAGCAAATCAAGAGAAGAAACAACACCCAACAATTTACAGAGTATGTAAAATCTCTGGAAACAATTTTTTACATTGGAACATGTAAATGCGATTTGAAGGCAGCTCCATGTGCATGCGGCTGGGTTCCCGAACGCCTCAAAGAGTTCATGCACGATCAACATAATCAGAGAAGACTAACAATGAATGCATTTATGATGGAAACTGAAGAGCAAGGAGCAACGTCACCACCGGTTCAAGAAGATATGGATAGAAGTACAAGTTCACAATACACAGAGAGATACGATTGTTTTAACTTTGCCTTGGTATGTGACAGATTTGGTGTGCCTGACAGAGTAGCATCAGCATTGGGAACCGCTCTTTTGCAAGATTTTAAAATTAAAGATAAGCATGGGAAACCTCTCATCATGGATAAATCGAAAGTTCGCAGAGAAAAAGAGAAATGCAGACAAGAAGTGCTTCGCAAACGGTTAGAAGATACCAATTTGATAGCGTTTTAATTCGATAAGATGATACTATAACGATAGATAAAATTGATGAGAAGTATCATACTAGGATGGTAAAAGAACCTCATCTTGTTATTTTGAGAGAACCCAATTCTGAATTGATTGGTTGCGTAAGACTGAAACATGAAACCGCTCAATACAAAACAACCAAATTAAATGGTTTTTTCAACGATAAAAATATATCACTGGATACATTAATTGGAATATGCACTGACGGTGAGCCAACAAACACTGGCCCACACGGTGGAATTATACGACGATTCGAATTGCTGTTAAAAAGACCATTGCATTGGTTTGTTTGCCTTCTACACTTCAACGAACTTCCGTTTCGGCATTTGTTTGAAGCTTTGGATAAATCAACCAGCACTGGACCAAGATCGGCAACCGGAAAACTGAGCCGTCAAATCGGAACTTGTGAAACTCTTCCGGTAAGTTATTGCTATCACTCATTTATTATAATTGTCAACCATTTTTAATGATTTTATTATTATATATTTTTAGGTAATGGACGGCTTTCAGAAAATTGAGTTGCAAAATATGCCCCCTGCTCCAGAAAAAAAAGAATTTTCCACCGATTCGAAGTATTTATACGACATGGCCCATGCAATTTCTAGCGTCGTGGTTCCGGTGGATCTGGCTAACATCAAACCAGGGAAAATTGTACATTTTCGGTGGCTCACCAAGGCCGCTAGATTATTGCGATTATATGTGACAAAATCCAGATGCAAATTTTGTTTGTTGAATTTATAATTAAATGTTATGTGCCAATGTACGTTCAAATGTATTACAGCTCTGTCGTGTACGGGCATTATTTATCAAGTTCATTGGTTGATCACATCTAGAACCTCGCTTACGCAAAATTGTCAATCAAGTAATTAAAGATCTAATAATTTCATACTTGTTATCAATTAATGAAAATAATTATATCGAAATGTTATACTATATTAAATTTTACCGCAAAGAGATGCTTTTATAAGAAAGATATTCTTTTGACGATTTCATTAAAATATTTATATATTGACCGATATATCCAAAAATTCCATCACACATACAAGGAAAGACATATTCAATTGCTAGCTAGCGTTTCCAAATTTATATTAGAGGTATATGGCGACGGTTAGAGAGGGAAATTGCCCAGTATTGATCCGATTTTAAATTAATTTTTTCATTCACATATGTTGTGAATTATCAAGAGAAAAATATTTTTATAAATTTAAAAATAAAGAAAAACTAGACCTCTGAGATTGAAATGGTGATATGTTTGGTAAAGGGGAATTAGCAATATGTACTGGCGTCCACATATTTGTGTTTGTGGCTTTGAAAAGTTATAGTCCAACTTCGACAGAAGGCATTATTTGTGCACAGTTATCACTTCATTGAGGTTTGATTTCAATATTGCAAAGTGAAGGAATCAGATAGAATTTAAAAGCTTGTTATGTGGAAGGTAAGCGTGGTTGTCATACGATTTCACTCATTTTCATAGGGTGTGATATGAATATTTGGGTAACCTTAGACACCATATATGATTGAAATTGCTTTAGTACTTCCTAAGATATAGGATTTCAACTAAAGGTGGACGACGCCTGACCGATTGTCCCATTTTTGAAATTTTAGAAAAATAAATTTTATTTTTTAAAATTATTTTATTATTTAAAAAACCCCACTAAATAATTTTCTATGACCGTAAAGTGAAGTTGTTTGAGATAGCAGGCATTCTAAGGATAAACAGTTATACAAATCTTTCACGAAATTATTTTGGATGATCTTTTGACCAAAAGCAACGACGAGTTTGATTTGAGATAAGATGTTCAGGCGCAATAATTCTGCGTGTAGCCATCATTTATCCCGAAGGACATTCATATTTTCGACTGGAAAGTTTATGGTATATATTTTGGAATGCGCATGGAATAAATTTTATTGACTTCCTTGAAAATTTCACTTATATGGAAAGGACCGTTAATAGCGACTATTATTGGACCACATGAAAAACTAAACCACCGATAAACGGCCGAATTTGAAGAACAATAAAGTGGTGTTTCACCAAGACAATGCACCGTTTCACAAGTTAGTGAAAACGATGGCAAAAATCCATCCAGATCTGACTCCCAGCGACTATTTCCTGTTCTCAGATCTCAAAAGAATGCTTGCTGGGAAGAAATTTTCGTCGAATGAAGAGGTGATCGCCGAAACTGAGGCCTATTTTGAAGCAAAGGACAAATCGTACTACAAAAATGGTATAGAGTAATGAATCAAAGGTGAAGCAGAACAATATTGAATAAAAAAAAAGAATTTCGTCTAAAAAAAAATACTATTGTCCGTGGACTTTTCAGTTGACCTGTTAGTATTCCTAAAGACAGATACAAATAGATAAATCTGAGTTTAAGAATTGCAGCCGAGCCCGATGAAGAACAGGGCATTTGGAATGATAGTTTACAGGAAAAATACTACTTCATTTTCAATGATAATAATCGAATTTTATTAAAAAATCACCGAAAATAAAAATTTTTTACGATAATTACTATATAAAGCTGACACACATATCATATATTTTCGCAGCATATAAAAGTGACTGCAGGAAATCCACATGCGTGTAATGTACAAGGTGCGTTCCAAAGTAAAAAAAAAAAACAGAACAAATGGTTTTTTCGCAAAATCAATTTATTTTATTCAAAATAGTCTCCTTCTGCTTCAATACAGCTTTTTGCACGGTCCCAAAGCATGTCGAACGAGTGTTTTAGCTCGTTGGCCGGTATGGCCGCCAGTATACCGGTGCAAGCCTTTTGAATGGCCTCTACGTCTGCATAACGCTTTCCTTTCATGGGCAAATGCATTTTTCCGAAAAGGAAGAAGTCGCACGGTGCCGTATCAGGTGAATACGTGGAGTGGTTAATGGTTAAAATGTGATTTTTGGTCAAGTAATCGTCCTTCGAATGTTGGATTTCAATTTTTGGTGTCAGTCAATTCGTGCACACACCTTTCGTAAGCCCAAATGCTAGGTCAAAATGCGATAAATCGATGTTTTGGAGATGTTAAATTCCATTTCCATGAATTTCAATGATGATTTCGGCTGATTTTTGATGAATTCACGCACAGTTTCGATGGAATTTCCGGTGATCACGGATTTTGATTGGCCCACAGGTTGATCGTCATTTATGTCCTCACGACCACTTTGAAAACGTTGAAATCACTCGTGCACTCTGCTACGGAATAGGCAATCATCGCCATAAACTTGTTTCATCAATTGAAGTGTTTCGGTAAAAGTTTTACCAATTTCAAAACAAAATTCAATGCTGGCTCTTTGTTCGAAACTAATTTACGCAGCGATAACACAAACATACTGACACTTAAAACGCAATAACTTCACTTCCAATCAATAAAATGACATGAAATTCTCACTGAACAATCGGTAAAGATAGCAGATTCTAACGCACCAGTCGACACATAGATGACGCCACCAGGGGCGCTAGATTCAAAACGTCCTGTTTCCTTTGGAACACACCTTCTGTATCATATATTTTTCTGTAGGCTGTAGGAAATCAAAATTTACGTTATATAACATTGCAAATTTTTTTCTGCTTATTTCACATTTAATAGTAGCATACCATAGAAATTCGTGGGTCACGTGGTTTAATATCAAAATAATAGCAATCTAGTTTACACGTGCGAATTTATATTTAAACAAAAGACACGCTGTAAAAAAATATAAAAGTCTAGTTCTATGGACTAATCGATTTTTGATACATTTAAAATGAAATATGACGCAAATACGCTTAAATCATACCGGAGCAGTTGAGAAGTGTGTGATGTTTTGCATTTGCCCGGGAGCGACATCAAATGCACATTCTTATTAAAATTGTAAAAATCGGGAGTGGTATAAAAATATATAAATTTATTTAAAAATAAGTAAGGCAGAGCAAAGTTTGGGTGTAACCGAACATTTTATATTCTTGCAACTTGCAAGAATCAAAGTCCGAGAAATTCTTCTAAGAAAATATGGGAGTTGGGGGTGGCATTGACCCGATTTTATCTATTTTTGTCAGTAACACATATTAATAACATGCCACATACTAAAAGAATGTTCCGTGGGTTTCATTAAGGTATCTCACATACAATCACCAATCAGATGGAGTAAAGTCAGCCGGATGTTCGGAAATTTTGATATTAGTTATATTGGATCTAAGGGAAGCATTGTCCAGTTTCTACCTATTTTTGACATTCAGACATGCTATTCTTAGAAAAGGATGCTCTTCGAATTTCACTAACATATCTCACACATTGATGGATATTTTCGATACAAATTTTGTCATTTGGGAATTAGATCCAAATAGTCGGTGTGTGTGGCGGTTGAATTTGGGCAATTTTTGGTCCTAAGGTAGCAGACATCAGAGATTCTATCCGAGCAAAGTTTTATCCCGATAAATTTATTGGAACTTGTTTTGGACAATGGAAAGTGAATGAAACTGGTGGAAAGTAAATGGATTAAGGCATATAACAAGCAGGCATATTATCTTTAGAAATTTCTCTCCGCGACTCGTCTATTTTACAGCAGGGTAAATACTAGGGTCCATGTCGGATGGGTAACAGCCTTTCTGAAGCATAAACAAAACCGAACTTCACGCTGTCACTTACTACTCAAACTCCCCTCGTTTGCCAGTATGTGATGCTAGTACTCATACGACCTGGCGTACCAGCAATACAAATATGCACTACTAATGCATTTTCATTGTATTGAATGTTGGAGTGCTTGTAGACAGAGCAATAAAACTGTGGCCAAAAACTAAAAACAGATTGGAACAGCACTACTACGCTAGGTAAACGTACATAGGTATGTATGAATGTGAAAGTGTGCATGTAAAATGCACTCCAGTGAACGCTTACGACACGTACGGCTAGTCAGCATGCCACAGGCGGTAAAGCTGTCTAATAAATGCACATATATTCCATTTTATGAGTCACATATGCGGCTAGTTTTTGTTTTTGTGCGAATATGGTTGTAATATGTAATCTAAATGTGTATGTATGCGTGTATGTGTAAGGCGGTAACTGTCTGTTTTCGTATGATGTGCTTGGCGCTTGAACGCGCAAACTCTATTTGTGTGTGTGAGTTTTAGTTTGTATGTGTGTGTTTATATGTGCATGTATGTGTTTTCTTGTTTACGCAAGACACATGTTTTCCTAATGAATAACCCTGCAGCCGAGCAAACACGCATGCGAATACAAAAACAATGGGCCAGCGGAAAACAGTGCTTACGGGCAGAAAATAGAAAACCATTGGCTTAAGAAAAAAGTTAAGAAAAAACGTTAACGTTCGGCTGCACTAAAGCTGTAATACCCTTTACATGTGCATTTATTGTAGCATAAAATGGTATAAAATAGTCTTTAACTCGAGTTTGCTCAGTCAGTTTGTATGGTAGCTATATGCTATAGTGCTCCGATCCGTAAAATTTTTTGAGACTTTATACCACAGCCTTGGAGAATAATCCATGTCAAATTTTGTGCAGATATCATGTAAAATAAAATAGCTTTCCATACAAGGACATGTTTTTGATCGTTTAGTTTGTATGACAGCTATATGCTATATTTATTCGATCTGTATAATATACTGAGAGACTGCATAGCTGATTTGGAAAATAGTATGCGCCAAATTTCGTGAAGATATCTCGTAAAATAAAACAGTTTTCCATACAAGGGATTGATTCTGATCAGTCAGTTTATATGGCAGCTATATGTTATAGTGAGTCGATCTGAACAATTTCTTCACAGATTATATCTTTGCATTAAGCAATAATTCCAGTCAAATTTCGTAAAAATATCTCCATAAATAAAAAAGTTTTCCATACAAAGGATTGATTTTGATCGGTCAGTTTATATGCCATTGGCTCCGGCAAATGAGCAGTCTATTGAGTAGAGAAAAAGGTACATGTAATTTCAAATTGATATCTCAAAAACAGGACAGACAAACGAAAATGGTTAAGTCGACTCAGCTCGTTCCGCTCTGACGTTTCTTCTGGTTGCGACAAACTTTGTGGCAAACAGAACAACCGAACCAGAAGAGGGTTAAAGTTAGTGTTAAAAAAAAATAAAAATAAAAAAAACACAACAACTAAAAAAAAAAATGAGAGCACGCATAAAATCATGGTAGGTAGAGACTTGCTTGCAAAAGCGTTTTTCCTCATGCGGCTGCAGCAAAGGCCAACTGCAACTGGAAGTGTGCTGCTCGGTAACGGTATTGTTCTAATTTTCTTCGCATTTTATTGTATTTGGCTAGTTTTTCGACAATACTCCACGTGCTTGTGTGCGACCGAAGGCAAGAAAATGCGCTTGGGTGAGCGGCGAGTTCGGCGCTGCAGCATAAGCACGTGCCAGTCATAATAATGTCCACTTTTCAGCTAACAAAACTGTTTTGCTGCTCGACTGCATCAAGGCATCCTGTTGCACGCACGCCCGAGTACACACACACACACACACGCGCATAAAGGCAAGGCGGCAAGTAGCCACATGCATGAGCGACAAATGTGAAATAAAGTGCAGCGGAAACGGAAATTGTACCATTCCAATCATAAAATACGCTGTTGGCCTTCAAGAAGTGAGCGCGTACGAAAGACGGTGTGTACTTTCGGCTACAAAAACAACGCTAAATATTGCACCAAATGTGATTTCTATTACTCTGCGCTATGAAATTCACTTTGCAGTCGCTCAATTGAATTAATTTCAGAACGCGTTCTAATTGAATTTTAAGCGTAATTAGCGGCGTAAACATGTGTGCAGTTAAGAATGCAGTGCTGCATACAGAAATGCGCTGCATATACATAAGCTGGAGTTGATTTCAAAGGCAAATAAATATGAGTTTTCAATATTTTAAGAAGAATTTATGATAATATATGGACAAAGGTTGGCTATGGTTAAGCCTTTTAAGTATTAAGGCTGTTCCCAGATAAATAAGTGGGAATTGCACCACGACCTAAGGTCTATTGTGCCCTCTCCTAAATCATAACGACTCAGCGAGCCCCAGCATATTGATAAATTCCAATATACTTCTAGGTGGTATTGAGGCGATATGATCCCTATTTGGAAACATGAATGTAGGGGTTCTTTCTCCTGCGCCTACAGACTGCTGTGCAGTCAATTAGCACATTTTCGTGATTTTCAGACTCCATGTCGCAGAATGGCAATTGCACAAGACGCCCATGTTATATTAGCGCTTCTTGAGCTTACAATGGCCAATGTAAACAACGACAATTAGCTTGAGTTTGTTCCTTGCGATGTTGATTACATATTTAAACGTTGTAACCACCCATTAGCAATTTTATGTCTTGGAGTTGTTGCCAATACCTCTCGCTACCTATTCCTTCATCCTTGCCGAGCAGCTCTTGTATGATATGGCGATCAACCATAATGAAAGGTTGGGGACTTTGTGACCGGGCACCTATATAAGATGCACTGTTCAGCTGTTTTATATACTCCTGCAATAGTAGCGATTTGATCTCGTACGCAGAGATCGCCTTAAGTGCCGCCTGACTGTAGTTGAGGATAAATATACTTTCATTGCAATAGTTGCTGTGGAAGTTTATCTTTACTCTTTGACTTATAGCAAAGAGGCTTGGAAAATGGTCGGTAAGCTTCCCATAGGTATGGAGAGTTTGGTGCGTGGTCCTGCGATTCCTGCACCATTTTCCTTCCACGTTTTCGAACCGTCGGTGTACCATTTTATTGTACTATCCCTTAGCAGGCGAGTCGTTGCAGATTCGATAGTTGAAGTCCTATCGAAGTCTGCGATGCTTTCGAGGCCCAAGCCATCACTCCTTATGTGAGAGTTGGTGACACGACCATGGTGTACAACCACCGGATAATTGTTGTCTTGCAGCCCCAGGATTTACCAGCTAGCCGTTTGCAAAGCATAAGTGCCCCAAAGGTTAGGTTCCTGAGGCCAAAAAGGACCTCTTTCTAGTAAACAGGACGATGGTCGTCTTCAAATGGTTGATGTTCAGTCCAACCCCCCAACCCTTAGCAAGACCTAACCCTCTTTGTACTATACGAAACGAGTAGTTCGTCCAGGACAAGGTTCCATAAAAGGGTTAATAGCACTCCACTCTGTGGGTAGTCTCTTGTAGTGCCGAGACGAACTCTGGCAAGATTGAACGTGTCCATTGGCATCTGTGGATTATATTAGTATTGAAGGAAATTAAGCTTTCTATCATACAATTTATCGGAAGATGTGAATGCTGAGACTAAAGAAGCTGGGTATATGGATTGAAGAAATTCTTTCCTTTTTCATCTCAGAAAACTTAGTTCATGTTACCCAAAGGAAACTCTTAATAATTTTTTTCTGGAACCCAAGCATCGAAATCATTGGAGAAGAAGTGCAGTGAGCTTTTTCACGGATGAGTCGAAGCGAGAAGGGAAGGGGGTGTTTTTTCTAAGAACCACTATAGTGTTTTTTCAGCAGAAATGACTGCGATTAAGATAGTGGTATACGCTGAGCTCCGAACTCACTGCGACAGCAGAATAGCAATACTAACGTTGTACTCCCTCAAAGTGCGCTTAAAGCTCGTTAAGGAATGTTCGTCTTCACGATAAAAAAAAACAAACTACTCAATTATTAGACTCGTTTGAGGTCAATTCTAGTTAAATCGCTTTAAACTGCAAAACCGATGAGCTTGCAAGAAGGCATCCTTGTGTCAATTATATCGAATTGGAAACAAGTTTGACCTCTATAGTTCACTTGCGTTCTAGCAAGCGCTGGTCAACGACCAAGTTCTGTGCTATTGTGACCTCTTTTTGGCCTGGACCAGGAATTCCACTAAACTACTTGCTAGGTTCATCTTACAGTTTTCGTAGAAGTTCTCACTGGACTATATCCAACAGAAATTTATGCGGTTAGGTTAAAAGTCTTGTTGGACGCAAGTTGTCAAAGTTGTTGTTCAGTGTCCTATTTTAGCAAGTTAACGGAAGTTGAAACGTTTCGGTACTTACATTTTCGGTGGACTATGTAAGGCTTTTGTAACCGAATCGACCTTTTAACGTAGTTTATGAGGTTAGTTAATCTTATACTGATTTTCTACAAATATGCTTTTTTGGGCTTAAGAAAAATTTTCTTGAAGCAGTATTCTCATTATACAGTAATAACGAAAAATCTTTGTAAACAATAACCCTGTGTATATTAAGTGATCTATGCTACTTGCATCACTCAAAAGAGCACGTCGGAGACCTTACAAAGTATATATATATATATGCAGAAATGATCAGCGTAACATGCTGAGTCGATTTAACTATTTATGTCGATTTATGAACTAACGTTCCTCAGTGTTTGAGATATAGATCTGAAATTTTACAGAAGCCTTATTCCCTTGAAGAAGCTATTTATTTGAAGGAATTGCTGATATCGGACCACAATAGCACCTAACTGCCGTACAAACTGAATGATCGGATTCAAGTTTTTGTGTGGAAAACTTTTTCATATGACGAGATATCTTCATCAAATTTGGTATGAGTTATTGTTCATAGAAATAATGTAATATCGAAAGAAATTATTCAGATTAGCTCACTATAGCATATAGCTGCCATACAAACTGGCCGATCAAAATCAAGTTCTTGTAAGGATTTTTTTCGTTTTCATGGAGGGCATTTTAGTTTCGGTTTAAGCGAAGTTAACATATTTTCTTGTTTCGGTTAAAATTGAACCGTTAAAATCATACGTACTTTAGTGGAAAGTCTTTTGTATAATGCCTCCAGGGCTCTCCACAAGCTGACACAACATACCCTTGATCAGCTCAAGGTGAGAAGTGAAAAATCACATGCGATTGAAAACGATTTAGGGGAAATTCACTTGTCTCATGCACTCGGAACGAAAAAAACAGCAGTGTGAATAATGGAAGCACAACATTTACAAAAAAGTTGCGTATACGCCTTGGGTGTTTTCTTTATGGCAATGCTAACCTTTAAAATTTGTGTTTATATTACCATATACATACATATATTGATTGTAATTTGTTTGTCAGTTTTTCAGCTTAATTATTGTTAACGAAGTTGGTACCTTTGTTGTTGTTGCTTTATCATTTATATTTTATTTTGAAACGTTTATTATTATGGCACTGCGGTTTCGTTTTATATGTATAAACGCAAGCATTAGCTCAAAACTGTTTTATTTTACTGTGAATTCCATTTTCCCCCTTCAGTTAGCCATTTTTGTTTGCTTTTGTTGTTATTACAGCTTTTCCCCAACGCAAAGCTTTTTGTTTGCATTTTTATTTGCCAGCACTGGCGTGAATTATTGTTATTATTGTTGTTGTGCGTTCCTCAATGCGCAAATCAAACAACACTTTGTGCAAGTTTTCAACTTTCTGGCAGCACTCATGCTGCCAACGAAGTGGTCAGCGGCAAACAAGCAGGCAACACTATATGAGCGCGCACCGTGCACTCACACCAACGCACACATACACAGTTATTAGCTGGTACACATTTTGTTTATAAACTCATGAAATGCTTATGTGCATTTATTCTCATTTACATGCACATATGTAAGCATGTACACACACACACTTGCATACATTCAATAAAGTTGTGCTTGCCTCGAACTCATTTGAAAATTTGCTTTGCGCTTTGAAAGTTGCTCAATTGCGGTTGCTGCCACATCGTTGGCTAATTGAGTGCGCCATTAAAGCGTGAGATGCCTAGGTATATGTATGTGTGTGTAAGTATATGCAAATGTATGTATATGCAAGTCTAAATTGGAGGAGCAACACAAAGTAAACAGGCAAACAACAATGCATAGAAATTTCAACAACAAACAGGCGAATTTTGTAAAACTGTACTTAAATAGTTGTTGCTGGATTTCTTTTTTTTTACAATTTTGAGGCTTATCGCCTTTTATTGTTGTGGTTTGTGGATTTCCACATTCCTTTGCCTCCTACGAATGTGTTATACATATTAATAATGAAGTAACTCCAATTAACTTCCTGCAAGTTTTTCATTTTTGCAGCTGGTTTTAGGTAACAATTTTGAAATAGAAACTATTGGGACATACTTTCATCAAATTCTGCTCTAATTTTGTTAATATGGATCACACATGTGAATGAAATAAGCTGCAACTAATCTAAAAAGGTCTTAAAGTTACCCAGAATGACACGGTTTAATACTTTTAGGCTATGAAACCTCGTTTTTGATTAATTTGTAGCTAACGCGAAAATCTTTGTGTAAGAATAGAAGAAGAAAAGTTCCAAGACAATAGCAGAAATCCATCTATTCGAATATCTCTACAACATGTACGAGAAATAGTCCCTCAGTTTTTGAGATATCGCTCTTAATATTGGCCCACGTTATTTTCTCTCCAAATAGCTGCTCTTTTGTCGGAACCGCCGCTATCGGTTGACTAACCTGTAGAATAAAGCTGCCATACAAACTGAACTATCGGAACCAAATATTTGCATGGAAAACTTTTTCACTTCACGAGATATCTTCGCGAAATTCGACAATTATTATTTTTCAAGGAAATATTGGAACATTCAAAGATATTGCTTAGATCGAAACACTATAGCATACAGTTGCCATAAAATATTTCGCATCGATAGCTCAAAAATTGAGCTACTAGTTCGCGTGTATACAGACAGACGGACATGGCTAAATAGTCTCAGCTCCTAACGCTGATCATTTATATATGGTACATATTTTATAGGGTCTGAAGTTTCTTTATAAGTGTTGAAAAATTTATGGGAAACGCAATATACACTGTTCAGGGTATAATTATAAATTTTAATGGATTCTTTATTATTTCAATTTCATCTAATATTAAAAATAGTACATAATGTGGTTAGCCAAACCTTATAGTTGTAATAAAACTTTCTACTTTCTAGATATCTAACCTAATTTTTGTTTTCTGATTTATTACATGTCTACTCCTATAGACGCGATCTGTATTAGAGCGAGGAATCATCATCTATATAGTCAGAGATAATAAAAAAAAGCATATAAAATATTCTTAGAAAACTTCAAAAAAGGCGGTTGATGCATCATGGAATGAAAACACTGCATTATAAAACTTTATGGTAAAATGAGCATTTAGAAGATTTAAAAAAAAATATTTTGAGGTATAAGGCCAAGTCCAACTGCCGTTGCTGCATTATACTTTGGTGATTTTCCCAAAATCAAAAAAAAATCGAGCAAACTATATATTTCATCTTAAAATTTCCATATTTTTTATTTATTTTTCTCTAACTTTTTGAACTGATGCGGAAGGAATATAGGCCAATTGTAAAGTTGATCGTCAATCTTAAAGAGAAATATACATATATTCGGAGGGATGTTTCTCATGAGCTTTAATTATCGAAGTATTAAATTAGCTAATATATAATATATAGTAATTTTCCAAAGATAACGCCGAAAGGTGAAGGACAAAGTCATGTGTAGAAGTTTACACCAGTGAGAAGAATTCTCTGAGCGCTTTTCGCTTGGGAATGGCCTGAAATAATTCTTTTACATATGGCTCAAGTAGCTCATGACTTCCGGTCTTAGACCAAGTATCTCGTGGGTAGCCAAAAAACATTCGTTTGAAGGCGAACTAAAGTGAGAAGGCGAAACATCCCTCGCTGAAAACAACACGACCCCTAAAGAAAGAAAACAGTTGAAAACTCGGCTAAATATACGACAAAAAAGTTTTTATGTTCATAAAATATATGAAAACCTATCTAGAAAAGAAGTAAAATATAACCAAACAGAAGAAATTATACTTGGCGAAATTAATTTCTAAACCAAAGATATTTTCTAGAATTTTTTATCACAATGATATGTACTACGTGTGACTGGAATTACAAATTTTTAACTCCAACTATAATATATAACATCTTAGCATTTATAGGTATTAGTTTCAAATGAAGTTTTACAACATTAAGTACAAAAATGTGATTTGGAGTTACCTCATTTTAATGGTAAACACCACAAACAATTAAAATTTTTGTTTGTAAACACCTGAGCACTGCTACTCGCTACCATTTTTATCCCTCGCAACACCTTGCACAAGGTAAAAAAGTTTTGTTCAGCTAACAGTTAGGATATTTGAAATACCTAAAACTAATTGAGACAGTTATAGAGCTTTATGATGAAAATAATCAGCTCATGCCGAGTGGATTTCTTATGTGTGTCTGTCCATTAGCTTTTATGATAAGTAGTGCAAATATTCTTTAGAACTTTGAGGAGATCGTCACTTTGAGGAGGTCGTTATTGTAGATGAGCTAAAATTAACAATTGCCAAGACCAAAAAATGTCGTTAAGCTAAAGTGAGTATAAGCAGCTAATTATGTGAGCCAAATTGGTTGACGTCTTCCGTCTTCCTTTATTATAGGTCTTTTTACCTTTACCTTTACTGTGTACTACATAAATTAAGCCGCAATGAAGATATCGAAACAAGATTTATTGTAAAGATACCCGTCATATCTGGCACCCCTCATCCGAAAATTTTTCAAACCGGATTACAAACAATTAAACCACAAGATACCGGAAATGAGGACCACTGAAGCTACAACTGACGTTTGATCGAAAATCGGTTAATCTGAGCTTCTTTATACCCTGAACAGGGTATATTAAGTTTGTCACGAAGTTTGTAACACCCAGAAGGAAGCGTCGGAGACCCTATAAAGTATATATATAAATGATCAGTATGTTGAGCTGAGTCGATTTAGCCATGTCCGTCTGTCTGTCTGTCCGTCTGTCCGTCTGTCTCTCCGTCTATCTGTATATATACGAACTAGTCCATCAGGTTTTAAGATATCGTTTTGAAATTTTGCAAACGTCATTTTCTCTTCAAGAAGCTGCTCATTTGTCGGAACTGCCGATATCGGCTTACTATAGCATATATGTAGCTGCCATACAAACCGAACGATCGGAATCAAGGGCTTGGAAAACTTTCGCATTTGACGTGGTATCTTCACGAAATTTGACATGAATTACTGCTTAAGGTAATAATATAATCTCCGAAAAAATTGTTCAGATCGGATTACTATAGCATATAGCTTCCATATAAACTGAACACACAGTTACTAAAAGAAATGCACTTGTGAAGGGTATATTACCTTCGGTGCAGCCGAAGTTAACGTTTTTTCTTGTTTCATAATAACAATGCTAAGACAATTCATATTCGTTTCTATGGCGAATGTTGTTACTGGTGAAAAGTCCCAATGGATATTTTTGATGATTAATTGCCACAGTTTTTTTCTAAAGAAGGACCAGAGTTGTATAGAAGTAGCATAATGAAATTACCTTCAAAATGACAGCAATTTGTTGAAAAAAACGGTGCATATTTGGCCTAAAAAGGGATCATTCTAACTATGTTTAAGTCCTTTAATTTAATGCAAAAATAATGGATTTCTTTCTACTATACTTTTTATCATATATATCGGCTTAAGTTAAATTAAATTAACACATTTCTTTAGATATACTAATTTTGGTGCTGAAAAGGTGTGAAATCGTTTCAAAAATTATCTCAGTTTGTATTTATCTGTAATCGTGACGATTTTACATTTTTTTAATTGACCTGATATGACGTTTTGGCAACACCTGAAAGAATTCCCCACCATTGAGCTTGGCAAGTTTTAAGAGTAACAAAATCTTTGGTCACACCCGAACCAATTGCTTCCTTACTCGTTTCTTAACACATCAGCTAATCGGTTAGATATTTTTCTTTTTGTTATACCATTCAATTAAATTGATGCACTCATGTTTCTCTGCATTCAGAAACACAACACCTCACTCTTGCCCACACTTCCACGAAGAATTCAACACAGTTCACTGCATAGCTTTTAGCTCAACCAAAGCCGTTTCCGCTTAGTAACTTTGCAATAAAACTGCAACGGTATTTTGAGCACTATGATGTTTATTATTATTTTTTTTTGAACCGACCCCGTCTTAAAGTTCTCCCCTTACATAAAGAGAAAACGGCTAATTGCTCGCTGCGCTTGATTGGCGCATTTGGTTGGCTGAGTGAAAAATATTGCGGCATTTATGGGGAGGGAGTGTGGTGAGAATAATGCCGATGTAAGCTCTTAAATACATTTAATACCCACTTTTTATATGGAAATATTGCACTTCCATAATCGAAAATATTTTTATTTTGCTATTAAAGAAACATTGACTTACCTCGCCCTTTCGCTCATCTGGCAGAAAGTTGCCGGTGTAGAATTGCACGCCTGGTTGATTGCTATAGACCTCCATCCAACGACCAGTCGGCTGGTGGACAACCCTGTGAAGACGGAGGAAGACGAAGCGAAAGATTTTGTAATTCAGGTAATTATAAGTAATTAAATTTCTCTCATATTAAATGATAATATTTTGTTATTATTGTTTAGTTTTTTTTTTTTTTTTAATTTTGTACAATCCTTAGTAATATGATTGCTAAACTTACTTTGCCACTCTGGCGATCCCATTCTCACTCACTCCGTCCCGTGTCACACAGTAGTTGTCATCGAAACCCAATTTTCTATCCTCAATTTGGCGTATATGTCGACCCAGATTTTCGCCGCACCGAAAGTCGTAGGCAGTGTGAACGACAGGCAGATATATGCCGGTTGGAATACAATAGTTATCTGTTTGCGTTATATCACGCCCGTATATCGATACAGTGTGCTGGTAAAGAGCCTCCCTGCCGGCATCCTGAAAAAGGCATAATCAAATAATTAATGTGATTTTACATTTTTAATCGTTAAACTCGAAATCAAGATTAATCTCAGAGCTTATGCAGATGAAATCAATAAAAAATAAATACTTCTGAAAACGATTTATGAATCCTTAGCATCCGCTTCGATTTGATAAAGTCTCAAAACCTGATATTTTTGCCTATTATTATAGAGTGTCGAAACGAACAAGTTACTGGCATAAATTAAAGTTGTTATAGGTTTAAACTCAGAAATATGAAGAATATGTTTTCAATGGCGTATGAAATTTGTTCATCATACATAGTTAATATTCTTCGGTTTAGATCAAATATATCCCCATCCCCATTTTGTTCGATAACTGGTCGCCATTTTGAAGATACTTCATAAGGCTACTCTCATAATAACCTTTGTCTCTATTGGCAATAATCTGGGACAGTCGATTTTCAGAAGATTCTTTTGAGGCGTATATTTCACTGACAAAATCAATCCCGTTAGAAAGCAGCAGCAGATAATAATCACACTGTGCCAGGCCCTGACTATAGGATGGTTGTATAAGAAGCGCCCGGAGATTCTGGCGACTCACTATCGATGTGTGGCCAGGCGTTGTCCTTATAGATCACAATTCTTCACCTTTTGGCTGTGGTTGGACGCTTTTGTGGGATTTTTTCCTTCAGATAGTTCAATCGTTTACACTACATGTTTGGCTGTAGGATAGCAGCTCATAGTAAAAGTTCCTTTGCCAATTTCCTCAAAATACATAGTAAAACCTTACTCTTATTCTTATTTATTGGCGTAGATATCGCTTACGCAGTTATTGCCGAGTTTACCACTGGGCGCCAGTCGATTTTCCTTTTAAGTTTTTGGAGCCAATTGGAGGTTTTAATACCCCCTTTTTATTTCTTGATTTCGAGTTTAACGAAGGTTTCGAGGTCCTTCTCCTACTGGTCTTTCCAACGGAGAGGAGGGCTTCATCTGCTTCCCTCGGCGATTACTGCGTCGAATACTCTTAGAGCTGGAGTGTTTTCATCCATTCGGACGACATGATCTAGCCAGTGCAGCCGCTGTTTAAATCACCATACATCTTTCGCAGAACCTTTCTCTCGAAAACTGGTAACGCCGACTCATCAGATGTTGTCATCGTCCATGTTTCTGCACCATATAGCCCTACGGGGATAATGAGTGACTTGAAGGATTTGGTCTTTGTTCGTCGAAAAAGGACTTTACTTGTCAATTGCCTACTCAGTCCGAAGACTGTAAATAGTGACGTGCGAGCCAAGTCGCAAAAGCGAAAACTGTTTGTGTGATGACAAGAGATATTTCGTCCTGCCCTCGTTCACTACCAGACCTCTTAGACATAACTAACGGCCCGGTTGTACATTCTTGTAGAAGATTGTACCTTTTCTCCAGCGATAGATTGAAGAAGTCGCCCGATAGACGCCTTGTCGGAAACCCTCAATCGAATGAGGGGTCTTTCGTGGTCGTGACGGAGCGTTTGCTCAACGTTAGTTTACACAGCCATATTAGTTTCGCGGGGATACCAAATTCAGATAAGCGGCATATTTCATACAGTATGCTCGACAGAACCTTATATGCGATGTTGAAGGGGCTTATACCACGTTTGTGTAAGGTAAGAGTGTAAGGTCTCCCATTTTGTGGATTGGGCAGAGCCCAATAAAATTTTAATCGTCGGATATACGAACTCGACGATAACCATAGTTTTATCGATATTTTCGTCAATCCTTGGTTTCTCTTTGACAGTAATATTGCCGAAACGGTAACGACGAAACCTACATCGTGCATGATTGCCATCAGGACAACAACACTATCCACATTTTTAGCCGCCAGTCATGTATTTTCGTCTATATCGAAGAAAAACTTTAAGATCACGTACTTCTCTTTACAGTTGTTCACCTTTGACGCATGTGCAGACAATTCTGAGTCAAGCAATTACAATTTTAGTATGACCTTTTACTTTTTTTGAGGACCCATATATGTATCTTAAGCCGGCCACACTTACAGATTTCGGGATGCGTGTCACTAAAGTCATGCATTGGATCATACAGTTCACTGATAAGTTCCCTTTTAAGAATCTTCTCTCTCCCGGTTATGGTTCGCGTATAAGGCAGTTTTGGCCGACCAAATCACTAAGGCTTCTGATTTCGTCAGAAGGTCGGTCAAAAATGCATATCCGGGAGGGATAATAAAATAATATCTACACATATATACTTTCAATACTCACATGTCCAGCCAAATTGAAGTACGAATGATTCGTCATATTGACCACGGTTGTTACTGTTGTTTTTGCAGTCATATGAATACGCAAAGTATTATCATCGTGCAGTGTATAACGTACAGTGGTAAATAGTTCACCGGGGTAACCCTCATGACCGTCTGGTGAACGATGACAGAAAGTGACACCATTTTCATGAACTTCCTTCAGATTCCATGGCACTTTATCAAAACCAATAGAGCCACCATGCAAGTGATGGTCACCGTGATTTTGACTAACTTGAATTTCTTTGTCGTAAATCATGAAGTGGCCATTTGCAATGCGATTACAAACACGTCCAATGGTGGCACCAAAGTACGGATTACTTTCATCTTCGTAATCTGAATGGAGAAAAGTGAGGAGAATACGTTAATTAATTTAATCAGATGATAAGATACATATGATTCTCAAGTTTCAAATTAGTGGAACAAAAGTAAGAAAAACATGAATTTTCATGTTCTGTTCGATCGTAGGAAAGCATGAGTGATGTATTCCTCATAGTAAAATTTTTTCTGAGCTCGACAATAGACCCAGACAAGATAGGCAGTAAAAGTCTTTCAAAGGTTTCTCAATTTAAGTGATGATTGTGAGTGATTTTTTTGGAATTTTTTTAAGGACCCGAAATTTGTCATAATGCCAAATTTCTTTGGAACTCCTGGTTGTTCAAAATTAACAGGAACCCCATGAATATTATCACCTAGTCTGAAGACATACAAATGACCAACAGCATAAGCTCTTTAACGCAAAGAATATGTATATATATATGTGCGACCGCAAAAAATTCCATACGAAAGGGGCGCTTAATTCGCTTAGCAGCGCAGGGTTGACGTCCGTGGCTCTCATAAGCTCTCACTTTGGTTTGGCAGCTGGTAAAGCTGCTGAAGTGTGTCTGCATGCGAGAGTGAGTTTGTTGTTGTCGCTGTTTTTGTGGCATGCAACAGACTTACCGGAAGTGACTATTGCATACCAAGTACCACTACAATCATCCGCCATCCGACATCCGACGTCACCTCGGACGCTACATACTCGTATATAGACGCGGCGGGCCACCTCCAGGCGGCATTAGTGACAACCGAGAAGGCGTTTTTTTCAACTCATATGCTAGACAACCGCTTGAGGTCAAGTGGTTTTTGGGTGTGTTTGTATGTAGGTGTGAGTTTTGCTACCCTCGTTGGTGGCCAGTTGTCTTCATTGTTGGCAGCGTCGTATTAGCGCACGAAGCACATGAAGTGACCAAAAATGCAGTATTCGGTGGCTTAGTGCGATGACCAGTGCACACATACCATATCCGGCACATGACCCCATCTCTGTCTGGTTATGGTCGCAGACGGGTCGCACTTTTGCTGAGGTCACTCGAGTTCTGAGCCACTACGGTCGGCCGGCCCTTTGGTGCTATTGTTAGTGTTTTTGTTTTATGGCCACAGTTGCTGTTGTCATTGTTTGCTTTGCTCTCTGCTTTTTCCCCGGGTGTGAATTGCGATTTTTGCTTTTGTCTTCCGTTTCGCCGCTGCAACGCGTCAGTTCCGCTTAAGTGGGAAATTTGTTACCCTCGAAGCGTTACAAGTGGTAACACCAAATTGGCCCTCAACAACGAGTGTGAGTAAGCCGAGGAATAAAAAAAAACAGGCTTGCGTATGCTGGTTCATATGGGAAAAATGCAGTTGGTGCAAAGTACACGCATGCTTAGGAAGACAGACAGAGCGACAGACAGTCAGCTGCATTCGTATGTGAATGTACCGCTGGACAGACGGACGTACGTGGCTTTAGCTGACCACTCCAGATGGCAAAGTGTTTGTGTGCATCCGGTACTTCCGGCTGTTTTTGTAGACTCTACATTCTATTTTTTCCGGTTTACCCTTTTGCAGCTGCCTGCTCCTCCGGCGCCACCATTTGGAACGTTGCTTGTTTAACACAGCCATTGTTTAAGCTGTTTGTGTCATTGTTTGCTTGCCATCAGTGTCAGTGTAATATTTGCCACGCTGTTAAAGGGAAATGTGTTCACGTCACGTGCGGTGCAAAGCATATTTGTGACACTTATGCCGTCATATGAACATACATACACATGTGTGTGTGTATGTGCGTTCATGCATCCGTGACAGTAACTAATACTGACACTTCTTCTTTATTCCTTCCTCTTGCGAGATTTTTGTCCGTTGGCTTAAAACCGTTTAATAGTTTCCGAAATTGTGGCGTTTCAGGTTTTATAGGTTTTAAAGGAGATTTGTCCTAGGCGCGCTTGAAAGTGGAACACTTGTTTAAGCTGAATTCCTTTATGACCTAAATGAAGACATGTCTAGTTTCTATCGATATCTCTTTAGAATATAGCAGGTTGTACGGATTATTGTTGCAATTTCCGTTTGAATATTTGCTTTTGAACGAAATGGAAGACATCTTTCTCGTTGTCCTTGTGCAAGAAGACTTTATGTTTGGAAACTCTTTCGTAACACTTTCTCAGAGGTTTTTTGATTCTATTATTCAAGCTTATGGTCCTTAAATAACATTTTCTTCTATCTTTCTTAAAAAAATTATCAAAATAACATTCGTTTCGATACTTGTCGTGTCAGCTGTTTCAGATACTAAACCGTTTCTACCATAGTCGGGCCAACGAATTCAGACCGGACGCCAACTTTTACCCATACAAAGACTAAAAGCCCGTTAGCATTGTGAAACAAATTTCGGGAGTACTTCAACAGCAAGCGCAAAAATGAATTTGGTGTAGGTGAGGTCTAATACTAAAGACTATAATTTTCTTAGTAGTCCAATGCATCTCATGGAAATAGTTTTACTGTATATGGTAGAGTTTGAGTCGAAAGCTAAAATAAATAGGGTGAAGAAAGCAGCTGCAGCATTTTACACTTGGAAAATGGGGACTGACGCCTCATTTTCGTTGTTGTTGTTTTAATGGATGCCTAATTCCCGTCAAAGTTATCGTCGACGTCATTGAACGGAAGGGTTGCTGTTTCGACAGGGTCGGTCCAAAGGATGATGGGTGTCAGATAAGTGGGGTTGGCGAGGCAAACACAGTGGTGGCCAGTGTTATGCGGAGACTCTTTGCTCGCAGGATATTGGATATGTTGGGGTCTATTCTGGATAGGTAGGAGTTTAACCTGCTGCAATATCCAGAACGAAGCTGCACAAGGGTCACCCAAGTTTCTTGCGGAAGTTTGTTAGGCATTTTGTCTGATGTCACCGACTTAGTTGAGGAATGACCTCTTGATTAAGAATATCAAGGCGGTTCCGTTCCAAGCAGGTGACTGCAATGATGGTGTTCGCGAAAGCATCCCGGCAGGAACTGCTTGGAGAGGAGTTCATTATGCTCCTTGATTGGGAGCATAAGAGCGGCTTTCAAATCACTAAATTATCCTAATGATTCGAAGGAATTGGTGCTACAGAATGAAGAATCTACTAACAGTCAGAGATCATACTGGCATTACTGGAATATCGGAGGATAAGTGAGAACCATTTTGAAATATAATTAGGGCCTAAAAAAGTGAAAGCACGATTGGTTCCAAAATCACTAAATTTTTTTGAAAAAAAGCGTCGCGTTAACGTCTGTGAAACAATGCGAGTATTTTACTAAACATATTATTACTGACAATAAGTCTTGGATCTCAACCCAGAAACAGACGATCAGTCGGCCGAATATCGTAGTAAAGGTGAGCCGAAGCCGGAAAAACCACGTCAAAACTGGGCAAAACTCAAGGTTATGTTGACAATTTCTTTAATTATTGAGGTGTGATGCATTCCGAATTAAATTATTTAATTTAAAATTATGAACAAAGTCTTCCTATCATCGAAGAAGCGCAAAGGTGGCAAATCCGCGTCCGAAGTAGCCAGGCTCGGAGCCGTTGCCTGGTAGACGAAACGCCGATCGTCTGGCAACGCCTTTGACTACCCAAACCACGAAATGGAAAAGCGGGCAAATAACGCCTCAGGATCCTTCGAGCTCTATAATGCTGAGGGGTACCAAATACCCCCAGGTTGGAGGAGGGACCAATCCAAAAAATGAGAATCCAAATGGCTGTGCTGCCTCTCAACTACCGAACGGACGTATTTCAGAGATCCTGCTACAAGACCTAGTTGCTGTGTAAGGACAGAAAAGGAACGGGCTTCATCCTGGCTGCAGCCTACATCCCAAGTAAGGTATCCACACCATCCCAGAGGCTGTGGATAGACTGAATAGTTACTGCAGGCAACATAAGCTGCCCCTGATTCTGGGATGTGTAGCGAACGCCCATCACTCGGAATGGAGCAATGCGGAGTGCAACACACGAGCTAAGTCTCTCTTAGAGTATATTATTAGTAGCAACTTAAATATAGAAAATGTGAGTTGTGAATCCACTTTCAGTACAATAAGTAGGAGGGAGTTTCACGATATCACTTTGAGCAACAAGCCAAAGATATATCTTTAAGAAATTGGGCGTGGGATATTGCCTTAGACAACAGCGTAACCTCCGAAGAAATTTTTCTGATCGAACGCCAATAGCATATGGCTGCTATAAAAACTAGCCGATCAAAATCAAGTTCGGGTAACGATGTTTGTGATCGTTTTTTTGCTTTATGTGGCTGAAGAGTCTGAATAAAAATATATATGTACTAAAGTACTTACCTTGTATTAAATCGAAGCCCAGAACAACGTCTTGCAATTTGCCGGATTCATCTGGAATTCGGAGAGAAAAGATGGCGGCACCATAAGATATGACCTTCGTTTTCGTAAATTTATTAGAAATTTGGATACGTTTTATTAAGATTTGGTTTTCGGAAAATGTCGTCGGCAATTTCAATGACAGTTTATTATATTTAATAATTTTGAAAGCATTTTGCGTGATTTATAAGGGATATAACGGTGATTAGCAAATAGTTTGCATTTCCATATGCGATTCCCGGAACAGTAAAGCGGTGATAAGGCAACATGCAAAAAAACAAAAAATTAATAAAATAAATAAATAAATTAAATATTTAGAGCAGAAAATAAACCAAAAAATATAAACAATTAAATGTGTTAATAGTATTAACTATTGAAATATAACGGCAAAAAACATAACCTTACGAAAGAAATTATAGCAAAGAAACAATTTGCAATGAACAAAGAAATTTGATAACCACACGACGAAACAGTTATATAATGAACCACATTCTCTGCTGCATAAAGTATATTTGTCTATATGCATTTGTATATATATATTTATGAGCACCATGTTAATTGTTGTGTCATATTTTGCCCACACACGCCACATTAACACTTCCGAAAACTTCCGCAGATTCGCAATATGCAATTATTTGAACGCTTTCGGCTTTCTTTCTTTACAAATGACCGCTACATATGCTCCTGCCTCTTACCATACCCACAGTCGCATGCACATACACATATATATATATATGTATATCAGAGGATACATTTCGGATAAATGTTGCGAAAATCCTGAAGAGACTTAATGAAAACATTCAGATCTTAATGCATTGCAGCGGAAAAGAGCCATATCGAATGTGTACCAACTTAAGACCCTTGTCTGGTGGCGGAAGGCTTTGTGTTGCACGTGCTGCATCTGCACGGTTTCTTGTGGTGGTCGTGAGCGGCGGCATCAACTGACACACATCAATTTGGTAGTGTAAAAATATGGTTTCGTGTGGTGGAATAAGGAAAATTTTACATATTATTGCGTTTTGTTGAATCTGTGGATTTCGAAGATTGTGCTTAAGAAGGATTTTGCAATATTACACCGGAAGATTGAGAGTATGGAAGTAATTCTTCAGATCACTCAAAAAAAAAAATTGGAATATGAGGCAGATAAAAAGTTTTTGGTATAGATATTATATACTATATAGTTCCTGTGTAATAAAGCCAAGTGCAGATACTTTACTCGTACTTGTTTTCTTAAAGAAAATTGCACTTGGATCTAATACGCATGCCTTACTAAAGGTATGAGACTGAGAGTGTTTCAATCTGTGTCTCGCGTTATTGACAGAAGCAAGTGCTAAGATGAAGAGGCTTCTGCCCGTTGAGGCTCACTTTTTGCGAAATAGTATTTTTAATTGACTAAGTCAGAAAATTGAGCCTCTCGTGATACGCTGATCAACGTATTGATTTGATCCGCTGTGCTCTTGAGCGCTATGGGTTAAGACTATCGTCAGCAGTTAAATGCTTTCGAAGAAATCATCCCTGCAATAACCTGCTTGAAGCGGAACTGCTCCTAGGAACATCAAGAGGTTATTCCTCAATTACGTCGACGACATTAAACAATACGCCGACGACTTTGGACGCAACAAACTTCCGTTAAACAAACTTCCGAATGACGTACCCGGAGTCAAACCACCATCCGTTTCAGACGAAAAGCTCGAGTTGCCGCGAGAAACGAGTATGACCCTTGCGCAGCTTCGTTCTAGATACGGTAGCAGGTTGAACTCCTACTTATCCAGAATAGACCTCGACATATCTAAAATATGTCCTGCGTGCAATCTCCGCATGACACTGGTCACCTTCCTTTTTGCATGCCCCACCAACCTCACTCATCTGACACCCTCTTCCTTTGGTCTGACCCTGTCGAAACAGCACGTTTCTTGGCCCTCCCATTAAATGACGTCGACGACAACTTAGCGAATCCTTACTAACCAAATAGGGACTAGGCATCCGCTAAAACAACAACAACTGTGGCCAGCAGGTACCCAGGTTAAACACACCGGACGTTGTACTATGACAGGGACATAGCCGAGAAGCTGAACGTCAAACTCGCAAACGACTAGCCAACTATATTCAAAGCAGGCAGTGAGATTGCGAAATTACATCTTCTCGTGGCACTCATCGACCGCAGTAACCCGTTGGAACAGATATCGCAGGAGCGGAGGAAAATAGTGGAGATGAAGCTATTGGAAATCTTCTTCTCGCGATGAGCTCAGAGCCAAATGTACCCATGACTTCATTTGATAGAGCAGAATAGTTTAGCGAAGACAAAATCCTGAAATACAAAGATGACCTATCGCTGACCTGGGTGAGAAAAGCTGTCAGAACACCTCCAATCCTGTGGGAAAACGCAAAACTGGAGGTTGTAGCGTCTTCCTTCGCCTGAGGCAACGCCACTCCGTCGATGTCCACAAAAACAGACTGAAGAAAGGTGAAGTGGAAAAGGAACTCGGTATTTAGGATTTTATGGCGACTTCACTTGTTGTACAGGAGATGGAGAAGGTATCAACTCAGTATTCTGAGGGTCCGAAAATCTATACTAACATAATGATCATAGATCCATAAGCGACTTTACGATGGTGGGAGCAAAGGGTGACAGTGATGAACCTATACTTGCGTACTGCTGTATCTACTATACACAAACAGCGCAGCTCCAAAGGCTGGTGGTTACGCCCAGCAGAAGGAAGCAGACTTTGGTCAATGCCCATAATACGATTTGTGGCAGTACGGACCATAATCAGAAAAGTGAGCCTCAACTTATTTTTGTTGCAAAGTAATCTAGCGGTAGCCAATCGATATGTTGATGCTACGTATTGAGAACCCACTTACATATACATCTTAAGTATAAAGCTCTAAACCAGTAGAGAAGAAATTTTGAAAATTGGAACCAAAAAATTTTGTTTTTGGAACTTTTGACATTAATTTTGAGGTTATGTGAAAAAAGTGTTAATATGAAGGCCCCATGAAAAGTTATTTCGATGGAAAAGTTATTTCCATGGGACTTGTAGTGGTGCCAAAATCGAGATTAGCCGTTGTTTGCCCTTATAAACTCAACGTCCATCTATCGCATCTTTTGTTCTTAATTACCTGGATTTCATTATTATGACTTTCAAAGTATGTAACTCACTTATTTTCATAAACATTCATATGGTTAATAACCAGTACAAACGATATTAGGATGAATATTACAAGAGTTTCTAAACGTCGATTATCTTGGCAACAGAAATTGATTAATTAATAAATCTTATATTTTAAATATTGCTAAATCGATAAAAAATGTATTCACAGGTTTTTTTAAAATAAAATATTGTTTATGAATCCAACACATCTTTTTATTCCCAGTGTTTGCGCTTAATATTTATTTCGTAGATGTATGAGGCTTACACCGCAACCTTTTCACCCTTCTCAGTATTATACTACTTCAACTCGTTAATGCGATGCTGTCCTCGCAGTCATTATCACCACCAATGGAATAGTATATAAAAACTGAGTTCGATAATTGCGCAACCCTTCTCGGACCATATTTTCAATAAGTATTGATTTCGCTGCACTCCTTTTGACTTTAAACGAATTTCCTTTTTTTTTTTTTGAATATTTATTGCTTTGTTTGCAGTGCTGGCAAACTTAAAGCGTTTTTGGGTTACTTTCGCCGATTAACCCTACTAATAGTGTCAATATAATTTTTTGGGTTCTCAATTCATGCCACAGCCCACAACCCACACTTTCGCAATTCACAACCGAAAACGACCCATTCACTCTTGCCTCTAACGTTGTCACTTCTTCGAAAACCGTTTTAACATCTCCCTTAACACGCCTCAATTGTCGCTGTTGCTATTAAGAGGTCATTGGACCCTGATACATTAATGTTATTGTTACCATGTATGTAAGTATATACCAGCCATTGTCTCGGCCATGTGGTTTGAACGGCTGCTTTGGCGTTTTATGGCATGACAAAATTATAGAGTATTGTGCTGTCGTGGATGGAGGCACATGTGTGTACGTTAGGCTTAGGAAAAAGGATTGTTTGATGTCTTATGCCTGTCTTCGGTTCGTTTGTTGTCATTGATAGCTGGTATTTGTTGCGCTGTCGATTTGGAGTTTCGGGGGTTTGGGTGTGCATTGTGATAATAGTCGACTCGTGATACGGAAATGGCATTTTGTGTTATGTCTCTTTTAACTACCTCGACAAGCGGCAGTTAGAGTCGGTTGGTTGGTCGGTCGTTCAGTTGGGCGATCGACCCATAAACCCATCTCTTGCTCTACTTTTGCTTACATGTTTCTAATACTCAATTGTCCAATAAATGTTTGCTTGAAATTGCCGAGGCTGCAACATGTTAATATTCGTCGTATTATTGCAAAAACTACATATGCTGTCTTATGTCTATGTTCATTGTTAATATTTGGGGTTATGGATATTTTGGGATTGGGGCTTACAATAAAAGCGGCGAATGACAGTTACTAATATATGAAACTGTGAACATTTTTGATGGATTAAGACATAACAACTGTTGATATGGATAAAAATTGAATAGGCAAGTAAGCCGGTTGGCAAATAAATAAATTTTGGGTTAGGATTTTAGAAATACGAAAAGGTGTTATTGACGGGCTTATCGCCTTAAATTTTGAGAAATGTGGTAGTATATAACTTTTTTTATAGAAAAATATGACTGACAATCATATACAATTTCTATTACTTAGATCCAACCGATGTACATTCTTGTCTCTAGCTGAGGTCACGTGCTTTGGCCACATTTTCGGCTGTGAAGATAAGGTTTGCAAGGCAATATATGTAGTCAGATAGACGCATAAATTAAAAGAAATGCATGTGCTATTTTCGTTGAAATTTCAATCAATGCTTAAAATTGGTATGATCTAACAGAAACTCGGTCATCTAAACTTCGAGCCATCAACACAATTTGTTCAAGTCTAAGCACGAAAAGCAATTTTTTGTGGACGATTTTTTATGTACTTAAGTAAGATGTCTAGACATGCTCAGCCCACAATCGACATTTTGTTTTAGCCTATTGTTTAACTGCTCCGTTTCAAGGATTCTAGACATTTTTCAACGACGCTATATTTGATAGAAGGAAATGGGCCCATTAGTTAACATCTAAATTAGTCAAATGGGGTTGGTGATTCGAACATATAGAGTATTTCTCGCAAATGTCAACCTCACCTTCACATGGTACCCCCTATTTAATACGAAGGAGGCTCTGTAGATAGAGTAAAGGCGGTATAATCTTATCAATAGAGCGGAAGAAATTACCGGGTCCTGCCAGCCAGGAGGCAATTTAAGCCACGGATCCAGGCTCGTATGCAGAAGGCTAACTTCATCTCATCTTATTGATTATCAGATTGCAGAAATCTATATAAATTAATAATTCCGATATTAGCCGTATGATGTTATACCAGCAATTCAGTATGGGTTGTTAAGAACCATGAAATTAAGATATAAAAAACCGTATCCAAATTCTAATTATTTTTAATTTTATTGGTATTTTTTAGATATTTTGTCTATGGTATTTGTGGAATCCCGTCCTCAAGGCTAATGGATTTTCATAATAGACATTTCTATGAGAATAAGGTTTGAGAAACTGAGAACGAATCCAGGTCAAATGACTAGGAAATAAGTCCTTTTGTCATTATACCATGATTGCAAGTAACAAAAAATTATAATGAATCTACAACTTAAAAGCAACTGAAGCTAAGACACTTAAAGTGGTGGCAGTACACTACACTGGTTCCTCAGGAGCGAGATGGCATACTGCGTTCAAGGCGTTCAAACTCAATAAAAAGTGGTACGAATGTGAGAGAAGTTATGGAAATTGTCGATTGCTGATATTTCAAATTGGCCAAACCAAGTAATTTTTTCAGAAATGCTGAAATTTGTTCGCAAAGTGTTTTATTTCAATTAGAAAACCTTGATATTGCTTATATGCTATACAAAGACTTTAAATGGGGAGTAACCTCTAGAATTTTCAAAAAATTAAAAAAAAAAGTTTGCTCTAAACAATCGAAATAAAAAATATTGTTTCACTGGTTTAATCCGAATACACAGTTCAACAGCTAATCTGGGTGAGAAATTCCAAGTCAGGGTGATGGTACTAGGTCAGTATAGTAAAACCCTCAAAGGGTTTGGCGTTCGTATGTGTCAGTTTTGTTTTATGACATTTTAAATTTTTTCCTTATCTTGATGTTTTTTCGCTTAGTTGTAACATTTTGGCAAAAACGTAGGTTTTTGTTTTTTTTTTGAGACTCGTTTCCCCGAAACTAACTTTTTTTATCTGGCAATTGCGAGCAAATTATTTAAACGATTTTTTTTAACTAAAGCGTATTTTATAGACAATTATTACTCAAGTGCGTGATAGAGATTTTGACAGTTGTTTAACTATTTTGGTGTCGAAAAACACAGGTAAAAATGGCACTTTTTACAAAATCTAGGCCTACAACTTAATTTTTCGAAATTCTCAAAACTCTACTATGCGCTTGATAAAAGCTTCCTGATTAAAAAAAAATTCCTTTTTTCGTTTCAGATAAGTAGCCTAGCTAGGAAGTTGATGACCGCAAAAAATGTCAATCAAAGGGATCTTTGATATTTCCGTAATTTTTTTTTTGAATAAAATATTTTTATTGTGTAGTTCAATAATACCTCTTACAATATTGTCTAATATCGCCTATTCATGAACAGAGAAATTCGGAATTTTTGCAGCAGTGGAGAATCTTTTTTTAAGTTGTCGGAGATCGGAGAAGATACTCCAAAAATATTTAATTTTTTCATCGACATTTTTACTGTGTATTACTAAGGCAAAAAATTTAGGACAATGAATTTGTTACCTCAATGAAAAACAAGAAAAAACGTTAACTTCGGCTGCACCGAATTAATTTACCCTTCACAGTTGTATTTTTTTTAGTAACTATGTGTTCCGTTTGTATGGAGCTACATGTTATAGTAATCCGACCTCAACAATTTTTTCGGAGATTATATTGTTACCTTAAGCTAGTCAATCACGAAAGTTTTCCATACAAGGACTTGATTCCGATCGTTCAGTTTGTATGGCAGCTATGTATATGTTATAGTACTCCGATATCGGCAGTTCCGACAAATGAGCAGCTTCTTGAAGGGAAAATGACGTTTGCAAACTTTCAAAACGATATTTTAAAAACTGAGGGACTAGTTCCTATATATACAGACGGTCAGACAGACGGACAGACAGACAGACGAACAGACGGACATGGTTAAATCGATTCAGATCAACATACTGATCATTTATATATGTATATACTTTATAGTAAAGCCGATGATTCTCTTCTCTAATTATCAGCTCATATTTGAACAGACTTGCGTAGAGGTGTCTAAGAACGTATTTCTCAGAGTACCAAGCAAAATAAAAATTATGCGATTTTTGACCCATCCTAATAAGTATACTCTTACAGTTTTAAAACAATTGATAAAGTAGTTTTTATTTAATCCAAAATGTTGCTTCTTCAAGCTAAGTTTGTCATTTGAGAAAGATCTTCATCGAATCATAAGTATATACAGATTATAGCTCTCACGTCTAGTGCACCAACACAAAGTCTACCGCTAATAGATTACCTTTGGAGATTTGAAGTCATCTTTAACCAAATATTCCACCAAACCTAGGTGAAACCCCTTAAACTCGAATTCGTCGAGTTGGCAATGTCAAGGTCAAAGGAGAAGGCGATCACTAAGATGCCAAGTGTGCTGCAGCACTTGTGCGCTTATCATTGCTTCAAAGTAATTTTCCAAGAAAAATCGCAAATTCAACAAGTGGCACGAGAGCGCTCATACATACATACATACATACATATGTGCCAAACATACATACATTTATACATAAGTGGAAGCTACCTAAACGAAACACTTCAAAAATGTGTCAATAAGCACTTACCTGCACATACGTATTCGTGACATCGTTCACCAAAGTAAAACGGTGTATATGGGCGAGCTCACCCGTAATTGGGTCCGTCACACTGCTAATCATATCCTGCGAAACGTGAATCATTTTTGCTGTTGGCTGCGAGTTTTCTGTTTTGTAAATTGTTTTTCTATTTAATTATAATAATTAAACGCTGCGATGAGCACTTCGAAAGTTTAATTAAATAAAATTATAAATTTTGCCGGCTAACAGTACCCAAGCCGAAAGCACAGCGACGCGAATGGACACACACAACAAATAGCGAACCAAGTGAATCTGTTATTTGTTTGAAGTGTCAATAGTGTCGGCGAGAGGCCAAAAGTGTCTACATATGTACATATGTCAGCATGTGAGCACTTGAGTGCATCGGTGAGAAGATTGAGAGAGGTGCTGGCTGTTTATGTCGTGTAGCACTTGCAGAGCAACTAGCTCGTGAGACTTTTACTTAGTTATTTATTCCGCTATGTCATAATGGCAAAAAGTACGAATTTTTGTTGTGCAATGGGAAATAACTAAAACATTTTAAATAAGTTTGCGTTGAAGTGAACAATATGTGAAAAGTAAATACGTATATGCAGTTAAAGTACCCTGTAGGAAAAAAGAGTAATAAATTGCAAAATAAAAATGGAAGGTGTGTACCAGAGAGGAGAGTTATGGATAAAATATATTATAGGCAATTTCATTAAGAGGATCAGCTAGTGTGAAATAAAAAAATATTGTTTTTTTGCATTTAAATAAGCTAACTGCTCAATTGAAAGGGTCCCTGCCTGACACATAGATGGCGCTACTAGATAAATCCCTAACCTTCGAAACCTGTCGGATTACTAGTTTATGGATTAGATCATTTTGAGTGAAGCAAAAATCCATGAGTGGGATTTCGATTTGCTTCCGCACCCACCGTATTCTCCAGATCTTGTCCCCAGAGGCTATTTCCTGCTCCAAATTTCAAAAGAATGCTTGCAGGGAAGAATGTTTTATCAAATGAAAAGGTGATCGCAGAAACTGAGGCCCATTTTGAAGCAAAGCACAGATCGTATTACAAAAATTGTATCAAAAAGTCGGAGGTTCGTTGAAATCAATGTATTACCCTGGAGGGAACTATATTTAATAAAAAAAAAAGGATTTTGCAAAAAAATGTGCACTATGGTAGGCCGGAGATTTTTCAATTGACTTGTTATACCTTTCATAACAACACACTAAACTTTTAAATTGTTATCTCAAATAATTTTTGAGTTATAGCCTTATGAAGTATAGCCGCTCAATTCAATCAACTCTGTTTAACGTAGGAGACCGAAACTTCGAGCACTATCGATTTTTTCAACGTGGTCTGTACATAGTTCTCTATATAAAGACATATCAGAATTTTATTTGAACAAAAGTCGAATTTGGGTAGGTAAAAAACGAAAAAAATTTCGACTAAAATTCAATTTTTTAAACGGATTACACTAAAAAGTCTTACTATTTTTTGCCCATCTGTTTAAGTGATTTTTGAGTATTAAAAAATTAACTTATTAATTCTCTCATAGCAAACGAGCATTATGAAAGTAATACTATCATATATCAAAAAACGTTAATCGCCTTTAATTCCTACTGGGCCCTTTAAATAACTTATCGCTGGCTGAGTCTTATCAGAGTATGTAGCACTGCAAGATAAAGAGAGTTCACTAAGTGTGAACATTGTACGAGTTAGCAGAGCTAAAGTGAGAGCGCATGAGCGAATGGGAGATCGCAGTCAATAAACTCAATATGTAAGCAGATGAGTTGTTGTGCACAAATAAATGAACATAACGGCAGGTGCTTAATCTAATATGCGGTGCTACAAACAAGTTTTTATATATGTAATGATAAAATTGAACTCTTGAGCTTTACGTACAAGAAAAATTTGCACATATGTGTGAGATTCAGACGGAGAGTGAGAGAATGTAAAAGTTGTTTTGTTTATTGCGGTGAACATTTTTGTTTTCATGAGCTTTTATAGCGGGTATGCCAAATTTAAGTGCAGTTTATGTGCAATTTTAACTAAATAAACACAAATATATGTATATGTACATATACATATACATATATGTTTATTCTTTTCTTTATTAGTGCAGTGGCGGAACAGAGATAACCTTTAAGCGGAATAAATAGAATATTTCCATAATATAAAACATTATTATGTATAGAATATTTTCCGAATAATTTAATTTGTTTTATTTTACTTCACTTTATTATTATTATTATTTTTTTAATTTATTGTAATTGTATTTGAATTTTATCAAATCTTTATTCCCAGGAAAGGATATGTTACACCTAAAAGGAAACATCGAAGGCCACACAATATACATATACGAGTATATACCATATATCATAAGGGGTTAGATGGGTTTAGGGGTTTCAAAAATCGCATTTTTTCATTGTTTTAAAAAATTTTTCAACACCTCTAGGACAATGTCATAAATCAAGTTCATACGAGTAATAGTTTCGGAGACAAAGCCTTGAGAACTTGTGCGCTTGAGGCTAGCTGGGCTAAGTGCACCATCCTCAAGGCGTTTTTCTCGAAACTGTGTTTTTGAAGTCGGTTGGCAAGATTTCTCGAGAACTACTCAGCTGATCTTCATGAAATTTTGCACAGGACGTTAAGATACAATTCTTAAAGACTTGCATGAAGGATTTTTTTTCGATTACAACTACTATTTGAAAAAAAAAAAAATGTCGTAAAATTTTAATTTTTTTGTAAAAATGTCTGCCAAAAATTTAATTTTCAGGTTTTCCTTTTTCACTTTAGAACTTATTTTTGCTTTATTACGGTATTCTCCACAAATAATGTCGCTTCCGCAATTTTAGAGAAAGGGCGAAACTCCCAAAAAACAAAAGGCATGTTTGCATTCCCAAAACTGAAAAAAATCTATTTTAAGGCTCGTAAATTAGGTTAGGTGATGACTACTTATGAGCACACGATTAGTTCCACATCGGCAGCTATGGACGTTTGTCCGTTGTGATTGCTAAAGCTCTTAGGTACGGATCAAAGAGTCCGTCGAATATCGACTAAACATCGAGAGCCTGACACAAATCTATTGAGTTCAAAAAAATAAAAGGGTTCATAAAAAGTATGGTAACTGAGATGCTTCAGGCATTGTCTGGCGAATGCTGGACAGCAGAGGAGAAAATGTCTGGATATATCCACCTATCTTCCTCACTGCAACTTTGGTAAGTTGCGTCCTCCGTAATCTTTAGCATCACCGCCTGAGTGCCAATGGGACAGTGTCCAGTTAAGACGTCTGTCATTGCGGCAATCCATCTGCCGTCAATGTCCACGGGTGCTGTATGGAGAATGGCGTTAAGTGCCATCGCTGATGGTGTATGTAGTACACCACTGATGCTCAACTTCACCAGACAAATACGTCGGAGAACAATATTGGCTTAACTAGGGTTTCGTAAAATCAAAGCACAACTTTTGGTGAGAGCCACCACCGCTTCCCATTGCTCTTTTACAGCAATATATGGCAACCAGTGTCTTCCTCACCCTCTTCTCTATACAGGCTTCCAAGAGAGAATTCCATTAAGGATAAGTCCCAAGCTGAAGTCGAGAGCCCTCCTTTGAGGAAGTGGTGCCTTCGGAATTTTAGATCACCTCGTAAATAAAACCAGTTAAGTTTTATTTGGGTTGATAGCAAAGCCGCTTCTTTCCGCCCAGCTAGTACCACATTCAGATATTATATTAACTCACAGGCGGTTATCAAGATTTTTTCTTTGACCACGAGAACAACATCATCCGCTTAGGCTATCACCTGACAGCCGCGTCTTTGGAGTTCTTTCAATAGTTCATTTACTCCTAAGATTCACAGTAAAAGAGAAAGAATCCCACCTTGCGGGATGCTTTTATTGATTTTTTATTGTGCATGCGCAATGTCCCACTCCGCCACGATAGTTTTGTCACACCGAAGACAGTGTATGAGATAATTTAGGTTCGTTTCAACCTCAAATCCATCCATAGTACCAATGACCCCTTCCGGCCGAACATTGTTGAATGTTCTCTTAAAATCGAGACGGCTTCCTCCAGCCAAGACAAAACTGCTAGCAAAGCAGTGCCTACGGACCTCCGTTTGCTGTATGCATGCTGAGTCCCCAGTAATTGGCTCTCGGTATGTCGCTCCTGATATACAGGTCCATCAATGGGCCTGAAATCATTGGCTTTCGCATGAGAGCTCTTGCCGGTCTATTGGATGAACGCTTCCCTTACATGTCTTCAAGCTTTGCGAATATGGCCTGATTTAACGTAGTTCGCACAGCTGGGGGCCAGCCAACTGCATGACACCTTTACCGATCGCTGAAATTGCGCAGGTGAGTTAGGGAACTCAAAATATTTTCTATTTCTGAAGATTTCAACGCAGGAAACCATAAAATTTATAATTAGTTATTTATATTATGGCCCGATGGAACGAGTTAGCAGGGTGCAAAACTGCAAAATTCATGTACAAAGCGGTAAATTGAAAATACACAATTGATAGAGAAGACTGTAGGAATATGAATGGAATACTCACTAATCACAGTCTGGTGGTGGCACACGCCCGCAATATGTGGCTGACAGATCGAAAAGACTGCTGGAAATGCCTAGAGCAGGGCGCCGGGGAAACAATGAAGCATCTCTCTTGTCAACTTGTCCCGCATTGGCAAGACTACGCTGTAAGCATCTGCAGTCCCGACGTTATAATACACTGGAGGAGGTATCGATAGTGAGGCTGCAGATTCTGTTAAAATTCGCATCAAGCACTGCTCCTTTTGGACTTGGCAACTGAACTCCATCTGATATCGCAAAAGACCAAACTGGTCTATGCGTGGCTTATTGGCCTACTACTTGTAGATTAGCCTAACCTAACCATATGGTTCTAATACCTTTACAAACTCGTATTTTATTTCCATATTTGTAATTGAGAAATCACTTGATATATATTCTACCTGAGTTCAGCTCCACTAATTAGTTTACAAAAATCGCTCAAAACCACAACTTGCATTTAAATTAATTTTGAAAGCCACTTTGGTTTCCAAAATTTAATAAATTTAATTCCCTTTCCACTTCAAAATGCTTTAGTGGTCTTAATTTGTATTTTGCGAAATATTAAAAAAATAGTCATCACTTGACTGCAAATATTCACACTACAACACTTTCCAATTAATTGCTGTTGCGTCAACCAAAAACGAAGCAAAAAGTGTGGAACAAGATCATTAGCTAAATATTACATAATTTATTTGCTCGTGCTTAATCGCCTGCGAACTGCTCTATCTGTGCAAATTTATTTAGAAAATAATATTTGCATCAAGCAAAGTGGCAATTTAGTTGCAAAATTGATAATTTTCGTTAACAAAAACAAAAAATTTTGTGGTTTACAAATTATTCATTCATTATATTTATTTTTATTGTAACAGTTTGGAACATTAAACTGACCACAATCTATTAAACACGTGTGAATAACATTTTTTTCAAACAATCATTAAATAATGCGTAGAAAAAATTGAAAACAGAGATGTCAAAAAACTGGTATTTGAGATAACATATTTTGCTGAAGGCACTGTACACATATATTTTACTTTTTTATATACTTATGTGTGTGTGAATAATGCGTAAAACATATATTTATATGTGAGTTTTCTAATAAATTGTGTTACTCGTCAGGTGCTTTGGGCTTTTTGATAACTAAAATTTAAATGTAACATTTTGGAATTATTAAATACATACATACATATATGACACTTTCTCGATTGTGTTAGATAAAATATTGCATAAGTCTATATTTTTTTCGAAATAATTACAATATCTGTTTAGAAATCTGAACAATTCGCAAATAGTTTATGTAGAAGGTGTTCTACATTAGGCAAAGGAGCTATAGACTGATCCCAATTGTCTTTATATGCGCCTAAAAGTATGCTACGAAACGATTTATTTATTTACGTCTTTTTATTCATTCAACATTAATAAGAAATTCGTGACTTCTACATATAAAATAAATATTCCGCTTAAATGTTGTTATTTTCGCTATTTTTTGTTCAACGTAATACATTAATAGAAGAGGAAAGCAATGGTTTAGCTAATAGCTCTATGGTCTAAATATTCAGTCATACATTGTGCAAAAGTATCCGGAAATTGTAATTAAATTCACCGGGTTTATGATGCGTATTTTGCTAGGTTGGTAGAACTGTCCTTAATTACTATGCCAAATATTAGCGCGATCTGTCAACCAGTTTGTTTACAGCAATTGCTAAAACCGGTACACCTCAGTAGTGTGTTGCGATTTTTACAATGGATAAAAAAATCGAACAAAGAATTTGTCTCTAATTCTGTATTTCTAAACAAATTTCGTGTGCGGAATCATTGCGAATGTTGAAAAAGGGAAGGCCTACGGTGATTCAGTTTTATCAAAAACACAAGCCTACGAGTAGTACAAAGCCTTCAAAGACGGTCGAGAGATCGTTGACTACATGCCTCGTTCTGAACGACCATCGACTTCTTCAACTGATGGAAATATTAAGTGAACGATATGGTGCTTGAAAATCGTCAGAGAAGTGTTAGATAGATGGCAAAAGAGCTCGACATCTCTCACGAGTCCGTTCGAATGATTTTAGTGGATATTTTGGGTTTAAAACGCGTTCTTGCTCGGCTCGTCCCGATAAAGCTGAATTTTTTCAAAAAATACTGTAAACAGGTCTCATGGGACATGCTTGATCGTGCGAATTCCGCATTATAACTGCCGATGAGACATGGAATTATCAGTTTGATATGCAAACAAGTCAACAATCATTGGAATGGAGGTGAAAAATTGAGTGGAAACCCAAAAAAGAAAACTTAAGGTGAGGATCTTTGATTTTTTCGATATTCGTGGTTTGGGGCATCATAAATTTGTTCTGGATGGACACACAGTCAATAAGGGAGTTCTATTTGCTCGTACTTTGGCGTTTACGTAAGAACATCCGTGGAAGAAAAATTCAAGGATTTTATACGATGACAATGCACTAGCGCATCGAGCCAAGATTGTGACCGGATTTAAAGCCAAAAACGCAATGAATGCCAATACGATCAATCATCGTATTCAATATACTTGGCTCCGTGTGATTTTTTCTTGTTTCTCAAACTGAAATTGCCGCTCCGTGGAACCCGTTTTCAGTCAGAAGACCGAAGAGATAAATCAAAATACGACAAAGGGGCTAATTCTGAAATACATGTATAACAACTAGTTCCAATTTGATACTACAGCTGTCTTCATTGTAAACTATCTACATATGTGAATATAGTATTTTGGATCAATTGTAAAAGAAAATGATGGTAGAAATCCATGAATTAGGGTAGAAGTGGTTTTCGCATCCACTTTAATCACCAGATCTGGCCTATAGCGACTATTTCCTGTTCTCAGATCTCAAAGGAATACTTGCTTGAAAGAAATTTTCGTCGAATGAAGAGATAATGGCCGAAACTGAGACCTATTGTGAATAAAAGCACAAATCGTAATACAAAAATTGGAATCGAAAGCTTAGAGGTTTGCTATAATCGGTGTATCATTCTTCAAGGGAACTTTGTTGAATAAAACGATTTTGTCAACAAAATGTGTTTTACTATGGTGGGCCGGGGACTTTTTAGTTGACCTGTTACTTGTTTATTTGCTTTAACGAGCTATGCCTATTTTTAAATGTATACAATCACGCACGTATATTTGAAAATATGTTCTAAAAAAAGGTTTCGGAGATATGAGTGTTTTCGGATTCGCTTGGAAAGTCCTTCAAAATGACTGAACCAATCGACTTGAAATTTTTACACGTCCTTCTTAGCTATATTGCGCAGAAAGAAGATTTTTAATAGTCATTCATAATTTTTAAGCCCCTCCGAAAGGTAAATTTTTTCAAAAATAAACGACTTTTTTAGGAAACCTCGATTTTGTCAAATATTACAATGTTGACTTAATTTTCGCATTGTACTCATCTATTGTATTAAATAATGACATTTATTTGGATTCTAGATTTAAGATAGTATTAACCAGCAAAATATTCCTCAACGCCATAACCATACGAAAAAATGACTTTTGGACTTCTAAATAATATCGTCTGAAATAGTTTTATTGAGGTTTTGGTAAAAATTTTTGATAAATCTAAGATATTCACTTTCGAAAACACTAACCACCATCACAGGTTTCCCGGTAGGTGGTTCTGTTCAATTTCGTGGAGAACGCTTAAGTTTCTGAAAAAAGTTCCAGAAACGTTTTCTGTCAAGTATCAACATTCTGAATTTGCTCGGCAACAGTATTATTAAAAAGGAAAATATGAAATCAGTAGCATCGAATAAAATGTATCTACTCAACAGCTAATATAATATACATGTATGCTATGTACGAATTCGCACTGCGACATCATTAAATTACTAATACAAGTTATGTAAGTCTAAGGTGAATGGTACCGCCATAATCAGTAAGTTTGAGTTTTGAAGCGAATTCCTTAATGCATACTTTAAAAACTAAAGTCGGAAGCTAGATTTTTTTTTTAATTTTTTGCTTCCAATTGGAGCTACATATATTCTATGGAGTGTGAGTAACAATTCCGATTTCACTGTCCCAGAGTTCCAAGGCTCTAATACGAAGCTCGGTTAGACGATATCTACGCGAAATTAATTCATTAAAGGACCTTCACAAAAACGAGCATCACAAAAGTAAGAAAAATAAAAGAGATAAGCATTTATAATAATTTTCTTGTGAGCTCAACGCTGATTTTGTTTTCATTCAGGACCTCTCTCGACGAACAAAGGCCAAACGCGACAAGTCCCTTATCGTTCTCGTTGTGCTATATGGTACGAAGGCATGGACAATGAGTTTTTTGAGTATTGGCAACGGCGAGTACCACAGTCGATGGAACGGCGAACTGTACGAAATATACGGAGGCATTGGCATAGTTCAGCGAATCAAGAGACAGCGGTTGCGCTGGCTAGGTCATGTTGTACGGATGGCAGAGAACACGCCGCTTTGAAGATTTTCGACTGTTGGAAAGATCAGGTGGAGAACGATTTGGCTGCACTTGGTATTTCGAAGCCAAAATAGTGAAGAGAAGAAACGACTGACTGAAAAGAGCACCTCTTGTTAACTAAGCTATAACCGCGTAAGCGGTGTCTACGCCAGTAACGAAGAAGAATACTTAATTGTAATCTAAATAATGCAGTTCTGCTCACCTATCAACTCATTACGCTATATAAAATGTTCCGAATCACTCACTACCATAGAACGTGAGCTCTGAAAAAGATTTATGAGCATTGTTCTAGCGAAATCTTTTGCGTGATAGCTTATCAAAGTAACCTGCATTTTTAAAAACATTCTTTATAAACAATACCTGTACATTCTATTCAAGTAACCTTAAAATGAAATGTGTTATATGTAACTAATGTATCTGTTTAAGTTTACTCCCCGAGCGGTAACTAACACATGTATTAATATTCCTAAATAATACCAAATACCGCGAAACTAGCTTATTATCATCTCCTTTGAGTTTAATTAGAAAACACCGAATCGAGTGCTAATTTGATATGCTAATGAAGTGCTCGAAGCCTTTGTTCAGCTCGGCTTTAGTCCGTAATTTGTAGCGTTTGTTGTATAGAAAGTTAAAGGAGATATCCTTTTAAGGCTGAGAGTAACAATAGAACACACGCAGATATTAATTATTCAATGCGGGGAATTTGACACCAAGCCACTACACACACATGGGCATATTGTGTGATATATAATATGTGGGTGTATCACTTGAAGTTCCAGTTAATTAGACAATGCAATTGACCTTTGGCTATTGGATTTAGAGATAGCTTCGTTAGACTTGAATGTATAGGTGTCTGCTAGAGGGAATTGCAAGCAGCAGTAAAACGCTTCAGGCACTCCACGCCAAGTGTTTCTTTAAGTAACGGAGTGAAGTTGTCTTTTCAAATTAAAGCAGGAGGAGTCAGAAAAGGAAAATAGTTCTTTGAATAAACACTTGAATAGAGGATTCACTAGGTGTTTGTCGATTTACAATGATTGAAAAAATTTGAGAAAAATACACGCCTTTAATATTACGGAAGTTTTATTCACTTTGGTTTTTTATAATGTATTTCTTGCGTAAAACCTCAATCAAGTATTCCCACAGTAATAAGAGTTATTTAGTCGGGCCTTCCATTATTTCTTCGAGCATTGGGCGGCATAGCGATGACTTCGGCACGAATTCGTTTGGCAATAGTCCGAGAACGGCTGGCAAACAATTTACTTATCAACATTCCGTCTTTTCGATAGCCGACTTTTGCTTGTATTCTAAGAGAGATGGACGAGCGGAACCCTAGAATCTACAAGTCTTGAAATGTTTATACGATTTTTTGGATTAAAGGAAATATTAAAAGAAAGGCTCTGTCTCTGACACCTTGGCATTAAAATTTGATTGTCTTGGTTACATTTTCACGATTTCTGCTTAAAAATCTTTATCTGATCATTATCGTTCGCAGAGTTCGAAGGGGTTTCTTCTACTTCTTTATTGTCATATACACCGCTTAGGCGGTCATAGCAGAATAACAACAAGTCCTCAGTTATATTTTCTTTCTTTCAAAGGACCATAAATCTCCTGTAAAACTTTTCTCTCGAACACTCTTAAGGCTGACTCATCAAATGATGTCATTGATGTTCCAAGATAGACGAAATTATCTACGACTTCAAAGCTATGACTGTCAACAGTGACGTGTGTCGATCTTTCTTTTCACGAGTTTTTTACAAGATTCGGCTTAAGTCGAAAATCGGGTCAATAGTATATTTTCCAGGTCTCAAGCCACACTAATAAGGTAAAATCAGTTTTTTGACGGTGAGCTTCAGCCTTTCGCACACTACGCTCGATAAGACCTTATATGCGATCTTAAGCAGGCTTACCCTAAGGAAATGGGTCCCCCTTTTTGTGGTTTGGATAGAGCACACTAAGGTTCCAGTCGTCAGGCATGCTTTTATCTGACCATAACTTGCAAAAAAATTGATGCATCCACCTTGTCAATTCTTTGTTCCCGTATTTAAATCAGCTACTAGATTCTCTCTTTGGGTCCTAAAAGAGCATGCTCCGGTCTTTAAACTTAGCCGCCGCATCTTTTCGTAGAATTTTCGAGCATTCCCCTTGTCGGCCAGCTTCTTAAGCTCTTCATATGCATCTCGGCCTATCTCAGCATTTATCCCAATCCGCTCGTGTTGTGGTCGATCGCAACAATGCGTAGTAGGCTGTCTGCTTTCTCTCCACTACGACAAGATAGTTCTTATGTTCTTTCAACATTTCCAAAAAACTAATGAGATTTTAATATATTTAAAAAGATTCAAATCTTTACACTTCCCGAACTTGCAAAGTCCTACAAGTGATTTTTTTCTTTCTCGGTATGAAACTTAGTAGTCATTTCTTTGAGACGCCCTACACAATTTATTTATTTTGCTTTCAAACAACCCCGCTGTATGAGCCACAGCAGTTGAAGTAGAATCTTGCTGAAAGCTCAAATGTTTTACATCGAGGATAGTCTTACTATACTATTTCACCACGTCTTATAAAATATCCTGCTACAATTTTTCCTGTGATTTTGTTCCCACTGTATATATTGTAAACTTTATAACATAATTTATGGCAAAACTAAATTTAGTAAATTATGTTAAGACAAAAAATTGCTATAATGTATGAATTAGGGTGTTTTTTTAACTATTCGTTTTTTTCAATCCCATCATGATATTTTCTTGGAAATACCCCAAAAAAAATTCCCTGAAAATTTGAGCCCTTGATATTAACATTAAGGACTGGACCAAGGCATGTAAAAGTTTTCCATAAAAAATACTGGACAATCGTGATTTTTTATATTTAAATTTCTACAGCTCAGAGACATTTTATAGCATCGCTTTGACTATGTATATTCCTCAAAATTGAACACTCTACAAAAGTGCCCATTGCGACAAAATCGGAACTCACACCGGCGAGGTAGTACGGGGCTCTAAACCTGACTTTTCCACGAAATTCGCATTTTTTGTATATATCTCGTAAATGACAAGAGCTATAGAAAAAATGTACATGACAAACTTCTAGGAAATTTTATTTGCTACAAAAAAGTCCGAGGTCAAAATCGCTATCAGTAATACTTCTCGAGATATTCGACTTTTTAAGTAAGGCTGTATGGAATTTTCATAGATTTATTAATACATATCATCTATTATACATACTTGTATATGTATTCTAATATGGTAAGCAAACTGAAATTGCTTAAGGAAAATGCTTGGATAAATAAATTCACACAAATTGTTCCATAAATATAGTTCTTGAAATTTCCTTAAGGGGTCATTCCGTGAGACGGCCGTTTTTTAAGGTTTTTTTCGGAAATTTCTATAATTAAATCATAAAAACACAGATCTTTCAAATTTTTGCTATATACTTTCTCACTCCTCTAATCTATACCTTTCCAACTAAGTACATTTAATTTCGGAAAATTATTTTACTAACACATTCTATGAGTACTCTAGATTGGATTGAAGCAAAAATAATCGATTATTTAAAGAAATAATGGTAATGTATGTGAAACTCATCGAGACATTTTTTCCGTATGGATAATATTAATAAAATTTTTGTAAAATAAGCTTCTAAAAATATATTTAGAGTGTTTTTACTAACACAAATTTAAACGTTTTTGATCTTTTCTATACTTTTAAAGTCTATAGTCCCGTGAAAAATACGTAGCTATTGAGTCTGATCTGTTTTTATCCCCACTTTCCTTTTCTCCTTCTTTTCCGTTGACAATATTAAATACATGTAGCTGCAAATTGTCCTTTTATAGTTTTTATTTTCAATATTCCCACTTCATCCATGTAATTTCTTGTAATTTAATGGCATAATTTAATTAATATAAAAATCACAGTTGCAAAATAAATTTCTGTAATGGAGTTTAATGAAAATATTTGCCTTAAATACATTTGCACAGATGCAATAATATGACCACGTGACAACATGCGCCTACAAATGCACACAAATGTATGTATGTGTGTGTGTATAAAAACATAAATAACTGTATAAATGCATATTCGTATAACGCGAATAAACACGCCAAAGTGCACATGTGACCAATATTATCAACAATTCGCGCTGGCAAAAGCGCAAACTGACGCCAATATCCGCAAAAGCTTCATGTTCATACAAATACATGTTTGTATGTATGAGTATGTGTTCAAATAAATGAATGCATACACATGTTTATTTACACTGGTACACAGTTCAAAAGCGTCAAAAGCTGAGTAATAATATTAATAAATTTTAAAATGTACATTTGTAGACACGTGGGTGCGCGGCTACAACACAAACTCGCCTTCCCTACTGGGAGTTGTCGTCCATAATTAAAAGTTCATTGGTTGATCAATTATGGTGAGTGTAATATGAGCGCATTTATATATATATACAAGTATATAGTGTTATAAAATTCAATCTTTTTTTTTTATTTCATTAGTTTATTCCTTTTAAAAAACATAAAAAAACTTAATCGATATGTCAAATGGGTTTTGAGTTATATCCTTTTAAAGGCAGGGACCAGGAAAAGATGTATGGAAAGTTGATAAGTCTTTTCATCAGAAATAAACTTTCATTCCACAAACTGAAGCGATTAAGTATGTTCCTGAGGTCTTAGATTGTTATTCTTATGGGGTTTGGACTGATTTTTTAAATGACCTTAAGAAATAATGATAATATTCCGATTTGAGATTCATAAAGAGCGCAAAACTGAAATGCAGAAAATAACTTTAAATTTTCAAAAAGAATGGCTGAAAATTTCTCAGGTTAGGGGTTACGTAAGTTCCAAAAAAGTTACTTTAAGGCTTCGATAGGGGTCTAAAGAGTATCAACTCATATTAGAAGCTTCTAACAGAGGCGTCATCTTAATCACTTAAAATTCTAAGAAACTGTGTTTTAATACTTTTACAAACACATTATGTTTGAATAACCGAGGAAATCTGCAGGGTGGAGTGCTATCTCCGGTCCTATGAAAATTACCGGTGAGTAAACTGTGAATAAACTTAGACGGAGATGCGCTTAATATAGTCGCACATGCAGACGATATTGGGATCTTAACAACGGAAAAGTATCTACATACTTTCAGCAGTATTATGACCACCACCCTCAATCGGGTCTGGGATTGAATTCGGAGAAAACAGCTCTGTTCAAAAGAAAAAAACTGAAATTCCAAAAAATCCATCCATGGAGGTTTCATTCGATAAATGGTACACACTCTCTCAAGAACCGCAACGAGTACCTCTGGGTAATCTTTGACAGAGAACTGCGGTGGAAGCAGAATGTGGAAGAAAGAATGAGAAAGACCAGCAATGCGTTGTATGCATGTAGGAAGGTGATCGGTGCAAGGTGGGGACTATCTCTATTCTCACGCACAGGTACTACACTGTTGTTGTGAGACTTATTCTGCTCTATGGCGCAGAATTGTGGTGACAAGGGTATCGAAATCTACCTACCAGAAGCCATTAGGAAAAGTTCAGTGACTCGCTGTGCTGCGCATAATGGGAGCTCTGAGTACCACTCCAACGGCGGCTTTTGAACTGATGCTAAACCTACCGTCTAAAGATCACAAGCTGAAAACTGCGCAGCAAAATTGGCGGGGCGACTACTGGTTGCAAGAGATTTTACATACTACATATATAAGCACGGTGGGTAATGGCGGTTTGGCAAGCATAGTCGGTGCCAATTTTTAATTGTGAAAGAAGGTTCAAAGTAAACATAGAAAAAAATAGTTGGCATATAAGTAGATTAGCAGCGCGCAACATATTAAACATTTATATCGATGGCTCGCAAATGGAGCAACTCCGGTTGATGCGAAGATATTTAGTCCAGAGGAAGGTGTAGGGCTGCCTTTTAAGCTGCCGGGTCACTGCGGTATATTTCAAGATAAGGCCTTTACTATGTGGAACGCCTTGAAACTAGTTTATAATGTATCAGCAGGTAACTCCACAGATAAAATCTACGTAGATATACAAGCAGCAAACTAGTAACGAGTAAGCTTTTTTCGCATATCAGCTGAAAGAGCCTTGGGAAGCAGGGCAGCAGTGGAAAGTGTCACACAGGCCTCGAAGGCAATGAGATAATGACCGATATTGCCAAAAATGGTGTATGACTGTCATCCAATATTAAATCAAACACTGGTAAACCCATGCACTGTCTTTACGACGAATGGGAAAGGAGCATGACAGGGAGCCGGTAGATTAAAAATACAAAATTGTTTAAGAAGACTGTAGGAACATGATCGGAATACTCACTAGTTACAGACTGGTGCCGGCATACGACTGCAGAAAGGGATTGACAGATGAAGATGACTGCAGGATGTCATGTCAAGAGCAAGGCATCAGGGAAACAATGTACACTTTGTTTAAACTAGAGAGGCAACCGCAGAAACTATTGAAATTCGTGTCAAGCGCTGGTAGCTTGAATGAATATAACTTGATTCTTTGTTTTTTTGGATTGCATCATATTCTGGGTGAGTTAAACTGTAATTCATTCAGAAATGAGCCAGTCTTTTCAAATTCCTGTCCCAGTCCTAGTCCCACTTATAATTTGAAACCCCTCCGCTCGAAGAATGGCGGAAGCATTCTTCGAACTGGCTACACCTAAAGAAGTTTTAATTATGCCTGTTTTCTCCTTCCATACGCACTATTCGTTGCACACATTTTCCCTATTAAAGTCTTTTAGCAGAAGTTAGTTTTCGAAATATACCAGACCTTACTGGGTTACTTGCATAAAAGCGCATTCAACCATACATAGGTCCATTTATTCGTAGTAATGTTGATGACCGTGTGTTCTATTTTGACCGTTAGCTTTGAGTTGCATATATTTTTGATTTCATTTCCTCGTTGACATTTGTTTATTTGCACTATTATGCGGTTGCATAACGGCTGCTAATGTTGGTTTCCATATATTTATGAGGATTTGATTTTGCTTGAATAGGTTTTTGTGAAAATACGTTAGCAAGTAATTGGTTTAATGCTATTGGTATGACAAATGATTTTAAATTTAGCATACTTTCTTTAAACTCGTCTACTTTTAAATGATGAGTTAAAGAATGGCTAGTTTATCTTGGTATAATATAGTTATCTGTAGTACTATATTTCAGCAAAGGGAAAATCTTCAAAGTACCTGGCTTTATCTGGGTCAAAAAGCCACAAACCAAATCAATCATTATTACGTGATGATAGACCACTATATTGTTGCAGCGAAGATACGCACCCGCCTCTGTGCAGCAAAAAACGTACGTCACCAAACACAAGGAAGGTTCGGCGTCGAGAAACTGCAATCACTACACACAGCCGAACGATTTCCTACTCGACTCGCACTCCTGCTCTCTGAGAGCACTTATCAGCAATTCGGTATAAGGGAACTGTGGGACGGCATTTCAAGCTCCTTACATACAGCTGCAAACGAAATTATTGATTTTCGGAGAAGGCAAAAGAATAGTTGGTGCGATGAGGAGTGCCGCGTAGCAATGGTGAGACTGCCCTATCTCGCAACGTTACAATAGACTAACATAAGATTTCAAAACCGGAGCATACTCTTGTAGAACCCGCAGAGGCGACGAAGGGAACAATTCTACAGGCTGCTGAATGGCAGTGAAAGGAGACGGTGAACCCGATTCCCTAATCGATGTTGATGGAGCGAACGTTCCATAACTTGACCATGAAGAAGTTCGAATAGCAATTACTCATCAGAAGAACAACAAAGCAGCGGCTAAACTGACGTTGAGCAATACCAAAAGCTCCGTCTAGATCGGGAAGGACCTCTCCAAGCTAGTCGATATCAAACGAGGTTTCAGACAAAACATCTCGATTTTCAAACTTTTGGTGAACCGGCCGAATTGACTCAAATCAATATTAGATTTTTGAAGAAGTTTGTGATAGGTTTAAAGGATTTTGTCAATATATACGAGTATCTTGATCCGTACTTAGAAGTTCTTGGTATTAAAGTGGTGTCTCAACCGTCCAAGAGGCAGTGAGTATTTGTCCGTCGTAGTCGGATTAAGGATTTGAATTCAATTGTGAATAATTAATAGAAATTTTAATCCGGTCCAGAATGCCGCTATTGTCATTGAAGCTGCTCATACGCCCTGTGTATCTTGAATTTAGCATGAATCGAGCACCACGCACGGCCAGAGTGTCGCAAATATTCCACAAAAATATTTAAATATCACAATACATAAATTTTATTGGAAAACTCTGTATAATATATAAGGAATCAGTTGAATAAAATATTTCTTTAAAATTGTTTAGGAAGGGAAACAAAAATGCAAGTATTTTGCTTTGACTTAAAAATAAAAAAAAACGAAGGATATAGAAGTATGTATGTACCTAAAAGTCCAATATATCTTGATAATAACACATAAGTAACAGCAGGATCAGCAGCATTCCATTCCATAAAGACATGAGTTCTTCTCTATGGCGACTAGCAAACTAGCAGACGGCCGAAAAAAATATGCAAGCAGGAAAGTAATTTCCAAAAGCACAAAAAAAAACTTTACACAAAAGAGTAAAATGCCAAGAAAAAGATATTCGCAATAATACCTTACACAAACGAATTGATTTGAATGAAGTCCTCAATTGTCGATTCTCAATTTTACTATTGCGATATTGTTAAAATACCAAATTTACTTGGCGCGCGCAAAGAATCAAGCAGCGCATGCAAAAAAGCCAAAGTACAACAAAATAGGAGAATAAGAAAGGAGTCGAAGTCGAAATATGCAAGAAATGTAAAAATTTGCTCAACAATCACTTGCCATTTGGAGGCAAAACGTGAAGTGCCACAAGATTTCGCTGTCAATGTTAACACACACACACACACACGCATAAATACACACATTCGCATGCAAGCGTACTGCTACGAATGTGGTGTGTACACGCAAAGCAGTAAAAAATGCCGAATGCAATGCGAGCAAAAAGTAATGTGAGGATTGGCGCACCGAATGAACGTGCCAAAAGGTAAGGGGGGAAGGGGAGTTTCTCTTTTGAAATTTGCGTTTCTCGTGAGCCCAATCAACAAATATCAAAGTGTTTGCGTGCTTCTGTGCTCGGGTTTCTTCAAGTGTAGCATGCCGCCTTCCCTGGCTTTGGCTCTGCGGCATCCAAACGCATTTTCACAATGCTAGTCGTTGTAGCTTGTTGGGAAATTGATACTAAATTGTATACTTTGGCTGCCACTTATTCCCTTTATCAACATATTTCTTGCGAAAAAATTTGCATTATTAAGAGTGAGGTTCTGATTCATGATGCCGCAGTAAATGCTTTGCGTAGCGACTTGAAATGTTGCAATTGAATCATGTGCACTAAAATAAATTGTATCGGTAACTAGTTATTTATATACCCTGAACAAGTTTATATGAAGTTGGACCCCAAGTTTGTAACGCCCAGAGAAAACGTCGCCGACACTTTCTGACTATATGAAAGTATATTTAAGCAAATAATATTCTATGAGGTTGTTGTTAGGTGGAGGACGCTTGGAAAAACCTAAGTAGCTGGAGCGTGTTCATTATTCATTCGTTATCTGTGCTATACGAAGAGCTACCCCTACGATGGCACCTATAGATATATCTGGTAGGCACATTGAGATGCTCCACTGGTTCGATTGCTTTCCTTCCAACCAAGATCACGGCACCGCAGAACCTTCTCCTGTCGGTTCCGTCGTAGTTAACACAAATGTGTAGGCGGCGCGAAGACATTGGAGAAAGTGGGCAGGGAGAGTAGCTGGTGAAGTCTTCTGCAGGAAGCCCGCGGAATCGCTGGAAACTGCAAAGCCGATGAACTGGCTAGTGATAGCGTCCTTTCCTCACTTCCATCCGATTGGAGTCGAATGGGTCTGCTTGTGTTCTTCTGTTGGACTTTTGAACCATCAGTGAGCACAGCAGGCGCTGACCAATACCTGTACTTGGTCAGGTCATCCAAACTACTGGATCTTTACTAAGATCAATCTCTCCACATTATAGTTGTTTTCACTGGACACTACCCAATAGGTTTGCACGCAATGCGGCCAATTATTCCGCCGGCCGCTCTTTGCCAAAGCTGTAAGAAATAAGGACTGAGTTTTAAATATTTCGGTGGACACGGTTTTGGCGAATATAACGAACTGCTGGAATTGATATTTACTACCTTAGTGTGCTAAGCACAAAACGATTTTTTGATCGATGAGGATGTGGTGATCAACGTTTTGGAGTTTATGAGTAACATAAGAGGCGAATTCCTGTTCTAGTTAGATTCATAGATCTTGAATCAACCCCACGACCCAACTTAGCCTAACTTATATGGGTCAGATAAAGATTCTTCTTTCTATTAGGTTTATGGGATCTAAGGAAAATATTGACCCGATTCAACCCAGTTTTGACTTACTGGCATGCTAATATTAGAAAAGGTTTCTCTGGGTGTAGTTCCTGGTTGACTTAACTCCTTATTTAGGCATTGGTAATCTCATGAGTGGTACCTTAATGAAACTGAAAGAGTATTTTTTTGTGGTAATAAGACATAGTAATGCCAAAAATGGATAGAATCGGTAGGTACTACCTCTATCTCCAAAACACCTAAAATTTTCAAACTTTTTGTTTGTTTTATACTGTATAGGAATATGTAGTAAATATATGAAACTGGTCAACGAATTACCCAAACCCCTATATAGTACACATAATGATTTTTTGCTATTCTCACAATCTTATACCGAATATGTAGGTCATTAATATTGATGAAAATTATAAAATTGGCGATGTTAAAGGCAGTAGCGCTTGCGAATCGAAAGGTTTGTTGTGAGGTTGCATGACGTCGATGGAAAGTGCTAAAAGACTGGGTCTCCGCAAAAAACAAAAAATACTAGTTGCCACCACCTAAAACTTATAAGAAAACGATTTTTGCTTGTTGCTTCTACAATAGTTGGTTCTGTATATAATCAGCACGAATCAAGAGCAAAGTGCGGTGAAGTACTGCCAAGATTGCTCTTTGGATATCCACAAATGCCAATACAATGCAATTGTAATGCCGGATTTGTAGTAGGAAAGATTATTGTTATTATTGTTATGGCAGTAGAAAACCTCTTTCATATCAAGACAAAAATCGTAGATGAATGCTGCTCTCTTAAGGAGGAACTTACAGGTACTCGTATTCTTTTGAGAGTTGTATCCAAAGCTTTAAAGATTTTCTTTAAATACCCAAATAGCTGCTACATACGATTTTTATCGCCCACGTTTTTCTACTGCTCCCCGAACTACTCGCTCTAACAATATTAAGATCAAGAAATGTTGTGTTTGATTTTTATTTAGGACACCTCAGTTTTACTCCAACTAGGTTTATGGTTCTATTCGCTGTTTTCCTAGGTATCCGTATCCACATATAGCTGATGATTTCAGCATATATCAATAGAAGGAGTTCCAATTGGTTACTGTTCAATAGGGATTATTATAGTTTGGCTAAATAAATTGATGAATGTTTGTTTTTAAGTACTTTAGATTGCAATCTCTAAGCACTATCTTCTCAATTCTTCAGCTTTCACTAAACTGATGTGGGTACAACTCGATTTTTATACATTTGGTGAACCGGTCGAATTGACTGGAATCAATATTTGCTATCTGAAAAAGTTTGTGTTAGGCTTAAAGGATTTTGTCAAAATAAACGAGTATTTTTATACGTACTTAGAAAGTCTTGGTATTAAAATAGCGTTTCAACCGTTCAAGAAGGATCCTCGTGACTTTCGTTATGAGTATTGGTCCGTCGTGGTCGGTTTAATAATTTGAATTCAATTGTAAATAGTTAAAAGTAAATTTTATTCAGTTCAGAATGAAGCTGAAGAATCATATTAATATTCTAACCTCATACTAAATGCGTAAAACTTTCATTTTGAACCTATACATCTTTATTTTCTAAAACATTGTTTTTTTAGAATAATTATTATAAGTATTTCTTTTTGTTTCTTTTAAATAGCAGCACAATTGTCAAGCAGCATCAAGCTAACTAGTGCTAATATGGCTCCTTACAATATTCTCAACACTATGAGTGCCTCCATAATCCACCACTTGTCGCCTCTATTGCCATTGAAGTTGCTCATACGCCCGGTGCACCTTGAATTTAGCGTGAATCGAGCACCACGCGATGCCAGAGTGTCGAAAATACACAATAAAAATATTTAAATATAAGTAAAGTGGGTGGGTGTTGCATTTTTGCTTGCTGCTTGCGCATTTCTATGCCGTTGTAGTCGACTTGTTGTTGCTTAAGCGCGTTCTTTTATTTTGTTTTGTTTTTAATGTGTGAAAATCCCTGGCGTAACCTGTTAATGCACGCTTGGCTTAAAACTTTTTGACATTGTTTGTCAAATTTAAGTGAATTAAAGTGTTGTTAATGAAAAAGTTAACGTCACGTTGGTGAAGTGAAGCGCGCTGGCGAGTATTTAACGCTGTATTTGGAGCATAGTTACATATTGAATGGAAATTTGAGTGGATTTTAGGAGAAAGTGGAATAAATGGCTTTGAAAGTCAGGTTGATTATGTGTTGCAAATTGAAACATGAAATTTAATTAACAAATTTTGTAATTATGTAGTATTTTATGGAAGTAGTTTCTAAGTAATGCAAAAAAAAATTGGTTCAATAATTTTTTTTTAATATTTATATATCACATATCTTTATATTTGGTAATATTAACAGATGTTAGATTATATGAGAATCAAATATAATACAAATAAAGGTACATGTAATACGTATATACATATACATATATGTCAGAATTTGTGTATAGAGTCGCAGTCGAGTATACAAATTCGTTCAGCTGTAATATATATCCACAATACTGGTTTACAGTTAACTCTGTGCAGCTTAAAATGGTTTGTTTTAACAATAATTATATTTGCATTTGAATATAAATATCCATATTTCAATGCAGGTACACATAAGTATTAGCTAAACATATGAATCTTAGCTGATTTGTTGTTATTTTGATGTTTGGTTGCACACAGTGGCATATAATATACAGTTAGTGCGGTAAATTTGATCAGAGTATACCAAAATGAAATTTAGTTTCCCTACTTTTATTGATAAATGAAATTATCCACAAATAAAGCGCATACTAAATGAATAATAATAATTTCGAAATAATTGTATAGATATTGACAATAAAATGGACGAATGACACTGGTGAAATAATTTACTGAAATTATAAGTATTCATACGAAGACATACGCCGGAAAAAAGAAAAGCATTTAGAAGTTGTAGAAACTTGCTTATAAAATAAAAAACCAAAAACTGGGTTATGTGAATTTTTCACTTAAATTTAGAGGTTATATGTAAAAAGTCTGTATAAAGGAGTTATAGATCTTTTCATTATCAACAACATTGCCATATAACATTTTTCCATAGGACTCGTAGTTTTGCCGGAAATTGAATAAAACATAAAAGTGCAGCCACAAGCCTTCCTTCATTTTTATGACCTTCCCTCCATTCATTTTTTATCATTTTTAAAGACATTTTTTTGTTTGTTAAGAGGACATTATAGTACAGAATAATATTTGCAAAATGTCAATATTTTTTATATTCTCAGAGCTTATCCATTCAAGAATAAGTCTTTAAGACAATTTGTCAATGTTCTTCATTATTTTCGGAACTGTTTTAATGACACAAAATCCTAACCGACACTAGGCGTAATTTTAGCTGAAAATTTAAACGCATTTTCCTCGATATTATTTCTTTGAATATTTGTTTAAGTCTTACCAATGTATATCGCTTTCGTATTAACTATGATTTACAACAAATTATTAAAATAAAATCAGAAAAGTCAATAAAATCGTAAATTTTTTTTTTTTCGGTCATCCACAAATTAACGATAAAAGTACTAAAGTGTAAGTTCCATTCATAGATAATTATGTATATTTTTTTTATTTTAGATCATTGAGAAGATTGAATTTCTTTCCAAGCCCGACGTCAATAAATTATAATATTGTGAGTTTTAAAATTTGAAAAATTTATTTATGGTATTGCTTTCTTGCCGAACATATTACTGATCAATAAAATTTTGGAATTAAATATATGATCTGCTTTACCCTGAAGCATGAACGCCACTTTCAGTGATGCATAATCATGGAAATGAACCAAATATTAAGTATAATAAATGCGAACGGAGTTATCTTATCGTAAAAATTCATAAACAAAAAAAAAATAGTTTGGATCGAGTATTTTTGTTCTTCATTGTGATGTCTACATATTTAAATGCCTAACTGTGTCTGTATGCAATATGGAAAACTTAAAAAAAATTTGGATATCCCAATGAAATTTGGATTTTAACATACTCTAACTTCTATAACGATATAAAAATTAATACAAAATGTACGTCTGTGACCGGTAAGGCTACGAAATCAGGCTCAGAATCGTAGAAGTGGTTTTAAAAAAAATTACATGCTGAGGAAAAAAAAAAGTAATTTGGTACTGTGAAAAGCCAGTGAAAACACTTTTGCTATTACAACAGAATCTAAAGAACTAACCAAAAATGGACTTTTGCCTAGCTACACCGCTATATATAAACGAACTAATAATATGCACCGATAGTCTCTTCATAAACGCTTTAAAATCTGCAACTTAGGGATATTCTCACAAGGGTTAAAGCTCATAAGGCAAAAATATAAGTACCGCCAGCGCATGTTTAGGTACATCAAAGCAAAAAGACGCACACTCTCATCCTACTTTTTTATTAAATAACTACACCGAAAAAGATATTAAAAGGTGCCTCGCAAACTTCATCAAAAAACAACGTGTCTCTAATTATGAAAACAAAATTAATGCTCATTATAAAACTCTGCACCAGTTATCTCAACAGCATGGCAGTAAATCGAATTTTAAAACAAAACACCAAACTTGTTTTGATGCCACAAAATTAACGCATGGATATTTACTTTCAAAAGCATGCACTTTGCATTTTGCAACATCTAATTATAATAAAATAATATAAATATATAAGAAAACATTGCTATATTATTAAAATATGAAATGTTTATATAAGTAAATTAAAGTACAAAATGGGACGAAGGCCGGAGTTCCTTTTATTTTTTTCTAGTATGTTTGTAAATTTATTTACAAGTCATATTATAATAAATAAATAAATAAAATAAAGTAAGGAAAAGCCAGTTCGGATATAAACGAACATTTCATACTCTTGCAACTTGCAAGGATTAAAGCCAAGGAAGTATGTACCTTTAGGTACATAAGGCTTGTTAGTTAACTAAATAGGGTCGTATGCGAGTTTTCACCCGATTTCATACATTCTAAGCACAAATATGCCGCGTCATAAGATAAGCATGCACTTTACATTTTATTATAATAAAATAATATAAATATCGGTTGATATATGTGGTGTAAAGTCACGCGGAGGTTCGAAAATCTTTATATTAGGTATAAGTTAAGGGAAGTATTGACCCGATTCTACCCACATACACACACAGATATACTTGTACTATCAGGAAAAGATTCTCTCTGAATTTCTATTGTATATATCACACATTGACCGAGCTTCAGCAGTTTTCGTTCGATTTGACAATTTTCCATCATAAGATTGTATACCTCAAACGTACTATTCTTGCAAAGTTTTGTTCCGTAATAACGGTTGAAAAAAGTTGAGGTACTTTCTCTATAGCCTTTTTTTAAAATTACGCGTGAGTCGTGTTAAGCTGTCATGCTATTTTGCAGTATTGTTTGACATTTCATCATGGAAAGACTTACGCCTGAACAACGCTTACAAATCGTCCCACTTAATTACGAAAATTCTGTAAAGGTTGTGTTTCGCGCTTTTCGCTTAATCTGTAGTCAAGATAATCGGCTTACTAAGTCTACTATTGGCAACACCATCACCCATCGTGAGACACAGCATTCATTATTGGATAATACTCTACCCAATAGACTATTTCTAGCTGTCAGTGAGGAAAATAGGGCAGCCGTAGCTGAGAGTGTATACCAAGACTGTGAAGAGTCAGAGATTCGGTGCCGTTCGCAACTACTTACTGGGAGTGACGTATGGAACGACTTGGCCCATTTTACGTCAAGATCTTAAATTGAGTGCGTATAAAATACAGCTTGTACAAGAACTAAAGCCGCTCGACCTTCCCACGCGACATTGCTCGCTCTAAACTTTTCCAAGAAAATCCGACGTTTTCGAGCCAAATTGTGTTCATCTACGAGTATGAGGCCCATTTCTGGCTGAATGCGTACGTAAACAAGCAAAATTGTCGCATTTGGGACGAAGAGCAGTCTAGAAAGATTTAAGAGCTACCATTTCATTCAGAAAAAACAACGATTGTGTGTAGCTTGTAGGCCGGAGGAATCATCGGCCCATATTATTTCAAAAATGATGCTGGTAAGAACGTAACCGTCAATGACGACCGTTATCGGTCCATAAGAACCGACTATTTGATGCCAGAAATTGAAACTCGTGATCTCGGCAAAATTTGGTTTCAAAAAGACGGCGCCACTTCCCACAATGAATTTATTGAGAGAACACCTTGGTGAGCAGGTAATTTCACGTTCTGGGCCGATCGATTGGCCACCAAGATCGTGTGATATCACACTAATAGACTTTTTTCTGTGGGGATACGTAAAGTTTTAAGTTTATGCCGACAATCCCGCTTCTATGCAGGTCTTGGAACAAAACAACACGCGTGCCATTCGCCAGTTACCAGTTCCCAGTCGAAATACTCGAACGAGTCGTCGAAAATTGCACTCAATGGGTCGACCATCTGAGAGTTAGTCGCGGCCAAAATTTGAAAGAGATAAGAGATCGAAAAATAAATGCCATGGAATGTTTTTTCGAATGATTATAAACATTCCGCGTTAAATTTGAGGTTTCGGTGTTTTTTCTTTAAAAAAGTAGGGAATCTCGAAATGGATCAAATGGAATTTTAAGTTGGTTTATATAAGAAGTAAGCAAAGCTGTAGTCCATTTTCACACTGTAACATAAGAATTTCTCAAAATATATGCCTATACCAAGGAATACTGACCACATTTATCGAAAGGTGAATAAATTTCATATACCTGTTCAGTACACATAGGAAAACCGTACTAAAAACTTAACCCAGAACACAATGTGGTTAATTAACACAAATGCTGGCGACACTTTACTCGATTACCTCAAAGCAAAACTATAATCAATATACATACACCACCAACAACAAATGTGCTGTAAATATATATGCTGGTCAGCAGTAAATAACGGTCTGTGAGGCAAGGAAAACAAACACAAACTTATTTCCCAACATAATTAATGCTAAATTAGCTCAACACAATAAGGGTGAAGTCCAAAGAAAGGGATGGAGGAATTTGATAGCAAATGATATTGGTCAAATATTAGGAAATTGGAGAGCCTTTGAACTAAGCCACAACTTCGTCAACTAATACAAGGACTTTGATTAAGGTATGTATATAAATAGTGCCATTATATGTATATATATATATGTAGTGCCTCACTCATATTCACTATACTTTGTACATATGTATATACTATTTACTATACTATACACACATACCTTTGTTTGTTTCGCTTGCATTTTGTCAGCAACTTCCTGTTTGTCTTCAACGTGCTCATATCAAATATGTCATCTGCGCCAAGTAAATATCCTGTGTCGCTGTTGCAACAACCAGGACATGGTTTCAACGAAATGTCTGCTCTTTCTTGGTATAAATCTTGCTTGGACATTTTTATTGGACATCAGTCAGCGTAATAGAGCATCAGCAACAGCAGTGCACAACAGCGATAACAACAATAACAACAAAATGTATGGCTTGAACCATCAACTAAATACTCGTATTGTGTCACAAAAATAACAATAACATTATTGTGCCAGTGAAACTCAATGCATGCAGCCTTTAAAGTTGAGAGTGCAGAGTTGCATTTCGCCTTTCTTTTATATATTTTATTTTTAGTGTAAACTTTTATACTTTTACTGCTTTATTGCATGCCGTTTGTTGGGCGCTTTGGTAAAAAGTTATGTTTCAGTTTTCAGCAAATTTCTTGGAAACTTATAGTGTAAGGTGTACACAAAACTGATTGTCATGTAACATATGACATTATAGTTTATAGCGTCTTAATACAATTGTCGTAAAAAAAATGTTCGAAGACTGTGTTTTCCGTTCACCCACTGTCTCCTTATTTCTCTATCCTACTGCTCTCTTGTTGAATAATTTGGATGTGAAAGCAAGGATAAAGTTAGCCAGCTGAATTCAATGTAAGGTCGGTATCCTTACTTTCCTTCTCTCTTTCTATTTAGATCTAATTATATTAGTCTCTTTGCTTTATGTTAATTGTTTGTTCGATTCGCTAGTCTTCAAGATTTGGCGAATATAACACAAAACAATATTCAAAATAACTTTTCGCAATGCTATTTGGTTTAAGAGATTGTAATCTGTTAATTACTAGTTTCTTCAATTGTTCTATTATACGAGATTTTTTTCTCATCTTCTTTTGGTCGCCAAGGGTCTACTGCTTAGGGAATCCGGTAAAACTAAATACATAATTTTCTACAAACCACTATGACCACCGCTCTAAACATAGTTCAGAACTGGGCACCGAAAGCGGGTCTGGGGTTTAACACGGAGAAAACGGGTCTGCTTGGGTTCACAAGAAAGCACAAAATACCTCTATGGCATACAGCTCTCTCTCATGGACCGCACCAAGTACCTTGGGAGTGAGGAAAGCCAGCAATGCTTTATATGCGTGAAGGCAGATGATCGGACTCTCTCATGCACTGGTGCTAAAAGCTATTGTTAGACCAATTCTGCCTCACGGTGCAGTAGTGTGGTGGTTAGGTGTACGGAAATCCACCTACCAGAAGGCAATGGAAAGGGTTCCGAGGTTCGCTGCGCTGTGCATGAGGTCTTGCTGGCAAATCCAGAGTCAACATCTACGAAGACAGCAAGCAGCAATCAAGGTAGTAACCAAGTATCGCAAATCGGACAGAACTGTGTTGGGAAGCAGAGCAGCAGCAGAAAGTGTTGAGAGAAGTAAGCAACCGCACTTCTACTGGATGTCAGGCCGCGAAGGCATTAATAGAAATGAAATAGTGGACGCCATTGATCAGCTTTGCGAAACCCATGCATTGTCAATACAACGATCTTTACAGAAGCATGGTAAAGAAAATAGAAACCCGATACAAATACACAAAATTCCTATTGGCCCTAAATAGAAGAGACTGTACGAATATGATGGGAATACTAACTGGTTACTGTCTAGTGGCTGACAGATCGCGAAGACTGCAGGAAATGTCTCGAGCAGAGCACCGGGGAAGTAATGGAGCATCTCTTGTGCACTTGCCTCGCATTGGCAAGACTGCCTGTAAGCATCAGGGTCCTCACGTTATGATACAATGGAGGAGGAATCGAAAATGATGCCGCAGAGTCTGTCAAAGCTCGGGCATCCTACGTGCTAAACGATGACTACTCCTCTTTGACTTAGCAACTGCACTCAATCTGATATATCTGATATCGCAAAGGACTAAACTGGTCAATGCGTGACTTATTGGCCTACCAGATTAACCTAACATAACCTAAATAATTGAAATAATTGAAACTAAACTTTCACAGTCATTTACAAACTCAATTCTATAGGAGAGCTTATTGATGTCGCGATCTCATCGACCCTTATCTGAAATCAAATTCAACTTTATTCTGCATGATTTTTCCTACCAGAAAGTACTCAACTATAAAAAAAATGTAGCACGTACGAGTAACACTCCTAATATAATAGGTTATTTTGTTAGCCTCTGAGATTTTTGTGAATTTTTAAAAATTTCACTCTCTTGCTTTCAATTTTCGTAATTATGTCAGTACGGTTTAACTAAGCTAAATGCTAAATGCTGAAAACAGTTACCTTTCCATCTACCTTCGGCAGGACACACAGTTTTGCGAACTAAAGAATGAAGAGGAATATTCCTTATTATAGTTATAGTAAATTTTGAGTTAATTTGTAAAACAAAAATCTACTTCATCGACATAGACTTTTTTGGCGGTCCCCCTAGAGGTCGGCGAAGGGATCAATGGAATCCAAAATTTTATTAAATACTCGAAATTTTATTTAATTATATAAATATTCTTCTCAAAAAATGCAAAATTCATAAAAACCGCGATTTTTCTGACAAACAGGTAGATATAGCCTGTTAAAAGAAATAGAGTAGTAACGCATTATCAAATCTAACCTTACATTTACCGTTCTGTATTTGTACCCCCAGGACCATTCTGACCTGGGTGTTCATTTTCAGTTTGTAAATACTACTAAATAAATAATAAAATTTAATTTTTTTGCTAAAACTTACGAAAACAAAAAGCTGAAGTAATAACGCAGTTTTTCAGTGATGCGTAGTGAACAAGAGCAGCAAATTGACACTTCCGGAGAAAAGTTCTGGCGGCAGCGGAAATCCTTCGTGTGTGACAACGCAGAAGAAATTTCGTTCATTGAATAAAAGGAAGTTCTATATATGTATGTATGTGTATAGGTAAATATATCTTTATATGTTGTTATGTTATGGTAGAGTGGAATATACAAGCACACATATGCATACAATGCCTATATGAATGAAGTAAGTACAAAATTAATTAACCTAAATTCAATTAATACTTTTTAGTTTAACCGCAAGCTATTGTGATTATTTTATATACTTTCTTACTAAGAACATATTTTTCGAAATAAAAAGTACAATAATATCACATAAAAGTTCAGCAGTTGGAGCTCAAAAATAATAAAACATCGAAATTTCCCTACTACATATTAAGTTTTTTATGCTTTCAAGTTCTCTTTTGATTCACAACTTCGTAACTCACCACCTATGAAGGCACTAACAACCGAATTTTTTTTTGGCACATATATGCATAATTGCATGTACATATGTAGGTACTTATATATCTAAACAGGGAAATGAATATTTAATTCCGTGAGCATTCCATTTCAATCTGAAACACTACACGCATACTAATGAAGAGTGGAAAACTGTGATGAATATGTGAATGATGAATCTGTATGTGAACATACTGAGAGCATATATTTGTGGTCGCCAACCGCAACTAAACTACGTTAGCGTGCAATAATATCCTGCAGGAAGTCGCCGACGATGTTGTCAACATCATTAGCAAAATTTATGTTGCTGTTGTTATGTGCCAGCGTATGTGTACTGAGAGGCCACCAAGTGGTACAAATTTCTGTACAAGAACTTGATTTTGATTGGTCGGTTTCGATGACAGCTATATGTTATAGTGGTCCGATCTGAACAATTTCTTCGAAGGTGGAAGTGTTGCCTTGGATATAAATCCACAAAAAATTTCGTTACTTTCTTATTGTTTCTTTGATACTACAAGCGTCTGGCGGTTTGGTACTTCACAAGTGCAGATAGATCGCTATGCACTTGGTTCTTCCATGGGAGGCGCGGTGTTCTGGCTTCCGCTTTCCATCTACGGGTCTTGAATCGAATGCGTCCTTTCCTGGAGAATCATCTTCCCAGCGAACGAGCCTATAAAGTTCGTGGTTCCATCTTCTTGCGGATAATAGTTTTCTTGAATACTCTGTATGCTTTCTCATTTTGGGCCGTCAAAATCCATGTTATGCCGAACTCTGGCGGCTCCTTCTCTGCTCATATACCGGCGAGGGAGTTATGGGTGGGAGGAAGCCGTTGGAGGAGAGGGAGAGAGGCAGTGGGCTTCTTTACGGATGGGTCAAAGCTTGGGGGAAGGTTGGTAGAGGGGTTTACTGTCAGGAGCTCTCTATTAATTCCAACTTCAGACTTTCTGACTATTGCAGTGTTTTCCAAGCCGAGGTTGTGGTCTTTAAGGTAGAAGTAGATTTACTGCTCCGGAATTCAGCCTTCTTCAGAGAAGTGACTATCTATTCAGAAAGCAGGGTTGCCAGGGGTTGGTCAAGAAGTACCTAAACCCGCTAACAATAACATCACAATTCAAGTGTCTTTGTGATAAGACTGGTATGAGTGCCAGGCCACAGCGAAATCGCAGGAAATTGTAAAGTTGATGAACTATTATGAAAAGGCATCCTAGAACCACTATCAGTAGAATGGAAGCTGGTTGGTGCTTCCGTATCCTCTTGCGTTCTACTACTAGATAGCTGGCCCTCGCGAGAGCTTAGTCAGCGCTAGGCCACTATCGATATATGCGCTGTCGCAAAAGCCTTTTGACCCAAAACCGGTAGCAAGAGATCTATTGATCTCTTTGGCCTCAGTAAGGCCAGCCTCTCCATAGTTGTGGGCCTTTTAACATGCAGTCGCGTTATTGACGTCCTTGCTGTAAGGGTGGGAATCTTACCAGACACTATCTCCAGAGTCTGTTTGGAAGACAATGAGGTGGAAACAACTCAACACTTCTTTCTTAACAGCCCCGCGTTTGGGAGGTAAGGACTTAAACACTTAAGACCCCATACCTTCACACAACCCACCGAACTGACGGGAATGGAAATTAAGCGCCTGTGCAAATTTTTATTGGTTACTAAGCATTTTGCTAATTTATAAGTTCGAACATACGAGTTCTTCATTTCTATGGCTTCACCGTACAGTGCACGTGCTATCTCTCTAGATCAGCCATGTAACCTAACCTAATCGAAATAAAAAGGTTTGTTTAGGATACAAATATATTCCGAAAGTGTTGAAAGAAAATTTCTTATCAGGCTTTCTTGTTTTGTCGATTGATCGAACTCAAGCCTTTATACGACAATTTTATTTAGATCAGACAACAATATAAGAATAGAAACTGACCGACTTAAATTTAGATAAGAAGCTTTTTATGCCATTTTATGCTAAAACAAATGTTAAGTTAAAGCATTTTCTGTATTTTTTGTCTGTATTTTTTGACTAAGAATTGGTCATGTAAATGCAGTCTATAAGAAAACATAAAAAGAAAACAAAGCACAAAGGAATCTTGATTGAGGTGAGTAATATTTAGTTCTTCTTAACTGCCTGATGGCCAAGCCAAACTAGCAAGAATTATATATATCGACACATGTATATATGGTTAAATGATTCATATTTACAAACAGAAAAGTATCACAAAGACTTTATGCTTATATGTATATTAAATTGCAAAGATTTATACAAAAATACATATACAAAGAAAATATGTCAAACAACACACGTTTCGCAAATGACAAATGAGAAAAAATTCGAAAATCAACAGATCTGCAACCACGTGGTTAGAGAGCGAGGAGCAAGAAAAATAATACAATAACAAAAAAGCCAGAAACATCGCATGTATGTCAACTCACAAATACATACACATAAATATATTTTCAGACATACAGTTTAGCTGCAAACTAGAATCGCGGTTAATAGCATTTCATTTACCAGCTAAATCACAGAAATCCCAGCAAAAGTTTACTCATTCATACAAAAGCACGCTAAGTTTTTATCTATGTATGTATGTCTGTTTTTGTTCGCCCCTCCCTTCAATCTTGTCTTTCGTGTATTCGCATTGAGCGATGGTGGAAATCAGTTGGCATTATGATAAAATTATTGCAGTCAATCTAATTGCAAATGACTGCGGCAACGCTGGCTATGAAATGTCAACTGACGGCGCCCCCACACAGCAGCGCACATAACCTCAATATATAACCCATTACATACATATGTATCCACAGTGATGTCTGTGTAATGTCAGGATGTCTCCCTGCCACTCACACATACATACAAATATAAATTTTCTGCGCATTTCTCTTAGCAGCAACCACAAATTTGATTGAATTATTTAGAAATTTGTGTAACAGCAGTGATTGGCAAACGGACAGAGACAGGTTGGCTGTCAGTTAAACACGAGCAGGAGATTTTCAGGTTGGCGGTGAAGGAATTAGCAAATGACTGCAGATTTTCTCCAATCGCTCATTTGGCAAACGTGATTAACCGAGTTTTCAACTTTTTTCCGAATATTCGTATTCCCGCAATAGAGGTAATTAATGGTAGCTAGGAGCGGAAGTTTTTAAGCATACACGTGGTTGCAACGTTAATTATTATGGGGAATTGAATTAAGAAATTTTAAGTAATATTGACAAATTTTTGGAATTAAAAAATAAATTAAATATCTATCACCATATCTCTTCTCGCTAATTTTGTGCTCAGCTCTCTTGTAAAGTATTTTATATGTCAAAGTAAAAACTCAATTTAACTAATTTAACGAGCTAGAGTCGCTCAAAAGATTAGTATAACCGCTTGGTATACCAAATCAACTAATTATGCCAGTTTAGTGTATTTGTACCAGTTGTATGTTCGATTCACCACTGATTATGCCAATCGATCATACAACTGATATAAATATACGAATTATATCAGTTGTATGATCGATTTACTACTAATAATGCCAGTTTAGTATATTTAACAGTTGTATACTCGAACCACTACTAATTATGCCAGATAGGTATACTTATACCAGTTTTATGTTCGATTCACCACTATTTGAGCCAGTTTAGTATATTTATACCAGTTGTATGTTCGATTCACTGGCACTAATTATGCCAGTTTAATATACTTAAAGCAGTTATATGTTCGATTCACTACTTGTGGTAGTAATATAATAATAAATTTCAACTTCGATCTCGCGATATTTCTAACATAAGTAATATATATAATTTCTCTATCAAAGTCCTATATATATTCGTAACAAAAATTTATCGTAGTGTGTTTATTAAGTCATTCTTTTGGGAAGGGTTAGTTTGGAAAAATGTTCAATCATCTTTCTCAAAATAGCAAATTTTAAAACCTACAAGTATTATGTTGTTATTTTTGGTAGTATGAGCCATTTTAGACTTGAAATACAATACCAAAGGGAAGTTCTCTTTCGTGGGACTCAAATTTCATTCAATAACTCGATCATGGTTTTGATTTTGAGAATGACATAAAACATACTTAATTTTGTTTTGGGGAAAGATTTTGAGTCGACTCCTTTTAGTCGAATAATTATTCTGATTCGTTTCGATAATATGTAAAGATTTGCGAGGGGTCTTCCTTTAGAGTGTATAAAATGGTATTTTTGGTACTTAAAAGCTATATTATGAAATATAAAAAGTAGAAGATGAATCAAAACAGTTTACAATTGACTTTTCACTTTTCACTTCTAATCGATTGAGTAACCATTCATAGGTCTTACAAAATATTGTCAAAAAACGGCATGATATCTATTATTTCGGGAAGTAACAGGTTGTCTATTTCGAAGCTTCAATACTTAAGAATCACCAATTTGGAAGAATTTCATCTTTTGATTTTCGACATTGGTGGTTTAATGAAAAAAGAAATCAAACAGTTCATTGGATAGCAGAGATTACCATTCTAAGATTACAGAAAGATAATGGTGAAGGATAAACATGGCTTTATGCTTAACGTAAAAAGTCCTATTTAAAATTGCCCGTACATCTTAATGGAACATATCAACAATAAAAATAAGTTGAAAAAAATTTAAATATTTCAAAAGCTCAAACCATCCCAACTTGTCCTTTGCTATGATTTTATACTCAAAAAAGGTTATACAGTCAAACTGGATTAGTGAGAAAACTCTATAAGTGAGAGTTATAGCCAGGACTCGTCATTTTAAGCTCCCAAAACCTCTATTAGCGAGAAACAGAATCCTCTGTAAGAGAGAGTCGTTTTTCCCTCATGGACCTCCGTAAGTGAGAATGCTACTTATCTATACCTCTATAAGCGACAGTCAAGCTTTATTTATTTATGTATATTATTTAGGAGGAACTATAGTTACAATAGGAATACATACATACACAAAATATACACACATATAGTAACAAATGACAAAACAAATTACAAAATTTAACATCTGCTATTATATGGCTCATTCTTAACTTTCGTGGAACTTCCTACAATTGTTTTTGTATTGTTTTCTTGTCAATATTGTGCCTACTCTATTGCGTGGAACTAAATAACGTTGTTATTTTATCGCACTCGGGTTAGCGAGAAACCTCTATAAGCGAGAATGAGATTGTGCCCCTTGAACTCTCGCTTATCCAGGTTTGACTATATTAAATTCACTATAAAGTTTTTACTACCCAGAAGGAAACATCGACGCTGACCATATAAAGTATATATAGCTGTAAACAGTTTGTGTGGCGAGTTAAGTCGTTTTGGATACGTCTTGCATTTTTTTGAGATATTGATCTGAAACTTTGCACACGTTTTACTCCTCAAAAAGCTGTTCATTTGTCGGAACTGTCGATATGGCGTTACTTATATTTTATAGTCATACTAAAGTCCTTGTATGGAAAACTTGTTTATTTGACGAGATACTTTTGATAGAATTTGGTATGTGTATTACTCTTCTCATGGGGAGGGAACAGGTAAAAGCTCCGTTGGATTTTGTGGTTCTACTGAACTTTTGGTCGTCAAGCCAAATCAGCAAACGCTAGTTGACTACCAGCAGCTGTGCAGTAGCAAGGTCTTTCTGGCGCAGGCTAAGTCATAAGACGTCTAGAGAACTTTTCATTCCCAGCAATGTCTACTTTCGATGATTCTAGAAGTTTTAACAGGACACTGTTCGATCGGAATTCATATAGTAAAATAAAATATATTACCGGTTGCCATCTTCATCAGCTGTTTCGAAAAAGATGAGAAAGTATCATTTTAACACTTCCTCTTGAATATCAGACTTTTGCCGGATCAAGGCAAAACTACTTCGGTTTTCATACCTTTAGACATTCTGCGGAAATAGTTAGCGAAAATAGAAAAAAACACCAAAGCAGAATTTTGTGAAAGATTCAGAGCTTTTTTGCCGATAGCTGTTATCCAACTGCAGGAGTTGTTCGTTTGGTATCACAAAAGACTGTACATGGCCCCTTAATGCTTCGGGATCTAACATAATCTCACTGTCCAAGACAATAAGACATTTTTAGTTTACTTTTAGTAAATAAATGGCAATTCAAATTGAAAATTAATTAAGTTTGTTGAAACAATCATTTGATATTTAAATTTTTGTCCCGATAAACATAACTGGAACTGCTTTGTTTTCAGTCTTAAATATTTACATGCATGCATGATGTAGCATGGTAAACGCTTTCTAATTATTCCCACAATAAACATTGCTTCGCAGTCTCTCCAATTTGTTGGACCACTAACGTGTCTTTAAAGCAAATGCTTGCATATTCGCACAACTATTTAGTAGCACGTGTGCATACCTTAATAAAATTGCATATATGGCATGTATACTTGAAGTATTTCCCTTAACTCTGCCCGCTGCTGGCGGTTACCTCAAATGCATTTTGTAAATTTTAAATTTTAATACCACATTTGCAACCCTGCAGTCTTCCAGAGAGTGAGCAGCAAAGATTTTAAAGCATTTCGAGTACTGTGGTGGAGGGAATGTGAAGAGAGCAGGGAAAATTAAATTGCCTCAGAGGAAAAACTTTGCAGGATTGGCACATCCTGTGTAAGTAAGACATTTTTCGCAACACATATCCAAACGCATACATACATACATACTCATGGCAGGTGAATAACACATTATTTAGCTTTTAGAGCACTTACACGCTTACTACAAGTGTGATAAGTCAACAGCTAAAACGGAAGATTATTAATATTTCAATGACTCTCAACAGTCTTCTAAAAATAGTTTGTATTTAGTGTAGCTTTGTAGGTGTGTATACCCTATTTAGTTAAGAGATTGTTTTTCATGTGAGCTTCACAATTGAAGATCGAATAGAAGATGCGAAGAAGACAAGGAAAATGGTGAATAATTGTATTCTCTAAGGTTATAATAGTTTTGTTCAACTAACGGTTTTTGTAACACCTAAAATTAAACGAGGTAGATAGTATAAACAGTGATACTAATTCAGTTTATTCTGTTTAGTTTTCAGTATTTGACAGTATTGAGGCAATTAAATTTAATAAAGAGGTATTATTAAAATTAGACTCGGTTCTGTTTATCTTCAACAACATCTGAGCCAAATTATAGAGCTATATAAGCACATTAAAAGGGTTTGCAACTTTACCACCATTCTTAATAACATTTAGCAAAGTCAACAACCCCACTTCTTATAGACCAAGGGTTGTTGTGTTCGCTAAATGTAAACAAAAGGGTCGTTGACAGCAAAAAAGTTAGAGGTAAACAAATGGGCTCTTGATCTCAGCAAAAGCGAGTGAACTGGAAAGGCTGCTGTCTGGGCTAAATGTAAAAAAAGGGCCATTGACCTCTTTGCTAGACTTTATATCCAGTTCAAGCTAGCAATCATTGTCCAGATGAAATTTTAAATTATGACAAATATGATAATTTCCCCTTGCAATGGGTGAATCATACATGATTAGAGATATCACTTAACTTTGTATAAATATTTCTTGAAAATTTCATCTAAAGTGGACCAAACCTTTTTAAAGACTCTACATGCTGAATACTCGTATAAAGATCTAGCATTATGCTAAAAACGTTGTCTTAATCTCCAGGTGACTAATAAACCTAGACTCGAGAATGGTATATTGAAAGCAAAGTAAACTCAGACTGACCTAAAATTTGTGCAATTTCGTTTAAAGTTTTTTTAGTCACATATTTGTTAACAAAAGCAAATAAAGAACCAATGAAACTATTAGAACAAAACTCGTACATACATTGTGTGATAACTGACGTCAATAAATAATCAGAACCCCCTTATACCTAATATGAATCTGAAAATACTGAAAATATCGGTCTCTCTTTGAGATATATGAACTAAATTCAGAGATAAACTTTTTCCGACAATGATGTGACATTTCAAAAAAATGTAAAATTAGGACAATATTTTATGTATTTTATATTTGTATATCTGGACTATCATATAAGTACTTATGTAGGTATATCGGTCAAAGAAATATGTGAAAAACATTTTGTGTGTCAAAAATTAATTCAATCGAATTCGAGGCCACTGATATTTTTTTTCTTTCATAAAAAAATGTTTTAATAGAAAATAGCAAAACGTAACATCATTTTCGTTTAGAAAATGAATACGAGTAGTAACCCTTATTAAAATACCAAAGTGAAGACTAGGAAAGAGTATTCTCGCAACTGAGACGATGCTTCTCATATAACTACATATTTGTATCCAAATATTTTTTAATTTTTGGATGGTTTTCTTACTGTATATTGTAGAAATATAAGGTTCTATAAGTAATATAACGGTGAGGTCGAATTTTATGTTATATTGATAATTTCTAAAGATCATTGAGTTATCAGAAAGGGGAGTGGAAATCAATGAAAAACAAAAAAAAAATATCAAAATGGCTGTCAATTTCCGTTTTTTCGTGCCAGCTAAGAGGGTTTTGCCCTGTACAGAGGTGTTTTTCCACCACTTGGCGACATCTAGCGACCAGATTTGCCAGCTAGATTGGTCAAACAAATTGCGTGGCCTAGCGGATGCTACATGCTTCCGTTAGCACTATTGAGATTTTTTTTACGGAAAATTGCCTATTGTTGATTTTTAATTTTTACTTAAACTTTAGACTTCGTATTTCTTAGAGAATTTTACCTTTCAGCTATGAAAAAATATTCTTATGTCTTTTTAAAGTGTTGTCTTTTTTACAGAAAAGAACAATTATGTAGTGACAAGTAGTAATTTTTAACTGTCATGTCGCAAACACTCGTGTAAACAGATATCAACGACACATTCGTGTTTCGGCACTACAAGCTAAGTATCTCAGTGGGTCAGTAAAAGTTTTCGCACTTCAGTCTGAAGCTTAAAGTTTATATTTGCTTTGCGTGTGTTCTTTGGTATTTCTGCTAGTATTAAGACATTATTTCTCATTAGGGCAAGTTAAGATGGCATACATATAGAGTAAATACCAGCAAAGAAAGTCAAGAAAGTGCAAAGTGAAGAAATGTTGTCATAGTTTTTTGTTGTTTTAGAAATTTGATTAAATAATTGTGCAAATTGTATGAAAAATCTTTAAATATTTTAGTAGAGCAGGATAAAAATTTTTTTAAACAAAAAAATTGTAGTAAAAGAATGGAAAACCTTGCAAAATAATGACGAGAAAACAAAAATGAAAGAAATAAAATTTACGGGCTTTGTGAGGTCGAGAAGTGGCAGGAATCGGGCGTGGTTGAATTTTTAAGGGTAAAATAAAGGTTTATCTCGATTTACGACAAAACTAGCGGTCCTATGAATAAAATTTACAAACTGGTCTTACTTGAGAAATTCAGAAATAAATAAATTCCGAAGTAAAGAGAATTTGCTAAATATAAAAATATTTCTATGCTACATAATAATTATAGTAAAGTGAAAAAACTGTGTGTTTTGCACTCACCTTTCAGTCATCGGCTTCCAAGCGATCTCATGCGTCCATTTGCGGAATCAATTATGTTTCTCGGCACTTCCTTGGCAGCATTCGATCACCTTGTCCCTCTAATCATTTATAGTCTTGCTTCGCTGCCATTCATCAGCCAGCATGCAACAGCTGTCACTTGAAATATGCTTGAATGCTTCGTTGCTTAACAGCCTTCCGTTGCATTCCACTGCACTTCGGTGTCAATCAGTTGATGCATCGACATCCAGGCAGCCACGCAGGCAGGCCATATGGACGCGAGGTGTCGCAGCTGTTTCCTGGCCAATTAAGTATTTATCATTAAGTAATTGTGACTGAAAGTAAGAAGGTAGGTTAATTTTTTAAATGAGCAATTCTTCAAGAGTAGGTTTCAGCTAAAGATAATATTGATATTTAGTAAACTTATGTAGTTATTTTAATGAATCAATTGTGCAAAATGAATTCTTTTTAAATATCTTAATCAAGTGAAATACTGTATAGATGCCAAAAAGCTATAGATTTAGATAGTGATACAGATATAGAAAGCACCATAATGGAGTTGGATTAGAAGATTATCACCCCAATTTCTGTTTCGAATTAACAGTGAATATAAAAAACTAACAAATTTGGAAACGAAGTGAGCGAAAATCAGACCAGAATCGCCAATAATTCTTGGTCAACTTTAAAAGTTCGAAGTAAGCAACTAAATCGATGCGAGGGATTTATGGGCGTGGCAATATCATTCAAGAAATGCTGCAGTCTGGACTTTCTCGTATTAATTCGAAGTTAAGAGAAAGAGTAGGAGGTCGGGATTTCTGTCGGGAGCTCTCCATCAACTCTAGCTTCAGCCTGCGAGATCACAGTAGTTCCTGTTAAGCGGAGGAGGCCTCCGCGAAGATAGCAATAGATATACTGCTTTGAAGTGCAGCTTCCTTAAGTGAGGTGTACATTCAAATTGATAGCCGGCCAACTATACTGGCTAGAGCACTCTGACTGTACGCTCAAAACTATTCAAGGAATGCATGACCTCACTGGCAATAACTTCAAGCTTCTTCCATATAAGACTTGTATGGGTGCCGCGGGATTGCCGAAACCCTCAAAGCTGATAAGTTTCCCGGGGAAGAAATTCTTCCTCAAATTTCATTCGTTTGGAAGCGTGTTCAGTTTTCCGATGTCTTCTTGCGTGCTGTCGTTCGACCCCCAGTGAGTTCAGCAAGCGCTAGTCAGCACCTAAAACTTGTCCGACTCGGACTGGGTAAGAGTTCTTCCGAACTACTGGCTCTTAAGAAAGACAGTCTCATTGCATTTGCAGGTGTTTTCACTCGACACTGTCCATTGGGTCCACAAGCGGTGTGGCTAAACATCCTGTCGGATGCTCTTTGCTAAAGCTTTTTGGAGGATGGCGAAATGGGATCAACTTGCCACTTCCTCTTCTATTGCTTAGCTTTTTCCAGACTAAGATTGAAATATCTCGGTAGGCACAACTCTGGCGAACGAGCACAGTTGCCGGTATTGATTAATCGCCTTAATAAATTTGTGGTAAGCTGAGGATCTAGTGATCCACTTTTAGGAGCTAATGGGTAATATAAAGGTGTCTTCAAGTAAGATCCATCCTTCAAGCTGAAAATTTAACCGATAACTTCCCTGAACTAGAACTAAATTAATCTTTGCTATACTATGTTCGAAAAATGCTCCAATCTACTTAAAAGAAATCCAGTAGCAGGGATGAAAAAGATCAGAAATTTTATCTGATTTTGCGAACAGTTAAATACAGCTTAGGCAGAACTCACAATGTATCCAAAGATTGTTTAACCAATCGTCTACAAAATGAACTTTCTAATAAATTAAGTCATATAATCAAATTTGACTGGAGTGGCTATGACAAAACTGCACTACGTATTCCTAAAATCGCATAGCGGAAGGTATGGAAGGAAAGGACTTGCTGGAGCAGAGGAGCGGTGTTTTTTTTACGGATAAGTCAAAGCTTGAGGGGATGGTTGCTGGATGAATCCAATGTTGTTTCCACAGTTTTTGGTTTCCGCATCAGTGCAGCGTCTTCCAAGTGAAAGTGGCTGCCATTAAGGTAGCATTGCAGATTGCAGCCTCTTTTAGAGTGGTAACCGATAGAAAAGCAACACTTTAAGCCTTAAGTTCGGTGACTATGCGGTCAGGACCAGCGAAAAGATGTCTAGACTCCTTATCTCTAACATCGAGTTGTTTACGATAAGTGCCTGGCCAATGCTGTACTGTAAGGCAGATTAGCTTGATAAGACAGCTACTTCAGTCTCTGTAGCTGTAAAGTAGGAAAGGGTAAACACTTCATTCGAATCTTGTGGTTTCCTACTGGACTGTTGGGTCTCAACCCAGCTCAGCTAGCGTTGATCAACTGCAGATGGAACATCTTAACAGATGTCAGCTACATCCGCTCTTTGGAAGAAACTGATTTCAAATTTTGAGACATCCATGTGAAGAAGCTGAAATATATAAAAAGAAACACCTAAGCAGATTTTTGAAATGTTCAGAGCATTTTGACGATAGTTGCTATCCAATTACAGAAGATTTTCATCTGGCTTTACAAAGATCAGTATATAAAAAGTCTAAAAGCGATTTCCCTCGTGCAGAGCGATCAGTTATCTAACCTTACCTGATGCCAAAAAAATTCACCTCATTCCCAGTTATAATGTGTTTGATGAATTGGGGGTCCTCAGCTACGCGGTGTTACTATCTAATTCGACTTTGAGAATAAAATTAACCAAAATGTGTTGCGTCGATTCAAAAGAGATACTGAGTTTCTCTGCTATCTTTCTGATGTCAACACATTGATTTTCAGGAGCTGCTTCTTTAACAATTTCGATGTTATCTACATTAACAGAGATGGATGAGGTACGTCATCATTGATTTCACGACCTTCTCTGTACGTTTCGTGCCAATGAAGTTTTTGTGCTCGTGTTTTCTGTAACATCATGATTCCATGACCGTGGCTTTATCGGAAGCACATATTTTCAAGCCATCGTAATGTTAAATCTTTTTCCTCGATGAAAAACTTTTCACGTTGTAAACAAACAACAACCAAATATACACTAATTGACATATGGAGATCAAACTTCTCACGAAGTCCGAGTCAAATTTTGATCAGCTGGTATGTAAGCAGTAACCTTTGTTATATGGTAAGAACTTAGCACAAAGTGATTAAGATGGAGAATATCTTTTGAGTATAATGGGCGAATTTGGACTATTTTGTATATCGTGGACTGATCACTAGTAGATAAAAACTATTTGATCTATTATTATAAATTTTTTTATGTAATATAATGGTTTTTGAAAATCTTAAATTCTTGAATCTGTGATTCTTGCTTTGCTACAACTATCATTTCCAGTCCTAATTGATAAAATTATTTTCCGCGTAAATTCACATTACAGAGAAACACATAACCTCAAATTGTATACTAATATTCTTGTGTATATTAAAATTACCGTTTTTGTTTGCGCAGTTGTAATTGTGTTGACTCATCTAAGTGACAACAAATACAATACACAAGTAAGCATAGTTGTGTGTGTGTGTATGCATTTCAGATCTCAGTAGAACTAACTAAAATTATATACTCGCATGAGTAGTTATTAAATACACACAATAGCAATACTTGGAAGTCTCCATTACTGAGAACGCCTTGAAATATGCTGAGTTATATTTGTGGAAGGAAACTGAGAGTATTTGCATTATTTAAGCAGTTAGAAATTGCAAAACAATGCGCACATTAATTTCATGCTTAAGCATACAACTGCATTGTATGCCTGTGTGTGAGTGTATGTAGATGTGAGCGTTTATCGCATATCATAAGAAGCGCATACACACATACATATGGAAGTATGTGTTAGTTTATTTACTGGTGCTTCAGTCTTAGTTCTCTTAGCTGCTGCTGCAAACAAAAACAATTCGATAATATCTCGTCTCTAATGCTTTTTATACAGTTACGCTTGCTGAGTCGCTTAGCTGGCGCTTGCAAGACCTGCTCCTCCTAAGCATATTAGCATAAATATTGGCATAAGCGCTGGTGTTTACATATGTATATTATTTGTACAAGCCTTGCTTGTGTCTCGCAATAACGTTCATGTCTTATCCCTATTTAGTAGAAGCTGCTTTATTTAGCAAATGTGGAGGGTTAAGCGGTTCAAATGCTGTGAGCGCTATGCGAATGGGGAAAATGCATTAACTTGTGTACACAAGTGAATATGGGGGCAAAACTGATAATATCACAACAATTATAAATTAATTTTTGGGGAAAGTAAAAGTTAAAAATTTTTGGAAAAACAGCAGAAAAATATTAGAATTTATAATAGTAACAGCCAACAAGTTTTTTTTAGTAATCATAGTCATCATATATTTGTTTAAAGCGCCAAAATGTAGGCAACGTTTCCTTTTCATTATGCTATTAAGGGATCATATATGTATACTCGAAAATTTCAAAAAATCGATTTTTGTTTTGTTAAAATTAACATTTTTACTAAGAACCCTTGCTTTTGCGGCAAGATGAACTTTGATAAGGGCAAGGAATCCTTGACTAGTTTTGAGCGAACAGTTAGCGAGCTCACATATTCGTTCTGTGTCGGAGTGCACGCTCACTTCCATGAAAGAGACTATACTTCGTAGCAACTCTCTTCAATATTTATCCTGTATTTATCTCAAAAGGTTTTTTTTTGGTTTTGGAATTAGACATAATTTAAAGCAGAAAAATCTTTCTCATCGCTAGATATCATTTTCTGAGCTTCTCCTGGAAATCGGCGGCGTAATCAAAAGAATCGAACATTTCTCAAAATTATTGAAAGAGTGGTTTGCGGAGTTATGTGTGTATACAAGGAGCATTCCAAAATAAACCGGACTTTAAAAAAAAAACACCTTCTGCTTCAATAGAGTTTTTTGGACGGCCCAAAGCATGTCGAACGAGTGTTTTAGCTCGTTGGCCGGTATGGCTACCAGTATGCCGGTGCAAGAATTTTGAATATTGGGAATACGGGGAGTGGTTAACGGTTAAAATGCGATTTTTGGCCAAATAATCGGCCACAATGATGTCCTTCAAATGTTGGATTCTGAGCAATTTTTGGTCGTCAGTCAATTTGTGCGGAACAAACTGTGCACACACCTTTCATAAGCCCAAATGTTTGGTCAAAATGCGATAAATCCATGTTTTGGAGATGTTCAATTCTATTTCCAGGAATTTCAATGATGACTTCGGCTGATTTTTGATGAATTCACGCACAGTTTCGATGGAATTTCCGGTGATCACGGATTTTGATTGGCCCGCATGTTGATCGTCATTTATGTCCTCACGTCCACTTTGAAAACATTGAAACCACTCGTGAACTCTGCTACGGGATATGCAATCACCGCCGTAAACTTGTTTCATCAATTGAAACGTTTTGGCAAACGTCTTACCAAATTTAAAAGAAAATTCAATGTTGGCTCTTTGTTCGAAGCTCATTTTCGCACCGATAACACAAACATACTGACACTTAAAACGCAATAACTTCACTTCCAATTCATGCAATGTCATGAAATTCTCACTGGACACTCGGACAGTCGATAAAGATAGCAGATTCTAACGCATCAGTCGACACATAGATGGCGCCACCAGGGAGAGCTAGATTCAAAAAGTGTTGACTTTGGAACGCACCTTGTAGTAGATGTTAAAATTTTCGTCCAATAAATTAGTTTAGTTTGAGCTTTTAAGAAAAGCTGAAAATCAAGTCGACCATGCAATATGGTGACCTAAAGAGAGGATCTCATCCTCTTCCATTTCAATTTGTTATACCCATGAGTGAATGAATTATTTCATGATTAGTATGAGAGAGATCTGTAAAAAGCACGAGCTCAGAACCGGAAGAATATACAGTGCTACAAGTAAGTAATGAAGTAAACGATGGCTAAAGTAATTGTGAGTCCCCTAATTGTCACAACTTTGCCGTAAAATGAAAATTTTCAAAGTCGTCCGTGTGACTGTGTTCAGTATTTCATTGTTAATTGGTGATTACACCATATTCGTTAGTAAAATGTAGTAGCTGAGTATGTAAATACATGTAACTACATAAATAAGTAGCCAATAAGCGGCTTGTGGCAATTTTAAATCATTACCCGTACAATTTACGGCACACAATGCTTCCATTTACTCCATACACGTTCGCAAATGATTGGTTTTTGTGGGAAAACTCATTTTACATATAAATGAAATTGTTTTCACGTTGTGCGTTTGAAAAGCCAATGTTCGGAAATTCGTAATGTGATTGTAATTTACATATGAACTGCTTCAATATCAATGAAAATTACACATGCAATCGTTGGAGAATATTCAATTTTAATACTTATGCGATAACTGAAACCTTTTTCGAAAAATAATTTTGATAGAATCTAAAGAGATTTTAAACATGAAAAAACGTTAACTACGATTGCACCGAAGCTTTAGTGACACACTCACAAACACAAAATATTTGTTACAAGAACTTAATATTGGTAGTCAGCTATATCCTATAGTAACCGTTCTAAATAATATTTTCGGAGATGACTCTGTTTCCTCCGATTTCGGAGGTTCCTATAAACAAGCAGCTTTTAAAGGAGAAAAGGACGTGCACAAAATTTTAGGTCTCAAGAACAGTGAGACCATTTTGCTGACACCTGCTTGAAGCAGAACTGAAACTTAATCATCAAGAGGACATACTTCGACCACATCGTCCGCTATCATATGAACAATATAACGCGCTTAGGGAGTTAGGAGTTGAAACAAATTATGATTGATCGAGCTATTTGTCTTGTAACTGTTTAAGTCCCCATTTTATCTTGACACGAACCCAATATATAGTACGGATCCACTATGTAATAAGTCGTCGGATCTCTGTGCATATGAAGTCATACAAGCTCATTTGATATCTTTATGATCGACCCACATTCGTTCGCAACATTTTTGAAGATTTCTGGTCATTCCGATATGGATAACTTATGAAAACTACCCATGTATTAACTGGTGCAGACACAAAGAAAAATGCGATTTTTCTTAAGGGGTCTTAAGGTATCTGTAGAATTTTCCAGACATGTTTTTTTTCATGTTTCATTCCTTAAACTATGTTTTATAATCATATAAGGTATACTGGTACGGAAGGTGTATGACTGCCAAAGTTGCTATCAGACACAGAGAATCTGGGTTCCTAAAAAATCACGTGTCTGAAGACTCGGAAATCATAACACATTTCGATTTCATATACCGTCGAGGGAGTTGTGGGTGGGAAGAAGCCGTTGGAGGAGAAGGGCAGTGATCTTCTTTCCGGGTTTACTGTCAGGAGCTCTCTATCAACTCCAGCTTCAGACTTCCTGACCATTGCAGTATTTTCCAACCGGAGATTGTTTCCATTAAGGTATCAGTAGATTTACAGCTTCGTTGTGCAGCCCCCTTCAGAGAAGTGACCATTCACTCAAATAGCAATGCGGCGATACTATCTTTGGAATCATTAACATTGCGTCAAGGAGTGCATTACCTTGCTATCAGTAGTCTATCTTTAGGAATCGTCAGTGCCTTTGTGATAAAACTAGCTACAGCGGAAACGCAAGAGATTGTAAACTCTAGAACCACTATTAGTAAGTAGAATGAGAGTGGGTCGTTGCTCTCGTATCCTCTTGTGTACTACTACTAGATAGCTGAGCTTCAAGGGAGCTTGGCCAGCGCTGAACTACCACCGGTAGGTGTCGCAAAAGCCTTTTAGCCCAAGATCGATGGCAAGATATCTACTCATCTCTTGACCTCAGAATAGCCTAATTCATCGATTAGTATTAAGAGTTTGAAGTCTTACCGAAGTCGATGCCAAATCAATCAAACCTTATGCCCAGAAACTTAAATGTTGAAGTTTAGTCGCCGGATCTTGAATAACTATTATTTTAATAATATTTAAAAACACTTGTATATAGAAAAACCCCCATACAGTGGCGCCAGTTTGCTCGCTGTACTCAATCGAAGCGTCTGCGAAACAATTTATTTTACACAGGACGTAAAATATTATACCAGCAACATATTAATTCGTACATAGACAAATATAGCTATACATATGTATGTGAGTGGCGCATGCGATATTTGCACATTTTGTATGCTTTTATTTACTAAACGTTAGCCGTATATTGTGGATTTTCAAATGAAATGTCAAATGTCCTAGGGATTTTGGCAACACTTCTGACCCCGGCGAAAAAGGCTTGGACACTGCCAACAATGACCTTGGTCAAACTGCCAGCAGTGAAATTGTATAATAAAATTCAGTATTTAGCAAAAAGCCATTTTTGGCAATATACGCAATTGCCAACGCAACAGGGCGTATACGTAACCTCTAGTCACAGCTTGCATATTTATTTAAATTGAAACTATATAATGCCCGTGGCATGCACTTACATGCGGCATGAGCAAATAAAATATGCATATAATTGAAATTTGTGAAATTGGTGAAATAGTAAATTTATAGTGATATCTACGGCCATGAATGGCGGCCAAAAGTTTAATGAAGCAATAGAAGTAGTCGAGCCAGCAAAGGTTGCGTGCAACAAAATGAACAGCAAAATTGCGTTGAAAAAATCACAGCAATTGCCAGGCTTGCTGAAATGGAAGTGAAGTGGTTAGTTTTGTGTGTGTGTGTGTGCATTCAAATTGATAACGTTGCCATATTTTTACATTCATTTTAATTTTTCCCGCTTTTTATATTAATATTGGACTCTTTTTCTATCTCTGTCTATGTCCGCTTTTCATGACCGTGACTTTGTTACACAAAAGGAAACTAATTAGTTGGCACAATGCGCCAGCGGGAAAACATTCGTTATTATAAAGGAATTGCAAGTTTGAATAGACACTTACGAATACATTTTTTGCAATGAAAGCGATTTTGTATACTCGTAATTGGGTAGATGAAAGTGAAAGCCAAGTACAATATAATTTAAATTAGAAATACGCAACCAATTTTTAAAGTATCTATTCAGCAGCGAAATAACTTGTTTGCTGGGATTTTTGCTCTTTTTTGAAGTATTTTAAAGTTTAGCAACTATCGTATTGACCAATTTGATTTCTACAATATATGGTAAATTCATAAGTATCATTGAAAAAGTGATTCTGATTTGCTGAGAAAAGGGCAAAGCGTAAAATTTAAACATTCTTATTATACTTCCGTTTGGTTGTCTATAAAATGAAAAGAAATATTGTAGGTATTTAATATATATGTATATGTACGGGCCATTAAGTTAACTCAGTAAAGAGTATTAATAATCATTTAAAAAAGTACATAATTGAGTACGATCCTAATAGACATACTTACAGGTTCTGTTAAAGGAATGTAGACAAAGAAAAGGTAAGACCGAACAAAACTCGACACACGCACACTTGGTGGGAAGATTTCCTGTATTCCGTAAAATTTGGTACGTTGCTCAAAATTTTATAAATTTGTTTATTCGATTTTTCTTCAAGTGTTATGTGAGTATGACTGAACCTTTTACACTTTCGTGATTTGCAAATTTCAAGACTTGTTATTTGGAAATCGAGCTGATTTGCTTGGTCGCAAATTTTCAAGTGAGGAGTCTGCTTTAGAAGCTTCCAAAAATCGATTTTTGTTGTTTCTCTTTAAAAAATATCTAAGAGTATGTCCCCAAAGTGATAGATGGGAATTCAAAATATTGTCGAAGTTAGAGGAGAAGTAGTGGCCGAGCGTCTAGCAGGTATATTAGCGCTTGGGCAGAAAGCGAAAACTTTGACGTTCAATTTCCTGGTTTTCCATTTTAACGATTTTTCTTAATTGGCGGGCATGATAGAAAAAAACTAAACGTCGTATGGAATAGGGGGAAAGTTTATTATATTTGGCATTAAATTATCTTCTATTTAAACTAAAAAAAACTAAGAAAAGTCAAGTTTGAACATATTTTTAAACAACATGAACTAAAAAATTTTAGGTCGAAAACCACTTTTTTCAATTTTTAAGAAATTTTAGAATTTTAAACTATTTTTGGAATTTTATTAGTTTACCTAGAAGATAGATTATTAGAAAATATGAATCTCTTTGAATTTTTTGTTGCAGGAGGAAATTGCGGCCAGCATCCTGCCCGCAGTCCAGCAAATGCACATGCCAGATGCATCTGGCAATTGCTTCAAAGATTTCGTATCCAAAATTTTGCGGACGATGTCAGAATATATAGCCTTAAATCCTAGAAATTTCGCTTTAATCAATTACTTCTTTCCCTCCTCAGCCCTTAAAAAAATTCTCAAAAAAATCGATTTTTTCAAGCCTCTCAAGTAGTCTTCCCCCTTAAGACAACGAAAATTTGCATCGATGAATTATACGCATAATCGTTATTTGTGTTAAAAGGCAGGCTGGAATAGTTCCCAAACCGATTAATTTTTAATGATTTATTAATTTTCACCACCAAATTATAATATATCCAATATCATACATTCATTTAATATTACTAAGATACTTTGCATCGACCAATCCATTTATACGGTCTAATGCCTTAGATGAGGTTTAGTATGGAGCCAATTTTAACAACATTATTGCTAGAAAAGGATGCTTTCTGGTTTTCATTAAGAAAATTCACATATTGATGAATAGAGAAGGTATATATTATTTGAAAAAAAAGTAGTAAGACTCTTAAAATAAATTTCACGTCGATGTCTGTGAACCAATGCTTTCCGACAATCAGGATGTCATGAAACATGTTTTTAGTGGCGATGAGTCTAAGATCTATGCTTACGACCCGTAACCAGACGTTTAACCGGCCGAATATTCGAGTAATGCTATTGAAAATTGATTATTTCTGAATTTAAATGAGATTGACCGATATATACAGTATAAAGACCACTGAAAGTTCGAAAATCTCTGTGTGTGGTATGTGGGGGATAGGGAAAAATTTTAGTAATTTTTGAGAACACAATTATTAAAAAAATAATTTCAGTAGTTAGTAGCATGATGTTCACCAGTGACATTTTCTGTAAAAAAATGCAGTTCTGGCATCAGAGATCCTTAAATACTCGTAATTATCTGAAAGACTGAAAAATTAAGATGCGATTCGACCATTTTTAGACAGCAAATGCCACACTTTAAAATGACTATTTGAGCACTGTTTAACTGTTTCTATATCTATATATTAAAAAGTAATAAAAGTTGATCTAACTTAGTATTTTTTTATATTGCTATGAGGAGTGATTTCAGTTCAGTTTCACTTATTTCAAAAATATATCAAGACATTGTTTGGATACACAAAATTGGATTGAAATTAGTGAAGTAGTTGCTGAGATATGGGAGGAGTATACGCTTCATGCATTTTTTGTATTTTTCAACATAACCGTTATATGAAGTGTGGACGTGATTATTATCCAATGTCACTATCTGATAAGATGATAGAAAGAGATATTCTTGGTTTCAAGTTTGGTTGATTTTATTTGAGTAATTTGTAATATATGTAGGTTCAACCTATAAAGAAGACCACGCCGATAGACATAGTACATCCAAATTCAACTCAATGAGCTCTATTTCTATCACGTTAAGTTAAACGTGCTATAAGAAATTCTTTGGGGAATAAATCTTTTATACTATGTACAAAAAGTTGCGAAATTATAATCAGCTTTCTTCTTTGGCTTTCTGGTAGATGTATTTTCTCAAAACTAGTTTTCCTAGACTGGCAGAATAGTCCTCATGGATTTTTTATACGTCGTTTTGAAATGCTGTTATAATCTTTCAGATAGATTATCCAATGAAGCTGAAGAACTTTTAAAAACAAAAGAAAAATACTTCAATTTTAAACAAATAATTTAAGGTAAGTAAGGTAGGGTTTATGGCAAATTTAGACACAAAGATACACTGGTATTAGAAAAATACGCACCCCAATTTTATTAACATGACTCCCTCATTGCCTGTATTTAAAATAATTATTAATCCAATTCACTATTCCATCCGAGTTTTCATAATATATTTCGCAGTATGACCGATACTTTCGACAAAAAGTTCGCCATTGGAACTTTGATCCTTGAAGACTTGAATAGATTTGAACTGATTTGGTTCTTTGTGAGTCATAATTTGGCCTACTTTTAGCGAACTAAGTTCGAGCAAAGTTTTATCCCAATACAGTCATTATACTTGATTTGACTTCTCGAAAAAACAAAATCTGATAATTTCTAAAATTGAATTATTTGGATATAAATCATATACTTGTAGAGTCCTCTAGCATGATCTTCTTCTTTACCGGCGTAGACACCGTTTACGCGGTTAAAATCGAGTTAACTACAGCGTTTCTTTATTTGCTCTTTGCCGCCAATTCGAGATACCAAGTGTAGCCAGGTCCTTCTCCACCTGAACTCTCTAACAGAGTGGGGAATCTACCGGCGGGTACTGAACCCTTAAAACCTTCTCTTCCATCCGGAGAGCATGACATTGCTAGCGCAGCCGTTGTCTCTTGATTCGCTAAACTATGCCAATGTCGCCGTATATCTCGTACAGCTCAACGTTCCATCGACTGCGGTACTCACCCTGGCCAATGCACAAAGCACATTTTTATAGAAGATTGTACCTTTTCTACTTAGGTATTGTGTTCTCCAGCAATATATTGACACAAGTCACACGATAGTAAGTCAGGCAAAGAGCCTGAAATCTCGCTTGGCATCGAACGGCGCGGACCGGTCCTTCCCAATGCTGACGGAGCTAACGGTGTTGCTCAACGTCAGCTTACAGCCGTATTAGCTTTGCGGTGGTGCCAAGCTCAAATTTAGCGGCACAGAGGCAGTGTCTCTTCGTACTGCCGAAGGCGGCTTTAAACTGACGATGAAATGTGGATTGAGTAATTTTCTTCGGAGCTTTTGTACATTATTGAGCACACTTTTGACAATATAGAATATTTCTTTTCGTCACTTTTTTAATTCACATACTTAAGAGTTAAACGAAATTCAATTGCAAAAAACTGACTTTTAAATCTTTCTCCCAGACAACTTTGTCTCTCGCTTTGAATATAAAAAAGATTATTATTTTTCATTGCAGCAGAAGTTATTTCCAAACTCAAACTTTGAGATAAATAAATAAATAATATGATATGCTAACATTGAATATACAAGCAAAAGCTCTGCATGCCCACAAATTTCAATTACATTAGAAATATACTAAATGAAAACCAAGCAATGCCACGAAATCCACCAGTGCTTAGAGAGCAATCACACAATGTGTTGCATTGTACATATTCTGTGATTATTGTCAGTCAGTTATTGCTTGAGGAGACATAAGCGAAACTTTGACACCGAATTGATACATCAGTCATGCCAATAAAGCCAGACTACTTGGCACTTGACTCTCAATTAAAGGGCAAACTTTTGGCAATTATACTTTACTCGTTCATTGCACAGCAGCGAACAATCGATGGCAAAAACAATACCACAGAAATACAACAACAACATATGCCGCAATGAATGTCAATTAAATTTCTTCTTCTGAACGCCATTTTGGGTTGTTATTAGTTCACTGAAAGAGTGTGGAATACAAACGCCCACAATAAGCATACAGACATTTACAGTTATTAAAGTGCGCTTACGTAACTGTTAATGCACTTATGTACAATATGCGTTCCAAAGTAAACAGGACTTTTTAGAGACCCCTTGGTGCGCTTTCTATATGTCGACTGGTGCGTTAGAATCAGATTGTAGTGAGAATTTTTATGTTATTGTGTTATCGTTTTAAGTGCGAAAGTTTGAGTTATCGGTGAACAAAGAGCTTAGAACATTAAATTTTGTTTTAAAATTGGTAAAACGTTTACCGAAACGTTTCAATTGATGAAACAAGTTTACGGCGATGATTGCCTATTCCGTAGCAGAGTTCACGAGTGGTTTCAACGTGGTCGTGAGGACATAAATGACGATCAACATGTGGGCCCATCAAAATCCGTGTTCACCGGAAATTCCATCGAAACTATACGTGAATTCATCAAAAATCAGCCGATGATTTGATCATTGAAATTCATGGAAATGGAATTGAACATCTCCAAAATATCGATTTATCGCCTCTTGATCGAACATTTGGGCTTACGAAAGATGTGTGCATAGTTTGTTCCGCACAAATTGACTGACGACCAAAAATTGCTCAGAATCCAACATTTGAAGGACATCATTGTGAAGGATTATTTGACCAAAAATCGCATTTTAACCGTTAATCACTCCCCGTATTCACCTGATATGGCACCGTGCGACTTCTTCCTTTTCAGAAAAATGCATTTGCCCATGAAAGGATAGCGTTATGCAGACTTAGAGGCCATTCAAAAGGCTTGCACCGGCATACTGGCGGCCATACCGGCCAACGAGTTAAAACACTACTTCGACATGCTTTTAGACCATGCAAAAAGCTGTGTTGAAGCAGAAGGAGACTATGTTGAATAAAATAAATTAATTTTGACGAAAAAACCTTTTGTTCTGTTTTTTTAAGTCCGGTTCACTTTGGAACGTACCTTGTAGTTCGGAGCGTTTAGAAAGTTCGGCTTACTGCTCTTGGGCTAAAGTTGCTGCGCATTTGGCGCTACACCAAATGGCTTTTACACACACACACACACGCATGGACACACATATACCTACAAAGCTGCGCATTGTGATTGGAAAACAATGGAAATATTAGCGCGTATTTGTGTGTGTGTGGTTGTGCGTCTGTATTATTGTGTATTTACATTTCAGCTTATTAGTTTTGCAACAATGTTGAGAGCATTAGCAGTCAATGCGCCGTTAAAACCGCCTTTAGAGCTTTTGTATTGTTTCACTGATTTTAAGCGCATTTGTATTTAATTCTAACAAAACATTTGCGCACACATATGCTTTCTTGGCTTTCTTGGAAATGGTGTGATTAAGGTATTGTGTACATGGCTTAAGCCTACTTTGACCGCGTAGAATGCATTTGCAAAGCGTATTTGTATATGAAAGCAAAGAAATTGCGCATTTGAACACTTAATTAATAACAAATAATTTAATTTAAATGGCAAATAATTAATATTATTGTATGCAAACAATTAGTATTTTCACTTGACTCAGATCACCTCTCCGCTGGGTATATATGCACTGTTTATAAAAGAAAAGAACCTTAGGGCGAAATTCAGCCATATTTCCTCACCTGGGAAGATATCGTATTATTGCGTTATTGTTATTGAAAGCTATCCTTTTTAAAGGCAAAACTACTCAAAAGCTTAAAATCATTAGAAATTCAATTGACAAACAAATCTATGCAATAGTTGCAAGGCAAATAATACGCCACACTCTATGAAGTCTGTAAATTATTCTGATCTTTTTAGATAGAATGAGTTTTTAAGCAGAAATTGGCTCACAAATCCACATCTCGTCAGCCCTATATGCTTTTAATGAAATATGGGTGCTAAGCTACGCTGTCAATCATCTGTTTTGCGATCTTTACTATTTTTTACAAAATATGCAGATCATTTCGGTACTTAGGAACATGTTATTGACACACCCCATGTACAAAACATTAAGAACAAGTAAGGAAGGGCTAAGTTCGGGTGTCACCGAACATTTTATACTCTCGCATGATAAAGTGATAATCGAGATTTCATTATACGTCATTTACTTATTTTTCAAATACCGTATTTTTGTAAAGTTTTATTCCGCTATCATCATTGGTTCCTAATGTATACATATATTATACAGAGAAGGCATCAGATGGAATTCAAAATAGCGTTATATTGGAAGAAGGCGTGGTTGTGAACCGATTTCACCTATATTTCGTACATGTCATCAGGGTGTTAAGAAAATATTATATACTGAATTTGATTGAAATCGGTCGAGTAGTTCCTGAGATATGGTTTTTGGTCCATAAGTGGGCGAGGCCACGCCCATTTTCAATTTTTCAAAAAAGCCTGGGTGCAGCTTCCTTCTGCAATTTCTTCCGTAAAATTTAGTGTTTCTGACGTTTTTTGTTAGTCCGTTAACGCACCTTTAGTGATTTTCAACATAACCTTTGTATGGGAGGTGGGCGTGGTTAAGATCCGATTTCTTCCATTTTTGAACTGTATATGGAAATGCCTGAAGAAAACGACTCTGTAGAGTTTGGTTGACATAGCTATAGTAGTTTCCGAGATACGTACAAAAAACTTAGTAGGGGGCGGGGCCACGCCCACTTTTCCAAAAAAATTGCTTCCAAATATGCCCCTCCCTAATGCGATCCTCTGTGCAAAATTTCACTTCAATATCTTTATTTATGGCTTAGTTATGACACTTTATAGGTTTTCGGTTTCCGCCATTTTGTGGGCGTGGCAGTTGGGCGATTTTGCCCATCTTCGAACTTAACCTTCTTATGGAGCCAAGGAATACGTGTACCAAGTTTCATCATGATATCTCAATTTTTACTCAAGTTACAGCTTGCACGGACGGACGGGACGGACGGACGGACAGACAGACATCCGGATTTCGACTCTACTCGTCACCCTGATCACTTTGGTATATATAACCCTATATCTGACTCTTTTAGTTTTAGGACTTACAAACAACCGCTATGTGAACAAAACTATAATACTCTCCTTAGCAACATTGTTGCGAGAGTATAAAAATGTATTGTTTTTTCATAGTGATAATCAAGAAGTTTAAGAAGATTAGGTGATGAGTTTTCTGCAACCGAGCCTAGTTCTGGTATTACTTATAAGTTGGTAGGCGTATATCCGCCTCATTCTAATCACTATAATCGTTAATCTAATTTGGGATTTTCAAAAAAATCAAATACTTTGGTACTGGTAGGATGGAGGTGAAGAAAGTTCTCTGAGCGCTATTCACTTGTGAGTGGCCAGAAACGATTATTTTATATATGACTCAAGCAGCTCACGACTTCCGGGTTTAAACCAATTATCCTCTGGGTTGTCAAAGGACATCCGTATGAAGGCGAGCTAAAGTAAAAAGGCGTCACTCCCAAGGGTTATGCGCCAAGTTTGGGTCACGCCACGTAAAAAACACGCCCAATGAAAAAACATAACAGCCTCGTATGAAAGACTCACCTTTTGATGACGACCACTGCAAACGTATTACGATTTAAGGGCATGCACCTGAAATCTCCAATCCCTTAATTGGGAGGTGCCGATGCCCAGCTGGTTGATGTCCTCGTAAGAGGCGTACGCCGATAACATTAATATGGAATATGGAATAACATCATTGGGCATAACATCCGCGCTGTTGGTTCTGCTTTCTCCAGGTTGAGCAAAGAATAGATGCAAATGTGTCTGGTAGTGAACGAGGGCAAGACGAAATATCTTCTGCCACTGTTGACTGTCATAACTTTGAAGTCGTAGATAATTTCGTCTATCTTGGAACCAGCATGAACACAAACCACAATGTCAATCTTGAAATCCAACGCAGAATCACCCCAGCCAACCGATGAAAAGAGCTCTGAGAATATTCGACGCAGTACCCGCCGATGGAAGCATGGAAGCTGAGCGTATGAAGAAATATGAGGAACTAAAAGCCTTCATGAATTAAGTTACCGTTTTTATTTTATATAGCACAAGTTCCTCATTGATACCACCTTGAAATAATGGTTCCTAAGATTGACCCCGGAACGCTATTTTTTACAAAAATATCAGTTTACTATAAAGTTGATTTGAAGATTCAAGTATATATTTAATGTAGTCTAAAAGAAAATAAATTAAGATTTCTTCCACCTTATTTCTAGAATAAATGGTCATAGTCAATCTTTTCTTGGGGCTTCAGACTGACATAAAAAATTAAATATTTGTAATACATAATTTTAATAAAAACATTGAAATGCTCTTATTATGATTTTGACACTTTTTTTTATTAAAGTCTGAATACGCGAATTTGTGTAGGTATCAAGAGCATCTTAAAAGGATAGTGTGAAATTAAAGAGAAAGATACGACTTAAGTCACATCACACTTGTGGGCCAGCTGATAAATCTATTTTAAATAAATGTTTTTAGGATCTTAATCGGGAAATTAAGAGGATATGTAAAAATGAAAATTTCGCAAAATATCTTCGATCCCTAACTAAAGGAAGAAATTCCAACAACTCTCTTTGAAGAGCTGTAAAAGATAACAAACACCGGAATCTCAAGTATGTTTCATTAAAATAAGTGTTGATAGTTAGGTCAGAGATAATACAAAAAAAGGGGAATTATTTTTGGATTAAACACGCGTAGATTATCTTACTGTTTCCAATCAAGAAAGCGAAGGAATTCTCGAATTGCTCAAGTAGTGAGCTAAGCGAGGATCTCAAAAATTTTAAAAACAAAAAATTCCCCTGATTACTGCCGAGGTTCTAAAACAGCTTCCTCCAATAAATATAGTAAAAATTTCCAACATTTATAACGCATTTTTTCATCTTAAACGTGTGTTCACTTAGTGGAAAATTGCTGAAGTTACCATGATTCAAAGGTCAGTAAAAGCAGGATAGGATCTGCCTTCTTATAGGCAAACATCACTTTTACCGATCATATCGAAGCTTTTTGAGAAAATCTAGTAAAACGTGTCAATAAAATCATAGAACGAAAAGCATTATAATTCCAGCGAATCAGTTTGGGTTTCGAGCTAAACATTCTTCGGTTGATCAAATCTACAGAATTATTAAAAAAGACTTTGAGGAAAAAAATTCTTTTCTACCGTCTTTTTGGATGTTGCAAAAGCGTTCGATAAAGTTTGCCATGGACTGCTTTTGAAACTGAAACTGATTTTACTGAAACAGCATTATGATATCATAAAATCATATCATACTAGGATTTTCTTATAATGACTGCTATCGAAACAAAAATTAAAAAATTTTAAAAATTTTGGTAATTTTATGCACAATTTTGATCGTTCGAGTAATCCCTCAAACCAATGTGAAATAAGCAGTTTTGAAAAAGGGCCGATTGAAGATAAGCTGATAAAATCAAGCCGTTCCTCAAAAACTTTTAAAACCTATTGAAATAAGAAACTACTTTTTTTTTTAATTTCACACTAGTTGTGACCCTGAGTGCGTCCAGCTTTGCTGTTAAACATAGAAATATAAGTCAGAAGATCGGAAATAAACTCATATAAGCGACACAAGAAATAATACAGATGTATTATATAAAGCTCAAAGTCAATTTGATATCTCAAACTTAAAAAAAAAATATTTCATTATTCAATATATTTAAATTCAATATTCAAGTGCAATTCCCCTAACAAATACCAAATAATTACTCATACGCCCCGACACACTTTTAAATAAACTTTTTGTTGTATCAAAACTACCCACTTTGCTTGCGGATGAACGAGCATGTTCACAGGCCAAGTTTAAATTCTGCTGCATAATTAGCAGAGCATGACATGTTTGAGAAAGTTATAAAAACAGCAAAACAAATACAAATAACAATAAGTGAAAACAATAAAAACTTTGAAAAACGTTACAGCGTGCGCACAGTATGCTCCGACTTAATTAAAATATACAAACACAGAAGAAACAAAGCAGCAGAGAATTGAAGGCAAAGTCATTAGATTATGCCTAAGACTGCTTAAACATAACAGTAAACAGTACACAAAGAGCACTCACACTCTACTTATATACACACACACACTCACACACCTGCGTGCTGTTAATGTGTTTGAGGATTTCTTCAAATTGCTTTAGCCAAAGCAAACAAATGAAGCTATTGTATTTGATTTGCATGAACATAATTTCGGTCACAAACAACAATGACAATGCTGAGAATATGAAACAATAAAAAAATTAGAATTAAAAGATTAAAAGCAAGTAAAAGTTCACATACGTATACAAGCCATGCTGAAAACTTGTGATTGTTTCGAAGCGGGGAAATGTAGCATTAACTTTTACTTACTGCTTTGGGGGATTACGCAACCAAAACAAGTCGTTACACTTGGACAAATGTTTGTGTTTTGCTTAAGGCTAAGTATTTGACTTCAGTTGAAGTAACATCAATTTATATTTTATTTATGCATTTTTAGTGTTTACATAACCTACAAAAGTGAAATATGTGAAACGTGCGTTAAACCTAAGGCAGGACATGAAATGTCTAGGATTAATTTCGAAGCTTGAAATATATTTTTCTCATATTCTTACAGAATGAAAGTAACGCGAAGAAGTTAACGATTGTGATTTGCTTATCAAACGTCAAAGTAGTGATCCATTTTTGAAGAGTACTACTGTTGAGGAGAAGTGGGTTGTTTACAAGAATTTAAAGCGCAAGATATAATGATCTAAAAAGGTTGAACTAACTCAAACCATTTTGAAGGACGATAGCCTCCAAAAAATGTTATGTTGTCTGTCGTAAAATGTGAACAAAAGGTTGAATGACTCCGTAAAATGTAAACAAAAGAGTCACTGAAGCGAAATATAAATAATGGTTCTTGACTTTGCTAAATGAAAAAATAGTTCTTTACTTAGCTAAATGTAAACAAAAACGTTGTTGATCTTTTAAATCTAAACAAATGGACATTGACGCAAAAAACGTAAACTAAAAGTTATAGAAATATAAACAGAAGATTCATTGACCCCAAATGTAAACAAAAGTTCTTGACTTTGCTAAATGTAAAGAAAGGTTGTGAACTTGGCTTAATGTAAACAAAACGATTATTGACTTCATAAACAAAGGAGTCATTGACCCAGAAAATGTAAACAAAAGTGTCAGTGACCTTATAAAAAATACACAAAAGATTCAGTGAACTCAAATAAGAACAGGGGTTCCTGACTTTGTTAAATGTAAAAAAAGGTTGTGGACTTAGCTAAACGTACAAAAAGATCACTGACCACATGAAATGTAAACAAAGGGCTTCACTTCACCAAATGTATATAAAGAAATCAGTGACCCCATAGAATATAAAGTCATATTGTTACTGGATACTATTAGAATAGCGAAACAAATGCTATAGGTTTATAAGAAATAGGGTTTCTTTCACCAAATATCGGAAAATATTTGTGTCTGTGATTGTGGTTGCCACCAAAACATATTTATACATTTTATGCCAGAGGGCTCCATATTATTTAAAAATTCTATTTATAGAAATTTAGTGTGTGGAGCCTAAAACGCACAATTTATGAATAAGGAATATTAAAATCATTGAAACAAATATTCACAAACAGTTTTGACTTTTCAACACGTCAACACTGTTGGTAACAAAAAGGTATTTCATTTTTTGCTTTGTCTTAAAGAAAGAACATATTGAATTGTACTTTACAATGTGATCAAATATGACCCGGACTGGTGTATTTAAACTGCGTGTGTAAACCAATCGATAAACATTTTTTCCTAGATTGGTATACACTTTTTCATGTGTATGTAAATTTAACCTTAATATGCCAGTCAGAGTGTTTTTGGCAGCAATTTGGTTAAGACGAGGAAAGCTTCTGATTTTTAGTATGAAAAAAATTTGACGAGAAATTTGATTGAAATTTTCTGTCTCCAATAGAATCTCTATATTTCTTGTGGATCGACTCAATATATTTTGGTTAATGTTTTGGGTAGGAAGTGTGTCAATGCTAAAATTGACGGAAAATGTCTGAACTTTTTGAAAAAACGACATGAAGAAGAGGTCGTGAACTCTACATTCATCTCTCGCATTACTGCTGGTGACGAGACGTGGGCTTATAAATATCGCGTCGAAACTGCTTAACGATCTAGTGAATGGCGCTTCAAAAAGGACATTGAACAGAAAAAATGTTTAAAGGTGATGTCCGTCGTTTTCTTTGAATACAGTAGTGTGTTTCACCAAAAATTCATTCCACAGTATCAAACATTTTGAGGCGTCTACGTTAGGAAATTCATTGTAAAGGACCGGATTTTTGAACATAAAATTTATGCGGTTTTCCCAAACACCAAATGAGAGTCATCGCTCAGACAATAATTCCTCCAGATTTCCTCCAAATATACACGTAGTATACTTTACAGGAGATGCTTAGCAATAAATGTGGAGAAAAGTGTGTTATTAAGAAAAATATGTATTAAAATGTTTTAATTCTTAATAGTTTTGGTCAAAAGTAATCGGATGTGGAAATTATTCTATTATAACTATTCTAGGCTAGGCAAGTACTTAGAGTAGTTATGGAAGAACAGAACACAACCTGCTTTTAAAGGTATTCACATAATAGTTAATAATGTAGAAGAGAAATTTAAAGATAAACTCTTATTTCTCTCAGCGTATTGCCTTAACAAAATGTAACTTCTGTTAAACTTATTTTGAAAATATAAAAAGTGGAGTATTGAAAGTTCATTCAACTGTTCTTAGCACATGCAATCAAAGTAAATACCTTGCCATATAAACAGAATTACCTCGAACAATAATAAATTGAATTAAAAATTAATTTTAAGAAAAAACATCGCTTGGGGCTCGTGTACATAAAGTATGTATAACCGCACCGGCTAGCATTTCCATCTTGGTATTACAAAAACCTTTGTGTTAAACATAATACAAAATATATGGTTGTATATATAACACAATAATTGCTATTTTCTTTCAATTCGATTTACGTTTTATTTTTCTTATTACCTATTTCCTATGTCTTATTTCTATTTTTTTATTTTTCTATTAAAATTCAAACTTCAAATGCTTTGTTTGCGGAATAAAAGCAAAGAAACTTCTGCGAACTAACAAGTGAAATATTGTTGCAACATGAACGCTTAAAGGAATGACACGATCAGCTCAGCAGCGGAAATGAGTAAAATGTAAAAATCAGTCAAAACTTTTCTATTACACAAAATTACTTCCTTATTTCCGCGTATTTTGCATTACATGGGTTTTCTTCAATTGTTTCTTGTTATTTATGCTCTGCTTTCAGTAGAAATAAAAAAAAATTTACTAAAAGTTCCATTTTCCAAAAGTGAGTCAAGTTGAGTGTTGTTTTGTTAGATGGAGCTAAGATGAGGAAATTACTTAAGTGTAAAGCCGTAATACACCGTATTTTGTCGATTTCCATTCAAATATATAATATATGTATTATTTTTAGTGAGTTAATTCAAAAAACAAAGCTTTTAGGCATCTTGTCTAATGAAAAAAAACAGGAAAATATCAATTTCGGTTGCTTACAAAAGGTTCCTTGAAGAGTTTGATTTTGACCGATAAGTTTATAAGGTGATCATATGCCATAGTGATCCGATCTGGACAATATATTCGGAGATTGAACCGTAGCTTTAGATAATGATCAATGCCAAATTTTGTGAAAATATCTCTTCAAATTCAAGAACTTTTCATACAGCCATTTGATTGCGATCGTCCAGGGTGTATGGTAGCTATAGCTATAGTGATTCGATCTGAACATTTGATTCGGACATTACACTATTGACTTAGACAATAGTTCATGTCAAATTTCGAGAAGATATCTCGTTGAATGAAAAAGTTTTCCATGCGGCGGCTATATGCGCTAGTGATCTGATAACGGCAGTTCCGATAAATGGGCTGCTTCATTGATAGAAAAAGACGTGTGCAATTTTTCACAGTTTCTGAGGTTCTATCAGAAATTTTTCACCACGGTTTGGTAATATACAGACAGACAGGCATGGCTAAATTGACGCAGCTCGCCATGCTGCTCAATTACGACGTTTTATTCTGAGCGTTACAAACTTCATGGCAAATTTAATATGAGTATCTTTCTTATGGTTCCAAACTTCGCAAAACGTGAAGTAAAACGAAAATTGATCGAAAAAAAACCGAAAACTTATGGAGGAAACACTTCGCTTGACAGAATTTTGATCTTATATTGGTAGTTGCTACCAATCACATAGTATGACACCATATAGTGTTGGAAAGGCGAGGTTTTAATCTTCATTTAACCAAAAAAAAAATTAATTTCGAGGAAGTTGGAAAAAAATTACAGCTATTCAAAAATGAGTGAAAATAATGAAGAATTCGCTGTATTCTGAAATTTTTATATAAAAAAGGCAAGAATGCCACGCAAGCCACCAATGAAATTTGTGAAATTTACGGAGACAATGCTGTAACAGTTCGTGTAGCACAACAATGGTTCGTTCGCTTTCGTTACGGAAAGTTCGAAATTTCGATTTACACTGATGGAACAATGTCTCTAGCGGAAAAATGGCAGAAAGTGGTCTACCAAAATGGTACATATTGGTTTATTTAATTATCAGTATAAATATAAAAAAAATAATTAAAAATTTGATTACAAATACGAAAAGACTTTTTCGACTATCCAATATATCGAATACTATGTATGAGTTTTAGTAACAGAAGACATCGCTGGAAAGTATGAAATAATTATCGAGGCCATTAAATTTGGAGTTCGTACAACTAAAGTGGTTTCATTATAACAGATTTCAAGGATAATATATCATCCCATAAACACGAAATTCAAATACATATTATCTGTGTACCTGGTCATTTAGGAATAGAAGAAAATGAAAAAGAGCTGAGCCACTCGATTGCACCTGTAAATACAATCCCTCTAACTATGCCATTCAGCTCCTTCAAGAGTTGTTTGAAGCAGTGTACTCTAGAGGAACACCTTAGGTCTTGGACTACAAGCAACACAGGGTATACTAAGTGAGCTTAGTATTATTATAGGGGTCATTACCTACCCTTAAGATCTCTCCTTCAAAAAATCATTATCATGATTAACATTATCTATACGAATACCCAGTATTCAGCCGGATGAGAAGAGATATATTCCACGGCTGCCAATACTCTAACTTAGGAGTTATGGAGCAGCTGGAGTGAAAATAATCAGGTTTTTTACCAAATCTATCAAGTTGCCACTTGACCTACCGAAGATTCAAACGTTATTGTTGTCAAATTTCAACCACCGGAGTAGTGGTTAATGAAGTTGTAACTGTACTCATTGCATTCCCGAACTTGTAAAATGACTGCTGAGAAATGGCTGTCAGATTACTGATGTGAGATGGATGCTGTTAGATGAATGATTTAAAATTAAAATCTGATTAGCTGCTGTTAAATAGCTGGCAGCTGATTGTAGGAGGATTGATGACAGAAATTACCTTATACTTGATCCCAAAAATATAATACCTAAACCCACACATGTATATCAAAAATGGACAGCGGAGGTTATTTCTTTTTCCTTATACTTACGTTGTTACCAATAATTAAACGCCAAACCAAGTTGAATGTCTTGACTTACTGGTATGAGTCGGTCACTCTATTTTAAGCTCATTCGAGCTGTTTTAATAGGTATCAGTTAGGCAGGCTTTACATAAACAATAAAACACCGAATTACTTTGTATTACTTTGAGCAGTTCTTATCAGAAGACAAACAAATGACATAAACGGGAAGGCATCTCGAAAAAAGGAAAATAAATTACAATTTTAATAGGAAACTTAAACAAAAATGAGCAGTCATAACTCTTCTCCAACACCAACTTGAAGCCCCGAAACATGAAAACGTTCACAACGTCAGTTGTGGAAGACGTGATGTGCCGCAGCTTTTCTTATCACTTTCAACGACAGTGTTGGGAAAACATTTATGCACAACACAAATAGGTATAAAAAAAACTTCGGAAACTATAGCAAAAACTTGCTTGACCCGCGTCTATAGTACAGCTTCGGTACCACCCTCGGTAGAAGCAATTGTAAAGTAGCCATGTTACACGAAATGAAAGATATTTCGAAGAATAACTGAGTAAAGAATGTATGAGCGAAGCGGGCGTGTCTGAACCGTTATTCTTGCTGTGTGTTTTTTAATGACATTGTTTATCGTCTGTGTGTGAGCACAATGTCAAATATCTTTCAAACAAAGTGTCCATTTTGAATGTGTGCCTCTCGAAACGAAGAGAAATGACTGCGGAAGCATAAAAGTAAATTTCCATATGCGCGATAAGCAAGAGCCAAGTTTGGGTTGAGAGATAGCGCGCATAAGGGCAATTTTATATGCACACAATGTACAGACACCCTCACCATTTGTAGGCAACAGATTAAATGCGTAAATTTACACCTTGGTGCGAACCAAATTTTGCATATAAAAGGGTGAGAAAAATGGGTGGTACGAGAAAAAAAAGCTAAGTTAAGAAGCCGCTAACTTTCTTTTCTCCAATTAAGAAGTAAAGTTCTCTCTAGACGAACAAAAACCAAACTCTATAAGTCAATCATCATTCCCGTCTTGAGATCATCTGATGAGTCGGCCGTAGGAGTGTTCCAGATAATGGTTTTGCAAAAGAATTATGGCCTGTTTTAAGCGGCGTCTACGCCAATAAAGAAGAAGAAGTAAATAATATCCATCAATAGTATTATTCAACCAAAAGACAAAACAAAAAACATATGTAACACCCTGTATATCGAATAAAGTAACTAGCGTAGACAAAAGTGGCTACTCTATGGCATATCGTATGTTGATTGGCCTCTTCGGCCATTCGTTTCATTGTCTGTGCACAACCGACGGCAATTTGTTATGTCAATGAAATTATGAGACCTTCGGGTATTCATCATAACAGAAGTTGACAAGTTTTGCTGCTCGCCGCGCCACAATCCCCCACTTTACATATACACTTTTAAACATTTTACTCAAAGTTTGTCACTTTCATGCGCAGCCGAAAGGGGCAATGGACGTGAACTTGTCAACAACCTAGCCGTCTACGAGTGTAGCGTAGAGTTTGTAGAGTTTTACAGTTACTATGTTGCGTTTGATACTTTCTTTGCGTAAACACTCGAAGATTGTGTGTATGCCAAAGGTATGGCGGCCAATAGTATATGCTTAGGCAGGTCAGGTCACGTAACGGTAATCTCCTTTGCTAAATCTCTGGCGCTGAAATTCTTCATTTTAATACATGCAAAGACCCTCACACATCGGCTTACAGCTACACACATTTGTATGTTGACAATAAACTTTTACTTCAGCAGGTTTTTTCTCCGATTCTTCGCATATTTTTCTTTTGCGCTCTTTGCGATTACTTCCTTTTACTCGCACCTGTAATCATTGCTTTTGTCCCTCGGCATTTAGGTTATTGTAATAATTTGTTTTGACAATGTTTTCTGAAGCGCAACTTTGTCGTCTTTCTTCTGCGCTTTGCACATGACATCCCCTGCTACAAGGTAATTTGTATTTACGACCCCCGTTGCGAAAATTGTTCGTAATTTGATAGAGATGTAAATACTCTGAAGATGATACGATGAAACTTTAGGAAATTGTTGACGGAATTTCTCACTGTATTAGGACAACTTGGTAGTAGCCAGACGAACGAGGTTTCTGTAATACAAGGTTTGCTTAATCACTCCCAATAGTGCTTCGATTATCATCAGAAATCATTAACGGCTCAATTTATGGATTGGTTTCAGTACAACTTGTAAGAGATATGTAAATGACTGCGTTAAAATGGACTTTATTTGACTCGAAAACTTTATAGACTGAGATGTATGATCAATATTCCAGCAATGAGATTGTAATATATGGAACTAATGAAGTTATGTCATCTTGCCTTCAGAATTTTAACCGACTATGCGCCAATCTGTCTGAGAAAAACGTTCCTTTTTTAAACTTTATCGATACTTAGCACGATCTCAGTCGGTCTTGGAAATAGTGGAAAAATTTTTCCACTTTCTTATCTACATATATTCTGATAATTAAATTTCATCTACAATCCTATGCTTCATAGTTCAGTGAATACCACTGTTTTTTTTTTCTTTTTATATATTCATAAATATTAGTTATACATAGATTGCTTGCCGATCATCACTGTCTATTGAACAAATTTCCCAACTGGGTATGTAAGCAGGTAAATGGTGGCATTTGCTGAAAGAATGTTTTAGTACTTCCTTTTCCCTTGTTTGATTGCATTTCCACTTTGGCACACATTTCTCACTCCTAATATCTATCTGCGCTCCACCATTATGTCATAATTTACTATTCGTCCAAGGCGGTTGTGAATTATGAAAATTAGAGCGTGACATTTTGAAATCAATGGAAATATTCTGATGAAAATATAAACATATTTCTTGCAATATTTCCGCATTATTAGAGAATTTTGTTGACCTAATGACCCCATTTATTCGACAAATTCTCTTACTTTCAGCTGTGTATTTCGAGAGGAGGGGCTACCACAGGGCGCACACCGAAAATCATATTACTGTTATGGTGAACAAATATTGCTTCCTCGAATCCATCGGTAATCGCTCTTCCATTCAAAATCGTGCTTGGAATGGATAACTTTCGCCCAACTTTCCACAAAAAAATCTGTATATGGAAATTCCGGGCATTGAAGATTGACTGTTTTAAAATTCTAAAGATGCTTGCCTATAATATTAGTATGCAATATTAGAAATTTTATGTATATCATAATTTTCTCGGTCCAAGCAACGCCATACTAAACTGATCGTGAGGAATGTAATATATCAAACTAGCACCACTGAGGCGTGATCACTAACCGAAAACTTACATCCTTATGTCTTATAATTTTGTAAGTGGAAAGTTACTTTTCCGGGTAAAAAAAGAAAATAAAAATGGTATGATATTGAATATAGGGAAAACTTAATATAAAGGGTGTTTTTTAAGACATGTGGTTTTCAAGAAGAAAAAAAAAAACGTTGAAATTAGCTATATTATAAAGATAAGGGTATTCTAGTCGAGAGACTCAATTCACACAATCGAATAATTCCTTCCAAAACTTCAATCGTGTCGGTCTTATCGTCGTAGACAAGCGACTTCACATAATCCCACAAAAAATAGTTAAAAGGTGTTAAATCCCACGATCTTGGAGGCCACGCCACAGGTCCATGATGCGAAATAATGCACTTACCAAAAGTTTCCTGCAACAAATTGATGGTTTCGTTGGCACGTAGCGTCGTCTTGTTGCAATCAAAGGTCGTCTACATAAACTTCCTCCAAATCAGGCACGAATCAAATCATTAATCATTTATCAATAGCGGTCCGAATTAACTGAATGGTATGGCTGGCTTTATTCTTGATAAAATATGAACCAATGAGCCGCTCTGTCTAGAAAGGATACCAAATGATTTTTTGAGGATGTAACGGCGTCTCAACAGCTTATGGATTATGGATTATTAACACTCCAAATGCGGCAATTTTTTTTATTGACATCTTATTTTTTACCAAAAGAGTTCAAGCCTCCCTATTCAAATATGTGCTGCAAAAACGAGATCTATTCTACATTTCTATGTACATTTACATCACGCATTTGCCTTAACGCTGAACATTTACATACAGTAGCGGACAAAAAAACTGGACACTTAGTTTTGATTTTAAATCGATGAAAGTATAATAATAATTATTTATTATAGTGAGTACATTATTCACCTACAATAAAACGCTATTATTTAAATTCCTGAGTCTACACATGGCTGCATATAAAATGAAATGTGAAAAAAGTCCACAATTGACTGAATTGATAAGGCCACAATTTTGGCTTTGCGATCGCAAAACTTGAGTATACGCAAAATTATTGATAAAATAAATTTTAGTAAAACCACTGTCGGTTCTTTCCTTCAGAAATATGCGAAAACTAAGTCTTTAAAACGCAAAACTGGTTCCGGACGCCTGAAGAAGACTACTAAAATTTGTATTCAGAACAGATTTAAAACAGCTGAAGACATCAAAAGCGAAGTTCAAGAAATAAATGGAACCGAAATCAGTACATGAAAAGTTTGACGGCGCTTCCAAGAAGCCGGACTAACTGCGTGTCGACCTGCCAAAAAACCAGAATTGACGGTAAAAATGTGACAAAAACACCTCCATTAGGCGAAACTGCACAAAACCTAGAACAAAGAAGATTGGAAAAAGGTCATATTTTCAGATAAGCTCAAAATTAACAACTTCGATACAGACGGAATGTTATACGTTGGCAGAAGAATTGGTGAACGTTTCAATAATAAGTGTGTCAAGCTTCTGGCAGGGGGGAGTCAGATGTTCTGGGTGTGTTTTTCCCGTCATGGTGTTGGAAAGTTGGCTTTTATTGATGGAAATGTTAACGCTATTAAATACCAACAGATCTTACAGGAAAACCTGGTCCCTTCAATTGAAGAGCACTTTTCCTATATGGACAACATAATTTTCAGGATGATTCTGCGCCATGCCATCGAGCCAAATCGGTAAGTAACATTTTTTATATTACATAACCTTATTAACATTTCATTCCTACAAAGATATGATTGATACACATTTTAATTTTTTTTCAGATAAAACAAGAAGAAACGTTAACTTCGGCTGCACCGAAGCTAATATACCTTTCATTAGTGCATTTCTTTTAGTAATAATGTGTTTAATTTATACAGAAGCTATATGCTATAGTAATCCGATCTGAACAATTTCTTCGGAGATTATATTATTACCTTAAGCAGTAATCCATGTCAAATTTCGTGAAGATACCACGTCAAATGCGAAAGTTTTCCATACAAGCCCTTGATTTCGATCGTTCGGTTTGTATGGCAGCTATATGCTATAGTAAACCGATCTGAACAATTTCTTCCGATATTACATTGTTCCCTTAGAGAATAACCTGTGCCAACTTTTGTGAATATATCTTTTCAAATGCAAAAGTTTTCCATACAAGAACTTTTTTCCGATCGTTCAGTTTGTATGGCTGCTATATGCTATAGTAAGCCGATCTGAACAATCTTCGTATATGACATTATTATCTTAGAAAATAACATGTGTCAACTTTTGTGAAGATACCACGTCAAATGTGAAAATTTTCCATACAAGCCCTTGATTCCGATCGTTCAGTTTGTATGGCAGCTATATGTTATAGTGGTCCGATATCGGCAGTTCCGACAAAAGAGCAGCTCCTTGAAAAGAAAATGATGTTAGCAAAATTTGAAAATGATATCTTAAAAACTGAGGGACTAGTTCGTATATGTATATACAGACAGCCAGACAGACAGACAAACGGACATGGCTAAATCGACTCAGCTCAACATACTGATCATTTATATATATACTTTATTGGATCTCCGACGCTTACTTCTGGGTGTTACGAACTTCGTCACAAACTTAATATACCCTGTTCAGGGTATAAAAATATTTAGCAGTATTGGGAATTTTTTCACTGTACCTGCCTGGGAACAGTCCTGATATACATATGTAAGCCCGATAAAAAACCTCTGGCACATCATGTAAGCGCGGATAACTTTGTATACTTTGAATAACAAAGAAGAGTCCAAAGACTTTGTCAGAACTTGACCGAATAATTGAAGACATTTGGTTTAACGGTATACCGGCACAAATCTTACAGTCGTTAGTTGATTCCACGACCGAACAAATAAAATCGTGATAAGAAACAAAGGAGGCGCCACGAAATATTATGTGAAGACATTTTAGTATCGCAATCATTATTACTAATTTTATTAATAGTTTTTATTGTATTGGGTTTAGTTTTACGAATATTGTATGTAAGTATCATATTGGAAATTGAAATATCGGTAATATTTTGTTTCGGCTTCTAATAAAAATGGAAATATTTGTTTTGAACTGAGTTATTTATCATTGTTAGGAATATTTATATAAATCAAGTTTCGTGATTTTTTTTTTATATAATTCTTATTTTTAAATGAAATCAAATGATAGCATATTTCCTGCCCTCTTTTTTTGTCCCCTACTGTATATATTTTACTAGGTCTTCGATGTTTCGTTCTGAGTGCTACAAACATCATGGCAAAAATGAAATATATTCAGAGTACAAAAATAAAGCTACCAATTTTCAATTCAAAAAAAATTATATTGGCGATATAGAGGAAATCAAAATTTTTATCAAATTTTTTATTTAAGTCGAAGCCTACATCAAATACAAAACACTGTTTCTCATGTCTACAGGTTTGCTCAAATAAAGAACGATGGCAGTAAATCTTACAGCATTTCTTAATTCATATTACAAACAAACGAAAGAGCGTATAGCAACCAAAAAACTGTAACACAAATACTAACACTTAATGCCCCGCCAATAAATTTTACCTGTCCGTTTGTTCATTGTCGGACACTTCCTCTTCCTTCATTCATGCGCTTTCGCCTGTCTTATGCAGAGCAACAATATTTGCTTGCTAATACACACACCCATCCTTACACATAGCTTTGTGTGCGTAAACGGAGTGTATGTGAGTTGACGCTGCTGACCCTCATTTGTCATTATTTTGTTTGAGTTACAGTTTCCGTGTATTTTTCTTGGCCTCAAAGTTTTCTTTGCCAGCCTCGGTCACTGCGGCACAATCACAACAACAACAACACCGCCAACTTATCTCGCCTTTCAACACAATGCTGCCTACGCGCCGACATTCTTCAATAGTTTATGGTATTTTGTGGCGAAGGTGAAAACTTGCGTCTTCCCAGGAAGGTCTGTATGTGTGTATGGCTGTATGGTTGTATGCATGTTGACCCAATGTTTGAGGTCAGTTTGTTGGCCATGTTTGCTATCTCGGTGTGACCCAAAAATTAATTTACCTATGACATGGAAAGCATTGATACGCCCAACAACAAATACAACTAGCAGCATAAGGATAGTGAGAGGGAGAGCGTGTGTGTGCGAGGGCAGCTTGCCTTTCATTGTAGTGAAATTGAAAAATGCGAGAATCCATCAGAAAAGGCCAACAAGTGCAACGGTGCGCCCCAACTAATTTGTATTTGGTATTTGTAGGCAGAGTAGTAGAAGAAGACCAACAACAACAACAGCAGCAACAATAACAGCTCGACAAGGACCTTCACAGCGTGTTTGCCCTCAAGGCGAGCCGATGATTGAACGCGTGCGCACGTGTCACTATTTGAGTTTGATTTAAATGTCCATTGCCAGCGGCGATAATGTAGCCGATAGTGATGACAATGCGTGTAAGGTCATCTGTGGATGGTTGACAACGCTGGTAGTAGTGGTAGCTGGTGTCATATTGACCCTCTGTCATTGCCATTATCGGTCCCTTGGGTAAGTGTGCAGCTTGCAAATTCACTTATCGGCCGGCCTTGTTGCTCGACTTTTGTTTAATTTGCATGTGCGTGTGTGTATGTGTGGGTGAGTGCGTTTGTTTGTGTGGCGTAAAATGCTTTAATGCCGATAATATCTGTGCGTGTCTGTGACAAATGCTTAACTTTATTATGTGTTCAGTGAATTTGCTTATTTTCACAAGCCTTTTTCCTGTTAACAATTTCCTTTTCAACTGCATATGGTTGGGTGTTTAACTTCGAATATGTGTGTGTGTTCAACTATATACGTGTATGTGGCTGTGTGTGCCTTGGTTTTTTGGCGTGTTTGCTCGGAAGCGTGCATTGAAATTAGTTGATTGTATTAGTTGCGGTCGATTGAATTGCATACATGCGCCATTTCTTTGATTGATGTGCGGAAGGCAATGAAGTAAAAGGGTGCCTTCGGTTGGTCAATCAGTCGTTCCTATTAGTTAGTTGAATTGCACTGATTTCGATCTATACAAATTCGCATTTCTAAAGTAGCATGGAAATGAGTATGGTGTGGGGAAATAAAATCTGTTTTCAAATGTTTCTGTAACCAAAAATGGCTTTAAGCTGGAAATAGACACGCTCTAATGGCAGAAAAATGGGAATGGCAAGCTAACAAGGTATCAAATTAGATTATTTGGACAAAAAAAGGCTTGTGTTGAAACTTCTTGATCGACCTACCTTCAAGCGAATTGGCGGGAATTCATTTATGCTGCCTTAAGGGCTTACATGGGTTTGCGGGTTCCAAAAAATATAATTCTTTTATTGTCTTATTAAATTCAACAACACCTCTAGAATATTGTCCGAATTTTTCAAGATGATCCGAGTAATAGTTTTCGATATACAGTCTTGATATTTTGCGCTCTCGAGGCAAGTTAGGCTAAATGCGCCGTCCTTAAAGTCGTTTTTCTCGAAACTGTGTTTTTAAAGTCGGTTGATAAGATTTCTCGAGAACTGCTCAACCGATTCTCATGAAATTTTACACAAGTCTTTGAGATACAATTCTTAAAGATTTGGATGAAAGATTTCTTTTTCGATTACAATTATTTACGCAAAAATTTCGCGAAATTTTCTCTGAAATTTTCATTTTTTTGGCTAAAATGTCTGCTAACAATAAAATTTTCAATTTTTTTCTCTCGTTAATGTTTTAGTTCAAACATGTATTTTTTCACTTTAGATGATTACAAGATCAATATCCTGCCAACGCAGGCGCATCTTTTTTCCGAGGGATAACCGGAGATGGCGTCGCAATGGCCGAATTTTTTAAAAAAATTTTAGAATTTCTTTGCTAGTAATGTTTGTAACAATAACAATTCTAATAAAATATTAAATTTTTATATGTGAAAAAAGGCTGTTTTTTATCCGATGAAACCCATGTAACCCATTAAGAAATTTATGATTTGCTCAAACCACTTCTTCGATATGAGGGTATTTTTATATTTAGAGACATTAGCTGCAAGCATCTGTTTCATAACTCAACTTAGCCTGGATTTCAAATTTGACTATCCGCCAACAAAAAAATTTGGTCTAATTGATAATAGGTGTTTTTTAAATTTTGTTTGAAGTTTAAGAAAGGCAAGGTTTTTAATTTACCCTTTGATTGAATTCATAATATTTCATAATATTTGTTGTATTAAAATTTCAATTCGATTGGGGCAAGACTAATGAAACTATGAGGCAAACCTTAAAGCGAACTCCCCACGATTCACATTTTCAAAGGCATTGCCTTTCTTAACTTCAAAACTACTACACTTATCCTATTGAAATATTGAGTACAATTTCTGTATATAATTTACCGGGTAACGAAGAAGAGTAACTTGCAAATGTATAGATAATTTTTATTTTAAAACTACAAGTTAGCCGATTTTTTAGATAAAAATCGAGCTCTTTCCTTCAAAGTGTCCTAAAATAATGAAAAATGGAATTTTAAAAAGCTCTTTCTTTCTTTTTCTTATCTAATGAATAAATCCTGATTTTTTTTTATTTCGGGTGATACAGCATCAAATTATGTGGGGCACCGCAAACCTATTTTTTTCCTAACCACGTTATAATAAGTGCTGCTATTGCCGTATTTTTAAATATTTCTTCGTCAAAATTTTGCATAAAATTCATCAAACATCAAACTTAAATATGCTGTTAGTTACAATGCAGGGATTTTAATTGTGTAGTCACAGAAAATTCTGAAAGACATACAAATTAAGGCCAATTAACCTACTCGAACTTCGTCGGGTTTAATAATAATAAAAACTAGGCAAAACACTAACTTCGGTGTCAGCGAAGCTATAATACCCTTTGCAGGTGTATTTGTATAGCATAAAAGCCTATAAAAAGATCTTTGTCCTGAATTTGAACAATCAGTTTGGCAGCTGTATGCAATAGTTGTCTGATATCGGCGATTCCGACAAATTGAGTAGCTTCTTTGTGAATAAATTACGTGTGCAAAATTTCAAATTAATATCTGAAAAACTCAGCGACTAGCTCGCATGCATATAGACGTACAGACGCACGCAGGGTCATGGCTAAATCGACTGAGTTCGTCACGCCGACTTTTTATATAGTAAATATACTTTATAGGGTCTCCGACGCTTCCTTTTCGTTGTAACATACTTCATGGCTTCCTGATCAAGGTTTAACACGTAACGGGAGTTTTGGACTGATTTATCTAGTCTCATACATAAAAGCTGAAGTTTGAGTTTAAATTTTGACACTGCATTTGTTCTATTAATAAACCCATTGACTGATGCGATGTGTAGATTTCTTAAAACAAAATGTTGATTCTACCGGCTACACAACCTACACCAAAACGTTTTTTTTTTTCTGGAGGAAATGGCAACTGTTCAATCTCTTCATTCTCAATGCGGCAATTTTGCTTGTTTACATACCCTTCGAGCTAGAAAGGGGTCTCATCGCTGAACAAAATTTGGCTCGAAAACGTCGGATATTTGATATACTATTTTAGTATTTATAACTTAAAAGTTGAACACTTAATATATATGTATATTGGATTTGTGTATAGTTGAAATACCTTCAAGCTCTAGGCAAAAGTTAGTATTGTAAAGAGAGAGGTGTAGACAGGGTGCGAATGCTGTTGAAGAATGAGTGTTCAAAACGAGTAATGATTGAACAAATGAAGGCGTAAATGAGCGAAACGGTACAAATTTGAAATATTATCGAAATACTAAGGAAATGCGCAAGTCAAACGCCATCGGCGACTAAGAGTGAGAAAGATAAGATGGTGTAGAAAGAACTTGTTAGACATGGAGAGGAAACGAAAAGAATAGACATGGAAAACGCAAATAGTACAAACGAATATTTCTTCGCCATAACGGCTTCAGTAGTAGCAGTGCCTAATGTCTTGCACTTCGTCCGATTGGGATCATTTCTGGTGGCATAACGACACATCGACTTCGTGCGCCCTCTGACTCATAACCTCTTTATTACGATTAATTCTTTGAGAGTATGAATGAAACTGTAAAAAGATTACCCTCGGATTTGGCGGCTGAAAGTCGTATATAAAAATCCATAGCATGGAAACTATGGTCTGAAGATTGTCGTGATCGCAAAGGTCTCTTTGCAACTCATGGCGAACTAGAGCGAAATGGAGAATAGAGCGAAAAGTTATATCTATTCCAATTAGAATAAAACATGACTCAGACATCAGACTAATTGAAGATTGATCGCAAAAGAAGTCAAATAGTCCACCAGTGCAAAGGAATTTATATTGAGTAAGTAAACTCCTTCGGAGAAAATAAATAAGATCAAATGAGTAGTGTTTTAAAAGTTAAGAATTCTGTAAGAAATAGCGAAGACGCTGAATTCAAAACAGAGAATATTTAAATACCCATAATACCCATGCATACTTGCAAGTATAACTCCCTTGTATTCACTACACTCGAACACCAGCTCACAGTTTCACTTATTTGCGAAGGAAAGCCACCCGTTTTTAACATCACCAAATTGAGTTCATTAAAAAGCAAAACTATATGCAACATATAGTATATAAGCGCACAAGTACTAAGGAGTTTGCTGGAATATAAATAGTTCTTCCTATGCAAACACAAAGTTCCTTCAACTGAAAAGTAATGCGAAAAATACTACACAGCAACTGGCACTATATCAGTGGCCAGCTCCCGCCCTTCACCACAGCAGACTGTCAGACAAACCCACACACACACACGCACACACAGTTACTAAGCCGCAATTTTCCAAGCGCGCTGCTTCAAGCCCTCGCACTGCAGTGCTGACCAAGTCGTAAAAGTTTATAAACTCAGCACAAGGACGACGACAGCAGCGGGTCCGCACGCCAAGCGAAAGAATGCAGCGCAAAGATGCGCACCAGGCAGACTGTATTTGATTGTGGCGCAAAAGCGAAAGTGAGCGCGCCAAAAGAACTGCCAATGCAGTTGCCGTCGCGGCTTTGCTTTCATACATACGAAGGAATTTCCTAATTAAATTTCGCTTTTGTAAAGTGCCAACTGAAAAGCCCAATGAATGCACACATTTACATATAAATAAATGTGTAAATATGTTTATAAAAATGTAAACAAGGGCGAAGTAGCGCAGAGGGTTCGCTATGCAATTATTTTGTAATTTAAAGGATTGTTTTTGTGCTAATTTTCAGTTATTATTCTTGGATGAAGCGGCTTTGCCATATTTTGTTTAAGTGGACTTAATGAATGACGTATATGCTTTAAGAGAAAAAAAATATTTAGTAAGGCATTTGGTCGAAATCATTACGATTGGAATCAGCATTAACACCAACAACAACGTCAGCCTTGAAATCCAACGCAGAAGATACTTCGGACTCAGTAGGCAATTGAGAAGTAAAGTCCTCTTTCGACGAACAAAGACCAAACTCTACAAGTCACTTATCATCCTCGACCTGCTATATGGGGCAGAGACAATGACAACATCTTATAAGTTAACGTTACGAGTTTTCGATAGAAAGGTTCTGCAGAAGATTTATGATCCTTTGCGCGTTGGCCACGGCGAATATCGCATTCGATGGAATGATGATGCTGTACGAAATATTTGACGACATTGAGATAGTTCAGTGAATTAAGAGACAGCAGGTTACGGGAGAGTATTCGACGTAGTACCCGGCGGTGGAAGCAGATCAGGAGGAAGACCTCCATTTCGTTTCAAAGACCAGGTGATGAAAGACCTGGCTATCAGTTGGCGCCAAACAGCGAAAAGGAAGAACGACTGGCGCGCTGTTGTAAACTCGGCTATAACCGCGTAAAAATTTCATTGCTTTATAACAATACAGCATTCTAGTTTTAAGACTTAATGCTTACACCCTGATCCTAATTCTTGAGCCGAACTAACCTTACTATTTCGGGTAAGTTCCTCCAAATGGCAGTTCCTTCGCCAGCTGCTCATATGAAAATTATTTTACAGATATTATGGGGTTTTCGATAAATGAGGTAAAACTAATCATATGTTGTCCCGCTTTAACCTCTATTCCATCGCCGCCACAGAAGTTACAAATTTAAAAACTCTAAAATTCAGCCGTTTTACTTCGTGCGCTCTCTGACTCATAACGACCAGAGAAATACTTAAATATATCCGACTTTGAATTACCATTATTAAATTTTTTTTGCATAGTTAGAATTAGCCGATTTAGGCTAAGTACATAGCTTATTATGGTCATCTTGAAAAATGAAAACTTTTCACCAACGAAATCATTTATCATAGACAGAAACAGGTGGTAATCATTTGGTCGTGCTTTCAGAGCTTCTGACCACTCATTATCGAAGTGAGTGGCTTGGCGTTGTCTTAATGGAACACAATTCCTCACTTAGTAACCACTTCCGGATGATTACTTTCTTCAGACGGTCCGAGTTAAGTGTGTAGCCGTAAGGGAGCATCTCATAGCAGATGATTTCCTGAAAATCCCACCGAATCCGCCATTGCTTGCACCGGCTTAGCGTGATTCAACCAAGACCGTTTTCTCTTGACGTTTTCTTAAGGAATGGAACGATTTTGGTTTGTTTCAACAACGATTCACAGATAAAAATTCGGTCCATGAGGTGTTCCTGCGTCATCTCGTGAGACACCCATGCCTTGAGCTTCTTTTTGTGACTAGCCTTATTGAAATAGTTTCAAATAGAGTTTTTTAAACTTTGGTTAGTGGGAAATCAACAAAGACTTACAAGACAAAGCTTACAAGACGGTTGGACTAGATTATTGCCATTGTTTTATTGATTTTTTAGACTATTGGCCTTACAGAGCGTGGAGTATCTTTAACGTCAGAAAACCCAGAACGAAATCAAAGAACCGTTTGTCTGTTGCAGTATGAGGTCTTTATATGTATAATATTCAAAGCTAAAGAAGTTTTTCTCAATGAAATGAGGGATGGGAAGTTAACCAATTTTAAAATGGGAAGAAAATCGCAGTATGACAAGCTACGGTACGCGGTTTTTAGCTGCACCCTCTCTAGATTGCGTTAAGAAGCAAACCGAAGAGGTCTAGATCTAGCTAATGCCATCAAATTAAAAGTTTAGTTTATTCTCTTATTTCTCTCCTTAGCCCGTATTAGATTGAATCTTATGCTGTTGAGTTTGAAATCGTGTTTGATACTCTTTAAATAGTTCTAGGGAATGGCTCAGCAGCATTCTTCAACTTTTTGGCCACAGACAAGGAGCAAATTACTATATAGAGACAATAAATAGTCGGATGTTATGGCTATAGTTCGCATGAAGTGACTCAAATAAAAGAAAACTAACTAAAAATAACTTAGAAAAGGTTTTCTTTGCTTTAAGGATCATGTGCAGAAAGTAATGACTTTATTTTCGGCTTTATCGACTGGCGAAACTTAAATATGGTTTATTTACCGGCCCAACTTAATGGATTATTTAGACAGATATTATGTACAGTCATGCTCGTCGTGCGGTCTCCTCAAGAATTGCAACGATGGTTACAGTGTCAAGAAAAAAGAGAAGATCGCTTTTGCGCAAACGCGTCTGAGGCGGAACATCGAAGAGGGATCACTAATTTTTTAATTCCGACCTAATATATGACGCAAGGTAAAAAAAATCCCTTTTGAAAAAAGTTCCTCTCGCCTGCTCTTGTGCATATGTATGTATGTATGTATATACTTGTATATAGAAATATATAATATCAACCAAACCAGTGAACAATAACAACAGCAAATGCCAACAATCAGCCGACAAAGAGTGCATCCACAAATAGCTTTGAGTAGCAGCGCATGTGGATGAAGTGGAATGAAATGAAGGGAAATATGGTAAAACCAAGCAAAATAGATGAAATTTTTCAATGCAGCTTCAAGCTTGTTTTGTTGTGGGCGTGTCAGTGGTAGCACCGAATGTTGAATGAGGGTCAAGTAAAATTTAAAAGAATCTATGTTTGTTGTTGGAAGCAAAAAATTGTATTTAATTGTTAACGCACAACCTTCTGCAAAGCGCATTCGCTGAATTTCAGACGCCCGCCTGTCTGTCTGTAATTGTGGGCGTAAAAATCGCAATAAAAACCTGAATGTAGCAACTAAAGCAAAAGTTTTTCAGTCTCCGTTAAATTGGCAATGTAATGGAATTTGCAAAATTAAAATACAATTTACTGCAGCGGCTGCAAACACATGGAGATGGACAGTAATTGGCCCGTAAACAAATGCAATTGTGGCAATAATTTGGATTTTTAACTTATAAGAGGTTGAAGCTCCGCATTTTAGTTGGAATCATAAATACAGCCGTTGGCAGCTAATTAGAAATGCTCCGTTTTTTATAGATGGCTGATGAGTATAATGATACAAAATTTTGATATACCGTTATTTATATTACTAAAAGTCTTGCATTGTTCATGTTACTCCATTTAATACTAAATTCACTCTGTTTTGTAGTTGTGAAGTTAAAGCTCTTTTAATTTTTTCCCAAATAGTAAATGCGTTACAATATAGAAGGTGAATTATGTAAGTGCGACAGCTAATTAGAAACAGTTGTTTAAAGAATTAAAATTCCTCAAGCTGTTAATTTTTGTTAATAATATTATTGGTTTCTGGTAAGGATGTGTTTCAAAGTTGTGGTTTAAAATGTATTATTGAAGTTTTTTAATATGGAAACGCTGCAACTGTACACCTACCCTTCGCAGCTACATTTTTGACCTTCATCGGTCTGGAAAGACGTGCAAAGAAATTTCGTATAAAATCAAATGCTAAAAAAATTTGCTTTGAATGTCCTTAAGCATATACAAAATTTTAAAACTATTTTCAATATTGCACGCAAAGAAAAAATCCGAAAAACTTCAACAAAAATATACCGCAGAATTAACACTATCTTCCGAAGTGACCCAAAAATAGAGTTCCACTGACATTCTATGTGAAATTCAAGATGAATATAATGGCCAACTATTCAAGAAAACAATTTCCCGGTGTTTGGTCGTATCTGGACTTCACGGCAGGGAAGCACGCAGGAACCCACTTCTGACTAAATTTCGTAGAAACGACGCGTAGGCTTTGCCAACTCTGATTGGTCTAAGACAACAAATAAACGAAGGTATGTCGCTTGGAACGATGTAACAAAAATGAATCGCTCAGGTCCTGATGGTCGAAGTCATATTCGTCGTCCGATAATTCAATAATTTGATCCTCGCTATGTTACACGCGTAGTTGAGTATGGTGGAGGATCAATCATGGTGTGGGAATTTTTTTCCTTGGAATGAATATTAAACAAGCAGAAATGCGTCGACATCCTAAAAAATGTCATGTTGCCATGGGCTGAGGCTGTTATAAGGAAGATAACAATTCAAAGCATACGTCTAAGTTGACACAAAAGTTTTTTAATAAAAATTCTATCAATGTTTTGGAGTGGGAATCGTCCAGCCCAGACTTAAACCCTATAGAACATCTCTGGGTTATGATAAAAAATCCATATGCACCAAAAATATTCCAAATATGGATGTTCTTTGTGATGAAATTAGAACGGCATAGCAAGTTACACCATTGGTGCGCTGTCAGAGTTTTATAACGTAAATTTGGAATGGATGTGAAGCAATATTTAAGAAAAAGGGATAACCAACAAAATGCTAACTGAAAGTAAGCAAGTATTTGTAATATGTATCATTTTTTTTGTTGATAAAATATTTTCGTTTCTAATTAGTTGTCGCACGCAAATCGTTGATTCCATGATTTTTGTTAAAATCTTCAAAACAAAAACGAATTTTAAACAAAAGTTTTATTATTAGAGTTTAAGTTTAACATAGGTTTCAATAAAATAAGTGAAAATACAAAAAATATACGTGATTTATTGAAAAAATCCATCATTTATTTCAAAATAGGTGTCGTTTCTAATTAGCTGTCAACAGCTGTAGGTACTTTGTTATTAATATGTTTTCTGAGGCCGCTGCTGACTCGAATATATTTCATTTTCGACGCCCGATTTTCGACAAGCTTTTGCTACAATTAGGACCGCAAATAATGGTCTAGCGGGTGCTACATCTCTAAATCTTGAGAGGCCACGCCACAGGTCCACGATGCGTTCATGAAAAGTTTTTCCTCCTATTCAATCACATAAAAGTCATCTATCACGGCTCAATGTATTGCCATTTCCATTGACTGTGACATTATGGTCGACTTAACTTTTTTGAAGAAATTACGACTGACGAATTCCTCTGCTCTTAAAGCACACTAAACAGAGACTTTTTGAGGATGTAACGGCGTCTCTTCAATGGCTTGTGGGGTATCATCTGTTGGTTGACTTCCTAGTAAGAGTAAGGGCTGACATCACCTCCGTTCAAGAAGTGCGATGGACGGGATAAGGACTGAGACGAAGGTTCTTGTGGCGTTTACTATAGTGGCTATATAAAAAAGCACAAATTGGGAGTGGCATTCGTGGTGGGTGAGAAACTCCGTCGTCGAGTCCTGACATTCGCCTCGATGAATGAACATCTAGTCATAATCCGCATCAAAGTGAAGTTTTTCGGCATATCGCTGATTTGCGCCCACGCCTCGACCGAAAAAAGGGACGAAGTTACCAAAAATGTCTTCTATGAGCGCGTGGACAGCTGCCCCCGTCACGATGTCAAAATCGTGCTTGACGACGTGACGAGGGTGGACAAAGAAGGTATCTTTGGCACAACAGTCAGTTAATTAAGCCTCCGTAATAAAACATCCCCATTTAGATTCCATCATAGGAAAATTGATCAATCTACCTGGCTGTCTCCGGATTGAAAAACCTACAACCAGATTGATGATGCTGTGATAGACGGTAAACACGTCTCCGGAGTTTTATATGTGAGTACGCTTCGAGGTCCTACCATTGACTCGGACCACTATACGCACCCGCGTCTGTGCAGCAAAAACCGCAGGCGAACGATTTTCTACTCGACTTACACTCCAGCTCTCTGAGAACAATCATCGACAACTCGGTATAAGAGAACTGTGGGGCGGCAAGTATATTCTACCAACAAGAATTTACTTCTAAGAGACTGTTAAAATATTCTGAGCGAAATCTCACCCAAAAAAATTTTTTTGTATCAAATTTTGTTCAAAATGCAGGAAATGTATCCACTTTTTAACGGAAGAATTTTAAAATATTTTCAATGAACTACTACTTTCTGCTTTTCTGCTAAATATCTGTACGTATATCTACCAGACCAAAACGGCCAAGCTTGTTTTCCATTTCTAAAATATTTTCAATTAACTTTTTATTTTTAAATGCATTTGAACCCTTCACCTATGCGTAGATATGTATATATGTTTGTAAATAAATAAAGTTTTGCATATGTTTGCCTACAGTTCGTATGAAAATGTTCCCTTTCTATTCGTATTCCTCGTTTTTGAGCCGATGGCGGCTGTTGTGCGTGACACGTAACGAACTCTTTTGTCGGCGTCTGTTTTCACTTCGTTTTAGGTGAGAAATTTTTCCAATTTAAATTCAATGATTTTGCACTGCAGTGTACATTCGCACTTCCGATGGCATTTCAATATCGAAATTCCTTTAAAACAAATGTTTAATTAGGTTTGGTTTGCAAATATTTTGTACGCTTTGAAGTAACGGAACGGTGGCAATACTCACGCAATTGCATTTTATTTCGAATTCTGCCTTGTAAAAGGGTAACTTTTAATTGAAGTGTACGGATTTTAATTTCATTGGATAGTGAAATTTTTAAATCACTCCGTATTTTAGAAAAAAATAAAAAGAGAAGAGGCTGTCAATCAAATATATTGCCAACAAAGCCTCAAAGAAAATTAGAAGAGTGGATGCTTTAGGAAAATAATAGATATACAATCTTTACGTCAGTAACTAATAAATGAAGTATTTTCTAAACCATACCATAGTCAAACTAATACAGGGGCGGATCCAGAGTAGAATTTTGGGGAGGGAACTATATAATTTTGTACTTGCATTGATTTTTCTTCGCGGAGTGTCACTTATGATGCAAACAATGTATAACTTTTAACTTTTGAGGAGGAACTCTCCGCAGTTAAGACCCCCTTCCCTGGATCCGCCCCTGAACTAATAATTTCTTTCATGGGGCTCACCTGCTGAGATGTGATAAAATGTTTCATAGTTGTTTTTCTCGCTGGATGGATGGATTATTTCAAACCACATAGTTATATAGACCCTTCAAATTATAGCAAAGTATATTTTGACATGCTACGTCATATGGGGAGCTGAACCTATCAAACATGTATTGTATTGTATTTTGCTGTTACGCTGGTTCCACAAAAAAGAAACCCGCGAAACTATCGTAATCTATCTTTTTACACTCCGATCCGATTGTTCAGTTTGTATGGCGGCTATATGTTATAGTGGTCCAATATCGGCCGTTCCGACAAATGAGCAGCTTCTTGAAGAGAAAATGACGGTTGCAAAATTTCAAAACGATATCTTAAAAACTGAGGGACTAGTTCGTATATATACAGACAGACGGACGAACAGACGGACGGACAGACGGACATGGCCAAATCGACTCAGCTCAACATACTGATCATTTATACATATACGTACATACATATATATACTTTATAGGGTCTCCGACGATTCCTTCTGGGTGTTACAAACTTCGTGACAAACTTAATATACCCTGTTCAGGGTATAAAAAGAGAGATAAGAGGACATTGTAATTTGAACTAATCTGGACTTTTAACTTAGCTGTGTCTAAAAGATAATGTATTTCGTATATTTTCATAAAGTATATATATCTATTTCGGCATCCCAAGGTAAAACGCAAAATTTTTTTCCTTGAAAATTAATTCGCAAATTCCCTACTTTTTTCTAAATTACCTTATTAGCATATATCAAAAATATTGTTGCGATTGAATGATGACAAGCCATGACATGCATCATTTTGACCTCCCTTTAGCAGAGCACTGATAACTTCTTTTTGGAATTTTTATTATTATTTGTTTAAACTTTCAACTATTTTTATTCAAAGGTAGCTTCAAGGACATATAAGCTATCTCATAAAATGAAGTAACTAGATATGTGTGGGTCGCTTTTTTTTTTTTTTTTGAGTTGACCAATCTTCTTGTTAGGATATTATGTATGAGTTCGAATCATATGAGTCTTCGTGTATATGGAATCATATGATGGCTCGATGGGGTTGACTCTGCTATTTGCATCACGTAATAATATATTTTTCTAAAACTGCGACGTTTTGATCAAACGAAAGCTATATGTTTAATGTATAAGAAGCACAAATTATAACATGTATATCGATAGTTCGCACGTATCGGCTCTAGTAAGCAAATATTGGGTAGTCGAAAAAGTCTTTTCGTATTTTGTCAATAGATGTCGTTGCAGTCGTGCTACCAATCACATTGTGTCATACCATACAGTGTTGGAAAGATGAGATTTTAAGCTTCATTTTAAAAAAATTAAATTCGGGGAAGTTGAAAAAAAGTTACAGCTGTTCAAAAATGAGTGAAAATAATGAAGAAATTCGATATATTTTGAAATTTTTGTATAAAATAAAAAAGGGAAAAAGGCCACGCACGCCACCAATGAAATTTGTGAAGTTTACGTAGACGATGCTGTATCAGTTCGTGTAGCACAACAATGGTTCGTTCGTTTCTGTTCTGGAAACTTCGAAATTTCGATTTACACTGATGCAAGTTTTACGCTGATAGAATAATGTCTCTGGCGAAAAAATGGCAAAAGTAGTAGACTAAATTGGGACATATTTCATTATTTATTAGGATGTCTGTAAAAAGAAATAAGTTGGTTTGTCTAGAAATACGAAAAGACTTTTTCGACTACCAAAAAAAAATAAACCACTTTTGACAAGCTCGTTCAGCCATAGCGTATTTACCATAAAATTGCAACAATATACAATGACATTTGGCTGAGGTTTTCTTCATATTGAAGTAATGATAAGAACTCCCAGTAAGAAACACCTTTTCAGACACAAGGTTATTATTATTTACAAGAATATCAATATTTCAAAGCATAAAGCACATAATGGCACAAAGAACAAATAAAGCACCGATATCTTTCAATATTAGCAATTCGTGCTGAACCACTCTCCAAAAGCGGGTGAGCCAGTAAGCTGTGACTCACTCAACCAAGCAACCAGCGCATTGGTGTACCGTCGCTTTGGCATCATCATTGAATTGTGGCAATTGAAACGATTGGAGCGGTAACAACAAAAACCCAACACACCAACCACGTCGCGAGTAGCAATGCATTTCGCATAACGGTAACGAACATACAACAGTAACATTTACAAAAGAGAAGTTGCAACAACAACCTATAGTCTGTAGCAGCGCTCGACTTTGCGGTCCGTTGCAGCGCCACATTAGTATTTGAGGCTGTCAAGCACGTGCCAATAACAACAATAACGCAGCGATAATAAAAACAATAACAATGCGCACAGATACAAAACATTAATCGGTAACATGCAACAACAATATGTAGCACCGCTGCTGCAACAACTGTCAGCCACCCATAAAAGCGGCTATCGGCTACAGCCGGGTCCGCAAGCCATTTAACACCAAAAGTACGGTAGGGCTTGTGTTACAACCAAGTGCAGAACTGTAGGGTGGGGCGCCACTGCGTGGAGGGGGGCAGCATGCGCGAGTGGTTGCGGATTGTGGCGCTTCGCCGTCGCCAACGTCACTGTTGATTGCATTCCGATTTGTGGTTATGGTGGTTGGCAGAGTGTGCTGCTATAAATGGCCGCCCGCTGGTTGACACGGCGTATGCGCAATATTTGATATCAATGCAAGCAGTAAAATTTAGCTTGAGTGAGCCGTTAAGGGCGCAGCTTGTGTAAAAAATATATATTAATATTTATTTTTGAAAAATATTTACAAACGTTTCTATAAAAAAAAGAAATGTGCGTGATATGAAAAGGCCAATACATTGGCTTGTTGGCACTGACAAAGCTCACAATATTCATATATTGCAAGTATTAAATATAGGAAAAAGTAAATACTAACGAAAAACTGGTACAAATTCCAACTGAAATTCATAACCGAAGCAAATAAATGATGTTAAAATCAAAAAAACAAAATATCTGTCAGTCACCTATCTATATTTCTGCCAATTATGATACTTTGTTGTTTTCCATGAGTTCTATAAAATAAAATCCACATATATGGTATTTGTTATTTTTGTAAATTTTAACCGGCGTATACTGATCTTCAGACTATATTTTTGATATAGAAAAAGCTTTTCAGCTGATATTGTTGGGTTGCCTTTAAGCTATCAGAGCTATTAAACACTCATCAAAAGATATTACAGAAGGATACGAGTATATACTACACAAATAAAATGAGTATCTTTCATATACTTTAATTATCAGTGCTAGGTCTCGCTTATAAAGTGGATGCATTGGAATTGGGGCTGAGCCCCGTAAATATATGTATGATCTGAAGTGGTTCCGATGAAAGACAATCACTCTCCTAAAGATGCCCGCTTTTTGGCGATTGCTTCCTTCTGACAACCCAAGAGTTGAGAGCTTATATCCAAATTAATAGTTTGGTTCTAAAAGAGCGGCTCACAGTAGATGATTTCCTGTCTACTCCACCAAAAACAGAGAAAATCATTCTTGGCCGTCAATCCTACCTTGGCCATCGTTTGTGCCGCCTAAGCGCGACTTGACTGAAACTATTTTCGATTGACGTTGTCGTAGGTGAGACACTTTTCATTGTCACTAACGACCGATTCAAAAATGGATCGATATTTTTCTATATAGCAGCAATTCGTAGACGGTTCATCAGGTTTTTGGAATTAACTCGTGACTCGCCCATATATACATCCTTAATGTAAAGGTTTCAAACGATTATTGGTGAAACTGTTAATTATGGAATTCTAAACAGTGCTTGCATGGTCGGACTCGACGATTGCTTCTATGTATTTACCAATATTTTTTTCATAACCAGCCTCCTAAGTTCGTAGGTGCGTCGTCAGACATCGTCGCTACCTAGCTTTTAGTTTTTCGACATTAGAGCTTCCAGAGCGTGGTATATTTTTGATATAAAAATTACCGCAACGGAATCGATTAAATCAAATTAAAGACCTGCCACGGTACAGAGTCTTGTTCTCAAAAACTGTTAGAGAAGTTTTTTAGTACAAAATCTTATATTTAGTATCTATGGACTTCACTTAACAGGCGTTGATCGACCTGCAGCTTCTGTGCTACTGCGAGATCTTTCGGGCATAAATAAAACATAGAATATCTACTGAACTGCTTGCTCTTAGCGAAGTTCAAATTACTGAAATAGTAGGAGTTCTTACTAGAAATTTCCAATAGGTATTCATGCTGTAAGGCTAAAAATCCATTCGACCGAAAACTGTCAAAGTTGTATGGAAGAGATTGAGGTGAAAACACCCAGATACTTTTTCCTCCATTGCCTAACGTTTGCAATACTGAGACTGAAACATCTCTACCTTCGGCGAACCAGTAGACATAGCCGAAACTGACAATGATCGCCTCAACAAATTTGTCATCGGCTCAAAGACTTTTGGCGGTTTATGAGAACCTTTATGATAAAATTTTTGTAGGAGTTATAGCTACCACAACGAGCCATCATTTTAAGCTGTGCAAGTGAAAACCTTATTAGAATTAACCATTTAACCTTAAGCCATGCTCCTACAATGCGAAATACAGATAACTAAAGCCTTCTTTAGCAAAATAAGGAATTTATTTTCAATATATATGTAATAGGTCTTATACATACAATACACATTAAAACTTATATGTGGTATTTGTATAGAATGAATAAAATTCACAATTATTATGACTCCTGGGATACCTCTTCTCTTTTTTCTTGAAATATTAGACAGCTTCTTACGGTCCAAAGTACCAAGTATTAAGTAACGCAGTTCCCAAAGTTCTCAACATGGTGAATTTCGTCTGGATTGGTGTAGTTTTCCTCAATATCTGGAAATTCTCTTCAGAGTTTTGAATTTTCAAAGAAGAAACAATGATCCTGGTTATGAATCTGCTTTAAGGCGTATTTGTTCAGGAATAAATTATTTTGTTTTTGTATATATTGAGCAGTCGAAAAAAACTTTTCGTATTTTGTTAATAGATGTAGTTGCAGTCGTACATTTCCAGTGCTACCAAGCATATTGTGTCATACCATACAGTGTTTGACAGGTGAGATTTTAAGCTTCATTTAACCAAAAAAATTAAATTCGGGGATTTCGAAAAAAGTTACAGCTGTTCAAAAATGAGAGAAAATAATGAAGAAATTCGCTAAATTTTGATATTTTTGTATAAAAGAGGAAGAATGCCACGCAAGCCACCAATGAAATTTATGAAATTTGCGAAATGTATCAGTTTACGCGAACACACTGGGTCGCTCGCTTCCGCTCTGGAAATTTCGAAATTTCGATTTACACTGATGGAATAATGTCTCTAGCGGAAAAATTCTTCGTCCAAAATGGTACATATTTGTTTATATATTTACGAGTATTATTAAAAATATAAAAAAAAAATCAGTTGAATTTTTATTAGAAATAGGAAAAGACTTTTTCGACTACCCAATATAACGCAAGTAGTACATACATATATTTGAGAATATTATTCGAAAAATTTGAGCCGGCAAATAGCCTCAGAGACTTGGGCGTGTTTATGAGGATTTTTATCTTTCAGTGCGTGTTTTCGGAAACCACGTTTTCAGAGTTGGTAACGAAATTTTTTTAAAAACGGCTAAACAATCGGTTTGGTATTTTCACATGACCTTCCTAGATAACTATTAAGGTAATGATCGAGGAAAAAAGATATTTGACAATAACTCAGTATTTCATAGTGATTAACACTCTGAAGTACAAGGTTTATGGATGTTTTTACAAGAAACCGCGCTCTTTTATTGATATTTCTTCCCATCAATACTTATCAACATTAATAATAATAATAAAGCTTTTTGATTTTTGGATTCTAGCTAACTTTAAGTAGAAAAATCTTACTAAACCCGCCAGTAATTTTTTCAAAGGTCATTTTAAAGATCAGCTACGAGATTAAAGGAATGAAACGTTTTTCAAAATTAATGAATTTCTTAAATAAATTGCCTCATCAAAAAAACAAAAAATAAACAAACAAATTAGATGAGTTTTTTTCCTGCTATGCAAGTGGCTATAACCCTCCCTTTGAACTAGTTCAAACTGATTTCGAACGCATTTTTGAAATAAAATATATTCCATTATGAGTTTTATTAAATTCTAAATGAAATCTGGCACTCATTTTCGCAACTGCCTCGACACATGCCAACCAAAAACTCCAATTAAGCTCAACGCTAAAGTGCAACTATAGTTGAAACAACAATATATGTAAATATGTATGCACATATATTCGTATGTAAGTAGTACATGTCAGGTGCACCACCCACGTCGTCAACCGGCGTTCGCTGTCAGTGTCGATTACAAATAAATTCAACAAGCTTACAAATATTGAATCATTGCGAAGTGAAAGCCGCGACAGCAACACCAACAAATAGCGCGATATTCCCTCTAGCGACCGATTGATGTTTCATGGATGGCCCAGACCAGCAAGTTAACCTCTGTAAAATTTGGTTTTACACCCAAGTTGAGCTTTTGCATTCGTAACTCCCGTTGACAAGCAGCGAATGCACGAAAACATACAACTACAACAACCAAAGTTCAAAAAAGTTAACATTAAAATAAACATTGCGAGTGTTGCAAATATAAATACAGTTATCGAACTATAGTCCACGGTGGCCGGTGTTCATTGCCTCTTCAACGCTTTGTTGGTAGCCATTTATGGTGAAAAGGGGACTACTGCACTACTGCTTTGTGGCGCTGATGTTTTATGTAATGTTACAGTTTAACGCAATTTGGTATTTTTATGTCGAATGGTGGGATTGCATGATCCTCTGCTATATTTTACATACAAACAATACATTTTAAGAGAGCTGTGATGCATATGATCCAAATGTTCGGTTGGGGAAGTGAGGAAGAGAGTTTGTTAGTACGGATTGTGCGACAGAGATGAAAGGTCTTGAGGCACAATGGATATAATAATATGATTAATGGCTTATCTAGTAAACGAAGCAAAAAATATCTGAAGGCAAACATAATCAATTCTGATATTTGAATACACTCGAATATGGTAAGGTGTAAGATTTCGCATTTCTTTCTACGAAACTATCTACAAAATCGTATAACAACAAAGTTAGTCCTAGTTAGACAGCTAGCCAAAAGAGAACAGCGGGTTGGCACTGTAACCGGGTGTCGGTCTTGTCGATAAATCTACGCCAGTCGTCTCTGCATATCGCAGGACTTCGCTAGTTGGAGATTTCAAGTTTCGCCAGGGCTGTGTCCCTCTGAGTTTGGGTCGTGCGTTTTTTCGTCGGTCATCACAGGGAATTGAATCGTACATTTAGCGAGCTGGATTGTTTGTTCCGCTTCGGACAACAAGGCCAAACCAAAGCCTCTATATTTTTGTGTTATGTCCATGTCGACGAAGAACTGACATAGTTCATTATTCCGTCGATTCCGGTACTACCCATCCGTAGCGGGCCAAAAATCTTTCGCCTAACTTTTTTCTCAAACGCTTCTAAAGAAGAAGAACAAAGGCAGGACGGGAATTATCAGTGACTTATACATACAGCGTTAGTTTGGTTTTGCGAGAGAGGGTTCATAAAATTTAAAATCATTTGTTTGATGAAGGTAATTGGTCTTGAACTCGTTCAGATAATTTCATTTAAATGTTCAACGCGGCACTATGTCCATTCAAAGTCCAAGTATGCAGCAGTTTCATGCTTCAACAACAACACCAATCTCGGTATTGTCAGCATAGGCTAATAACTGGTAGCTTTTGAAAAGTATGGTGCCAGTACGGTTGGGGTCTGGAACGTAGATTATCTTTTTAAGTGTTAGATTAAAGAAATTGCACGGTAAGAGATAACCTGATCTGAAACTTCTTTTGGTATATAACTGCGCGGGGAGATCCTTCCCTATTCTGACATAGCCGAATACGTTTTGTAGGGATACCAAATTCAGAAGTTGTGACATAGAGTCGATTATTTCTTGTGGTGTTAAAGGTAGATTTTAACTCGAAAAGAACAATATCTGGTCAATGGTTGACTTAAAAGGTTAGAAGGCACCTTAGTTTGTTGGTCAAGAAGTTAGTTGACTTGCTTTATTAGTTAAGTAATAAGACGAGATGGTCCCAATCTAAAACAAGTAAAGAACATTTCATACTCTTACATCTTGCCAGGAGCAATGACAAGGAAATAACTTCAGGTGCAAACGATTGTAAGCTAAATAAGGTCTCGGGAAAATTTTCATCATTGTTTGCTGATATATGCCGCAAAAGGTCACCCGGAAGTTCGAAAATCATTGTATTAGTTATATGGGGACTAAGGGAAGTACTGACCCGATTCAATCTATTTTTGAAAAACATACAGACTCCTATCAGGAAAGGATTCTCACTGAATTTAAATTATATACATCACGCACTGATCGATTTTAACGGTAAAAAATCAATTATAGGTACTGGGGTTCACCTATTCAGTACTGAAGAGCTTAAGCTGTTTCGGTTTCCTGCTTCAATGGCACTATTGATGCAAAGTTTTATCTAGATGAAATGATGAATGTTACCCCAGAGATATCTAAGCAGGCTGGCGCCCCTACCGACGACTAATTGTGACCTCTGCTCCTTTAAAGCCCTCTCATGCCGTTTCGGTGGTAAAATTTATTGTATCTGTTCCATCTAGTTTGATATTTCTTTATCATTAAAAATATATTAAAGAAATATATTCATTACTCATCTTTGAAAAACATAATAGTGTCACTTCGTTTTATCATTAATGTTTTTTTCATTTCTTAAGGTAAGGATTGATGTATCCTCTTTAATTACACTTTACCATCACTAAGTCGTTGGCCGTACTACACAAATTTTCCAGTTGCGGTTTACAGCCTGGCACAAAACTCAGTTTTCACTTTGCCATTTTCATTTGACGACTGTACGCATTTACATATATACATACAGACATATGTACTTGTGTGCTCAATTTGTTTGCGCGTGTCGATTTGAATTTCGTTGCCGACAACAGCAATGCAAACGACATGTACGCTGGCATCCATAGCATACTTCATGGCGCTGAAGTGTTTCAATAATTTTGCACAGGCAATGAAATTGGCAGAGCGTATTGACATTGCAGTTGTGAAGCGTAAAAGTTGACACGCAACGAACTTCATTCACCGAATGCGCGGCGAAGTTTTCATTGAATTTTCTGGCAGAGAGAGAATTTTGAAAACTTTGTTTTGGAAACTTTGCGAGCAAGTAGTTCGAGTAGCTTAATTTTACTATTTCAATTCTCATATTTGAAAAATCGATTATTTTCAAGTGTTCATGTGCTCGGTGGCGGTTTTTGAACTAAGTGAGGTTATGTTGAATCGCTAAATGTAACGTTGACGCCGATGGAACAAAGACCGGTTAAAGGCACTACAACTAGTGAGGCCATGCTTTGTTGAGAGCGAAGATATCTTCCGATATATACTGGACCAAAAAGGTCTTACGATTGCCTGCCAGCAATTTCATGTGGAACTTGTTTAAATTTTTTTTATATATAGAGCTACTGACGCTGTGTCGAGTCCATGTATTGTAACAGAACTTTTGGCAGTATTACGAACCAAAGTACATAAAGGTAGTGATGCCACTCTGTAGCTATAATTTAACTGAAAAAATTATTCTCTGAAAAAACTTTTAATAAATTTCCCTTTTTGCTGCACAGTATTTTCGCTTTCTTGCTGAATTACGCCGTTAACGCGAAAATGCTTTTGGGAAAATAACACTTGCGTGTGTGCGTGTGTGAGTGTGGTATGTCACAGTAAATGCAAATTCACTTTTGCTACTTTTGTTTTTGCTGCACAACTTTGGTCTGTCGTTGTTTTTGCTTGTTATGTCACAGTTGTTTGGCAGTTTGTTTGTTGGCACACTCGCCGCGCCTGACATGTTTTTCCCTTCGCTGTCAACAATTTGTGCCGAACAACATTTCGCGGCAGCCAGCGAGACAAAGAAGTCAGCAACCCGTTGTGATGCAATATTGATGGCAGAGATGCTATTGTTGTTTGCTATTGTTTCCACCTGCATAACCTGCATAACTTCGAGCCAGTTTTTTGCAGTACTGCCTTATTTGTTAAGCTTTTTTTTTTTTTGGAAACAGTTGGTCATCTTTCTGTCTCTGTGTTTGCTCGCGTTTGAGTCCATATTTGTTGTTTGTATGATATATGTATGTATGTAATATTGCTTTCAGAAATATCTGTTTCATTTGTGACCGCAAATATTGAACAGTTATGTCACGCACTCAGGAATGTAGGAAACCAGTGGAAATGATATTACTTCAGTAAACATTTGAAAACATCGAAATCAGTTATATAACTACCACTAGCTATATTTCGAAATTCGACAAAAGGGATTTGGTAGTTCTCAATAATATTCATATACAATGTTTCCCAATAAGGGTGATAGATTTATTTAAAAAATCTTTTATTTACCCTTAGCAAAGACAACAACCCTTGCGGAGGTCGCTCAGTTTTTCTCATTTCAATTACCCTTTTACTTACATTTTGTGAATACAACAACCCTTGGTCTATGTGGTTCTTGACTTTGCTAAATGTTATTAAGAAAGGTTATAAAGCTTCTAACCTTTTTAATTTGTATGTATTTCATTTAGATCGATAGTTTGTACAATATATATATATATATACACATATATTATAATACAACATTTTAAAAGGAGTATGTTGAATCTGTATTGAATGTGATGACTTTTTTATGGACCCTGTTACTATGACTCTTTTGCTCACTGGCTTTTGCTTACTTAATTGTTGAAAATGCTCTTGTATTAAGGTAGATTCATTACAAATACTCGTGTGGGTGGCCAAGAAAAACAAGCTGCGGAAAGCTTTCTCCTTACGTGTCTTTTTCAGTATATGTGATTCATTTGTAGAGGAACAACAATCTTTTTTTTCACTCAAATATGTCATACTTTGTGCCAGTAAAAATGTGTTTTTCGCAGACTTTTGCTTTGTTCCTTTAATATGAAGAAAACCGCAGCCGAAAATCACCGCATTTTGGTGGAAATCGATGCTGAACATGCTCCGGCTCAGAGAACAGGACATAAGTGATTTGCACGTTTTATAAGTGGGGATTTTTGGTTAGGAAGATGGAGAAGTCCGGCAGCCAAAAGAGTTTGAAGACGAGGAACTGAGAGCATTACTCGATGAAGGTTTTTGCCAAAGACAGATGGGCTTACATTGCTTTTAGAGTCAAAAGCCAGCAAATTGTGTGTCCTATGAATTGAATAGAGACGTTGAAATTCGATTTTGCATATCTGAAATGCTTTTTAAACGCTAAGAAAGGCATTTTTGCATCGAAATGTGACTGCTGATGAAAAATAGATTCATTGTAACAATCCCAAAGTTAAAAAAATCCATTATGAAACCTGGCCAACACGTCAAAGTCAACGACAAAGCCGAATATCTATAACAACAAGGTAATACACGGTATTTGGTGAGGTCAGAAGGACACGTTTTATTATGAGCTTCTAAAACCCAACTGAGACCATTAATGTGAAATACTACCGACAACAACTCATCAAATTGAAGCGAGCGATCGCCAGAATTGCTTGGTATTTGTGGCTAGATAAAAGGCAATTATTTTCCATTGTAATTGGATGAGCTTCCTCACGTTAATAACTATTGAAAAACAGCGACTGGGAATTTTGCCTCACCTGCCTCAAAGTTCATACTTTAGCCTTTCTGACTACCATTTACTCCGGTCGATGTATAACACCCTTACTCGAATACCGTTTACATCAGAACAGGGTACGAGTATTAAAAATTGGATTGTTTCCTTCATGTCCGTCAAGCCGGCGCGTTTCTTTTAGGATGGAGGCCAAAACTTGCCAAAAAGATTAGAAAATTCTATAACTTCAGATGAGCTATGCTTTGGATAATACTATTGTATATGGCTCAAGCCTCAGAATCTACAAACTTTTTCAATGATTATTTCAATTATAAATGGAAGAGTTCAACGGTATCATATACATTATATAAATAGCAGTTCTGGTAGTGGTTAGTTGACCAATACTATTTTCTCCACTTACGTGAAAAAGAAAAAATTAGGTAATTTGAAAATCCTAGTTGAAGTCGGTATAACTTTTTATTCCTAAATAGTAAAATTCAAATGATATCGGCTGATCGTATAAAAATAGTCGCCGAGAACGAAGTGTGCTTACTAGCTCTACAGTTAGATTTAAAAACATCGAATTGGAATTTATTTCTGACATAAAAATATTCCTAATAATAGCCATTTGCTTTTCCGGCGAAAAGAAGAGAAAGAGACAGGTAGAGAAAGCGCATAGGTATACCTACAATTAGCAAGACGTAAGTATGTAATTGAAGGTTTAATTTTAGTGGTATGACCCAACTATCCAGCTCCTAATCTCCGTCTTCACGCATTCTCGTTCGTAACAAATTTGCTAACGAGAATAGAATTTATTCATACTCCGTTCCTAAAATGCAAGAAATGAACTTGTGACAAAGTTCACATTTTACTTGCAGGGTCGTAACACCTTATGCGCAAATAACTATTAAACTTTACGATTTCCCGATAAGAGCGGCCACCGCCCACCAAATAACCGATGCTTCCCACGAACAGAGCTTGCGCCATTAACATTTTGCTGTCTCCCGCTTCTCAATCGATTGTTATCGCTATACAATGGCGTTCGTGAAGGTCCTTCGCTCTACACAATGTCTAAATCGACAAATATGCTCGGTTCCTTCCGATACTGCTGCTGACCGTTAGCACACGGATACGCCAGCAACAATGAAGCGTGGCGTCAGTCGCGTTGCCAAACGATGCGCGACCATTGTGGACGTGTTAAATTAAAATGAATCACCAAACTTACCAGCCGCGCCGCAGTTAGCTAGCTTAGGGAAGACATGCAAAGCAATTGGCGCAGCCCCACGCATTTAGTGCACATCCTCACAGTTTTGCCGGCGTAGTGCCGCCCTCTCAATGTCTGCTGGTCGCACGCGTCCGTCCGCTTCATTTACATGCAAACTCGCGCAGCCTTCGATTTGTTCGCCTGTGTTTATATTTGGCTTTTGATTTGGTCCATTCTAATTTGTTTAGCGCTGATTTGGTTTGACTTGGTATTTCGCGATGCCCTTCCAATTCAATACTGCGGCAACAACCACCGCCACAACAACAACAGCGTTGCGTTTTGTGTTTTGATTGCGTTGAGTTTAATGTGTTTCTCTGTTTCGCTTTCGATGTTTTTTTCGCTTCTCTTTGCAATTCAATTGCGTCTGCGTGTGTGTATGTGTGTGGCATACTGATTCGATTTTGACAATGTGGCATGCCACACACGCTCAATCGCACCGTTTTATGGCACTTGTTGTGCTGCTTAGCGTTGTTTAATTGCCAGTAGTAAAGTGCTCTCCGCCTTTATTTCGCGTTACATTGCCGAGAATGAAACTTTAATTGCACTCATCATCGACTGGTGTACAAGTGGCAACGCCAATTGCTTTGATCATAAAAATTTAGTCGACTGAATGTCTGAAGGTCAAGGCACTTCGCATTGGATAACAGTTACCACAACAGATTCGCTGTGTGAGTGTTGTTTTTGGTATTGTGTAAAAGCAATTTAACAAAGAGAATTGAGACAGGGAGTGGGTGGGTATTCCAACGGTTTTTGTAGTTCAGAGAGAACAAGTGAAAGCAAGCAAATTTAATAGATGAAGAATAGAATAGCAAACGAAATTTTAATGAAGCAAATCAGAATCCAGGTCTATGATAAACTGTTTTCAAGCGATGTGAAACAGCAATCATCCATAAAATCTACGATCGTAGAGTGAAACGTCTAGAAACTATTGATTGAGTGGTTGTAACTCTTTTCATATGATTATGCGTTAAAGTCATACATAATAAGGGTGACCCAATTCGAGGTTCCCTACTTTTTTAAAGAAAGAACACAGAAATTTCAAATTAAATTCAGAATGTTGGTTATCATTCGAAAGAACATTCTTTGGCATTTATTTTTTGAAGATTATCTCTTCCAAATGTTGGCCGCGAGTACGCTACAGTTGGTTCATACGTTGAGTCCAATTCTCGATGACTCGTTCGAGCATTTCGACGGGCAACTGGCGAATGACACGAGTGATATTTTGCATATGGCTTCGCATAGACTTAACACTTTACATATCCCCACAGAAAAAAGTCTAACAGTGTGATATTACAAGATCGACCGGCCCAAAACGTGAAATTATTTGCTCACCGAAGTGTTCTCTCAACAAATCCATTGATTAATTAGATATATGAGAAGTGGTGCTGTCTTGTTGAAAACTAATACCGCCGAGATCACGAGCTTCCCTTTCAAGCTTAAAATAGTCAGATATCATGGTGCGGTAACGATACGGTTACGTCCGTGTTGCTCCGGTGTAACTTGTTGTTATTTTGTTGAAAATTTTGTAATGCTTGTTTCATAGAAATGGTATTACATTGGTAATGAAAAAAAATCGATTCCACTAGCTTCTCTCGAGGCGAATCTTCAGCAGCAAATTCATTAGCCATAGACAGGAAAAGGTCGTAATCACCTGGTAATAGCTTTTGACTATATGGTGAATACCAACCAATCTAACGGAACTTCTGGCGACTCAGTACCGATGCTTGTGATGCTTGGTGAAAGTTGGTCTTTTTTGCCTAATTGTTTCTTTTAGTTGGTCCAATTGACCACACTACGATAATCAAAGGAAACAAAGGTTCTGTTGACCACACAATGATAATCAAATAAAACAAAGGGCATCACCTTTGACTTTGACGTGCTTATTGCGGCATTTACTACACGTCGTTTCGCAAAAAAAACTTAGATCTTTTGGTACGAGTGTATCACTATAACGTTTCAAACCCAAATATTAATCAAATTGGTTGAGTCGACCAATACGAGATTTTGAGATTCTCTACCACATCTCTAAGGCTAACATGATGGTTCCGACGCTTCGTCATAAAGTAGTCTCCTCGAAGCACTTCTGCACAATTACTGACGATTCTGTGGCCCTGATTCCATTGAATTTTAATCAACCTCGATGTTATTATTTTGTGCATGGTAAAAGTCGTCAGACAAATTTTTCGCATCTCAAACAAATAGCTGTCAAACACATGCTAATTATCACATGAGAACAAAATTCACATGAAGTTTATGTAATGTTATATCAAAAAAACAAAAACAAAAAATGGGCTAGTTCGAGTCAAATTTTACCGAATACTATGTCTATAGACGGGAATTTTTATCCGAAACAAATTCTATCAGATAGTATATCTATATGCGGAACTTACTTTTTTATGAGTCCCATAAGAAACGGTGGATTATAATATGGTATATGATCAAATTTGACTCGGACTAGTTCATTTGTTTTTTGTTTTTGGTTTTTTTTTTTGATATCGTTATGTCGTCCGAGTCAAATTTGATCATATCCTATATTTATAAACGGGACTTATTTAAGAGTCCGAGTCAAATTTGATCAGATCGTATATCTATATGTTTGAATATTTTGGCTGCGGTTCAGATTTTAGCTGTAGAGCTAGCCTATCGTTCTCAAAAAAGCTTTTGAGATTGCATAAACTGTCCTGTTGAAAGAAAACGGTAAAATATGATGCATTTTCTCTTTGTAGGTGTCCATCTTGGTCGAAGCATCGCTAATTTGTGTAGCTTAGTCTTTATATATCAGTCTAAGTTTGTTTGCCTCCCCACTAAAGTTATTTATAAATTCATTCATTATTACTCAAAAATCACAAATATTCAAATAAAATCATATAAAAACTTAAAATACTTTCAACTCACAAATATAAACCAGATTAGATTTAATTAAAGAGCAAAGCTGCATTGATATGTCGAGAGCTTTCTAAAATGTGCAAACTTTCTATTCAAATAATATTATTTAAAGCTAAATCAATCGCACTGATGTGAATGGGTTATTTAAAATGTGAGTATGATTGCCCTTTATTTCAAATTAAAATCCAACAAACACAAAAATCAGCAAGAAATATTCGTTACATTGGGAAATTGATTTGCTCAATTAAGCCAAATACAAACGAAATAGAGAAATACACAGAAAACCCAGCAGAGGAAGAGAGAGAAATTGCAAGCTTTTAGAAAAGTTTCATATTAGTTTTCTATACTACACAATTAACGGTTCAAGAAAAAATATAAATAACGCCCACTGTTGTTAGTTTTTCTGGGACCAAACGATGTAATATGAGTGTGTTGAGCACAAACTTTCTTTAGGTTAGCCACAAAGTAAGTAAGGTAAGTCTTTAAGCAATATCATAGCTTTGTTCTTTTTTAACAACATACATTTACCAATGTTTAAAATATATATGGCGGCGTTGTAAGAAATATTATGAGAACCCAGTTGCTTAAAACCAGTGGTCCAAACTTATCTTTAAAGCCTTAAAGTGTGACTAATGAGATTGCTAAGAGAAGAAATATGAACCTCTGGTTCCACCGGCCTAGTAAACAAAACAAATCGTTATTTTTTCTGGATGAAATGACAGTTCTTGAATCTTTTAATGTTGCTCTTCGTTCCAAATGTGACAATTTTGCTGAAGTGGTCTATTCGGTCGAATATTATCCTATAATGAATGCTGGGTCTCAAAATTGGTGATGGTGTTGAGAATAGTAATCTCAGTGTGCCGATTATGTTGTCCATAAGTTGAGCGAAGCTCGTGAATTTTCGTTATAAATTTCAACGATTTGTAAACGTTGTTCAGGCGTAAGTCTTTTCATGATGAAAAGCCAAACAATACTGAACAAAAATAACACGACAGCTTGACATGACTCACGCGTGATCTGTCTAAAAATTGCTATTGAAAAAATACTCTACTTGATCAACTGTTAGAAGTCAAAGAGCTCTGGCGCTCTCACTTACTGATATGTATAAACTTGAAGAGTTTCTTAAGCTACAATAAGATTTTTTGTTGCTAGAAATTCATGAAAATTGATTTCAACAAAACGAAGTCAACGGATCAAATTTGACCCGGACTGACGAAATCTTTAATTATACTTTTAAAATAGGCTCTTTTTGAGAAAATACTAGCTTACCAACGTATAATGGAATTTACAATTTTTTGGCAAATACAGTAACTGAGCAATAACTATCGCTTCGTGTTTCGCCAGAAAGGATTTTTTCGCCCACAAATCCTGTCGTTTACGAAAAATCGCTTCACGTAGACACCTTAAACAGGCTAAGTGTTATTCCTTACTGACCTTTTGTGCTATGGAGCGAATTCATAGTGAACCACACTACAGTGAATGAAGAATTCGAAGAGCATCATCTTGATTTTGACCGACTTTGGCGTGGTTATTATTCCAGATTCGGACAGTTTCGGTGTCATATTCATAAATACACGTATTTTCACTAGTAACGATACGTGGTAATCATACAATGGGTTTCAGTTACCTTGTCAGCCATCTTTTTTGCGACCTGTACTACATGTCGTTTTACAAAAGATTTCTGGCATAATGGTCTTGAATATAGTTCAAAAAAACGTAGTAGAATATAATGAGGAATGTAGTTATGGAAAAGTTCTCTCAGCGCTATTGACTTGGAAGTGGCCAGAAACGATTCTTTTACATATGGCTCAAGTAGCTAACGACTTCCGGTCTTAGACCAAGTAGCCTCTGGGTAGCGAAAGAACATCCGTTTGAAGGCGAACCATCCATACTCAGGGTTTTGGGCTGGGTTTGGAACTCTGCACGTAAAAAACGCCTCCCCATGAAAACGAAACTACAGTCTCCGCGCCGTTGTTACCACGTAAGTGGTGCCAATATAGAAAAAGATAATATATTGAAAGCTGCTAAACGCCAACTAGTTCAGTTCTAAGGAAAGTTGGACCACATTTCATTTGGTTTGACATTATTTTTACCACAACAAAAGTTGTCCCGACACACAAACTAACTCGTGCACATAATAAATGTATTTGTCAGCAACACATGCAATAAATTTTGAAATAAATAGACGAAAATTCATTGCAGTCAATAGCAAATCGGTTTAGCCATTTTGTTATTTCACTCGATTTTCATTTACCCAATTCTTGCCACTCTACCGCTCTTACACATTCGTGCAGATTTGTTGGCATAAAAAGCGAGTAGCGATATATTGCTGCTAACGGCGTTATGGAGTTCCGGTTGTTGCTGCGCGCTCGTTCGCTTCCAAACGCTATTGTTGCCAGTGTTGCCGCGCTGCTTATTAATTATGCAAACACATATATTCACGTGTAAATGTGTCAAATGTCAGCGTTTTCAATGAGGGTACAAATGGCCAACAAACACACGCCCAGCACAATCGCATAACAATTGCCCGAACAACAAAGGATGAAGGGGCTACAAACACACACGAGCGCAGCGAGAATGCCGTAATGACAAATAAGATTTTATACAAACTTGACATTGCAATAAATAACAGACAGATGGCAACCATTGCAAGCAGCAATATTACACAATTCAATTCCCTCGAATGCCCCGCCATTTGTCGTTTGCGATAGCAAATGGAAATTTGCTGCACAAATTGCGCTTCAATTGCCAGTAAATATTTTATGTGCGACAAAACGTTCTAATTAAAAAATCATTAAACACCGTAAAATAAACGAAAATAAAGCAAAAACCAGCTAAAGCCGGCAATACCAACAAAGGAGGATTAAATGTGCAAATAAAAGTGGGAGAAAAAAATGTTGTTGATCATTAAAAAATGTTATATTTCACATTGAAAAAGCGCATATTATGGTTGAATGATTGATGAGCGCTAGTTTAATAGCATGCAAATACCACTCACACAGATTTGCATTTTGTAACGCCAGTTGAACGTATGAAATTTGGTGGAAAAGCTGATCTACTTAAATTTCTGAGTGAATGCATGACTCTTTGCTTTGCAGCTTTTCGGAGCTTTTGAGGGACATTAAATTGTAGATGTCAGAAAAATAAAAACAAAACAATTTTAATGAAGCTTCAGCAAAAATAAGTTTGTCTCTCGTTTTGTTAAGCCGCAGCGTTTATATCGAAGTCCGGAAAAAGCTCTAACGTCGGTGCCGAGAATTTCAAGCCAATTTTCGTTTCTGTTGAAATCATTGGAGAGGCTCAAATATTTGTAAATTAGAAACAGAATACCCAGAGGTAAGCTGTTAAAGGTCTGACATGCCTACAGCAAAGGCAAGGCAGTAGACTCTGCTTTGCACTATGTGGTGTCATAGTCTTTCCTGCGACAGAACGGTCGTGGATAAGAGGAGTACGGGAATCTCGAAAGGTTAATAGGGGCATCCTACAGCTGGGGTACTTGCCTACTGCTCTTGATATTGGTGGTTCATGACCTATTTATAGATATCGCTGAATCAGACAGGGGTCGGTTGACAGCCTACGCTAACGACGTTGCTTTTATGATAAAAGGAAATTTTCTAACTATTGTCTACGAGCTAATTAAAGCGCTTCTCAAGGAAAAAAAAATTAGTTAAAAATATTTTCTGGCGCTCAGCATGCTCTAACAATGCAATAACCAAAACTATTCGTCATGTTAAATATGAAGAACAATATGGACGACAGCTTCTTGATCACATACCAAGTCTATGAACCTGATAATGCAAATTATAGGGGAGAGAAAAAATTTTATGATGTGAATGTCTTATGCTGACATTTACATTTGACTACTCCTACTTCCCTCAAGCGTCCCAATAACATTAACTCAAAAGCCAGATCCATTAACCTTTATGAAGCAGGAAGGACATGGCATGATGATAAACGTATAACGTGTTTTGTTGGGCGAGAGGGGACTCTTAATACATGTATGTTATTTGTGCACTATTTGGTGATTTTTAATCAGATGTCGATAAGAAACTTTATTCAAAATTATTTATTTTCCGGTCTTAGTATCCTACGGGTAGCCAAAGAACATCCGTTCGTAGGCGAGCTAAAGTGAGAAGCCAAAACGTCTCCTCCCCAGGGTTGTGCGCTGGGTTTTGGATTTGCCACGCAAAAAACACTACCAATGAAAAGAAAAAACAGCCTCGGATGGGAGCACCCTTTTTGATGACGACCACGGCAAACGTATTAAAGATTACCATTTAAGGACATGCACCTAGAATGTCCGTAAAAGTAAAAGTAGTCCAAGTCCAAGAAGTGCGATGGTTGGTCCAAGGACTAAGACGAGTAGGTCCTTGTGAGAAATACTACAGTGGTCAAAGTGAACAAGTGGACGATGTGAACAAAGATGTCTTCTATGAGCGCTTGGAGCGCCCCATGAGAGCTGTCCCCGTCACCATGGCAAAATCGTGCTTGACGACTTTAACGCCAGGGAGGGCAAAGAAGGTAACTTTGGCACAACGGTCGGTAAATTCAGCCTCCATGATGAAACATCCTCAAACGCCGTGGCTCGAAATATGGTAATCTGTAGTACTGGATTCCAGCATAGGAAAATTCATTAAGCACCTGACTGTCTCCGAATCGAAAAGCCACCAACCAGATCGCTCATGTTGTGAAAGACGGAAGACACCTCTCTAATGTTTTAGACGTGTATACGATGCGAGGTCCTAGCATTGACTCGAACCACAATCTTGTTGCAACGATACGCACCCGCCTCTGTGCAGCAAATAACGCACGTCGACAAACACAAGAAAGGTTCGAAAAGCTGCAATCACAACAGACACCCGAACGATTTTCTTCTCGACTTGCACTCCTGCTCCCTGAGAGCACTCATCAGCAACTCAGTATAAGGAAATTGTGGGACGGCATTTCAAGCTTCTTAAGTACAGCTGCAAATGAAATCATTGGTTTTCGGAGAAGGCAAAAGAACAGCTGGTTACGATTGTAGAGGCGTATCGCAATGGAGAGAAAACATACTGCCTACCTAACAACTTCGTTTTTAACTACTTGAAAAAAAATTGGAAATAATATGGAAAAAAATTGTTATATGAGACCTATGTCTTCAAATAAAGCTTAAATTTAGCCGCTTTATCAGGACTTTGTACCCGTTTCGGAGTTGGGTGTACTTAAAGAAAGCATTAATAAAAAATTCTTTAAAAACCATTGAGCCTTATTCAAATAATCTATTATTTCTTGCTCCTGGAAAACGGTTAAAGAATTCTTAATAAGAACTTTTATTATTCTTGAACTTGTTAGCAATAACGTCAAGTCTTCATCACTTTTGTTGAATTTTTGCTAAATTTTGGTTTTTCTATGCGGCTTCACTTTGTGTCATTTCATGTGACGGTGTCTATTGATTTGCGACATTTTTGGATCTCTTACCCGTTCATACATAGCTGAACGGAGCTTTGCTTGCCATACAATAGTCTCAACTCTTTTCTGCTTCTGCTTTCATGACAGGATCAACTAGCTGAGCGCAATTGTTGCTGCTATTTTTGGCTTTGCACTGGTGTCACTGGTTTCACTGGTGTCGTGTATATACGCGCAATGTATTGTTCGTCCCATTACCGTTGCTCTCGCTTGGTGTTGCCGTTCGGTTGCAATTTCGGCAGGAAATTTGCCTTTCGGTTTATCTTTGCAATGCTGTCGTCGTCGTTGTTGTTGTTGCTGTTGTTGTTATTACCACTTTCATTGCTTATTGTCATTGTTTTTGATGCTGCACTTGACGCTTGCACCACAAGTGCCTACTTTTGCCGTTTGAAGGCAATGCACCTGACCGTGTTTGACATTTTAATGCACATTTCAGATTTGCAACGCCTAAGTGTATGCTTTAACGCTTCCTCTTGCATTCATGCACTCACATATATATACATACGTGTACGTGCATTATTTGTGTGCGTGTGTTTGACTTGGTGTCAGCTGCGTGTTTGTGCTTGAGTTTGCTCTTGTCATTTGTGCTCACATGTCACACGAAATGTGTGTGTGTGGCATGTACTTGTAGCATTCAACATTGTTGAAATTGATTTTCTTAGCAGAGATTGCATTCAAGCCGAGTTTAAAACGTTTAAATTCTTTGGCAACAAATTGTTCGTGATGATGATATTAGACATGCCATGAATTTTGTCAGCAAACAAAGAATTCCCCAACAAAGACTGCCGAAGTGTCGGGAAATCAAGTGAACGAATGACCAATAAAAGTCGTTAAATTGAGAAACTTTGTATATACATAGAGAGGGACGGAAAGTGGGTACCGTATAAATTCAACTAAAAAAGAGAAAGTATAACTCAAGGCATTTTTTGGAACTCTTTTTTTTCTAATATATAGTACAGAATTATGTATAAGTAATAATAATATTTTTTCCCGCCTTTCTGGCATTTCTCTTCTGTAAGGTTTGTCGTTTCATCATGGAAAGATGTACTATCCAAAAACGAATTTACTATCGAAATTCGGAGTCAGGGGCCTCATTTTTAAGAGCGCTACGTCCAATTTATGGTCGTCATAATCGTCCTGTCAGGTCAACAATTTAGCGTCTAGTGGAAAAACTGTACAAGATGTTCCCCAGCCATTGAGACAAAGAAGTGCCCGTAGTGTCGATAATATTGTTGCCGCTTGCGCATCAATTGAGGAAGACCCAAATTAGTCTCTCACACGTCGGTCTCAAGAGTTGGGCATCTCTGTGATGTCGTTGTGGCGAATTTTGCACAACGATTTCGGCCTAAATCCTTACAAGACCAAATTGACGCAAGAACTAAAGCTCGTGAATTGGGCTGAGCAACAACTTGAAAGTGATTCGGGTTTTCATCGAAAAATCGATGCGATGAGACTCATTTCTCGTTGAATGGTTTCGTCAATAAGAAAAATATTGGTCAGGCAGTAATTCACACGTACTCCATGAGTCACCATCGCATACCGAAAAAATTACTGTATGGCTTATGGGCCGGGGCGCTATTGGGCCGTACTTTTTCCGTTATGATCAAGATTGGAACGTTACTGTGAATGGGAACCACTACTGCTCAATGATAACTGAATATTTTAGGCCCGAATTGAGTGATATGCACTTGGACAATATGTGGTCCCAATAGGGCGGCACCACAAGCCACACAGCGAATGTCGCAATCAACTTATTGAACACCAAGTTTGGTGAACGTGTTATCTCACAAAATGGCCCAGTTAATTGGCCGCCTCGGTCGTGCGATTTGACGCCTTTAGACTATTTCCTGTGGGGCTACGTCAAGTCTATGGTCTATGCCAAGAAGCCAGCGACGATTGATGAACTTCGTACGAATATCGAACGTGAAATTGCAGCATTATCGGCCGATTTATGCTTGAAAACCGTCGACAATTGGACCTCTGGACTTCTGCAAGCATGCCGTGCTGGCCATGCAAAAGAAATCGAGTTCCATAATAATGAAATAAAGAACTTCTTTTTATTATTGAAAAATCCTTTATAAAAAATGCACCTGTCTTCCGCGATTTACAAATTGAGAAATAAAACCATAAGATCGTCAGTATCACTTAAAAAATTCCAACAGCAAAGCTCAGAAGCTCGTAAAAATGCGGTAATTGGTATCTTGGAAATGTTTTTTAGAGAATACCCGGCTGAATATTGGACCAAGACTATTTTTTTCGAAAGATTTAGTCATTTACTGGTAAAAAATTTCTAAATTAGCTTGTTTGGCTTCGAAATTCAAAATAGAAAAAAAGCAAAATCATGATTTGCGTTTTCCAAGAAAAATCGAAAAAGAACGTGAATGCCCCCTATTTTTATTATACCCTGAAGAGTTTAAATTTGCCACCAAGTTTATAACCCCCAAAAGGGAACGTCAAAGGCTTTACAATGTATGTATATACTTATTTAATTGACTAGCCTTTCCCTAGTTGTGGGGCTTTCAACAGACTATTGTCCAATTGACGTCCATGCTGTAAGGTTGGCAATCTTACCAGACGCCATCTGCTGAAGCTGCATGGAAGAAGATGAGGTGGAAACAACTCAACAGTTCTTTCTAGACTGTCCCGCGTTTTGGAGGCCAAGACTAATACACTTGGGAGAGCATACCTTCAGACGCCCCATCGAAGCGGTGGAAATGGAAATCTGTGGTTCCAATGTTCAAACTTCTATTGGCTACTAAACGTTTTGCTAATTTATAAGTTCAAATACAGGAGTTCTTCTTTTCTATGGCTTCACAACATAGAATATAGCAGTTCACGTGCGAGTTTCGATCAGCCATCAATCCTAACCTATACAATTGATCACCGTCAGGAACTGATTCGATTTAGCCAAGCGCCTCTGTATATATTCAAACTAGTCCCTCAGTTTTTGATACATCGACCAGAAATTTTCCACACGTACTTTTTTCACCAAGATGCTGCTTATTTGTCGAAACCATCGATGTCGGACTACTAAAACATATAGCTACTATATAAACTGATCATCGGAAACTAGTGCTTGTTTGGAAAGCTTTTTAATTTGACACGAAATGTATCGTGTATTATTGTCTAAAGCGATTATGTAATCTCCGAAGAAATTTTTTAAGATCGGACCACTATAATATTTAACTGATTTTTCTACTACAAAAATGCATCTGCTTCGGTGCAATCAAGGTTAAGATTTGTTCTTCTATTATATTTTAGTTTAATTAATAACCTCAATTTCGAAATTCAAATTCTTCGAAAAACGAATAATTATATTTTTTCATTTATGACTCGAGCTCACAAAAAAGTTTGGTTTAATCCAGTACATACACATGCAAATGTCGTAAAAACCTTTCAAGCTGTCTTTAATCACATTTTCAGATATCACAGCTTTATTGGTATAATATGTTTAAGTGACAGACAAGGAATTAGTCCAATACCCAGAAAAGAGTCTATTTTGCCTCATAGTAGAATATATCAACCCTATTGTCTGTTCAGGAAACAATTAAAACCTGGCAAGATTAAGAGCAACATTAACCTACAGATTACGAGTGTATCACTTTAAGTTTCGTTTTTCAAATAAGAGTATACAACCAATTATTTTCTTGATATTTTCAAGAAGTTTGAAGTAACATTCACTTTCCCTTCTCGTTTTCAAGGTTATCAAAAGTTATTTCATTTGCTGTTCATTGCCAAAAAGTGCAAAACTAATATTTCTATTGCATAAAGAATACCACAAAAATGTTGAACTTGCGCAAAATACAAAACTTTTCAAGCGTTTGTTTCACCGCTACCACCAACTCACAGCAAAATTGGAAAATAGTGCTGTAAGTATATATTGTTTCTATATCATCAAACAACCACAACAGCATTCCGCTTTACGCAATCATTATCGCCTACATTGCCAACATCGGCAACAGCCGGAACAATGCTATGGCAGCTGGAAATATGCAGCAATGTTCGAATACTTCGTCAACTATCATGGCCACTCCGATGGCTATGGACGCGCCTCATTTGTTGCAAGAGTGCTTTGGCAACACACTGGACGGCATTGGACGCAGCCAATTGGCATTGCTTGTGTGAAAAGCTGATGAAACAGCCGAACACACCCACATGCCAGCATAATAATATGCAAACACACACACACAGACAGCGTGATGCCGTTGGAATCATACAAACGGGGTAGTATACCAACTATTGGCATCACCGCAGAGCGGCAGCAGCTGCAGGCAATTGTATTTTAAATACCATCAAAAATTTAATGATCCATGCCGCCAATACACAGTTTAGTGAGGCATTTCTATATGGGTCTATGTTTTAAGAATATATATATACATATATGTAATGGAGCATTTATGTCTGCGTTTGTATAAGAGGCTTGTGGCCAGTTGGCTGCTGATGTACTGATGATGGAATCATAAATGTAAGCTGGCGAGCAATCGCTTTTGATAATTTCTAATCCGATTTGTGGTGTCGAAGCATGAAATAATAAACAATATTATTGTTTATATACTAGTGTCTACAGTAGGTATTTATATGTATATGAGATACTATGTAATTTATACATATACTTATACAATTATATTATCGTAGACTGCCATGAAAGTGAAGGTTGCTGAGTATGAAAGTAATTATTTAATTGAATATTGCACGCTCTTTAAGACAGGCAATTGCTTTAAGGTTATGTTGAATACTGAAATTGGAATTATTTAGTGAAATTTGTCAGTGTTGCCACTGTGCATTATTTCCACAAATATGGCTTTGAAAAATAACTTCAAATTTATTTTTAATATTCATAAATATTACGGCAGAAATATTTATATATATATTTATTTATTATGAGTCAATATACTATTTCTAAAATTTAATTCGTATTTAGAGAGAGACCGAAATGCGTAAGTACGAAGAGCTGGCCGACTGAGGTAATGCTCGAAAATTCGAAAAAACGCGGCGACTAACAGAAGGTTTCAAGACCGGAGCATATTCTTGTAGAACCCCAGAGGTGTTCTAGTGACAATCGATGACGTCCATCGTCGGCAGACGTTCCATTGCCCGACCATGAAGAAGTTCGAATAGCAAATACCCGCCTGAAGAACAAGAAAGCGGCAAGGGCCAACTATCGTGGAATAAGAGATCGCGTATAACGTTCTATCGAGCGTATTGTGTGAAAGATTAAAGGTCAGCGTCAACAATTGGACCTTATCAATGTGGCCTTAGACCTAGAAAATCAACAACTGACCAGATATTCACCATGCGCCAAATCTTGGAGAAGACCCGTGAAAAGAGGATCGACACGCACCGCCTCTTCGTCGATAAACGCCACTCATTATTCTCGTACTACTATATGATGCAGATGGACAATGGCAATATCTGATGACAGTGTCTACACTGGCTGATGATGACAGTGTCTACACTGGCCAGGCCATGTCGCCCGAATGGACACAACACTCCAGCTCCGAAAGTATTCGACGCAATACCTGCGGGGGGAAGCAGAAGAAGAAGGAGACCTCCACTCCGTTAAAGAGACCAGGTAGAAAAGGACCTGGCTTCGCTTGTAATCTCCAATTGGCGCCACCTTGCGAAAAGAAGAATCGACTGGCGCCGCTGTTGTTAACTCGGCTGTAACCGCGTAAGCGTATTTATGCATAAATAAATAGATTCCATGGGTTAGGGGTCAAGCCCTCCAGTATTTTCAAAAACTAGACATTTTTTTGGCTTAAAGTACAGTCTCCTCCTTCAACTGCATGCCTAAAAACTTGAACTGCTACGTCCCAGAAACTTCTCTTGGTGGCTTTTTCTCTGCTCACATACCAACGAGGGATATGTGGGAGAGCCAAAATCATTTGAGAGGACTTGCAGTTAACTTTTTAAGAGATGGGACGAATATTATAGACCTTTTAGAAGGGAAGTGTTTTGTATTAAGCTCTCCGTCAAGATTAGTTCCACGATGCCGGAATACTGTATTGGTTTTAGGTAGAAGTGGCAATAAAATTACTTCTCTTATATGCAGCTTCCTTCAGGGGGGTTAGTATTCACTTCGACAGCATATCGACAATATTACCGTTGAGCTTACGAACTGTCGTTTAAAGCTAATCAATAACGAGAGCATCAAGTTAATTCATTATCACACTCGTTTGGGCGCCCTGTCATAATAGAATTAACAAAAATTCTAAAGCCGATGAGCTAGCAAGAGGTGGCGCCCCGCTTATATCGGAGTGGTAACGTGTTTGATCTCTGAAGTTCTAGTACAAAACCTACGGACCTCACGTGCGCTTAACTGGCATTTCTCGGTAACCGGCTTTTGTGTTATTGCGAGATCCTTCCGGTCTAGAGTAGATCTCAGGAGGTCTACAAAACTACTTATCCCTAGCAAAGTTCATCTTGCCGCATTGGTGGAGCTTTGCAAAACTGACTGACTTTATTTCGGCAGTCTCATCATCGGCTAGGCAGGTGACATAGCCGAAAATGACATTAGTCACTTTAAAAAACTTGAGATAGGCTCAAACACTTCATTTCTGAGGGTCTTATGACACTACAACGAACCGGGGTTATAAGGTGTCCAAATTAGATCTCTTTTAGAATCGATCTCTTCCAATCAAAGTTGGAATTGGGGTCCTCATATTTGGTATCTGAGGTATCTTAAAGGTACTATGTATTCGTGCAAATTGTATTCCAATATATTCGTAGGTGCTTAAGTTATAGACCGGAAAGTAAAAGATTCAGATGGAATTTAAAATTACGTTATATGGAGAGTAGGAGTGGTTGAAGTCCGATTTCATCCATTTGGTAATAGTAAAATAAGAATATTACGAGAATGTGATGTACCAAATTTGATTGAAACTGGTCGAGCAGATCCCAAGGTATGGATTTCACCTAAATATGGGCAGTGCCACAGTCATTGTTCAATTTTGATATTGGCTCTTATAAAGTTAAATAATACTTTTTGCATTTTGGATTAGTATAAAAATGATCAACGGAGCCCAATTTGGTGGTCATTAATTTTTTTCCACGACAGTCAGGTCTATGTATTCGGCAAGGACCCGTATTTTAATGAATGGAAGAACCAATAACTCTGCAGCATTCTAAATACTATTAAAACATCACCAACGGGTATCACTACCCAGAAGAGCGCTATAAAAATTGACATGCTACCATAGGTACTAAAAATATGGGTAACGATATCACAGCTTTTCACTCGCTAAACAAAATTGCAGAAAAAATTCGATTAGCTATTGTTTGGCAGCGCGCCTAGTTGATAGTTCCGAGTAAAATTCGTTATACATTCCATGTAGTGCAATTTCCTACGGCTTTTGTTGCTTCCAATTTTCCAACATTTCCCATCACTTTAACTTCGTATCACGGCATGTATCAGGCGATATATCGGTGTGTTGTATTTGCTCTTTGTATGTGTGAATGTCACTTTAGCAGGAGCAGCGCTTTGTTCGATGGTTGCATGAGTGCTCCGTAGCATATTTTAACTTGCAACACCAACAAGTGTTTTCCCGATAATTTTATCGAAAGTTGCTGTTGCTGTTTTTTCGTTTTCTTTTCACTTTCTATCGCCGGCAGAAGTGTGAACTTTGGCACTTTGTGCACTCTGCCAATTGTTGGCAAAAAGCAATTACGCGTAAAAACTTAAATAGCTTTGGCACTGAAGCACTATCGGCGTTTTCTCATTGAAAGGCATTGTGGCGAATATGTATGCATGTCTACTCTCAGCACTCTCAGCTTGATCTCCTATAGATATTTGTAGATAGTTGAAGTAAAGCGGAAGAAAGTGTATGGAAGTGCTAATAATGCGCTTAGTACAGACTATATGTACTTGAGGACCATGCAAAGCTTAATACGTTAAAGAAAAGATGAAAAATATAGAAAGGCATCGTACTAGTCACCTACAAAGTCTTAAGGCATTGTTATTGAAAGCCCGTGCCTATTATGATAATTTTAATTATCTTCTCGAGTACCCCAGAGGTTGCTTACAACTTCTTTGACTAAGAAAGAGAAAGAGACCTAGAAAATACTTTTTATTTTTTTTTTTTAGTTTTATGCTGAAGATTCTACATTTGAAAAACCACAGATAATTTTCAATAATTCACCATTAAAAGGTTCCGAGATTTCAGCTATCGATTCAAGTTACGCTATTCTTAATTTGGTTTCCCACTATAACAACAATGTAAGTTTTAATGTTGAACTGAGCTGAACACTGGCAGAAATAGCATACTAAATAACCCATGAACTGTTCGAAGCAAAATTTTTAATAATTTATAAAGGTCTGAAGTAAACGAAATGACCTGAGTGGCTTAGACCTGGTGAGTCCATAATAGTCCAGGTTTTTACCAATGTACGAGGATATAAAAATGTCAAACTAGTCTGACTGGGTCCAACATAGCTCTCCCAGTGGGCTCTTTTTTCATTTTCTAAAGAAATTTAACATAGTAATGGATATATTTTTTGTAACGTCAAAAAGTAAATATTTCAGTAAATATAAGACCTACTGACTTTTTTAATGAAATTTTTATTATAAATTGAGATTTTTTAATGAAACCTATGGTAAGATTGTTTTCGATATTATGTCAATATGAAAGAAACAATTAATACATTAAATAAAACAATACGGTCTGGTTAAGATATAAATGTTAAGTTTCTATCAAATTTCGTGAAAGAATTTTTTTTTGTGAAAGATAAAAATACAAAACCCAAAAACTTGGTTAATTGAATTTATCACATTAAATTTGAGGTTATGTGAAAAAAGTTTATGAACAGAGGTTATAGGTATTTTCAAAATCAAAATAAACACTTTTTAAAAGGTCATTTCTTTATTTGGGTACATGGCAGTAGACTTGGAATACCATCCATTGACTATTGTAGAAGCTGTCAAAGGAGAAGAAAAAACTGCATTTGGAACATATTCTGAATATTGTGAAGGAAGGCTTTCTTCACGGTGTCTCAGAGGTTGAAAAAATAATTTTTTTTTTATTTTTTTTTTTTTGAGGGATAGAAATAATTGATTACAGTGAAATTTCTAGGGTTCATAGTTTTATATTTAAACATCATTCACAAATTGTTTGGATACGAAATCTTTGTTATTCTGCCTTTGGGAAGCAATTGCCCGATGCATCTCGCATGTGCATTTGTCTGACGGCGAGCAGGATGCAGGTCGCAATTTCTATCGGAAACAAAAAATTCAAAAAGATTCATGTTTTTCAATAATTTATCTTCCAGTTGAACTAAAAAAATTCAAAAAAAAAATTTTTAATTTTACAAATTTTTTTAAAAGTCAAAAAGGTGGTTTTTGACAAAAAAATTTATTTTATGTTGTTTAAAAATAAGTTCAAATATGACTTTTCTTAGTTTTTTTTAGTTTAAATAGAAGATAATTTTTTGCCAAAGATAATAAACTTTGCTCCAATTCCATAAGAAAAATTGTGAAAATGGAAAACCGAGAAATTGCGCGTCAAAGTTTTCGCTTTCTGCCCAAGCGCTAATATATGTACCTGCTAGACATTCGGCCACTATTTCCCTTCTAGCGTCGAAAATATTTCGTATTTCCATCTATAACTTTGGGGAAGTATTTTTAGATTATTTTTAAAGAGATCTAAGTAAAAACCAAAATCGATTTTTTGAAGCTTCTAAAGCAGGCTCCACCCTTAAATCAGGACAAGGCTAGATCCCACACATCTTTGATGACTCGGCAAAAACTGATAGATTTAGATCAAAACTCCTTAAATTAAGTACAGTTTACTTGTCGCAGTTTTTCGCCGAGAAACCAGAAAAGTTTGACACTGATGAAATAGTGCCTCTAGCGGAAAAATTGAAAAAAATGGTCGACCAAAATGGTACATATTTGCTTCATTTCACTTCATTATAAAAATAAAAAAAAAATATTGAAATTTGAATAGAAATACGAAAATACTTTTTCGACTATTCAATATATTTCCAAAAATAATGTGAATTTTGAAAATAACTCTTATAGACACATTATTAAACAGTTAAACTTAAAATAAAAATCAATTTACTTATTTTCAGACTAGACCTTAAATGTTAAAATTTTGCTGAATTAAAGAAACTTGTTAGCTGTTGATTGAACCTCAATGCCTTCACCGCTGACTCTCATCTACATGTGTGTTCGACAGTCTTGATTACCCACAGTTTTAAACTAAAAGTTGAAGTTCAATTGCATAAAACAAGCACAAATCACACACAAACACACACATAAATGCAACTGCCACATGCCCTAGTACACAAACGCATTTGTAGAGAGAAGTGTCTAAGGATGCAGTTCCGCGCATATTTCTGCGAAAATTCCCACACATTGCTGCTGCACTGTTTGTAATTCGATTTCGCCTGGCTTTCTTACAATTCGAATACTTATTACAGAACTTTGCTGCTGGTTTTTTCTTTCTTCGGTGCTTAAATGCTGCAACTTCTTTGGTATTTGCAATTTTCTGCGCTTCACTCAACCGTAGTGTGTGTGAACAATGGCGGCAGCAATCAGCAACATCAAAGGCGTCATCACCAACATCACTTACACATATGAGCGTACATTCGCCCTATATATGTGTGTGAATATATGTATATGTCTGTGTGTGTGTGTGTTTGTGTGGCAAATTGTATTTGAAAACGCTTGTCGTTCGCTAATGTGTTAACATTCTGCTACCCCGCGCCTTGCTCTCCATCCTCACAAACACACACCCACACACATACTATACACTCACACATGTTTACGCCCGCTGCAGTGCGTTGTTCACAACTCGTTTGCGTCGCGAAAGTGAAAAACTTTTCCATTGACTGTAAATTGAAGTTTCAATGGAATTTTGTTCGCAGGTTTTTCCCAGCGCCAACTATCAACTAAATATTCTTCCCGTTTCTAAGTGATTGCAGATCTTCAACTTTGCTTCTTAACGCTGCGCTTAGTTGTTGTTCTTGTTGCAATTTTGCATCTCATGCATATGCCGGCATGTGTCTGTATGTGTGTTGATGTTTGTTGTTGTTGCATTCATTTCATTTTCTCCTTCACATTTTCAGTTTGAAAGTAAGTGGATTCTTTCCGACTACTTACGCTGATTTTTATTGTTGTTGCTGCTGTTGGTGTTACTATTTTTTGTTTCTTCTTTATTTGTTTATCTTCTATTTAAGCGGAAACGGAAACATGCCTTTGTGTATTAGCGTTAACGTTTCTCTTTTACACTTTTAAACTTCGTTTTAGGCACAAGTGTGTTGTGTGTATGTGTGCATGTGCGCGTTTGCCTGTGCGTAGCTGCAACATTTGATCTCATTTTCTTGGATAAATGTAGCCAAACGAGTTCTTTAAGTGGCAGTAGCGGTATTTACGCGAAGAAAAGTGTTGAAATGAAATTAGAGAAATTTTCTGCTTTGATAGAAAAGTGTCTGATAAGTTTTTCTCTGTTGCCTCCAAAGCAAAATTTAATAGTAGAAACTGGCAATTATTTTGCTGCAAGGTACTGAACACATATGCAGTCTAGTATGTTCATCAAAATATCTTGTTAAAAAATGAAATGGAAAAAACATTATGGAACGAAAGCTGATAGAACCGTATTTAGTGTTTATATAGTTTTTTTAATCTAAGTTGGCCTTAAAAACTTATACGGCAAAAGAAAGAAAAGATCCCGACCGGTATCGTCTATATTTTTTATAAAATCGTCTCTAATTCTCTGAAATGGCAGAAACGTTAAGTAAAATTAGGATAACGTATTGCTTGTTATCTTCCGATATGGTTTATGGTGGACAGCGAGAGACCCATTCTCTGAAACCTAAAATATCTTCTTAGGACTCGGAGAAACCACAGTTTATTTATTAGAAGGGGAGCAGTGGTAGCAGGTTACCGATGAATGTTCCATAATTGGCTGCTTCTTTTCCACTTGAAAGTTCTATTTTGTTACTTTACTAAGTACCTATCGTAAGAATCCAACGTTTGTTAAATGTTTATAAAGGTCTAGTATATTAAAAAAAAAAATAATAATAATAATAATGAATATATTCATATTTCGACTATAAGGTATACGAAAATATCTTCCAAAAGATTTTTTCGAAATTCAAATTCACATATTTTCAAAGTAAGTTAAACATTCTTCAAATTTTAAAATCGAAATTTAAATTAATAGCGTTTCTTGTAGAAAGAGAACAGAATGGGGAACGCTACAACTTCAATCTTTAAACGCATATTTCTCAGAATGGTGTTTTTCAAAACGCTTTCCACTCTCGGAGGAAGATTTTTGAAGGTATCTAGTTCCAATTTGGAGAGAACATTTTTAACGTCTTATCGCTATGGAAATTTTTATTTTTTTTGCTTTAAAATCTTCCTACTGTCGAAAAAAGCACCAAATTCGATTATGTTAGTTCAAACCGCCGCCATTTTGTCAAATTAAAAAAAAGAAACAAAAAAAGCTTCCATAGCGTAATAAATATCAACTTTTCTTCGGATTAATAATCTTTCTGAAATTTTTGTTTTAGATCAAAATTGCGGCTCCAATCGCAGACATCGTACAGGACCTTTTTGTTTTACGTGTAATTTCAACAATTTATTTCACTATTATACACCCAATAAATAAACATATAAAAACCATTTTGTATTTGTCATGAATGTATTTATTTATAAGAAAAAAATGGTACCGATTAGCTAATTTCAACATTAAAAAAACATTCTCTCAAATTTTGAAATCGAAATTCTAATTATTACGATCGCTACAGCGGTTCTTGTAGCAAGGCAACAGAGTGGGGAACATAACGACTCCAATCTTTAAACGCGTTTGTCTCAGAATGGTGTTTTTCAAAACGCTTTCCACTCTCGGAGGAAGACTTTTGAAGGTATCTAGTTTTAATTTGGGGAGAACATTTCAATGTTATTCGCTATAGCGCTATGGAAGCTTTTATTTGTTTTTTGTTTTGAAATCTTCCTACTGTCGAAGAAATGGCCAAATTCGATTGTTTTTGTTCAAACTGCCGCCATTTTGTCAAATTGCAAAAAAAAAAAAAAAACAAAAGGCTTTCATAGAGCGATAGCGACTTTCCTACAGATTAATAATCTTTTTGAAATTTTTGTTTTAGACCAAAATTGCGGCCGCAATCGTGGGCATTGTACAGAGCTTTTTTGTTTTACGTGTAATTTCAACAATTTATTTAATTATTGTACACACAATAAATAAACATAAAAACACCATTTTGTATTTGTCATGAATGTATTTGCGATTAGTTAATTTCAACCTTAAAAAAAACGCGAAAATCAGTGATTTTTCGAGGGTCACATTGAGATGATCCTTAAGAATTTTCACGTATTAATTTTATATATATATATATTTATTTTCTGAACACCTCTCCACAGTATGTACCAAAATATAAGATTTCCTTACAAGAACCTTGATCGGTCAGCTTGTATCACAGCCATATGTTATAGCGACTCGATCTGAACAATTTTTTCAGAGATTGCACGACTGTCTTGGATATTTGATGAAGTTATCTCGTCAAATAAAATTGTTTTCCTTAAAATAAATTTATTTGAATTGTTCAGTTCAGCAGCTATTTGCTGCAGTGGTCCGATATCGACCATTTCGACAAATGAATAGCCTCTTAGTGAGAAAAAGATGGCTGTAAAATTTCAGATCTCGTTTGCAACTTATTATTTCAAGACAATTTGTGGTAAAAATTAGACCTAAATACATACTGTATTGTTTGCCAAAAATTATACTTTTTTCCAAATCATTCGATTAATCACGAGCTATACTAATTTACTAACCGATGAAATTTGAATTTTTGATTTTGAATGAATTTTTCGTCTGTTATGCTGATGACGTCGAGGAGACGTTTTAGCGCGGTGCTTCTAAAAACCAACTGCCAATGGCTTCTTTTCTAAATATTTTTTAGGAAAAATTCGCAAAATATTACTCAAATACGCTCTTGGATATGCTTAAAAGTTGTAATAAATTAATTAATTTATTATGTGTAAGAACAATTGGTGAAAATAGGAATTTTTTCGGCCGTCAGAACCCACGTAAGCAAAATTTTTCAAATACCTATAGTGTCTTGTATACTTAAAAGTTACTTACAAGTTGCTCATAAACCCATTATAAATTCTCCGATATTTAATGATTCAATATTTCGTTTACAAAATTCAAATATTTTGGATTTTAACGTCAGAAGGTTTTTATCTTTGAACCCTGCAAGTTATAATACATCATTCTAAGCATTTAGACTGAAAAAGCTATAACTGTTCATGTTTCATGCTCCATATTTACGGAACTATCTGGCGAATTCACACCTCTACGAAAACATGCGGAAACTTGTTTAAACATGTACATAGCAAAATCTTAAGAACTTCTTTCTTGAACCGCTGTTTTCAAGATGAAAAATGCTCCGAAACGGCTGGTGTGTTTGACTTGAAATTCTCACCCGACCTTCTTAGATATATAGCGGACATATGTCAAGGAAAGTTCGTAGGAATAATGTGGTTGATATTAATTTCTATTGTTTGAGCCACTCTGAAGAATTGTTTCACAAAACCCGACTTTTTTTTGGGAAGCAAAAAGTGGTCGACCAAAATGGCACATATTCTTTTATTTATTTATTTATTAGTATAAATATAAAAAAAAATAAGAGGAAGTTTAATTAGAAATCCGAAAGGCCTTTTTCGACTACCCAATATATTGTAATAATAATTTTTTTTTTGGATTTGAATTGGAGAAAACATCTTTCTTCGAAGGCCCTTCTGTCGTTCGGCTTCGGCATCCAGGAGTTCAAATTTTTCAATATGAATCACCTATTATTATAGTACATTAAATACGGTAAATGTTTAATTATTTATTAAATAAAATGTATCTTAAAAAAGATACACAAAAAGCCTGACTTGCAAGTGAATACATTTGCTGCTTCCAAATTAAGAAGTAAAGAGAATATTCAGCACAATAGGCCACCTATGTAATTGTTATTCGACTAGCTGCATAAGAAGAGGGCTTAATATGTAGATACGAGATTTCGAAATTCTAACTAGCAACAATAACAAATATTTGGATGCATTCAGATTACCAATATCCAAAATAATTGCACAGCAAACAGCTGTAAGTACTGTATAACTGTAACTAAATTCAATTTCATTTCCTTAATATTTCGAAATTGTGCTCCAAAACCCGGAAATCGATTATTACAACAACACAGCTGCATAACAAGTGGCGCTGTTAATTTACTATTCAATCCTACCTAAATTATGGTGCAGCTAAATGTGAGACAGTGTGGTACAGGGAGAGCTGCCAAAACGGAGAACAAATAATCGGACCCCACGCAACACAGTACCGTTAATGCAATGCGCTTCGAGGAAATGAATTTGGTGTTTCCGCTATCAATGAGAAGGGAATGCGTTTTAATGTAGCTTTTTGCTGCAGGTGTTTGCTGCTAGCGCTCATGATTGTCTCCATTGTAGCGCTCGTACGTATGTTTAATTACATTTTGGTTGCGAATACTTTCATGTATGTATGTGAGTCGGTAGTAAAAGGGATTGCAATGCAAGGGCGCATCATTATCTTTTCGGTTTAATGTGCAATCACGTACCAGGTGTGTAGAACTGGGTGAATGCTGAAACACGATATGGAAATTAAGACGAGCCGTGTGCTATAAAATATTAATATCGTAGAAATATACGCGGATAGTTGAATAAAACACTGATTTTTAGAATAATAATTTTATTTTTTTTTGTTTTTCAAGAGAATATTGAAATTCTCTATAAATTAGCATCGTCAATTTGACACTACAATCGGGTGTCGGTCTGAACTTGTCGATAAGCCTACATTAGTTGTCCCTGTATGTACTAGTGTACTTTCTTTCATACGGATACCATATCCACGAAGAGCTCATACAGCTTACCATTCCGACGAATCCCTTCGCCAACGCGTAGGAGGCCAAACATCTTGCTTAGGACTTCCCTCTCGAAGGCTTTTAAATAATGCTTCGTCATCGTCCATACTTCCGCGCCTATATCGCGATGATACTTCGATTATGTCAGAGAGGACTTTATTTTTCTATTGCCTGCTGAGCCCATTATAGCGCCTGTTGGCAACAGTTACTCTCCTACTAATTTCGTGTCCTACGTCGTTGTTAGTGTTTATGCTGAGTCGAAGATAGACATAGCTTTTCACTGATCGAAGTAATAACTGTTAATAGCAACTGGTGGCTCTTGTGACAGATAGTGCCAGTACGGTTAAGGTCTACAGCGCCACTATCTCTTCAAGCATTAGATGGAAGAAATCACTCGATAAGGTGTAATCTTGCCTGAAAGCCCTTTTGGTATCGAACGACTCAGAAACGTCCTTCCCTATGATGACGGAATTGATGGTAGCGCTCAACATCATTTATTTAGCTTAGCTTTATTCAAGGTTATTGTGAATATCTGGTCCACTGTTGATATACCAGATCGGAAGCCATACTAGTATGTTCCAATCACTTTGTTTCCGATGGGCTCCGTATTTCACATAGTTCATTTTATTGCTTTTTAGTAATCCATAGTACTGACATATACTGTTTTCATTATAAGCCCGTTAATTGTTCTGCGGAGACTCGTGTCGTGTGGAGCGACTTGGCGCGTTTTACGTCGAGATCTTATACTAAAAGCGTACAAAATACAGATTGGGCAAGAGTTGAAGCCACTCGACCTTCCCATGCGATATCCCCTCGCTCTATGGGCTACTGAAAAGTTCCAAGAAGGTCCGAAGTTTTCGAGCCAAATTTTGTTCAACGATGTGGCCTATTTCTGGCTCAAAGGTATGGCATTTGGGGCGAAGAGGAACTTGGAGGTCTTGGGCTAGGCTGAAACAAAAACATTCAAATACTTTCTTGATTATTTAATACAACTCTCTCTTGTTGATGAGGTTAGCAGGAATAGATTTGTAATTGATATTACCACTTGATAAGTGCAAAAAGTCACTGTTATATCAAGCTTCCTCGTGCTACCATACCAATTCACAAGCAGAGCAGTACACAGACTCGTATCGATGACGCGCCGGAGATTGACAGCGATGCTCTTTGTGGTTGCACATATAGAGGCAAATAGACTTTTGGACGAGTGAGCAAACAAAATTTGCATATTGTGATGAATTTCTAGTGAAAATCGGCTACTGAAGTTAAATAACCTAAGATGTTTCTAATTTCCTTTACAAAGAAAACTAGCCATTAGTGAAATTGATATCAGCTGTATAATGTCTTCATAATTAATTCAATAAAGAGTGATATGCTTGAAAATATTTAAGACTTGTGGGAACTATGATTGATATGTATGTACTTTATGTACAAATAAATGAATTTAATTAAAGAAATTAAAAAAAAAAAAAAATGTTGAAACAATTCCAAATGCTTTTGAGGAATAAAAATTGAAGAGTTTATTTATGTAATATGTATGAAGGTAGCTTAAGTCTATAACATATAATAAATATATTTTCTCTTGTATTACTCATTATTACCATGAAAAATGCTATCTAAATTGAATTTTTGCCAATCGAAATTCATTTGCATGCAGCTGGTTGCACTTATTTATGCATTTATTTCCTCGAATTCATTTTTACACACATTTATGCGCTTATGTTCAAGGCTCTGATAATATTTGAAAAACAGGAAATTACCAAATACCACACTGGCGTCGCACTGGCAGAGCAACGCATTTGTTTAAGTGATTTATTGACAGTTAAATAGCGCAGCTAGCTTTAATATTGACGATTGAAAAGACTATAAATCATTTGACACGTTTCTACATAAGCCTTTAGGGTTTCTTTGATTTATTTGACGCATATTTGCTTTAATTTATGTCGCAATTCATTTTTGGTATGCAAAAGTTGCGGTTGTTTTCTTTAAAACTTTCTTGAAACTTTACAGAAATGAACTTTTAACTATTTTGGTATTTTTGACAGCTGCTTTAAGGTGAGATTTGGTGGGAAGTTAACAACATTTATTATTAGGTTCGCACTAAGGGTTCATATCAATATACATATATAAATTTTTAGAAAACTTATTTTTTTTTGGCATCTATATATAGTATTAATTAAAAATGTACTCCGAAAATTTGGAAATTATCCGGAAAATTATTTCGAAAAAGACGGATTTGTTTTTTAACTTAGTGCAACAGTCATGAACACTGATACTGAAAGTTATGGGCTTATGTGGGTTGTCTAATTTCGCGCTCAAATTTCGGGCATATTTATTACGATGGATTGCAAAAAAGCTACAAATGCTGTATGCAACAAAATGTATAAAAAAATATTATTATTTATAAATTAAATCTTCATTAATTAATTCTTAAACTTGGATATGAAAAGAAAACAGTACGTTGAAAAAAAAACGCGTCTAAAGTTGACTCATCGACGTGAATAGCCAATGAGGGAACAGGTCAGAGGCTCGATAAGTTGTAAACAAACATGTTTTCGATGAAGTTCTTTATAGGGTATATTTTTAGTTATATCTACATTAGAAATGCGCAAAAAATCGATTTATTTGTAACGCGATAGTAAATGATCCACTAAAATATATATAGCATGTTATTAAATTCAAAAATTTCCAATGGCTATATCGGTTTGGCTCTCGATTCTTACCTTCTGACAAAAATGTTCCAAATGTATCGTATAATCAGTATTTTATGTAATAAAACAAGGCAGGTTTGAGTATTATATAGATAGAAGAATGCCTCTTATATCACAGCATGATATCTGTAACCGGTCTGACATATATGTAGATGGTCCATTGGAATTAAATTCATATAATTTCTGGTTAGCCCCAACCTTCAAAGGCGCGTTTATGTGTACTTAACAGCAGTCGGGTCTTACTTGTGAATTATATCATTTTGAGTAAAGCAAATCTTGTTATTGTGAAAATATGGATAAAAAGAAATTTCGCGAATTGTTACGGACGAAAACATCAACAAAGCCCAAAAAATAATTTTGGATGACCGTAAAGTGGAGTCGTTGAGATAGCAGACACCTTAAAGATATTAACTGAACGTCTATATCATATCAACAAGATGTTGATGAACAGTGTTTGAAGATGTTCAAGCGTAATAAACCCGAGCTTTTGTGACGGTATGATACAATGGATTAAACATGGTTCAATTATTTCATTCTGAAGTCTAAGCGACAGTCATCCGAGTAGACTGCACACGATGAACCGCTCGAAAGCGTGCAAAAACGCAACAGTGGGCTGGTAAGGTCATGGCGTCCTTGAAAAAGGAAGAACCATCTACGGTGGCTATTACATAGCATAATTGAACCATTTGAAGGACGAAATCGCCGAAAAACGGCCGCATGTGAAGAAAAGGAAAGGAATGCTGTTAGTGCACTGTGTCACAAGTCAGTGAAAACGATGTCAAAAATCCACGAATTTGGGGTCGAATTAGTTCTGCTTCCACCGTATTCTTCATATCTACTAGCTCAAGCGTTCTCAAATCTCAAAATAATGCTCGCAGGGAAGAAGTGTTCGTCGAATGAAGAGGTCTTAGTCGAAACTGAGGCCTAGAACAAATCGTACTACAAAATTGTATAGTTGAAGAGTCGCTATAATCAATGTATCACCCTTGAAAGGAACTATAGTGAATAAAAAAATAACGAATTTTGTCAAAAAATGTGTTTTACTATAGTAGTCCAAAGGCTTTTCAATTAATCTTTTATTCGGCGATCGGATATGGGAAAGGTATTAGCTTATTTCAATAATCTTCCTCTATATCGTTCATTAAGTATTTGATTGAAATAGAGAGGATAACTATAAAATATTAGCGAAATGGGGAGCATAGTTCTGGCATTAGAAAGAAAATAAGGACTGTATAAAACGTCTGTAAATCTAATCGATATATTTTTGAGGTTATGATATAATAGTGGTTCTCTCCAGGTTATTTATGACTTTTCTAAGAGATTTGTCACCATTTATTTGAAATAAGAAACAGAAATGATCAAAAAAACGAAATTACATCTCCACCGAGATCTCAAAAAGATCTTGAAGATTGGATTATATAGATATTAGATAAATGTTTATTGACTGAAAAAAATTTAATAAGTTGTTTCCTTTTTACAATATGGGCAAATTTAACAACTCATGCAGTTTCTTCGGACTTTAGCCAATGCTTTCAACCAAATTCATTATGCTCCTGATTCAAGTTGGTTCTTGTAACTATTGTAGTAATAATATTAAGCAAAACATCAAGTAAAAATGTAATATTCATGGATCAGTCACGCAACGTCGAGTAAATAATACGAATATTTATGAAATCGCAATGTTCTTTGTATATTTACGTTACCCTATAAAGTAGCACTATCTTTTGACAAAAGAGAATGCTGATTATTTATATAGCACATGTTAACTCCCGTTGATGGGGTGTGATCTATTACAAACTGGTCTAAAGCCGAACACCGTTAATCATTTCGATGAATATATAATTTGGACCACGAACCAACCATCCATCCAGGCAACCAACCAAGCTGCTACTTTAAAGCTTTATAGCCACACTCTTGTCATAAGGAAAAGAGCGGCCAAATTTACATGGGCACACATAGCCACGCTGTGACAAAGAAAAGTGCAACCGACAGCGACATTTGTTAGTTCAGCTGGCAAGTTGATTCTTTTTTTGTCAATTTTTCACTTTTGAAAATAGCGGTTTAGAGACAGGCAGGCAGGCCGGCATTCTTCGGGAAAAATGAATAGTCGAAAAAATTAATTAATTGCAAGTAATTTTATGCAAAAGCGCATTTTTCGTTGTAATGACCAAACATTTGTTCTGACAGAAGGACATACAAAGGATGCCTCTAAAAAGTACTAAAAATTAATAGAAGAACAAAAAAAAACGGGGCAGAGAGTTCTTTTTTTGGCCCTTATATCATCAACCACAATTGCAGCAAAGGGCTCAATTGCATTGCGCTTGTGTGAGTATGAGTGCGGATGAGTGCATGTGGTGCCTCTGTATTAGTGGATTACGAGTGTTGCAAGCAGCAGCTGCGGCTTTTGCAGGCGCGGCAACTCTGCGGTGACTGCATATGCGGCCGTGGCAAGTTTAAATATTCAAATTTCGCCAATGAAGTGTGAGTATGAAGGCCGCAGTTGTAGTATGTACGTGTGTGTATGTGTGAATGAATGAAGTTCAAGCTGCAGATGCAGGCAAGTGCATGTCATTGGCAGGCATGTTAACCCAATAGGAAATGTTAGAAGAATTAAATATATTTTTTCTGATTAGAGAATTTGAAATATTTGGTAATATATTGGGAGGTCGAAAAAGTCGTTTCGTATTTTGTCAATAGATGTCATTGCAGTCGTATATCTCCAGTAGAACCTATCACATTATCTAATTTATTGTTGGAAAGTTTTCCATAAAACAACTCGATTTGGATCGGTTATTATATATCAGCTGTGACCATTAGTGGTGCTATATCGTGGACGAAATTTCAGATTGTTATTTCGAAAACTGCAGGACTATTTCACGGATGTAAAGACAGATGAGGATGGAGTCATGTGTAGGAGCTCACGCAAATGAAGAAAGTTCTCTGATTGCTATTCACTTCGGAGTGGCCAGAAACGATTATTTTACATATGGCTCATGCAGCTTATGACTTCCGGTTCTAGACCAAGTAGCCTCTGGTTAACCAAAGAACATCCGTTTGAAGGCAAGCTAAAGTGAGAAGGTGAAACATACTCTCCGCAAACGCCTCCAATGAAACGGAACAAAAAGCCTTGGAAGAGAAACCGCCCTTTTGAAAGGCAGATGAGCGGACAGGCAGACTGACAGATTTTGCTAAATCAGCTCAGTTCATCATACTGATCATTTAGAAATATAGGTCTTCGATACTTCTTTCTGGTGTTATAAACTTCGTGGCAACATTCAGGGTATGAATATAACCATTTAATGGTCAAAATGCTAAAAGGATGGAGTAAATAGGAATTGACTATTATTCCATCAACATGCAGTTTTCAAAATTAAACTAGAGGAACAAAAAAAATGGGTCCTGGCAAAGAACTAGGACAAGACAAATTCTCCTTAAGGCCAATTTTCAACAATACAGTTCGCTATAGGCTTGAATAGTTCGGAATCGATGGAATGATGAGCCCCAGACTATACGTTGATGCACAAAAACCTTTCTAACAAGATCCCAGAGCTGTTACCTCGTCAAAATTAATCAGAACTATTCCTACTTGCCAAAGCTGAGCGATTCTTCCTTCAGACGGTTGAATTGTCAAGGTTAAGAGTTTGGCTTTATAGATACAGTTCATAGGAGATCTACCCCTGCCAATCCCACCAGCTGTATAGCAAAACCTTCCTGAACGTTGAACCCGGTTTGGACACCTTTGTACGCGCTCACCATAATTCGACCAAGATCCGCTTTTTATCACCAATTCGCAGCTGAAAATTCCGTCCTTGACGTTTTTGGCGTTATCTTGTGTGGCATGAATGTGTTGAAACAGCTATTTATGCAATGGTCAGCTCTTGTGCAATGCAATCGCAACAGTACTTGCATATTAGTCAGCCGACAATTTCCATCTTAGACCAATTGCTTGACTGGATATTACAGCTCCAGTATAACCCTAATGTTGTAATCTGGCAACTCATAGCTGTATCGTTAAGTTTGATATTTTTTATGTTACATATAAGCACTATTTTGTTGTTTACTTAAAATATTCATATCGGGTAAAAAATTAAATTAAACCGCAAAAACTTTCACGCAGTAATTTTTAAAATTTTCCACGGTTTTTTATTATTTTGACTCAGAAATTGTGTATTGATAAAATCAATGAAGTTTTTGGCGATCAAGACCAGTGTTTATCGATTATAGTATGGTGAATCCAATCGATGTCGTTGATCATTTCAAGACGAATTTCGTAAAGGTTGTCCAAAATCATTTGTTTTTCAGGAAACTATTGATGTTGTGCGCAAACTGGTATTGCCAGATCGTCATGGCTATAGAAATTTTTGTTTCACTTGGGATCCCACACAATTTGTTGATCGTTCAAAAAAAAAAGGATTGTGCCGATTGATCGAGAGAAATGTTAAGAAAATACGATAACGATTCTTCGAAACATCTCTTTGACATCGTGACAGGTGATTAATAGTGGACTTTCGCGTATAAGCCCGAATGTAAAGAGCAGTCGACTGTATGGGTTTTTTCAGATGAGCCCATTCCAACAAAAGTTGTGTACGTAAGAAGCACTTCCAAACAAATGGTTGCCTGTTTTTTGGAAAAACGGAACATGTCGCAAACATACCATTAGAACAAATCAGTACATTTTAGTGCAAATTCTGAGTGGTACATAACCATTTGTTTGCCAGTTGACTTTTAAGAAATCAGGAAAACCAACCGCCGAAGATGAATAACCCGTCATCACGGCAATGCGTGCTCTTAAACATCGACTGGAAAAACTGAATTTTTGAGCACTCAGAACATCGATTTGACGAGTAATCAGCAGAAAAGCCCTAACCAGACCCCAATGAATCTATTTTACACACGTACGTAATAAATTAAGAGGTCAACATTTTTCTGCAACTGAAGAGGCGGTTGATGCGTTCAGAAGGAGATACTCAATCTGAGTGGCAAAAGTGCTTGGAAAACTGGTTCAAATTCATTCAAAAGTGTATAGACGTTAGTGGAGAATATTTTGAGGAACAATAAAGCAATTTTCGATGTTTAATATTTGTTTTTGTTCCTCTAATTACGAAAAAAAAGGCATCCTACGCAAAAAGCATACTATTATTCTAGCTACAAATATAACTCCGAAACAGGTTACATGGTTTTACAGGTATCAAAAAATAGATGTTTTTTATTGTATTATTAAATTCTACAATACCTCTAAAGTATTGTCCTAATTTTTCAAGTTGATCCGAGTAATAGTTTCGGAAATACAGCCTTGAGAACTTGAGCGCTCTGAACGTGTTTCTCTCGGTTGGCAAGATTTATCGAGAGCTACTCAACCCATCTTCATGGAATTTTGCAAATCTCATTGACGAAGGATCTCTTTTCGATTACAACAATTTGAAAAAAGAATGTCTCGAAATTTCCACTAAAATTTAAATTTTTTTGTAAAAATGTCTGCTAAAATTTAATTTTCTGTATTTTTTTCTTTCGTCCAAGTTCTTAGTTTTAAATACAACAGGTATTTTTTCACTTTAGATGATCCTGTAAGAACCAACGCGGTCGTATCTTTTTCCGAGTGGTTACCGGAAATGGCGTCGCAATGACCGAGCTTAAAATATTTTTTCCAAAAATTGCAGAATTTCTTTGTAAATAGTGTACATTAACTGTTAAATTCTACGGTTTGCGGAATAAATTATAATAAATCAAGAAATTTGGTCTCAGCAAAGGAGGGAAAGGAAACTTCTTTCATAAAAGAGGGATTCAACTTGCCATATAAGATTTAGATATTAAAATTTTGGGTCACAGTTTTAACAAATTTAATAAATAACCTAAAGAAATCTCCTCTGGTAGCTTCACCTATCTTTTTTCAACTATTTCCTGAACTATACTTTTCGAAGCTATCCTTTCACATCCCTCTAAAATCACACAGTTTTCTCTACAGGGCTCACCTAAATATACATACATGTAGTGGTATGTTCCTCTGCCTCTATGGCCAATGCCTGTCAGTCGCACTTTCTTTGCCCAAATACAAATGTTAACACACCAACACATACAAACTACGCGTGTGCATGTGTGTGCCTCATGTACAATTTTAGTATGCATGTGAGTGTGTTAATTTTTGCATATTCTGCTGCATTGTAGCTTTTGTGGTACAATTGCAATTTAATTTCGCCCGGCAGCACCAGCAACAGCAGCAACAACGAGTGCGACAGCGACTTGCTGCAAGTGCAGCAACTGTTGCCACTTTTACCACAGCTAATACTGCTGCAGTTGTGCACCGCTGTCGACTGCTGCCACTTTTGTGGCAGCTAACAAAGCTTTTTAAACGACAGCCAACACTCGCTCACTCTCCAACACACACACGCACACACAGATACAAGTATAGAGTAGAATTTGTATTATTTATTGTCCATTTTTAATTAAATTCACTAGAATTTGCAGCTGCGTAAATGTTTGCCTGTCGCCCCTTTAGCGTCGCTTTTTAGTGGAACTCGTATTTGGCATTCTGCAGCCCGTATTTTCCATCGCCTTTGACTTTTTTTTTGATCAAATTCTCGCTCTTACTATTGTGATGCAAATGCTGCGGCGGTGAGCCAAGTAAGTTGAAAACTCATTTAAGTGGCAAATTTCCACAAATGAAGTGTAATTTTTTGACTACGAGTTTTCAGCTGATGGCCGCCGTTTTTGGTCCACTGCAACTTCAATTATTTAATATTACAAAGTTGGAAGTTCGGGGAAGCTTTCAAAATTAATTGGCGGCGTGTGCTGCAGGTTGGGCTACAGTTGACCTTAGCGACTAGTAGAATTAAATTATAAGCTCAAAAGCGTTTGAAAATTAGTAGGGAATAGAGTGACACGTGGGTCAAGGTTGGAATAAAATTGTGCTCCGGTAAGAGCTGAAGCTTTACAAAAACTATATACATGTATACATATGCGATGCTTTATTTATTTTGGAGTACATGTCTGCGAAAATTTGCTCCAGACTGACGAAAAAAAAAATATTTTCACGTCTTTAATACAAGTCTTTATTGTGGCTCCTTCCGAAGCAAACAAGCATGATCACTCTTAATACGAATTCCCATACTCTTGCGATAAGTATCAGTAGAGATGCTTCTGACAAAGGTAGGGTTCTCAGCTACGTTGTCAAGCGTATCGTTCGTCTTTGTTGTGACTCTAGCATTGACAGTCTCCATACCCAAAACTTTAACCTAAATGTACTGTGTCGATCAATAAGAGATGACAAGTTAGTCGGCGAATTTTCTGATGCAAACACGAAAATAGGCAAGCTTTCGATGAATCCACGTCTTTAAACGTATGTTCGTGGTAAGGCGAAGTCCCTAAATCACTTCTGCTAGATTTATAATAATTACAAACTCGTTTTTATTTTCTTCTATGGTAAAAATTGCAAAAAAAGTAAGCAATTATTTGCCAAGCTCAGTGAGATCAAACATCGCACATCGAACGATAAATAGGATTGTGCCAATCTGGAAAAGAATTCTATCGATTCGGTCTGCGCTCGTAGTATAAATGGTTCTATCTACCGTTCGAAGGACGAAATCAACGAAAACTAGCCGCATTTGAAGAAAAAGGAGGTGCTGCTTCGCCAAGACAATACACGGTGTCACAAGCCTGCGAAAACGGTGGCAAAAATCGATGAATTGGGGTTCGAATTGCTTTCGCATTCACTGTCTTCTCCAGATCTGGCCCCCGGCGACTATTTCCTGCGCTCAGATCTCAGCAGAATGCTCGTTGAGAAGAAATTTTCGTCGAATGAAGAGGTAATCGTCGAAACTGTGGCCTATTTTGAGGCAAAAAATATATCGTAATACAAAAATGGTATTGAAAAGTTGGAGGACTGTTCGGTCTATCACCCTCGAAGGGAACTACATTGAAAAAAAAAAAAACAATTTTTCCCAAAAAGTGGCCGGTAGGCTGCGGACTTATTAGTTGACCTGCTAAGGTGTAGAAACGCGAAGGATACGTCTTCGAGAAAAATATTATGTAGTGAATTTAACGTTTACTGCGTCCTTTTTAATAGTACTTTTAAAGATTCACGAGTATTCTTTCATTATTTAATTATTTCACTACTGTATCTTTTCTCGTATAAATCGTTTATAGAATATTTCTAAATCATTTCCAACAATAGTCGATTCCCTCTCCACTTGGTGATATTTTTTGAAGAGAACCACTTTCCACTCAAGTTCTTACTCAGTTCAATTTAGCAGTTCTCGTAAAATTTAATCCTATGTTGGTAATTAAAGTTAGATAAAGATCAATGCAGATTGCTGAATTTCACGTTTTATAATATATCTTCTTCGGGTTATTCTTAGATCATTAGATTATTTCACTACTCTCTTTATATGATGGAGTCAGGTCTCAAGTTACTACCTTCGTATGATAAGCAGAAAAGCAAGGTTTATTTGCCTGTACATCCATCTAAAGATATATCAAAGAATTAAATGTAGTTTTAGATTGATGCGAAACCAAGTATGAGTTCCATGTGAACTCAGTAGATGAATTAAGTGATTAAAGCATTATTGTGGTTCAGTTGGTCTGGAGTTTTGCTTTATTACATGTAATGCGATAATTCTTTTAAGTTAATAGAGCATTGTGTTAGCACGTACGAACAATCTTTGACAAAGACTACACTGAAAACAATTAGAATACTTTATGGAAAAGATAGGGGAGCTAAAAATAAACTGATTTGATTATTTCAAAATTAAAATAATATCATACTTTTTATTACTATAAACCCATAAATCAACAAAAAGAAATTTCATGAAATGATATTCAAATATAAAAGCTGCTTTTTTTTTATAACTTTAACATTCTATAATTTCCAAAATTATTGAAAGTTAGAAATTTTCAGTGTTTGTTAGTTCATACGATAGAGAGATATCTAGAGGATATTCAGTTCAAATTTCATGCAAATATACTAATCAGAACTTGAATTATCGTGACGAATGTAACGATAATAAAAATTTCGAGAGAAAAACTGCTGAAACCAATTTAATTGTCATGACACTAAAACCACTAAGATTCATAAAAATAAAATTAATTTTGAAAGAAACCTTTTAGGGATATATTTGTAAATATTTTGAGAACTCATTTTTGTTTAAGTTATAGACTAGAATACCCCTTGATGGCATTTTAATTGAGATGATTTTCTGTAAACTAAAGAAAGATGCAATTATTGTCAATAAACGGATATCAATGCTATCTTTAATATCAAATAATTCTAATTTTTTTAGAAATAAATTTCAACTCTTATATTTTTCAGAATTTTGAAACAAAAAAATATCTAAATTTATTTTCAATCTCAAAAATTTTTTAATTTCCGTCAACTAACCTACAATTCTGTTATTTTTCAAAATTGCTTTAACAAAATTATATCTCACAGTGTCGTGTCTGCTTCCAAACCAAAGCAGGTAACTACTTATTTGTCCAACAAACAATGCCACGAGCTTGCTCTCAGCATAACGCTCCTGAATAATTAAAAGACAATCTACTCAAGTTGCACACAGCTGCACATTTGTTGTAAATTCGCTTTTGTTTAATTCGTACAATTCTCTGTTATTTCGCCACACTCGGAGTTGCTTTGTGTCGGCGATTGCCCAACGCTTTATCCACTCACGGCAGGCAAATCCAAGGCCGGACGAAAAAATTCATGTGGCCAGGCAAGAGAAATTAAAACGTGCCATTGTCCACAACAGATTGAGATATTTGCTTTGTGTGAAATTAAATGGCGCATGCCGCATGCCACATGCTACATGCCGAATTTGTGGTATAACTACAACAACAGCAGCAATTACAAGGCAGGTGCGATGACCTCAACTGTATACGTGTACCTGTGTAAGTATATACTTTGAAGAGTCTAACTTTTTCTATAGTTGCACGGTCTATTTGAAGCGGAAGCTCCATCTTTCAGGACATGTTTACATAGTTAGTTTTGTGGCACGTAACAGGATTAGTGGAATATTTTATTTACATGCATTTAATGTCAAAAAGTGGCAGCGTTAAGTCAAGTGCACGGATTTATTAGTGCGACTTGAATGCTTTTCATTTGTATTCATTTGTTGGTGGCTAATCAAAAGTGGCAGCTTGCGCACACGCTTCACCGTTATACTACCCAAATGGCGCATTAAGTTTAATTTCATAAGCTGAGGGTTTTTCTTGCTTCTGTGTTCGCATGTGTTCTGAGAAAGTGAGTGAATACGAATAAGTGCACATACTTTTTGATTAGTTGGCATATACATATTTAGAAAAGAAAGAAAGAAGGTGGAAAGTTTGTGGAATCAATATAAATATACTCGCATATGTACATATATACAATTATATCTAATATAAAAAATAGTATTTGTAACGCTTATGGTTGCAGTTGTCGTAAGTATAGCTATAGAACTCAATAGATGACGCTAAGTTCAAAAAATTCGAAAATCATAAAAATTAAGTAAAATATTTATTTAACAAAGTTGATGGATTCGATCACAGCACACATGAGAAGCTTTTATTAGTTTAGTTTGTATGACTGCTATTGCTATAGTAGTTCGATCGGAACAATTTGCTCGAAGATTGTAGCGATGCCTAAGATAATAATCTGTGCCAAATTTTGCGAAGATAAAAAATCTTACAAGAACTTGAAAATCAGTAGTTTCGATTAAGGAGTTTCTTAAGGAGAAATGGGTGTATGCAAAATTTCAGATCGATATCTCAAAAACTGTGGGATATACCTTTTTTAGAGTATAAATATTTATTAATCAATATTGCGTTTTGTACGAGTCATGCTCAGAACTGGAAGTATTCAGAAATCCTGCTGTGTAGGAGCGGCATCAAATCTTCGAATTTTTAATTAGAATTAAGGCACAATTAAAAAAAACTATTTTAAATAATGATGTTATAAATTTTAGATACATGTAACTAGATCGCAATTTAGTGAAGTAAGAAATTTTCAATTCAAAAACTATTGACTGAAAATTTTTTTTAAATGATTTCAGGGCTGTTTCCTTCCAAAATCAGTGAGATACCTAAGAGGCACGAAAAATATACCATATGTTAATTCTAGTAAGACGAGACCGATGCCAGTCGCGAATAAAACCAAACTACATCAATTTCAACTTCCCTCACTTGATGGTAGTACAATTCTTCTATCCCCCAAAGCAAAATATTTGGATGTCGACGTAGATACCAAAAAGTTTTGAAAAAATAGTATTCAGAAACGTATTGGAAAAGCTAATATAGCGTATTCAAAAGAATATACAGCAAAATCTGGAGACTAAAATCGAATATAGTTCTGTGTATACTATATATACGGCCGTCATTAGATCAATCCTTACGTATGGGGCACTGGTTTGGTGGCCTGCATTGAATGAACAATATAAACAACTCAGGAAGTTAAATGTAATACAGAGAGCAGACTGTGCAGAGCTTACCGAGGATTAAGTCATGACCGATAGATACGTTTAATGTGCTCCTGCATCAACTGCCCATAGAATATTTCATACGAAAAGTAGCAACATTTTCTGTTATTACAATCAAAGAGACAGGAAATTGGAACATGAAAAGTTGTAAACATAGCGTTTTTCTGATTCAGCTAGAAATAAATCTAAATAGATCATACAAATCCTACCACGGGTCGATTTCAATAGTTACTTCCTCTAGATGTGAATATAGAAGAGGTTTAGTAGGTAGGAGAATACTATATCAATTTATACCGATAGGTCCAAAATGGACTGCGTAGTAGGAATGTGGGTATACTCCGATGATCTTGATATCTCTTTACCCTGCCGTCTACAATACTTAGCTGGTATATCCCAAGGGGAAGTACTAGACAATGAGAAAGCCTATGGATTTCTACAGAGCAACTACGACAGCACACAAAAAGCCACCATATACACAGATAGCCAGGCGTCATTACCAGTATTATCGTCGCCAAAGTTAAACTCCAGCATGACCAACAACTGCAGAAGGCATTGGCATGTCAACTCCACTTGTTCATAACTTGGGTTGCCGGTTATAGGAACATTTTCGGCAAGAAAAAAGTAGGCGAGTTAACCAAGTCTTGTGCCTCATCTAGACGAGTTCGAAGCGGAGTTGAAACCGTGGCCTCTAGGAAGAATCAAGATGGAGCTAAAATCGAAATTTTAGCTATTAACTTAGAACTGATGGAAAATTACAAACAAATCAAAGATAGCGAAATAAATATGGCCAAAAAATTACAAGACAAGAGCTGAAGACTCATTAAATAGTTTCATAAAAAATAGATATCAACTTACAGACCATTGATGTTTTTATAAAACATTAAAGGCGTTAAAATGAGAATACTTCATCACAATTTTTGGCGCAGCTGCGAACTCGAAGTGAGTAAGGAAACGGTTATACTCTTCCTCCACGAATGACCAGCTCTATCACAACCCCGATGTAAAACACTTGGAACCCATTATGTACCAAACTCGAATGTCTCTCAAAGATCTTACCAATAGTGTATCAAAATGGCACATTTAGCGCTAATTGAGTCCGAGGGGGTGTACTCTTACGTTCCTACCTACCTATATCTATGATTGAAATAGCAAAAAGTGAAACTTTAACGTTTCGGGAACGGGATAAATTTTATTTTAAAGTACATATGAATAGCTATCTAATGATCTTTGACTAAAACAATTCATTGAAGGGGCTATTCTCATGTAATCACTTCGAAAACTCGATTTTTTTTTGTTATATTTTGACAGTGAAAGCTATTGAAAACATGCTGTGAAAAATCCAGACCGAAAATCATATTATTTGATAAGTTACAGCTCATAGTCGCCGACGTGTCGTAAGCGACTGTCTACCAGGCGCCATGACAAGTCTGCAGCTCTTGAAACTTTAAACGCATTTTTCTCGAATCATCATTTTCTGAAACTGTCATGGTCCTAAAAAAAAAGTATTCAACCGATTGCTTTAAAATTTAAATATGTTCTTCTACTCATTTCTAGTAATCTTTCCTACCAAAGTTGTTTATTTTCGAAAATATTTTCATATTTTTTTTAATGATTTTTAACGAAAAAAAACAAGATTTTCGTGACTTTTTTTTGAAGTTCGACATTTTTTTTTTTAAGGAAATTGATTATATTTGGTAGGGACGATAGCCGCAGAACTACTGAATAATAATCCATTCAAATTTTTTATTTCAGACACCATGAACAGCCGCTATCACCATGACCAGTGAACTACTTTTTTTGTTGGGGACTACTTTGATTTAAAAACAATATATATTAAAAATGTAAAAAACGAAAAAAAAATTTTTTTTGTACATAATCAATCAAAATACAAATAAAAATATATTAAAAAATTAAAATGATTGAATTTTGTTGTCGCATAAAAAAAATTTTCCTAAAAAATGGTAATATGTATGCGTTCACATGAGAGTACCCCCTTGAAACAAAGCCAAGTCTTTTCTGTAAATTGTTATTAGACAAATCGGCCAAGGAGATTGGCTGGTATCGTGGGTACCAGTTCAAAAAACACCTTTTCTAGAAAAACGCGTTTAAAGATCTTGCAAAATTAATATCATCGCCAGCTGTGCGATTCGAGCGCACGATACCTTACGGCGGATCTCATTTTTAAAAACTTTCCATTACCATCTGTGTCAAAGGAAGATTTCTACGTTATTATTAAGGGTTTAAAGTAATAAAAACAGCAAACAAATTTTTTTCGATGTTTTGAAAAATTTTTACCCTACCCCCTTAATTTATATTTTGGTAGACAGAACAAAACTTTTCTTGTGCCCACATTTATCTCAAAACGTAATGTTTCGAAGCAAAACACAGCAATCTTTTCCAAGATTTCTAAAAGGAGATAAATCTTCCTTGAATACTGTGACTTCATCAGAATAGTTTGTACTTCTTTTCATTTCCAAATAGACAGTGAATAATGAACTTTGAAAGTTAAAGACTAATTAATCGATTTTCAAAATATTCTTTTTGATCTCTCTTTGATCAAATATTTTTGGTATTTTTGAAGCCGTTTTGTTCTTGCAGATTCAGGTAATCAAAAACATAAACTTGGCATCCATTACCAGAATTCCATTATGAATTTACTTCTAGGAAGCAAAGGTAAGTAATGACATGTTTCGTCAGAACAAATCGCAGAATGGTACGTTGTGAAAAATTCTTTCGTAAAGGCGGTTTCGTTTTGCCTATGTTAGGCAAACCAAACAAAATCCCCGATATTAATCCATTTTTTGCCAATACGAGGATAAGGGTTAGAGCCAGCAGAGATTTTCCAAAGATTTCGCTTTAAAAAATTTATATCGACTAACAAAAAATTCGATTAAAGTCCATTCAAATGTGGCTTCACACAAAAACTAGTTTTAATAACATTTTCTAAAAAGTTTGTGGCTACAAACATTTAAGTTCATTAAAATGTATGATTCACCAATATCAATCAATAATCAACATATTTCGTTTGAATCAGTTTTCAGGAATTGCGGTCAGTAGAGCTGCCGTAGCTCAAAAATCAGTGACATAAAAATTGTGCAAACGGTTTTTAACCCACAAACCAGCGCATGTAAAAATATACCGACAAACATTTTTATTTTAATTGGAATTTCCTGGTATATTTTTTGCTTTGTGCAGAAACACGTGTAATATTTGGTCATATTTGTTACGCCATATTTTTCCTTCAATTTTGTTTCGAGCGAAAAATTTTAAAAGCCTTAAAATATTGCCATGCTGTAGAAAACAGAATCAGCAGAAATGTGAACGTCGGTCAGCCAGCGTTACGTGAGGACGCTAAATGGTTGCGGGATGGGCGGCGGGTGAAGAGCGGAATATAAGCGCTAAAACGTACATAAATCAAATTTTATTTCCTGACTGCAAGCAGGCGAGGCGCAAAATATTGCAAATACCCAAATAACGGCGGTTACGTATGTATTCGAATTGCAATGCTGTGACCAAGCCCATGTATGCACACGTGTACATATGTGGAATGCAATACCCAGCTGGCTGGGAGCCCCAGCAGCAAAAAATGTAGAAATATTGGATGGAAGCTGTTGTGGATGGCATTGTCTTTTCATTATAGTGTAGGGTATGCAATTTCTCATAGTAAATTTAGTCTAGTAAGTAGGTTGAAATACAAAATCGAAGAAATCTTGACCTGAGAAAAAAATTTGAAATCACAAATTTTCAAGACTCAGCTCAGATTTTGTTGATAACAATGAAGAAGACCCATGAAAACCTTTTCGTTTAAAAATATATAAAATAATGTTCGATAATCTCTTCCTTTGGAAAAGGAAAGAAAATTTCAGTGGAGCCACCCCGGCATATTTGGATTAAGGGTCTGTTCTCCAGCGGTGCGACAAGGACTGGGAATCAGTGTTGAAGCAAGCGGTTTGCTATATAATTGTGTATGAAATTTCATACTAGAAAGGTTGCGTGCTGGGTTTTGAACCCGCACACCCAGTGGCGAAGTGAAAACAGTCTCAGCTGACAGTCCCCACATTTGATGATGACCATTGCAAACCAAGGACTGTGATTCAGGGGTATGCGCATGGATTGTGTGATCGATGAAATGGGAAATAAGGCGCTGCTTAGCGGATTGGTGTCTTCGGAAGAGTAAAGGTTGATATCATCGCTATCAAAAAAGTGTGATGGACGTGAAAAGAAAGGAGACGAATAGGTCCTTGTAGTATTTACCACAGCGACCATATACTCTTAAAGGAGTGCTAAGTCGGTGTGTGAGTAGTGATGGGAGAGAGACTCAGTCATCCAATTTCGGTGGATAAAAATCTAGCCACAATCTGCATCAAAGCGAAGTCTTTCAACTTAACACTGATTTGCGCCTACGCCCCGACGGAGAGAAGGCTACAAGTTCTCTTCCTTCGTGTCCTCGTATATAGTATGGAGGCATGGACAATGACAATTTCTGAAGATTCCTTAGAAACTTTCCAGAGAAATGTGAGTATCCGAAGCGATATCCACCGGTGGAAGCATAGGAAAAGGAAGAACACAACTCCATTGTATAGATCAGGCAGAAACTGGCCGAACAGCGAAAAGACGAAGAAGACGTCGGCTGTACTCGTATAAGCGTTGACTTATAGAGAGGAAAAATAAGGCGAGGGAAGAGCGTTCTTTCTCCAAAGAAAGTGTCGATAAAAAATAATTTGAAAGGTTCCATATCTAAATCCGCTCAAGAAATTTATATATTCTCCAAAAATATATTTTATGATCAATTCGTATTACAACAACAATTTAAAAGCGAAGCCTATTTCTTTTTTCTTCAGCGTGAGTTGTCTTCCTTGAGATTCAGTGTAGTGCCACAACCACGAACGTATTAATGTGCCAAGAAAAGGGATCGACTATATTAGGCTTCGGGTGACCATACTAACGGAGTGTTATCCGAAAGTAGCTAAAAATTGAAACACCGTTAGAAAAAAAAACAAAAATGTTGGTTAAGAACTACGAACATTCTCTACCGAAAATCTAGGAAATGCTATAGTTTAGAAAACTATTCGATAATAAAAAATTGTAAAGATATGACAGTATTATTTTTGATCTCCGACGAGTGTAGTGGATTTCCTACTGGGCATACTGCAAGTGGAGACCTTTACATCTCAATGCCTATGAAAATACTCCCCACTTTGTTATTGCATTTGTTGTGATTGTTGTTCTGAAAGCCGGTGACACCGTGTGGCACTACAACAGCAACAACAACAACAACAACAACAACAAAGCACAGTGCCGCTGCAACGATTTTACGCTATCAAAGCCGACGATGACGGCGATATAAAAAGCCGCTATGCTGCCATTTTAAGTTATGGCACATTGCACTCAGCGCGGGCTTAAACACAACAAACACATACACACAACGTGCGCTGTGTGTCGCTTACCAGCACGCCCGTTATATAGGCGCTGCCGTAATAATTACTTGAAAGCGCGTGATTTATAGGAATTGTTTGGAAAACATTCCCGCAAATAAACAAAAATAAACAGGGGAGAAGGAAAATACGCGACATAAAAATTTCCAACGCTCATACATGCTTCTATTACAACGGTGATAGTCATATTTTTGGAGCAAGTTACCGCTGCTTGATTGCCCTGCGGCTGTGGCGGGAATTTTGTTTTCGAGCTCGTTTTTTTATTAGTGCTCCATCAGCGTGGCACTCTAGCGGAAATTTACTAAAACACAACAGTAATTAATTTTATAGTTTTTGCACCTAACTTTGCGTGTGTGTGTGTGAGTGTTTGTAGTCCTCTAGTTGTAGTGGCGCTTGCGCCGAAGCGAATCCATGACGCTTTTCGCCTCAGCTAATTGTTTGTTGTTGGGAGACAAATAGCTTTTTGGTAATCAATTAAATTAATGTGTTTATAAAAGTTGGCAATTAAGCTGCTGAGAGCGAGATATGCGACTATTACGAATTTTCATTACCCCTATTAAACGTAAAATTATGAAAGAGAGAAAGTTTCGGCGGTTATGAAACGGATGCAGGTGGTTATGACTATATATTTGTACGTAGATAAATGGGTAAAATCAACTAAATCCCTGGCTCCACTGCTTGCTGAAAGCAAAATATATGTGAGCTCTATGCTGCGATGGTCTTCTTAGGTATCATTGAAATATATGTATGTGGTTTGTGATCTAATAATGGTATTTTCCTGGAAGAATATACATAGATATGGCTATATGTTTTTGGATAAATTTGTGGTCTCAATTATTCATATTAGGGTGGGTAGAAAACCGGCGCATTTTCGCTTCGTACTCTGCAAAATAGGAACTCAGTCACTTCTTAGAAAGTCAGTGCAAGTATCAGCACTTAATGCCGACGGAGTTTATTTTTTGTTCAATTACAACTATTTTAAATCAAAACGTCGAAAATATTCACCACATCTTATTTTTTTATTTATTTTCCTTTTTTCGTGTTTCCTTCGTCCAATACCTAGTTTATGGTCTTAATTAAAATTTTTCTTGTTTACCTGGGAAGATCTTGAAGAATTTCTACTGTCAACGCGTAGGCACTTTTTTGCCGAAATACTTCAGGAAAGGTTGTCGTAAAAGCGGATTTTTAAATATTTTCCTTTGTAAATTATCTTTTTGCATAATGAATCTTTAGAATAAAGATTTTTTTAGGAAACCCTTGTAGCTCTTGAAGAGTTCACACTTGTATAGACTTTTTGTAGGTGTCTAAGAACCTATTTTTCAGATTACTAATCCAAAAGAAATATTTTTTTTTTTTGACTCACCCTAATGACAACATGTGTCAACTAAATCCCTGGCTTACGCTACGGTGGGACACTTGATGCTGGATAAGTTTAGTGTAATTAAATAGACTTCTTGGGTAGCATTGAAATATAGTTTGAGATCTCCTTGGGCTCAAATATGTGAAGCGTAAATGGGTTAGGTTAGAATAATAATAGTTGTGCCCGGAAGATTATACTTGTTTTCTGAAGAATGACCGAGTGTTTGCTTTCACTAAAGTCATAAAGTATGAACTTGTGTGTAAAAATGCTCACGGAAAAGCATTTAACCTTAATCAATACTATTCAGGAAAAATTATATTTCTAAAGAAGAAGATATATTTTTAAGAAACTGAAGTTTGATTTAATTTAGAAAAACCACAAATACAAGGTCTGTCGCAAAAGAAACAGAACTTTTTAAACATAACTGTTTCTGTTGGCGCCACCTATTGGTGGGTATATGAAATAAAAAGCCTGATCTCTTGTTGACCACAATACCGTGAGGCAGGGTCCTGGCGCCTGTTGCACGATAATGCGCCGTGTCATCAGTCGACACTTGTCACTGATTTTTTGACAAAAAACTCCATATTAAGCATTAATCACTCACCCTACTCACCTGATCTGGCACCCTGTGATTTTTACCTATTTGGAAAACTTCATTTGCCCATGAAAGGACACTGGTTTCATGACATTTCAGCTATCCAAAAGGCGACGACCGATATTCTCAAGAGCATTCCGAAAAATGACCTTAAACACTCATTTGAAATGCTAATTGACCGGGCTAAACGCTGTATCGAAGCACAAGGAAACTACTTTGAATAAAAAAATATAACTTTTGAAAAATATAAATTTTTTGTTGTTTTTCTTTTGCGACAGACCTCGTATACATACTTATATAAAAATTCATGAACCTGTTTAAAATATGTCAAAAACGAAGCTCTAGTTTTAAGGCTTGTATCGCTGCCTTGAACAATTATTCATACCAAATTTCGTAAAGATTGACATAAAAGAACTTGAGACTGATCGGTCAGATTGTATGAGAGTAATATCCAATATCGGCAGTACCGATAAATAGGCAGCTTTTTTGGGAAAAAAGGTCGTGAGCAAAATTTCAGGGAGGGACTATTTCATGAACTTACATGATAGGTGTACATACAGACGGGCATGGCTAAATAAAGTAATCTTGGCCCGCTGATCATTCATATACATATAAACTTTATGGGGTATCTGAGGCTTCCTTCTGAGTGTTACAGAGCTCGGAATAAGCATAATTCAAAGTTCTCAGTGAAGTGGAAAGCGAAGAGGAGATCACCAACTTTACTATATGTAAACACAGTCAATTAATGAGCAAAGTAATGAAGATGAAACTGATGAATTGGCAAATTTTAAGATTCAGCATCGAAATTCTAAACACTTTTCGAAATACCAAAAGAAAAACGTTTGGCCAATGTATATGCCTGCAGCTATGTTAAGAATAAAATACCGAATAAAGGCAACATATGTATACATTTCAAATAATAACCTAACAAAATTTATAAATAGTGTATATTGGGTACACATATCTTTAATTAGGGTCAGGTCAGCCTTTTTCAATGAAGTTTTTTCTGAATTATGTATCTGATAGAATAATATTTAAATGTTATGAATTCACATAATCAAAGAAAATACAGATATAAATATGGAAACTTATGCAATGAAGAATCACATAACAAATATTAGCTTTTTGTTTACATATTCGAGTATAAAATAAAATAAAACTACACAATAAAAATATACAATTCAATAATAATAAAAAAATTTAAATACTTTCAAAATTATATGTAAATATTAAAAAGTGCGTACTCACCTTACCTGCTCCATTTACAAAGATCGTATCGTCTGCTTGATGTTGACTGGTTTTCCGCTTCACAGCTTCTTTTACTCCTTCCATTTTCATTGCACTTTCACAAACACTTCACTTTTCGAATGCACAAAACACATTTTTTTTTACATTTTTCACCACTATAAATTTTTTTTCTATATTTTTCACCACTATAAACTTTTTTTTCTATATTTTTTCACTATAAATAACACTTTATTAAACTTATTTTATATATTTCACCTCACAACTTCACTGCACTTATTTTTCAAACACTTTACACACACATTTAATATACACAACACGACCGGCTGCCAGCGAAAACACTAATGAGAAAACCGAACTTGAATTTATTACGATAAAAAGTACTGTGCACCGATTGTCGTGCAAAATATAATGATTTGACGTCATTTTAGCAATGTTTTTGCATTAACTCGCGCTTAAAAGTAGGCAATACATATCTTAATTGGACTGCCATATAATAGATTGGTGGCAACGATGAATGCGCTGAAAATTGAAAAGAAAATGAAATTGTTAGTTTTTCATAAGTTTTCAGTTCTTTTTGAAAAGTAATACTTTCTGTATAAATAATGTTATCTATATATATAAAAATAAGTCCGTATATGTACGTCGCCGAACTAATCATAAACGCGTCGTGCGATTTCAACCAAACTTATACACTACGTAGGCAGTGGCCCATATATGATTTATATGAAGTTTGGTTGAAATCCGATAACGCATGTGTGTGCGGCGCGTATGTGAAGTGAGTGTGTTTTTGCCGCAGGCATTTTTGGTACCGCATACAGCATTCATTAGTATTGAATACATTTTGGTCGTTTGTGAATTGGAGAGCATTGCACGGAGTGATGCAAATAGCAATTTGTTATCATTTCTCTGAAATTCCTGATCAGGAAATCTATCCAGGTTTATTTGATGTTGTTACAAAAAGTATGATTCATGGACCATGTGGTGTTCTAAATATTAATTCGCCATGTATGAAAGATGGGAAATGCACGAGTTATCCCAGAGATTTGATTTCCGAGACAATTAATGGAAATGATGGTTACCCATTGTATCGCCGACGCTCAACAGATGATAATGGCAAATCAATCAATCTACGAGTCAATAATCAAGATATTACAGTGATAATAGGTGGGTTGTCCCCTATTGTACTATCAAAAGCATTCAATGCTCATATCAATGTAGAATATTGCAATTCTGTTAAATCGATTAAATATATCTCCAAGTATGTAAATAAAGGCAGCGACATGGCTGTGTTTGGTGTTGCAGAGAACCGAAATGATGAAATAACACAATATCAAATGGGAAGGTATATCAGTAGCAATGAGGCAGTTTGGAGAATATTATCGTTCCCAATTCATGATCGAAATCCGGCAGTTATTCATTTGTCAGTACATTTGGAAAATGGACAACGTGTATATTTCACAGTTGATACTCGTACTGCACAGCAAATTGCAGAGCGACCACCATCAACTACATTATTATCGTTTTTCGAATTGTGTCAAAATGATCAATTTGCAAAAACATTGCTTTATTCACAAGTACCAACATATTACACTTGGAATGCATCTGGAAAGAAATGGAATAGACGTAAGCAAGGAAGACCAGTTCAAGGTTATGCTGGCATTTTTGAAAGTGATGCCATTGGACGTCTCAACACAGTGCATCCCAGTCATGCTGAATGTTTTTATTTGCGTCTATTATTGATTCATGTTCGTGGGCCTACATCTTTTTTGAGTTTGAAAAGAGTTAACGGCCTACAGTGTCACACTTTTCGTCAATCATGTCAGGAATTGCATTTACTGGAAGATGATAATCACTGGGATGCGACACTTAGGGATGCATCAGCAACAGGTTCTCCTCATCAAATACGAACATTATTTGCTATTATTATTGCAACATGTTTTCCATTTGATATAATTGCAATTATGGGAAAATTTAAGGATCTTATGACCGAAGACATTTTGCATCGAATGCGCCGAATTGCAAGAAATAACGATTTAATGATTACACTTGAAATGTTTAATGAGGCATTGATTATCATTGAAGATATTTGTTTGGTAATTGCAAATAAAGCATTGATACAACTGGGTTTGCCAGCTCCAAATCGACCAATGCATGATGCATTCAATCAAGAAATAAATCGTGAAAAACAATATGATTTCATTGAGTTGACCATATTTATAAACTTGAATTTGCATAAATTGAATCCAGAACAGAGATACGCATATGATACCATAATGAAATCAGTACGAAACAAAACTGGAGGAATGTTTTTTTTCGACGCTCCAGGAGGAACTGGCAAAACATTTCTGATGTGATAAGATCGCAGAGTAATATAGCCTTGGTACTTGCATCGTCTGGAATAGCAGCGACGTTATTAGATCGCGGTCGGACAGCCCATTCTGCACTTAAATTACCACTGAATATGAATGTAAATGAAAATCCCACCTGTAATGTTTCCAAAAATTCGGGAATGGGCAAAGTCTTGCAACAATGCAAATTAATAGTGTGGGATGAATATACAATGGCCCATAAGAAATCAGTGGAAGCGTTAGACAGGACATTGCAAGACTTGCGTAGTAATGATCAACAGATATTTGGTGGCGCTTCGATTCTGTAGGCTGGTGATTTTCGTCAGGCATTGCCTGTGATTCCCCGTTCAACACCAGCAGATGAATTAAAAGCATGTTTAAAGACATCTTATTTATGGAGACATGTACAAATACTCAATTTGACTACAAATGCGCGAGTACAAATTCAAAACGATCCATCGGCCGACACATTTTCAAGGCAACTGTTGGCAATAGGCAATGGTCAACTTGCTGTTGATCGTGAAACTGGCTTAATCACTTTACCAGATAACTTTTGTAATATTGCACCGACAAAAGAAGAACTGGTGTCAAGTGTTTTTCCAAATATTGCAGAAAATTATCGCAATCATAATTGGTTAGCTGAAAGAGCTATACTGGCCGCTAAAAATAAAGACGTTGGTCAAATGAATGCAGACATTTTAACCCATGTTCCTGGCGAGGTTGTAACATATCAATCAGTTTACACGGTTACGAATCAAGACGACGCTGTTAATTATTCGAAAGAATTTTTGGATTCATTGGATTTACCCGGATTTTCACCTCATCGTTTACCATTGAAAATGGGTGCTCCCATTATTATGCTTCGAAATATATAGTAAATCAACCACGATTATGCAATGGGACAAGATTAGCGGTTAAAAAGGTCATGAACAATTTGATCGAAGCAACAATTTTAAGGGGAAAGTTTAAAGGTGAAGATGTATTGATTCCACGAATTCCAATGATTCCAACAGATTTACCTTTTGAATTCAAAAGACTAAATTTGCGATTACAATAAATAAAGCTTGCTTTTCACACGGCCAGTTATATGTTTCGTGCTCACATGTTGGCAAGCCTTCAGTTCTCTTTATCTACAAAACAACTCATGGCAAAACTAAAAATGTTGTCTTCGAAAGAGTTCTAAGTTAGTTTGAGTGATACATAGTCTAAGATTGTAAGAAACTAGAATTAAAAGTTGAATAATAGGGAACAAAACCAGCTTAATTAAAAACAAGTGTGTTTCTTTTCTTATTTTGTTTTGCCGTGCAAAGCAGGCACCGGGCCCGCTAGTATGTTAATAAAAATTTTAAGTCTTCAGAGAAACTGATGCAGTTCAATATCAGGTTACAATCGTTTTTTAAAGTGCTTAAATACTTATTTTAATTTAGATATTGTTTGCTGCCAATTTTAACTTCTCATAATTATCAGCTTTTTCGTTCGCTTCGAATGCAATAATCTCTCTTCTAATTACTTCAGAGCTTGGACCTTTATATTGCATCATCTGATCTGTCTGACCCTTACCAAATAGCAAAAAACATTTTCAATTATTTTAATACCAATCTTTTTTATTGCCTTTAAAATAGGCTCTTGAGCCGATATTAATATTCCAATGGTTCACTCAATATTCCATACACATTTTATAACCCTTGGCTGAGATAGTCTGCAGTGTTTTTAGCGAATTTTAGTTTTTCGTCGCCTCAGTTACGTTGCCAAGCATTTCTTTTGTGGCTTCTACTGGACCACGTTTTTGAATGATATTCAGATCTTTTACTACGAATCTAGTTGACATGTTTCATACCCAAAACATTAACTAAAACGTGTTGAGTCCATCGTTAAGATATAGTGAGATCCTCTGTTATCTCCCTACTGACGATACGACGATTTCCAAGCACTGTTTCTTTCACTTTCTCCTTATTATCGTCATTAACAGAGGTGAGTGAACGGCTTGGATGAGGTGAGTTACCGATGACTTCACGACCTTTACTAAATGTTTTGTGCCACTCAAAGACTTGTTTTTATGATAAAGTAGGCTCCAGAAAAAGCTTTTGCAACATTTTCAAAGATTCTCTAGCCGTGAATTCATTGGAAATATATAATTTTAAGTACATTTTTTGTCAGTTTTTTTCATGGTAATTTGAAGAGGTGGTATTCGTCTTTATTTATCTTATAAGCAGCATAAGTTATGAAACCTTTTTATATCTGTCAGATACCTTGAATTATTTTATTTTACTTTATAGGAAATGAGTTTAGTACTTTTTTTAACCCGCGTTCCGTATTTATGAAGAATACGAGAAAAAGTGCTTGGTGCCATAAACCAAATCAAATAAAGTCAGCCTCAACTTCAAACTAGAACTTTTTCCTTTCCTGGGTCTGAAGTGTAATGTTTAAGGGGTTACATGGAATTGCAGGTTTCAAAAAAATCTGTCTTTTAAAATACCTGTAGAATACTGTTCTAAATTTTCAAATTTATCAGAATAACAGTTTTGGAGATACAGCCTTAAGAACTCGTGCGCTCTAGGCTAGCGTCTAAGTTCGCCGTCTTTAAACGCGTTTTTCTCGAAACTAGGTTTTTGAAATGGGTTGGCAAGATTTCTCGAGAACCACCTAACCGATCTTCATGAAATTTTACACAAATCTTTCAGATACAATACTTAAAGACTTGTACGAAGGAATTTTTTTCGATTACAACTATTTAAAGAAAAAATGTAGCGAAATTTTCACTAAAATTTTCATATTTTGTAAAATTTTCTGCCAAAAATCCAATTTTCAGTTTTTTTCCTTTGTCCAAGTTTTATGTTAAGGTTTTCTAACTGAAACACGTACTTTTTCACTTTAGATGACCTTTTTTTCGGAAGGTCACCGGAAATGACGTGCAATGGCACAGTTTAACATCCTTTTTTTTAATTTTAGAATTTCTTTGTTAATACATAGTGTATGCTTGTAACAATAAAAAATTCTAATAAAATATTTCATTTTTTATATCAAAGGAAAATTGCTGAAAAAAGACTGCTTTTTATCCGAGGAAACCCATGTAGCCCCTTAATTAAAGGAAGGAATTGAACGGCAAAAACTATCTTCCAAATTTTACAAGTAGTCGATTTCGTAAAGCTCCATTACCTGCCTGTTTATTTATGTAGCGCTATAATATTTTCTTCAAAGACTAAATATATCAATTGTTTTGCTTATCTGCGTATGCCAGATTTTGCCTTCTCCTGGATATTAAACAATAAAAAATAAGTATGTGAACTAATTTTTATGGTAAAGTGAAAACGATTTAATGAGAACCCGATCACGTTAACAAAAGATACCAAAAAACAAAAGGCAAATTAGTATTTTACCGTTATTTTCCATCAAATACAAATTTTATTTTTGTACATTTATCATCACACAATTATGAATTTTGGTAAATCCGGAGAAAACCAAAAAGATAACAAAGAAACGTAAATATCTGTGCAGTGTCAGGTGCCCACTTCACCTTTACGTGCAAAATCAACTCCATCGCGTGAATCTGAATGTACAGTTATTATTTTATGGCCACAATGAAATTGCAGACGGACCTAACGCCAATGCTGCGCATGCTCCAACTGCTACAGATACTACAAATGTACTCATTGACTATTCAATTAACATTGCCAATACTGAATAATTGATGTGGTCTGGACCTGTTTGGGTGTGGGAGGTGTTTTTTGCAAAATTTCTTTATGTTCGTACTCTTGTGCGATTTCTAGTCTAAGAATTTTATATGCTCAGCAATTGAGCAGCAAATTGTGAAAAAGCACTGGCAGCAAATGAAGCTGTAGTGGAATCAGAAGAAGAAAAAGAGAAAGCTGCAATGGTTCATTACCACTCTGCGTTAGGTGTTTCTAGTGGCTCAAGTGCGTTTAAATGGAACTCAAGCATTTAAGAAGCACTTTGGACCGAAGTGGAGCGAATTTAAATCTGCGATTCTCTGCTGAATCGAAATGAAATCAAACCATTTCTGAACCGAATTGTAACAGGAGACGAAAATTCTATCAAATACGGTAATAATGTGCAAAAAAGATCAAGGTCCAAGTGTGATGAAACTCAAAAGATGTTGGCAAAGCCAGGATTGACGCCTCGAAAGGTTATGTCGAGTGTTTGGTGGGATTGGAAAGGAATCATCCGCTATGAGCTGCTCCAGCCTGATCGAACGATTGATTCTACATTTTACAGTCAACAATTGATAAGATTAAAGCAAGAAATCGAAAAAAACGGCCAGAACTGACCAACAGAATAGGCTTCGTCTTCCACCAGGACAACGCTAGACCACACATATCTTTGATGACTCGTAAAAAAAGCTTGGCTGGGAAGTTTTGATGCATCCACCATATAGCACTGACCTTGCACCATCGGACTACCATTTGTTTCGGTCAATGCAGAACTCTCTTAATGGAGTAAAGTTGGCTTCAAGAGAAGCCTGTGAAAATTACTTGTCGCAGTTTTTCGCCGAGAAACCAGAAAAGTTTTGCACTGATGGAATATTGTCTTTAGCGATAGAATGACAAAAAGTTGTGGACCAAAATGGTACATATTTGGTTCATATATTATAAATACAAAAAAAAAAATAAGATGAAATTCGATTAGAAATACGAAAAGACTTTTCGACTATCCAATTTAGTCGAAATCGACTATTTTTACGTGATACAATAAACTATTAGGTGAACAAAACTATTATACTCTGTAGCAACATGTTGCATGAGTATTAAAATGGTATCGAAAAGTTGCAGGGTCAAAAGTTTTTGCTACAATACTCGATTTTGGCTGGCGAACGAAATTCGTCTTTGAATGACCAAGACCTTAATCGAATTCGCCATACCATCGATAAACATTGGTCCTTGATGGAGCTTCATCGCCAAAAATTAAAATTAGATTATCGATGCACTATTAAACCAATGTTCGAAGATGTAAAAAATAATCGAGTAAATAAAAGAGCGATTTTTTGGACGAGTTGAATATTTTAAGTTACTGCAAACAACACAAAAGCGCTCGTACGTCAAAACGTTCTGAGTAGACGTGCCATGAAAAATATCAATCTTTGCGATACATTTTTGAGTTACAAGATTGTCTCACTAGGGTTGCCAAATTCCGATATATAAAAGATAAAATACGTACAAATTAACGGATCAAAATCATCGTTTTTATTCGTACCTTTGGTTTTTGGCATCAAAAGCCATACATGAAACAATATCGAGCTCTCAAATGTAAGTGCATTAACCTCCGAAGAACTTTTAAAAATTATTTTTTATTTTTTCTTTTTTGAAGCCACAAATCCGATCACCCTAACATTACACAAAAGATGCACAAACTTTTTATAAAACAAATTTGTACTTTATGTTTTTTATGCGTCTGCTCATGTAAATTATTTCAATTCTTTTGTAGCCCAACCGCAGCTGTCGTTTATTTATTTATTTTTCAATGCTTTTTGACAATTACCAACTTTTTGTTTCGAAATTGTTTTAAGCCTGCACACACACATGTCCATACATGTAGTATACAAGTATGTGTGAGAACATAAGCATAAAATATGTATTTTTCGCTTTTCGAATTCAATGTTGTTATTTACTTTTTGTTGTGTCGTAGTTGTTGTTTTACTTTTCATGCCGTTCATTCCAGTGCTCTAAATGCAAATGTTCTATTTCGACTAATGAACTGTTTATCGTCGCAGAATTAAAAATCGCCCAACTAATTTGCATTTTATTCTCGGCTTAATTAGAATTTCGTATGGAGGGCAATGTTTCTTATGCTCCCAGCGCATAAGCGTTTGCGAATGCTTGTGTATATACTTGTATGTATATGTATGTGTGTAAAGTGCTTAAATTGAGAACGAAAGTTTCGAGCGCAATCAAGTGCGGATATGAGAAGTCCGTATGCATTGCATTGAAAGTACTTGTGTAAATCACAGTTAATTAAGCATATAAGGAATGATCTAGGCTTGCTTGAGACGACTCTCATACGCATGATCAAGGCAACTAAATATATTATATATATATATTCATATAATATATAAATCATATATCAATGATGATTTGTTTGCAAGTGATGTGCTTTGCTTCCGAACTGGTCCAAATATAATTTGGAATATCATATATCAATGATGATTTGCAAAAAAAAAAACAAAAAAAACGTCTTCGGTGATGTGCATTTCTGTTAGTAACTATGTGTTTGCTATAGTAATCCGTTCTAATCAAGTTTTTTAGAGATTACATTGTTGCCTTAAAAAATAACATACATCAAATATTTTGTCAAATAATTTGGAATATGTTCAGCAGCTATATGCTAAGTTAACCGATCTCATGTGACCTTTGGAATCAATGCACTAGTTCAATTGGCAGCTATATGTTATAGTGGTCCGATATCGCCAGTTCATATAAAGAGAGAAGAGAAAATTACGTTTGCAAAATTTCAAAACGATATCTTAAAAACTGAGGGACTAGTTCGTATATATACAGAGAGACAGACAGACGGACATGGCTAAATCGACTCAGCTCGACATACTGATCATTTATATATATACTTTATAGGGTCTCCGACGATTCCTTCTGGGTGTTACAAACTTCGTGACAAACTTAATATACCCTGTTTATAAATATGTAGTGTTAACGATACATATTCTCAAGAAAGAATGATTTTATATTTATAATAATAATAGTGCAGCAAAAAACTTAGAGACCAATCTTAAGTAAGAGGCATAAGGTTAAATAAGAAGGAAAAAAACACTTTAGCTCACTGTGGTATGAGTATCGTTTAATTTTTTTCGTTTTTTGGGCAACGATAGACCTTATAACTAAAACTAACTCCATGGTGGAACTAGACCTTAACAAATTAAGAACACAAACAAGGAAAGCGTTCAGTGAAAGTTATAATATCTAATTTGGCAGCCTTACAAAGAGATCATGTAGGTATACAAAAATCGTCAAGAAAGCAAAGGCAGACTAATGGCAGTATTTCTTTTCGCCAATAGAAACTTGCAAAGAATTCACCATAAGTAAGATACCTTGCAGAGGTAACACCTATGGGCCAAGAAAAATGGACTAGGTGTTAACCTTAGTAAGACGAGACTGATAGGCAGTAACGAAAAAAACCAAAACCCCTCAATTTCAACTTCTCACATACTTACAGTGAAGTATTTGGGTGTCGAGGTAGATACCAAATTGAAATGGAAAATGAATATCGTGAAACGTATAGGAAAGCTTATATAGCGTATTCCAAAGAATACTCAGCAGAAACTGATCATTAGACCAATCCTTACATATGGAGCACTTGTTTGGTGGCCAGCATTAAATAAACATTATAACATCAGGAAGTGAAATGGAATTCAGAGAGCAGCGTGTGCTAGTACCGGAGCATATACATAAGTCATGTTCGAATGATGCGCTAAATATGCTTCCGCACCAATGGCACATTTTCATACGTAAAATAGCAATACTTTCTGCTATAGGAATTCTGCTATAAGAGTTATAAACATATATCGAAATCTAAATAAATCAAATTATATCCTCCCAAGGGCGGACTTCAATAGGGACTTCCAGATGAGAATACTCTTCAGACGAGAATAATGAATAGGTTTAGTAGGGGAGGATAATACTTCCATACCGACGGGTTCAAAATGGACCACAATGTAGGGACAGGGGTATATTTCGAGTACTGGATATCTCCTTATCTTAGCGTGAAGATGTATGTACATCATGCAAGCGGAACTACTGGATATAGAGAAGGCCTGTGAAGTTCTATTATATAACTGCGGGAGAATACAAAAGGCAACCAGTTACACAGACAGCCAGGCGGCACTACCAGCCTTTTTGCCGCCAAAGATCAACTGTAGCGTAGTAAAAAAACAATGACGGCTTTAAGCTCACTGCCAGGTCAACTCGACTTATCCATAATTTGGGTTCCAGTTCATAGGCACATTTAAAGAAAATGCGTTAAAAATTGGGAATGCTCCACAATGCATGGGTGACAGTACAAAATTTATAAACAAATTTTATGATAAACCGAATAGAAAGAGAAAAACACCTATATATAAGAACATAAACTTTCGCTGTGTCCAAAATATGAAAATATCTTATAGAATATAATGTATGCATATACGTATAACTGTATTTGAAAACGTAACTGTCAAACGCTTTCGGTGGAAAAGTCTTTGCTTGTTTGATGGAAACAACATTCCTAGAAATAGCTATATACATATGTACAAACGGACATGACTAAGATGATTTTAGAGGGTCCTCGATGTCTTCTTCTGGGTGTGCCAAACTTCGTGTCAAACTTAATATACCCTGTTCAGAATAGAAATGTATCACAAGAATGCAGTTTGACCACTGTTGAGTTGAACAAGAAGGAGAGCGAGGCATACCAAGCTCAATAAAACCTTATTAGCATAAAATGCTTTGGTATTGAAATGTTTATATTCTACACGTCAGCGAAAGAATAAGAGAAACAAAAATGCTAAGTTAATGCCCTCGTATTATTCGTGAAAAAATTCGTAACCATCATACATACATTTATTGGTAAATTACTCTGAGGGGCCTCAATGTAAAGGGGTTATATACTGGCTTTAACAAAGGTTTCAGAAGACTGTTTTTATCGTTTGAGTCAATTATTAGAGGTGTATAAGTATAACTTTTTTTAAGACAGGTGAGAAATGGTGATTGGTAAGATTGGTGTCAGGTAGAATATACTTGAGTAAAATTAATACAAATGTACATATATTGTATGTATAGTATTACTCTCTACCAACTCAATCGAAGCTTTATTTTGAAGAGAGTTTATTGTTTTTCATTGAGGACATGACCCTTTGTCTACTTACGTAGTTCCATACTACGCACACTATATAATGTATTCCAGTAAGACAATCGCATACAGTGTTAGCCATACTATTGGAAGCATTTACTCATTACAATATAACGGGTGGAATGAGTTTCTTTCTGGCATTAGACTAAACCATTTCATTTTTTAAAGAAAAAATTAAAGATATGGACAATAAAATATGATACATTAGCATTTTCCTACACTTTCACTGGTGTATAATCTTTTACGGTCAAACTTATGTACATGAAAGATGATAAGAAGGATCAAAATCAGATCTTCGAAAAAAATTTCAATTTCAAAAATACTGGCCCGATTTTGACTTCAAGCCCGTAATTTTATCTCTTAGATACTTTGAAATTAATTCCAGGCGTTTTATGTGCTTGTTAAGGGTCGGGTTAGACAAATTTAATATTTCAGCATTTTCGCGAGAAACTTATTCGACGAGGTGGTGCATTCTCAAGATCGAAATTGTCGAAACGAAATTTTGCAAAAGAATTTAGACATTGGCGTTGGGTAAACACATCTTCTACGTACTTCTTCTGTTTTACTGCTCTCCCGTTCTTTTTCGCAGAACCTCTCTCTCGAAAACTCGTTACGTCATCTCATCAGATGTGGTCAACTTCCATGCCTCTGCACGGAAATAATGAGTGACTTGTAGAATTTGGCCTTTGTTCGTCAAGAGAGGACTTTATTGCCGAATCAGTCCGAAGTGGCACCTGTTGGCAAGAATTATTCTGCGTTTGATTTCGAGGCTGACGTTGTTGTTGGTGTTAATGCCGATTCCAAGATAGACGATATTATCAACCACTTCTGCAAAGCTGCAAATTTATTAGAATGCACCGATATTGAACCACTATAGTATATAGCTGCCATAAAAACTAACCAATAATAATCATGATAAAGGCTTTTCTAAGTCTTGATTAGAAGTTAATGCTGTAATCCTATATTTAAGAAATATGTAAAGTATTTCCAATTTCGTGCCCACTGCTGTGCATGAATATGCAAAACTGCTAATTATTTACAACAAATCAGAGCACTGGTCAACGTACGAACCGCTTAATGATAAATTATTTATACAAAACTAAGAAAAGGGGCCGATGAATTGTGCGCGCTTGTAAAAAAGTTCAATTCCAAGTTTACATGGCGCACAGGCGAAGCTCATTTCAACTGCAGACGCGACAGCGAACACCTTGAGTAGCGCGCACCATCACTTCCCAAGCAACTGAGCCGTCGTACTTTGTCATTTGCGTGTGCGTGAGTGTGTGTGGATTAGTGTTGTGTGTCATAAGTAGGCAAATAAATATACGCAGGCGTTTCAGCAGTTTCCTTTACGCACGCGAAAGTGATCAGATGATCAACGGAAGTGTGGATTGGAGTATAAAATTTCGAACAGTACAGGGAACCGGAATATTAACAGTACAGGACAACAGTGTGAAGTGGATAAAGAGTGGTGTTTTTTTTATATAAAAATCTATAATTAAAGCAATTTAACCTTGAAGAAATAGAAGTGAATGAACTCTGCTGCTCCATAAGAAAATTTTAAGTTTCGATTTTTTTATATATTTTTTTTAAATAAACATGGCTTATATAATCAAATATATTTATCGGCTATTGCATGATATATTCGAGCAGCACAAAGGTATGTTAGCCAATTACAGTTAAAAATTTCAAAAACCCTATTGGGATATCCTTTTCCTTGCAGATCCGCGCGTGCAACATTTGCCGCTGGTGGGCTCGCCGCTGCCCGTGGCCGTTTGCCTTATTGCCTATTTGTCCTTTGTTTTGCATTACGGTCCCAAATGGATGGAGAATCGAAAGCCATTCAACTTGAAATATATCATGCGCGTTTATAATGCGATACAAGTGCTTGCCAACTTAATTATATTTTTTGTTGTGAGTATAATATACATACATACATATGTATAATCATGCTTTCTTGTGTGTGCGTGTGTCTGTGTGTATTTTGTGCATGCTTGTGGCTTTTTAATGTGGAATTTTTAATTTTGTTAATGGCACCACTTCACTTCACTTCAGTTACTTTTTTCTATGTATTATTGATTTACTGTTACTTGTTTTTTTTTGCTTTTCTTTCCGGCATTTTCTAACCAGGGCGTACCGAATTCGTATATGCGCAAGGAGTTCAGCTTAACATGTCAACCGATTGACCACACCAACACCGAGCCCTGGATGTGGATAGTCATTTATCTTACCTATCTCTATTACATCACCAAGTATTTAGATTTACTTGATACGGTAAGCCAACCACTGAAAGGTTAATACAACTGAGCATGTATGTGTGTGTGGCTGGGTAAGTGTGAATATGTTGGTTAGAGAGAGTACCCTTCACAAGAGGGGGTGTGCCAATGGTCTGTGTGGCTTTGAAGTGTGCATAATTTATTGGTGTAAGAAGTATCTTAAAAGTGATTAAGTATTTAAACTTAAAATATAATTTAATTTTGTAATAGTGAAAGTCATCCGAATATAGGATTTTCTAATGACAGTGATATGATTTCTTTTCAAAAAACAACACACTAATTGTTAAGGAAATTCAAATGTTTTTTATTCAATGTGAAGTACAATCGATATAATTAAATTCTCAATATATCCTCACTAAAATGGCCTGTATGATATCTTTTGCAAGAACGAATTCGATGAACAAATTCAATTTTCGAGTACTTTTTCCACTAAATCGATTCCTATGTTGTGAATACCATGTTCAATGTTGTCTTCTAACGCTTAAAGAAAGCCCGTATTATTGCTAAAGACCAAGGACTTGAAAAAACCCAACAAGAAATAGTCTAATGATCACAACTTATTAGATTCAATGTTACTACTTCTTAAAATAATCGAATCTCCAAACTTTTCTTGTCATAATTCGGTTGTTCACGTAGTGCCGTCTTGTTGGAAGCAGATCTTCTCATGATCAACTTCTTCCAAAATTTTTTATCAAAAAATATTTCAAAAGAAATCCACTATTCGAAGACACCGAAAATACATATTACAATAAAATTTGGTATCTCACTAACCTATATTATGGGTCGCAGTTAGACTTAGTTTAATTTTCATATATTTCGCTTCGAGTCTGAGATAACTATATTCAAATCTCCTTTGATATAATTAAAGCTGAGGCTAAATTTAGTGCAGAGTTGTGCATATGAAAAATATATACTAGAGGGTGGGAAATTAGTAAATTGGGGTACAAGGTTCAACCCAAAGTCATTCACATATAACATATTTGACAGTTTATCGTTAGGAAGAGAGTCTGAAATCACAAAAAAAGGTTTGCTTTTAATTTTTAGGGAATAGAGAAAAAAAACTTGAATCCTCGAAAATTCCTTTATTGTTTTTCAAAATATTCTCCATTAAGATCTATACACTTTTTCAAGCGATTAAATCAATTGTCGAAGCATTTTTGCCACTCCGATTGAGGTATCTCCAAAACATGTCTTCTGAACGCATAAGTGTTGACAAACGTTGACCTCTTAGTTTATTTTTTAAAAACGATCAAAGTCATTCCATGGCTAGTCAGGACTATACGGAGAATGATTCATCAAATCGATGCTCAAGAATGCAGTTGTTTGGCCGATGTGTCACAGCTCGCATCAACCGTCTTCGGCGGTTGGTTTTCCCGATTTCTTGAAAGACAACTGCCAAAAAAAGTTTTACTGTTTAGTGGTTTGGTTGCTTTTGACCATTGTATGAGAGCCAACGTAATTTTTCTAATAGTCAAAAGCTCACTATTGAATATATGCTGATTCCACTGATGTATACAATTGTCTCTATATCACGAAAGGCCACATGAGTATCTTGCAATATCAGTTTGCGCACAGCACAAACAGTTTCTGGAACAACAACTGATTTTGGACGGCCTTCACACAATTCGTCTTGACCTCGATTGAATTCACCGATAAACACTAGTCCTTGATGGAGTTTCATCGTCAAAAATTGAATTAAGGTCATCCAAGCACTGTTGCTGAGTTAATTCTCGTCGAAAGTTGTAAAAAGTAATCGCTCGAAAATTTTCGGGGTTTAATACCATTTTTTGACCGAGATGAATATTTTAAGTTACTGTAAACAATAAAAATAGCGCTTGTATGTCAAAACGTCCTGGGTGTGCCTAACATAAAAAATTTCAAGGTTTACGTTAAAGTTTTGAACTGTCAGATGGCAATACTCGGACTGCATAATCCCGAAATATTAAGGGAAACCACGTGTTACATATGATATATGAGTACCACTTTACTCGAAAAGATGTTTTCATTGAATTTTGTGAAAATAAATCTCGCACTGACTGACAATATATTCAGTATATCGGTGCAGAGGTAATTCGTGGAGCAATATCGCACCTTTTTGGCATCAAACTATTGTATAATCAAAATTATAATTTCACTTAATTTTGCTAAAATATCTTATAGCTTTTGGACGATATAGCAAAAACTGTTATTTATCATACATACTGGCCAGTATTTACGATATAAAATCAACCGGAACCTTAAAGTTTTTATATAACTTTTATAAGTTTTCTTATATGCATAAGATATATGAGGCTAGGGAATATTTTGATAAATTTTGATCAATTTTTATCCATTTTTGGTATTACGGCATATCATTAACAGAAACTAATGCTCTCAGAATTTCATTAAGAAATCTCACAGATTGTTCATACATAAGTTAAAGGGATTTTTCTGAATTTCATTAAGATGTCTTACATATTGACCGATAGAAGGGGTATAAAGTCAACCGGAAGTTCGAAAATATTTTTATTAGGTTTATGAAAGCTAAGAGAAGTATTGACCAGATTTACCCATTTCTAGCACAAAGACCTGATGTAATGACAGACCTCAGTAAAACATCAGCCATATTTACTGCAGTCTACATATTTGTCTGAGGTCTTAAAAAGTTATAGTCGGATTTCGATAAATTTTGACGTAAGCTGACATTTGTCCGTTGTCTGAAAGCTATCCTCAAGAGGATCCCATTTAGTATTGAATGCATTATACAGAGAGCTGCCCAGAGAGCAGCAACTTTTGGTTAAACCACCGAGAATACAGCTCACTGAATCTTTAAAGTAAAGAGAAACCACTGAGGATGCGTTCCTTTCTCTTAGTACAGACAAAGTAAAAACGCAACAACAACGTGTGAAGCACTACCAATCAATAAGGTCCATAATGCTAAACTCAGCACAGATATAATGAAATGTTATGCCAGCCATAACCGTAAAACAAATCTCTCTACAAATTTATATCACTTCAACACTAGAAAGTTAACTGCATTAAAACAATTAGTCCATTAAGGTTAAAGCACAACTTTCTTCGAAACACTAAGCCATGCACACAAGCGCACACACACATACATACAAGTATAAAAACGCTGGCAATTTATGTTTAAGTTTATGAATGCAGAAAAATCTCAAGGTGAGAATGCCGAGCGTATTATATTGCAGCAACGGTAAACATGTCGAGTATCAATTCGATTTCTATCAACAAACAAAATTCAATTTTCTATCGACATTATCGCAGACAGCATCAAATTGCTTGTATGTGCGTGTGTATATCAGAATATGCAATAGGTGTGGTTTGGTTTAGATGTTGAATGTGTGTGTAATTGTATGCGCCGAGCTGAAGGCCAAGCTATAAACGTTTTTCATTTCGGTTAGTCTGGCAGGCAGCTGCCAACTGGCTTTAGACAACGCACTAACACCAATGAAACGATATATGGTGTATATGTAGGTATGTATATATACAAGTAAATAGATTTATATGTACATTTATGTGTAGCCACAAATCTATTTGTTTTTGTATGTATGTATAGTGGAAATATGGAATTTCGCTGAATAAATTTATTGCTTGTATTCTTTAGATTTGATTTCGTTTGCACTTTTTCACATTCCGTCTTCCTCTTTTTATACCCTGCACAAGACATGTTTTGATATCTTAAACAAATCAAAGTGTTTATAGCCCCCAGTCGAACACGTCGGAGAGCCTAAGCGGATATACACACGAGCTGAGTCGATTTACCTTTACCCATGTGCCTGTTTATATACATGGGAACTAGTCCCTTAGTTTTCGAGATATCCAACTGAAAATTTGCGTATGTCTTTTTCTCCTCAATAAACTGCTCAGTTAACAGAATCAAAAATATCGGATCACTATAGCATATAGCTGCCATACAAACTGATCACTCAAAATCAAGTCCTTGTATGGAAAACTTTTTTATTTGTGAAGCTATGTTCCCGAAATTTATCGTGAACTATTGGTCAGAGTAATAGTAATATCTCCGAAAAAATTGTTCAGATCGGACTATTATAACATATAGCTGCTATACAAACTGACTAATGAAAATCAAGCTCTTGTATGAAAAGCTTTTTCATTTCATGAGATATCTTACCGAAATTTATCACAGAATATTATACAAGAAAATAGTAAGATCTCGGAAAAAATTGTTCAGATCGGACTATTATAGCTTATAGCTGTCGTACAAACTGATCGATCAAAATCAAGTCCTTGTATGGAAAGCTTTTTCATTTTACACGATATCGACCCAAAATTAATCACAGATTATTGTCTAAAGCAATGCTATAATCTGAAAAAAAAATTCAAAATCGGACGACTATAACATATAGCTGCTATACAAACTGACCGCTCAAAATTAATATAAATATAATTTTATACCCTTAATTTTATAAGAAATGCACCTGAGAAGATTATTATAGCTTCGGTGCAGCCGAACTTAAAGTCTTTTCTCGTTTCTTTCTCTTCTTTTTTTTCCGTTTCTTTCAACAACACCTCTCAACTTGTTTACTTGCAGATTTTCTTTGTGCTGCGCAAGAAAAACAATCAAATCACCTTTTTGCATGTTTATCATCACGCCGGCATGGTTTTCGCTGTTTACGCGTTCACGACCTTCTTGACAGGTAAGTTTCGCCGCGTAGCAACACATGCACATACAACACTGTGCCATGTTCAAGCTACAAATTCAGCTTACAATAGCGTTAAAAATAACTAATAAGTGAATTTAGTTAAAGAAAATATTAATTTGCAATATATTTCACTTTCTCTCGCGCCCACAGGCAGTCACAGCACCATGATAGGCGTCATCAATGCCCTCATACACACCGTCATGTATGGCTATTACTTTGTGACGTCCGTGTGGACCGTCAAACGCGCCCTCTGGTGGAAGCGTCACATAACCCAGCTGCAGCTGCTACAATTCGGCTATTTATTCATACACTTTTTGATGGCCATCGTGCGCAACCATTGCCAACATCCGTTGATTATATCCTTTGTCGGCCTTATACAGAATCTATTCATGTTTGCCTTGTTCCTCGATTTCTACTACAAGGAATACATAAGGAAACCGAAATTGCTGTCTAGGGAGCAGCAACGTCAACGTCAACAACAGCAACAGCAAAAGCAGCTGCAAAATTCGCAGACGCCTTCACAACAGCAAGGCGACGCGGCAACGCAACGCAAACAGTCGGTCAATGTGCAAACACCGTTAACCTCCGTCGAGTCGGATCAATGCGAGCAGCGTCTGCAGCAGACATGCGTCACGCAGACGTCCGAGCAATTGAATTCAAGTGGCAATACGGCAAGTGGGAAGCAACTCCCAGCTGTGCCAGCGTCTAGTTTGCATAAAGCGAAATATAGTTAAAGTAATATAATCGTGGATTTTTCACTTCCGTTCATTTGATTTTTTTCTTAATTATTATTTTTTATTTAAACAAAATGCTACACTTATTTAGTCTTTTAATCAAAAATATTTTCTGTGTAAAATAGTTAATTTCAGCAATGAAGTATTAAACGACCGAATTGAGCGTTAGTGTGCTTTTGATTAATGAAACTGAGTCTTCGTCATAAAGCTTGATAACTTTATCGGTTCTTTATTTGAAACGTTAGATTGGTTCATGACACTACTTTTTGAACTTTTTGGAGGTGGTCCATCGAAAGTAAGTATAACTCTTCTGTTTTCTTGACGTAGCCCCACAAAAAATAGTCTAAAGGCGTTAAATCGCATGATCTTGGTGGCCAACTTACGGGATGGCCATAGAAAAATGGAAATTATTTTATTAATTGCTCTTAAAAAATCAGACTCTTCGTTTTCGTGGGATTTTTAGTGCTAGAGTTTTAAGTATTCTGCTAATTTGCTTACGCGAAAATGGAAGGGGAAACACAACGAAATCAAATGGTTCATAGGAATGTGGTAAAAATTAGGGTCCACATGTCCAGGTATAAGGAAAAGCTAACTCAGGCTCAGCCAATAGAACATATGAGTTTCATTTTGGAACCTATTTATTTGAATAGAATAACCTTTAATAGTGCTACTCGTACAAACAATCTGTTTCGCAAACTTGGCATAATAAATGGAAAGATGAAGAATTAATGAATCAGTGTAACTATTACAAGAAGGACCGAATCATGTTGTGAAACATAATGTCATATTTGAAAACCATAGCATATAAATTTAGTCGCAAATCGTGATTGTAAAAAACTCGAAGTACTGATAAAGAGAAAAAGCATTAAGAAACCTGAGCAAAATATCTGATAAAAGACTCTTTCAGGGGAAAGACCAAGCAATACAAGAGTTATAATCAAAAGCATTAATCTGGGCCGACAAATACAGCCAATAGAGTTGACAGTTAATTTTTTAACTATACATATTCAGGCAAGAGTTAGAATACTTCTTCTTCTTCCTTTTTGGCGCAGACACCGTTTTTGGGGTTATAGCCGAATTAATAACAACGCGCCAGTCCTTTTTCGTCCTCGCTGTTTGGCGCCAATCGGAGATCCCAACTGTAGCCAGGTTCTTCTCCATCCTGACCATTCGAATGACATGTCTTAGCCAGAGTTGCCGCTGTCTTTTAATTCGCTGAACAAGTCAATATTATCGTATATCTTGTACAGCACATCGTTCTATCAACTGCGGCATTCGCCGTTGCCAATGCCCAAAAGACCATAAATCTTCCGCAGAACTTTTCTCTCAAAAACTTGTAACGTCGACTAATTAGATGTTGTCATCGTCCATGCCTCTGCACCATATAACAGCACGTGAATAATGGGTGATTTAGTGTGTTTGGTCTTTATTCGTTGAGAGTGGACTAAAGATCAGTAAGTGTACCAAGTTAGGTTTAGGTAATGATTAGTTTAGGTTGTAGGGTCAATATCAATCGCAGCCACTTCGCTAGGTTCTTCGAAGGTGTGTCTACCGAGATAATTCAATCTCAAACCAATCGTAAGCTGAGCATGGGAGGAGATAAATACAAGATGATTCCACCTCGCTTTCCTCCATACAGCTTTTACAAAGAACATCCGCATTGGACAGTGTTCAGTCAGAACATCTACAATGGCGGCGATATTAACTATGCTTAGGGCAAGTAGTTCGGTAGACCACTTATGGTTTAAATGGTGTCAGAAGGATCTCGCAGTCGTACAAGTTCAGGCTGTTGACCAGCGTCCGCCAAACCCACTGGAGGTCCATAGGTCCAGCGTTAGAGCGTAAAAAGAAATCGGACAACCGACTGACTTCTAGTCTGATGAAATTGGGGTAAGGGTGACCTCCCTAACAAGCTCGCGAGCATTGCAGTTGCCGGTGATTCCGCTGTGACGGGCCGGCCACACAAGTCTAATATGGAAAAGGTTGAAGCTGGTTCTAATGAGCCATGGTCAAAACCAGTATAGCCGCTCGGCTATCAGAGTGTATGAGATCGTAAACGGCGTTAGGAATTTTCCTTTAACAAAACAGCTGAATCGTCCGCGAAGGCAACCAATTGCAGCCTCGTTAATCAAGTTCCTTCAAAAAGTCGTTTACCACTACGATCCAGAGGAAGAGGAAATGTACGCCACCTAGCGAAGTGCCCCTATATACTTTCGGTAATGTCCGCGCATTCTGTCGCGTAGGAGACTATAGATGATATGCATGATATTAGCTTCGACCTCGAATTTATTGAGAGCACCAATAACCTCGTCCGGCAGTAAGTAAGTAAGCCGCCTCGATATCAAGAAAGATACTATAGTATTTTTTATAAGGGTTACCTCAAGTCAGGACACTACCGAGTAAATATAACTCAGTGTCGACCGACCCACCTTTGCTATAGGCATGCTGAAGATATTTCTTGGACCCTAATCAGAAGTCCTTAGCAGTGTCATGAGAACTTTCACAGGCCTTCGAGATGAACGCCTTCTGCCTCCAAGCCACCGAAATGAGGTCTAAAAGTCTGAAAAGCTGTAAAGCCTTCTTTAGACCCCAATGGTTAATTCTTCCGTAGGTGGGGAAAATGAGCATCCAGGAGAAGCTGTGGCTATCCTCACTACTTACAATCCAGTTTCCAACCTCATTTCTCGAAAACTCCGAGGGTGTTGGATTTTATGCAAGAATATGCCTAAAGTAAAGTAAACGAACTTCTGACTGATATAGCAAGAAGAAAAAACGAAGTCATATACATAATTTGGTAGGATCTGCAAAATCCACAAAAGGGGTTAATGTGTTGTCTGTTTGAGACAAAGCCTTTCAATATCAACTAATATTATTGAGTTGTGCTTACACAAATTCACTATTTACAAAAGATAAATAAGATGGATGGGTTAGAGACCGTCTGAACTCAGATCGATTTATTAAAAACACACCATCGTAACAATTCAGGCATTAAGTCAACACTAGATGAACACAAAGTAAGTCTATTAGCATGTTTACTCTGACAGACAGGAAGATCCGGAAAAATAAATAGTTACAGAATAGAATACCCTAAAACACTCATCTTACAATATATAATATCGGTCCTTTTTTGTATATATGTATGTATAATTACAAAGCAGAAAATACTAGCAACTCTATTTTCAATTAGTCCACAAAATTAGCTTCCTAACAACTCGTAGCTGAAGAAAATAAGCTTCATATTTACTGCAATTTAGTCCTTGCTATTGTGCTGACCATGGCATTTTCACCCACACACACACACATTTCTGTTTGTATACATCTGTGTATTTGTGTTCGCATTAAAGGATTGAATTAATTTATTTGCTTGTTTGCCCGATTCAATATATTGAAACAAGATACGAGTGGCTTATTGCCAATGCAGTCCAATGCCATTACAACCATTGTGGTGAGACACATATGAATATTCAACAAAAACAAACATCATTGATGTGCGGTTGGAGAAGAACGAGTGCAATTTTGCCAAGCCATATTTACTCTGCAATTTCTTACAGCGTTTGCGACCCACTGATTTGAGTAGAGGCAATTTTATTTAATAAAAATTTATTTATTTCCACTGCGTCATTTTTTGCTTTCATTATTATTTGCTATTGTATTGTTTTTTTACTATTAAAGTTGTTGTTTGCAATTATTTATTTGCTAATCGAATTACGAGAGCGAGCGATTTGAGTAAAAATTACTTTATTGGTCTGCAGTTTAAAAAGTGCTTACTGCAAATTTTCACCTTCAATTGACTTTTTTTGCAATATTTGTGGAAAGGAATATTAATCAATCATATATTTTTCATTGTCAAACCAATATTGTACGTTTGACTGATATTCTTTTAATATAAATATTATTAAAACAACAGTAAGACAATTAATAGAGAAGCAAATAATAAATTAATAGCAGCAAATAGTAAGAAGGGGACGTCTGATAATCATATTATTATGATGGATATCTCAGGAACTGAAGTGAGATTGGATAGTGAAGATACACATATACCAAGTTCTGTCAAGGCATCTCAATTTTGACTTGTGTTATTCTTACATGATCAGACGAATCAACAGTCATTCAGAAATATCTTTATCTGGAGACCTTGAACATATTTATATATAGTATATCATCATCTGGCGCTATAAGTTTAAGGTATTACAAACATTTTGTATTATTTTTGTGAACAATTATGGTACTTTTATATGCAAAGGAATAATATAGTCATTCGAAAGAGTTTCTATGCACATATATTGAACATGCAAGCTATCATTACAAAACAATAGTTCTTTGCACGAGAACTTTACATATAAGAAATGCTGTCAGAATACCTTCTTTAAAGAACTATCTTTTGATTCTTTCAAACTATTTCTACTCCTAATAACCGCGTTAGGTTTGCATGAAAGAGCTACACAATAACTGCTTCTTTTATTAAGGCTATATTAAAAAACAATATTATTAAGACTAATCGAAGCACAAAATCTATTAGAACTCTTATACACAAAACTTAAAACAAACTTATGCATATAATTTATCTTCAAGCTACAAGTATTAGGTTGTCAAAAAAGTCTTGCGGTATTTTTTATTGAATTTTCAATTGTTCAAAAAATTGGTTACGATAATGCGATTCAAGTCAAATATGCGCCGTTTTATTCGATGACGCGTTCCCAACGAGATGCCAACTTCATAATGCCCCTCTCATAGAAGCTCGCTTCCCTAGTGGCAAAAAACTCGGAGAGCCAATTTTCACAGGATTCTCTTGTGGCCAAGTTCAGACTACCAAGCGCGTTCGCCATGGACAGAAACAGGTGGTAATCACTTGGTGCGAGATCCGGACTATACGGTGGATGCAAAAGAACCTCCCATCCGAGCTCCCGGAGCTTCTGGCGCGTCACTAAAGATGTATGTGGCCTGGCGTTGTCCTGATGGAAGACAATTCGGCCTCTGTTGATCAAAGATGGCCTCTTCTGCATGAGTGCTGCCTTCAAGCGGTCCAGTTGTTGGCAGTACAGGTCCGAATTGAGCGTTTGGCTATAGGGGACCAGTTCATAGTGGATTATTTCCTGCCAATCCCACCAAACACACAGAAGAACTTTCCTGGACGTCAATCCAGGCTTGGCCATCTTCTGGGCCGCTTCACCGCTTTTCGACCACGACCGGTTGCGCCTTACGTTATCGTAAGTGACCCACTTTTCATCGCCAGTCACCATACGCTTCAAAAACGGGTTGATTTTGTTGCGATTCAGAAGCGATTCGCATGCGTCGATACGGTCAAAGATGTTTTTTTGCGTTAATTCGTGTGGCGCCCATACATCGAGCTTCTTAGTGAGTCCAAGCTTCTTCAAATGGCTTATAATGGTTTGATGACTCATGCCCAGCTCTTGACCGATGCTACGGCTGCTACTATGCCGGTCTCTTTCGACAGCGATTTTATCGCAATTTTCGACGACAGGCCTTCCGGAGCGTGGCGCATCTTCGACCACCTCTACACCAGAACGAAAACATTGAAACCATCGTTGTGCGGTGGAAATGGAAACTGTATCTGGTCCATAAACTGCACAAACTTTATTGGCGGCTTGAGATGCATTTTTGCCTTTATCGTAGCAGTACTGTAAAATATGCCGTATTTTCTCTTTATTTTGCTCCATGTTTGCGACGCTATAACTCACGAATCACTTAAAAGAAACGACAATCAATCAAACACGTGTTAGCGCGTGAAATGAGCTTTCAAAAAAGATATAGCATGACCCGATGCGCCGAATAAAACTAGAACTACGCGCTTTCAGCGCCAACTAGCGAAAATACCGCAAGACTTTTTTGACAACCCATTATATTCATCTCGTGCATTGTCTGCTCGTAGTCCTGAGTGACTTTGGAAGCAAAAACCTGAAGAAGAAGAATAATTACAAAATATTTTGTACGCCAAAACCTAGCGTACACGAAAGGGACTCATACCAAAAACAAGAAAAACACATTAACTTCAGCTGCACCGAAGCTGTTGTACCCATCATAGATGTATTTCTTGTAGTAAAAAAAAAAATATCTTTATATGTATGACAGCTATACTAGTATAATATGGTATAGTGGTCCTCTATCGATGGTTCCGGCAAATAAGCAGTTTCTTGGTGAGAAAAGGACGGACGTGAAATTTCAAATCGGTATCTCAAAAACTGAAAGACTAGTTCGCATATATACAGACGAACGGACAGACAGATGGAGATATGTAGCTAAATCGCCTTAGTCTAATCGGCAGTCATCCGAGTGTACTGCACACGATGAAACCGGTCCAAGGCGTGGAAAAACGCAACAGTCGGCGGGCAAGGTTACGGCTCCAGTATTTTCTGATCCAAATAATTTTTATGGACTGTCTTGAAAAATGAAGAGCCATCAACAGCGACTGCTATGTACATAGTGTTATTGGACCGTTTCAAGGACGAAATCACTGAAAAAATCCGCATTTAAAGAAAAAGAAAGTGCTATTTCACCAAGAAAATGCAGCGTGTCACGAATGACTAAAAATTATGGAAAAAATCCATGAATTGCGCTTCGACTTGCTTCCGCATCCACCGTATTCTCCAGATCTTGTTTCCAGCGACTACTTTCTGTGCTCAGATCTTGAGAGAATGACGTTGGAAAGAAGTTTTCGTCGAATGAAAAGGTGATCGCCGAAACTTAGGTCTATTTTGAAGCAAAGGATAAATCGTGTTACAAAAATGGTATCGAAAAGTTGGAGCGTCACTATAATCAGTGCATCATCCATTAAGGGAACTATTTTGAATAAAAAAACGAGTTTTGCCAAAAAAATGTGCTTTTATGGTAGACTGGGCACTTTTAATTGACCTGTTATATATTTTATAAGATCTTCGACGTTCTCCAAGTGGATATCTAACCGTTCCACTAAGACTATCAAGGGATTAAAGAGGCAATTTTAAAGCTTCTTTGGCAGACTAAAAAGAAAAAAGAAAAAAAGCCGTTCCTTTTCAAAAGCAACAGAAAAATTGTGCGTAGTAGGAAATGTTACTTTGAGTATAGACTTATAATTTGTGGTAAATCTGTGCTATAAGATGCGTATACTCTTGAATCCCTAATTAATTTTATGTACTGAACTGATCCAAAAACTGCGACAATTTTTTTTTTTGCACTGTTCTATCAATTAAATAATATTTGTAGACTTAAAGTCTGATTTTGATTTTTTTAAAAAACCTGACTGATCTAACCCTCAATCAATTAAAATAGGTGCATAAATAAGGATACGTGACCACATCAAGTCTCAACTTCATAACACTGACAAGCAGTCACCATACTCACCTCTCCAATCATCACAGCTTACAATCCACATTCACTACACATCAACCAACCACATCACCAGCTGATTAAATAAGAGAAAAAGGAGATCTCGCAGCGACTTCAACTCGTGTGCAGAATATCGTCCCGGAACTTTTAATAATTTTTTATATTACATTTTTACCAATAATTTATCTAGAATTTCACAGTATCTAGAATTTCACGGTCCGATTCTAAGTCTTTTGCAAAATTCGAGTCTAAATTGTCTCTATGGCCGTTTCTACCTAATAAAATCTCTGCAAACTGAGACAAAATTGTTCAACAAAACACGAATAACAGTACTTGAACGACTAAAATTAGTACAGGGAGAGAAAACGAAAAAAATTCGCCTCATAAAGGACACGAAAACCAATGCGTTTTTTACTTGCAGACTATTTAAGTAAAATTGCAATAAACTGTTAAGTTCATAATTAAATAAATGTTAAATTCAGTTTGTAGATACTATGCTCAATTGCGCGCTTTAATGTTTTTAAATGAAAATCATATTTTAATTTTATGAGCGTAAAAATTAATTGCGCTTACTTAGTTGATTTACTATAGTCATCAAACCGCAGGATGCTTCATAAAAAAATGTTTTCAGTTTTTTATTTTGATTTTTATTTTTATTTATGTTTTTGTTTTATTAAATAAACGAAAAAAGCGCATTCGGTGCGAAAAAATAGGGTGAATAACCGCAAAGTGACAGCGCAAAAGTCCGCAACAGACAGGGTTGATGTGCATTACAGATGGCAGTGATTTAAAGTCGCCGCAAAACAAAATACTAACAATGCGAACAAAAACAATTATGTGGGAGAGCGAAAAAAAGAGGAATTCATTTATGCTCAACATGAATTTACAAAAGTTAAGTCATTTAACACCATGTAATGCGAAATGCTGAGAAAAAATTCTATTTGGATATAGTACATACAAGTTCACAAAAAATTTCATCAAATCGCTGCTAAAGAGGTGTGAAATCCCAACTATTTTATCCAAAAAAATATAATTGTACATGTGGTTATTACTCTCGTATTAAAATTGTAGCAAATAAGGAAGAGCTAAGAGTGGCTGCAGCCGAACGTTTAGAACTCTTCGCATTTGTGAGGAAAAAGTGCGTATGAAGTATATCTAGGTTCCTGAAAACTTCATCATATAAGAAAAAATATCTCTGAAGATTAATAATTATAAGGGAACTGAGAAGGGTCTCGGACGATATCATCTCTGTTTGTCTTGAAACTAAAGTATGCTCGAGAAAATATTTTCATCTAATTTTATTGAGATAACTCACATATTGGAAGAACGAAATTAATATGCTTGGCACATGAGATCGGAATAAAATTGAAAACAAACTTTTCCATATTGGTTAACAATCTCACTATCGACTTTATTACTTTGGATATCAAGCCAACCGATCTACACACGAACCGAGCATACTCTTTTAGAACCTCCAAAGGTGATCTAGTGACTGACGCCCACTGCATACTGAAATTATAGAGGGAACACATCTCCAACCTGCTGAATGACAGTGAAAGCATAGCACCAGGAGATGGTGAACCCCATTCCCCAATCGAAGATGATGGAGCGGACGTTCCATTGCCCAACCATGAAGAAGTTCGAATAGCAATTACTCATCTGAAGAACAAAATATTGGCGGGAACCGATGGATTGCCGGCCGAGCTATTCAAATATTCTTTGCAGAATTTAAGTGTGCTCTGCCCAATCTACAAAAAGGGATGGACCACAATCTGTGGCAACTACCGTGGGATAAGTCTCCAAAAAATCGCGAATAAGGTTCTACCGAGCGTACTGTGCAAAAGACTGAAGCCCACCGTCAACAAACTAATAGGACTTTATCAGCTTAAGACCTGGAAAATCTACAATCGACCAGATTTTCACCATGCATCAAGTCTTGGAAAAAACCTTTGATTGGAGTATCGACACACACTAACTCTTCATCGATTTTAAAGCCGCCTTCGACAGCACGAATAGGGTTTGTCGGTATATCTGAACTCGCCGCAAACCTTAAACGTCTATGCAAACTCGCGTTGTATAGTACCAAAACCTCCGTCAGGATCGGGAAGGAAGTTTCCGTCTTAGTGATGTAAACATCCGGCAAACTTATGGTTAAAATACTTTGTTCAAAGCATAAGTATTTACCTAATATCAGATGACAGTGGAAAGTAATAGTCCGTTTACGCGTATATAATACCAATTCCAATGTATCAGAGAGTTTGGAAATAAGTAGCTTATCCCAAGTTTTACCTAAAATATGGATGGACTGACAGATATTGGAAAATCAATTAGTCTTGCTTTTCAAATATTTTTGGCACACATAACTCTATATCTTCCTAGATAATTTTTAGAATTCACAAACAATCGTTAGACCAACTAAACAATTATACTAACCGAAAATTGTTATGAGGGTATAATAAATGTTGGATTTAATATATGTATAATATAGTCATGGTAAATAGACGCTAGAAAAAGTGAAATAACTCAATTATTTTGTTAAAGGAAAATCCAAAAAATATGCGATATTAACAAGAACTTTTTGTGATTTACTGAATAATTGGATATGTTTTGGAAATTTAAAGCCAATTAGCACAATACTTTTTATTTATTCATCATATCACTATGCACCATTTTTAAAAGCTGAAACCATGATATTTTCGAAGCTTTATGGAAAGACGCAATAACTTGTTGAAAATAAGGTATACAAGTATATCTGCTTTAAAGAATAATTCTTTGAATCAGTCAAAAAGTCGTGATTTTCTAGTCGATAGTGGAGTAAAATCAGCAATGCGCTGACATCATCCTGCTTACTTTCTTGTCGGCTTTTAAATTTCTTTCTGCCATTTTAAATAGAAGTTCCAACTCATTTTATTGCCTTTAGCTATTAATGTGAGTATCTCTTCTTAAGGCGTCGGGTGAGCGACTTTTTGAAACGCGTTTTTGCACAAAACAATTTTTTATTCAACTTGCGTACAAGTAGATAGGATGGTAGGGCGCATATCTGACAACGCACCCTGGTCTTTAGGAGGTCTATAGCGAAACCGCTGGGACTAAAATTTCGCATTGTATTGTGATCTCCCTGAACCACCCTGTGCACCTGAAGGAGTTCGTCAATACAAAAAGTGTTATATGTGCAACTCGCGAGAGATCATCATTGCACATACGCTAATTTGCAACAAATCGTTTTCAATATTGGCAGTAACTTATATGAACTTAAAATCGGATAATTTTACACTCTTGCAAGATGTAGCTATAGAGTAACTGGGTGACTGTAAGTCCGTTCGTCCGTGCAAGCATGAAAAAATGGACATATTTTTATGAAACTTGGCATGCGCGTTCCCTGGAAAAAAGAAACGAGTTCATGGATGGGCATAATTGGACCACTAACACGCTCAAAAAACGCCATTAACTGAAAACCTATAAACTGCCATAACTAAGCACTAAATTAAAATACAGAATTGTAACACAACACAGGGGGTCGCAGTAGCACTTGTGGGTAAAAAACTTTGAAATTGTGGAAACGGCCCCGACCTCTATTTGATTTAATATACATTTCTCGTGAAACTTTTAATGAAATTTTAATTTTTTGTAAAAATGTCTGCCAAAAACTTGTTTTCAGTTTTTTTCTTCTTATTTTTCACTCTAGATGATCCTGTGAGGAGTTTTTCTGCCAACGCGGGCTCATCTTTTTTCCGAAACTTTTAATGAAATTTTAATTTTTTGTAAAAATGTCTGCCAAAAACTTGTTTTCAGTTTTTTTCTTATTTTTCACTCTAGATGATCCTGTAACGAGTTTTTCTGCCAACGCGGGCTCATCTTTTTCCGAGTTTAAAATAAATTTTTCCAAGAATTTCAAAATTTCTTTGTTAATACAAGTAGTGTGGTTGTTTGTAAAAATAAAATATTCTTATAAAATATTTAATTTTTATAAGAGAAAAAAGTTGTACTGTTTTTACCCGAGGAAACTTATGTAAACCTTTGAGCTACATTAACCAAATAAGGACAAATCCTTTAAGGACCTTTATCAACACTGTAAAAATGGATGAAATCGGAAGATAACTCCCCATATTTTACCTCCGAGATGGTACAAGAGGCTTTATGGGATTTATGGTGAAAATCGCATTTTGCGTTGTGAAAATTGCATTTCTATGTGAAAATCAAACATTTTGCAATTTGAAAATCACCACCGTATCCAAATCGAGTAATTAATACAACGGAATACAACTACTACTAATTCTTTTAAAATATGTCACCTTACAACCAAAAATTGTTCAAATCCAACCAAAACTGCTCAAGCCGAAGGTACCGAATATATGGACCCAGTATCTATAGTTGACTTTTGAGCGAAAATATCGAACAATGTGTGAGATATGTAACTGAAATTAAGAGATAATCCTTCTCTTGTAATGATATGTCTGTATGTCAAAAATGGGTGGAATCGAGTATAAAGATTATCGAACTTCCGGGTGACTTTGTAAAGCATATATCGGCCAATGAAAATAAGAGAACGTGTTTTGTTCATAACAGTTTATCTTAGTGCCTAAAATAGGTAAATTTGAGCGAAAACTTGGCCTAGCCCCCATATAACTAATGTCAGGATTTTTTGCAAGACTATAAATGTTCGAGCTCATCCGAACTTTTCCCTCCCTTACTTGTTTTTATACTCTCGCAACAAAGTTGCTAAGGAGAGTATTATAGTTTTGTTCACATAACGGTTGTTTGTAAGTCCTAAAACTAAAAGAGTCAGATATAGGGTTATATATACCAAAGTGATGAGGGTGACGAGTAGAGTTGAAATCCGGATGTCTGTCTGTCCGTCCGTCCGTCCGTGCAAGCTGTAACTTGAGTAAAAATTGAGATATCACGATGAAACTTGGTACACGTATTTCCTGGCTCCATAAGAAGGTTAAGTTCGAAGATGGGTAAAATCGGCAAACTGCCACGCCCACAAAATGACGAAAACCGAAAACCTTTAAAGGGTCATAACTAAGCCATAATTAAAGATATTAAAGTGAAATTCGGCGCAAAGGATCGCATTAGGGAGGGGCATATTTTGACGGGGTAATTTTTTTGGAAAAGTGGGCGTGGCCCCGCCCCCTATTAAGTTTTTTGTACATATCTCGGAAACTACTATAGCTATGTCAACCAAAGTCTATACAGTCGTTTTCTTCAGACATTTCCATATACAGTTCAAAAATGGAAGAAATCGGATAATAACCACGCCCACCTCCCATACAAAGGTTATGTTGAAAATCACTAAAAGTGCGTTAACCGACTAACAAAAAACGTCAGAAACACTAAATTTTACGGAAGAAATGGCAGAAGGAAGCTGCCCCCAGGCTTTTTTTAAAAATTGAAAATGGGAGTGGCGTCGTCCACTTATTGACCAAAAACCATACCTCAGGAACTACTAATCTAATTAATTTTACAGCAAAATATAAAAATATGTAAATGACGGCTAATGAAATCTCGATTATCACTTTATCATGCGAGAGTATAAAATGTTCGGTGACACCCGAACTTAGCCCTTCCTTACTTGTTTTATTAACTTTTTGTGGTCTTCAAATACAAATAAACAAATGAGAAAAATAATTGATAGCAAAAAGTTCAAATTTTCTTTATCAAATGCCAAAAAACGCTCGAAATTCGAGCCTCTAAACCAGAATATCACTTTTTACGAAGTCTGTAGCTTTATTTTAATACAGTATATATTCAAATAAGTATTTCCATTTTTTGACAAAATTCATAAAATTACACTGAGCTTCTATATTAAGAAAATGCAACTTTTCAAATATCAAAAAATTAATTTCCATTCCGCTCGAAGCAAAATTTCCTGTCATTATCGTAATCGTTATACGGATCTAACTAATCAAAGCTTCTAGAACAGCATAGTTTCCAGCAAAATACGTGTGTATGTATATGTGTGAGTATGTTTATGGAAACCGAATTTTCTTCGCTGCTGCAATTCAGCAATTAATTTGTAATTTGCTGTTAAATTAATATTCGGCAAATTGTGATGTTAATTAAGTTCAAGCCAACGCAGGCAAGCCACACACATATACAAGCCAGAGCATATATTGCATATCCGCAGGTCAAAGTACAAATTGGCAAACTGCTTAGTTCAGGTGCTGCGTTGGTTGGTTGGTTGGGGGCCCGGCTGTTTAGGCAAATTGAAAATGGCGAAATTTTGTGTCGCAATGCGGCGTAAAATCGCAAAATTTTCAATTTCCTCAAACTGCAGCGCGATAAACTACTTATTACCCAGTTAATATTAAATAGGAAATAATGCAACAAAAACAGCAACAATTAACAAAATATTACTACATTTCATATGTGAGGTTGCGGGCTGCACATGCGCGTGTGTATATACATATGTATGTATGTTTTGTCTTACACCTATTTTGCTCGAACATTTTGTGTTTTGTTGTTGCTTTTGTTGGCATTATATTTTCATCGTTTCTGGTGTATTTGGTTTTTTTGGTGTGCACATTAGCTGCCATACTTAATCAGCGCGCTGTAAGCTTCCACAAAATTTTACAATTTCACGCTCGCCTGCCGCAGCTTAAGGGGCCTCTCACAAGCCCGACCGGACGACGTCACACATCGACGCCGCTGCTGCAGCGCGTGCAAGGCAACGGGATTGTTGCATGTCGCAAACGCAATTTTCATAACCCCTTTAATTAAAAAGCCTATAACTATGCCGTAAATTATTGATCAACTATTAATTAACTAGAAAAGCAATTTTCGGTGCCTTCGATAGGCAACAACTCGGACAGCAGCAGCGCCGGCAGCCAGCAGCTGTACTTAAATATCTTTCACCGCTTGCCTGATTTTTGCCGGCCAACATATTAATATCCGCATAGAACACCTGTGAAGGTCCTTGGTACTTTTGACAAACATATATATATACACACAAATGCAAACATATATACATATATACACATATATACATATAAACACATATATACATACATAAACACCCTGTAACTGGCAGCACAGCCTTGCAGCCATTTTATATATTATGTACATCTCCGCTTCTTCATTTCTCGTTATTACCGTTTTCGCTCTACACGCTTGCAGTTGCTTTCATGACCGCCGCACCGAGTGCCAATCCGAAGTGTAAAATGCGACTTAACCTAGGTTAGGCATAAAAATATTAACACTTTAGCTGTTGCTGTTGCTATCGTCCTTGTTGTTGTTGTCTTTGTTGTTATTAGCATAGTCACTTTACTCCTGCCACGTGTCGGTTTTAACTGCTGCCAGCAACGCAGCACTCGTTAGTTATGTATGTATGTGCGTTTGCATGTGTTTGCTCCGTTATGCCACCTGATAGGCAGTCAGTGTCAGTCGCCTGTTGCCTGTCACATTGCCTCAGTCTATTTTTCTCTTGGTGTTTGACATTAGTGTTGGTGCAGGCGCTTACACGCTCGGTTGGTTTGTGTCTTTTAGCTGTATTCGCACACACACACATTTATAAAATGTACATATATACTGACATTCATAAATAAATGTATGTATGTATATATACTTATTTATATATATATATATACTTTATGTTTATGCTTGTGTGGAGCTGCTGTCGCATGCTTGGCAATCATTAACACACACTTTCAGCTGAGATCGCCAGTGAGGCAGCAAAGGTTTCGTAACAAACACAGTTATTTGGTATACCTATGAATATGAGTGCCGTTTTCGCACAGTGGAAAGGAGTCATGAAGTAGTTAGCTGATTATGTATGTATGTATAAACATATGTAAATTATAGTAACTCATACTGCTGAGGCCTTCAACAGGGGTTTTATACACTATACTCATGAGCTGGAACTTCCAAGATCTGACACTGAGAAACTACTACAATTTCTGTTGTGCCTTAAATAATACCAGAGACGGATATATTTATGTAATATAAAGGTTAGGTTAGATTAGGTTAGATGGTTGATCAAAGATCGTATGTGGACTGATATATGTTTTATAATATAAGGGTGGTGAACCTGAAAATGTTTAATAAAAATCACACATTCAAATTGTAGTTAGATGAGAAGAGCTTTACTTTCTACATTGGCGCTTTAAAAAAAAATTATTCGGTCAATTCAACATCAGGGTGTTCTTAGCTTTTTCGCTACTAAAGTCCACGAAAACTTCTGATGTTGCTGAAGTTCCTTTTGGGTGGTAGTTTAGATTCCTCTACTCAAATCCTGTTAGTAAAAGTGAGTCTCAACTAAGTACCATCCACTTAAAAATCCATTATGGATTGACTGAACACATTTTGGTCAATTCTTTGAGTATGAACCGTGTCAATGCTAGACTCGTAGCAAAATACCTGAGTCTTTTGTAAAACTGAGATTGAGTAGAGCTCCCCAAAGAGATACTTGAAAACATAGCCGAGGATCTTACATTCATAAAAACGGCGCACTTAGCCCAGCTAGCCTCGAGCGCACAAGTTTTCAAGGCTGTATCTCCGAAACTATTACTCGGATCAACTTGAAATTTTAAAACAACAGAGATGTTGTAGAATTTAATTAGACATTAAAAAAACTTGATGTTTTTGAAACTCGTAAACCCATGTAACCCCTTAAATGCATCATGACTGGGTTTTATGGATACAATGTCGAAACTCTCCAACAATCTAGCGAATGACGCTCCAGAAATATTCCCCAGAGCCTATTTGGAAGACTATAACAAAGCTTTTTTGTCAGTCCGAGTCAAATTTGATGGTTGGTAAGTTTAAATTCATAAATATCTTAACGAGGTTCCACGGTCTGTGAACCAAAACTCAGTGAAACGACAATAAAGTAGTGATAGAAAATATTCAAATAATTTTGAGGAATGCTTCCGAGTTGGGGGCTTTTATTTGAATAAAAAATCCGCTGCCACACAATTGGTCATACTCTGTCATAAGAGTGGAAAACATACGTTCGGACCGATTCAGAAGCGATTTGATTAACTTGAGAAGCTAGTGTGAACTCCTATACTACGACCAAAAATCTCTTGTTGAGCTGTAACTTCATGAATTCTGTCAGATATAAAAAGTCCATCTGGTCAAAAAAGTCATGTAATTAATGTCGTCCATTTTTGGAAACCTTATCAAAATTTCAATTATTGAGGATATTTCGATTTTTCTGAACCCTTATGAATCTAGTACTAAATGAGTGTTGGAGAGAGCATCTCCGGCAAAATATGATGGAACTGAATTGTAATTGCTCCCTCTAGAAAATTGTGTCTAAGTTGCAGAATAGTCTCCAGAGATGCCCTTGTAAAAGAATACAGCAGACTAACCTGACTTCATCGAACCTTTGACATTAGCATAACTTTCTGTCAGTGTCAGAACTTGGCTCTCACTTTACATTAAATAACTTTTTGACATATTTTTATCTATATTATGCAAATAAAATACACTTCTTGAACAAATATTTACTATAGTTTACGTTTAGACCAGTTATTCTCTCAGTGACTTTAGCAGAAAAACTGAAGAAAAAGTCATCTAAACTATTAAAATATTTCACAAGTTTTTCATTCTCTCCTCTCTCATTTTCTTTTACCTGGAACAAAAGCCGTTAGCTAGCAGCTACAGAACTTGAAAATTAACAAGCGAATTTTTACTTTAAGGACTAGCCCAAAGGTAGCGAAAACTAGAAAAATCAAAAGAAACAAAGGAAATAAAATATACATGTATAGGACGATTCTCTTTTCCATCTGAAAATCGTTTAGTTAGTGTGTACTTTACTTTGATTTGATGAACTGATAATGGTGTGTGACGTAGTTATTCCTAGTAATGCCGAATGAAATCAAATTTCTTTCCTAATTAGTTACGACATCGTTTTAGTCAAGACGGAAATCACGTCTTGGAGATACGACAAATGACTCAAGGGAGGAACAATATGCGAATATATAAAAATCATCATAAATATAAAACTCAATCAAAAATAAAAATGTTGAATATTGGATTGTTGAGTAAGCAGCGCTGAATATAATATATTTTCCAATAGACGGGGCTACTAATCTGTATCTAGCGCTATATAAGTGCGATCCGTTTTGATACATATATGACATTATAGAGATAAGATTTCGTGCTGAAAAAACTTGTCAGTAAGAATCGCGATGCGCCGGCTCAAGCTGGGATTGACGATAAATAAAATGTTGCTATGTTTTTGGTTTGATTGGTAGGAAATCATTCACTATGTGCTCTTTCTTTAAGCTGAAAGTCTTAACTCTGACCTGCCAAAAATTGGTCTATCTGAAGGAAGTAACCAGCTTACCGTTAAGGACAACGCCAGGACACACACATCGTTAGTGACTCTCCAGAAGCATCGGCAGCTTGGTTTGGGATTTTTAGTGAAGAGATTCGAGAGCTGTCACTTCACCAGAAAATAAAACGGTTTAGTTTGGTTTATGGACCAGTGAAATCATCGATCCACATTTATTCAAAAATGATGCCGTTGCGAACGTAACCGTCAATGGCGACCGGTGTCGCGCCATGATAACCCCTTTTTGACGCCTGAAATTGCAGCTCCTAATTTCAGCGACATTTTATTTCAACAAGACGGCGCTACTTCTCACACATCGCATCAATCAATGAATTTATTGAGAGAAAACCTCGGTGAGCAAATAATTTCACGTTTTGGGCCGGTCGATTGGCCACCAAGATTGTGTGATGTCACACCGTTATGCTTTTTTCTATGGAAATATGCAAAGTCTAAAGTGCATGTGAACAATCCCGCTTCGATTCAGGCCTTGTAGCACAACATCACTCGTGTCATTCGACAGTTACCAGTCGAAATGCTCGAACGAGTCATCGAAAATTAGACTTAAAGAATGGACCATCTGAGAAGTAGCCACGGCCAATATTTGAAAGAGCGAATCTTCAAAAAATAAATGCCAGAAAATATACTTTCGAATGATAATAAACATTCCCCAATTAAATTTGAAGATTATGTGTTTTTTCTTTTAAAATTTGAGAGCCTCGAAATGAATTACTCTTTGAATCACACCGATTACCAGATTATTTTTATCTGATTTGTATTTTCCTTATAATAAACCCTGGATATACCAAACCAACCTCTACAAACAATAAACAAAATGAAAATGGAAAGTCCTTGCCTCTCAAAACTCATTTATAAAACTGTTAACAACAAGACTTTGCTGCACTGTGCCGCACACAAGGCTTATTTCATGCCATGTAATTTGTATTGTAATTCCTCTGTATCTGGCAGGCTTAATTCACGGATGCTTGGCTGTTGGAGCGCAGTACCAACACCACACACACCCACGTACATACTTGTATATATGTAGGTATAAGCATGCTGAATTTATGAGGCTGCTTTACAACTGATTTTTCACACACAATTTTTATAGAATTTTATATGACTGCAAAGTTTAAATACCGCAATTTCGTGTTTGTCGGTGGCGTGCGCATTAACGCCGCCAGCGAACTGTGTGCGATCGCATTGAACTGGCAGCGTAATGCGAGGTTGCCACCTCTATTTACATACAGCGACTACACACGCGGCTGTAATGCGAGAATTCATCACCTGTCAATTTGACTCGTTCACAGCGAGCAATTTGTATTTCGCAGGTTTCAAGAGAGGACTACGCAGTGCAGCAGCGAAGACTGTTAGGGATTGATGAGATGCGAGTATATGTATGCGGGTGTGTTGGGGATCAAGTCTAGTGGGTTATGTGGGCTTGGTTGAAATTGAAAAAGAATTATGTAAGCTGATGTATTTATTTATCTGAGTACTCGGCGAGCAATCGCATACTCATCTCGGTGTGTGTATGTAAGTATACGCTTACATATGTCAAGAGTTGTTAACGCAACTGAAATGGAATACACACCATCCCCCCTTAATGGAACTCAATCAATCGCGCGGTTAGCAACAGCAAGTGCGCCCTCAAAAGCGCTCGTGTTGGATATTGAAACAATTTTTGCCACATTTGCAAAGCTTCCTAATCAAATTCTTGCTACCGTTACTTTTGCCACCAACACAAATACACGCATGCCACCGCGAGCTTACTCGCAGCGACTTTACACCGTCTTCCCTTACTGTGATTTTTCATTGGATTAGATGCTCTGATCTCGGTTATCTGGCGCGTTGAGTAAACACATAAATATGTATGTGCATAATTTTTCGCTTGAAGCTTCACCGAGCATCATGCAACACTAATTTTTTGCCTCAGCACTAAATGCTTAAGAGCTTCTTGCAGTCAGGACGTAATATTAATAAATAAGACTCACTCGCGATTGCTCACCTGCGCGCTGTTGCACGCTCACAGCACCATACACATATACACATACAAATATATTTTTATATGTGTATATGTGTACGTAAGGTCTTATGATATTTGGTTTTCTGCTTAAGCAACAGGAAGTGGCTTACCGGCAGCGGATATGCGAGTAACTTTGCGTCGCCTGCGGCGTATTTTGGTGCTCAACTCAGATTTGCAGCACGCTAAGCTGTTGCTGGCAGCTGAGAGAAATAAGTATGTAAATATTCTTGAGCTGCTTGTAGTCTTGATATATATATGTATATATCTATGTCATTTGCTGTTGGTAAAATAATGTGGAATCATATCTCCGGCGTTCCCCTTCGGCATCGTCTTCATTAAGATCTTTTCATGCAGAAATTTCCCAGAGAATTAAAACACTGCAATTTTTCTCAAATAAAGAGGCAAATGTAAGTGAAACATTAGATAACAATTACGAATTTTTTCTTAACATGAAAACAATTTAAAGCAAATAGATCAGATGGGTATCTTTCCAACAAAAATTTCCATATTTCTTAAAAGCAATACAAATTTTTTTGTAAATAACGAATACAGAGAACCCTAATCAATTTCCATACAGAATATGCCCCTAAAATATGTATCATCTTGCTACAGATTACAATTGTTTTGTTCACTTAATGGTTTTTTGAAACACCAACAACTCATTGAGATAGATATTGATTTTTTATTTATTATTTTATCTATATTCATGAGGATATGAGTTGAAATCCAATAACATAAGTAAGAATTCAACTATCATGATGAAACTTTGTTTTTTTAGTAAAATGTCGAGTGGCAGATTCGCGTAATCAGACTTTTGCCACGCCCCCAAACTACCATAAAACAAAAACTTATAAAATGCTAAGCATTAATTGATATACAAACCTAATGAAATATTTGAAATTTATGTACTTAACTCATAAAGCTCTAAAGCTATATCAATGGAACTGCTGAGGACAAATCTTTTCAGTGTGAAAATGGGGTTAGTAAAATCGGGTTATAACCGCGCCCAAATGGATAGGTAAAATGTTGTATACCACACCCCATATAAAAAATTTTGCATTCAATATAATTTTGTTTCTTACAGAGTACAAATGAAACACCAATAAAATTCTAAAAACCACCAAATAAAGTCTAAATAAATCTTTGCTCAAATAGTACATTTAAGGTATGACATCTCACGTCTAAAAATTACTGAAATTGGAACATAATTTATCAAGACTCCAGATAACTAAATATATTAAAACCTGAAAGTCTGTGGCTGACTTTTTACCAATAAATCTGTGAGATGAAACAATGACATTTCGAGAACATTATTTTTTGGTAAAATTTGTTCTGGGGCTGAGAAGGAGTAAAATCGAGTCAATGCTACCCATAGCCCTCATTTACTTAATATAAAGATTTTCAAAGTTCAGGTTGAATCTACATACACCATAGTATATGTCACAGTATCGGTCAAATGTGATTGTGTTAATGAAAATCAGGGAGTATCATTTTCTGATAATAATATATCTTGATGTCATAAATGGATAAATTAGGGTCAATATGTCACCTAGCTTCCAGGGGGACGTATATATCCATCAATATATAGTATGTATAGTATGTTGATTATGGTAAAAATTATAGCACAATGACAGGAATTCGTTCCAAATGTCTTGACACCGATTTTAGAAATTCTTGAATCTATTACTTCTGATGACGGCAATACTGGAACATTATTTGGAGGATATATTACAAGACGAAAACGAGGAGGAGACCAGTATTGCAGATGGTAGTTAAAACAATGAAGAAATTGAAATTGAGAAAATAAACGACTTCATGGCCACTAACAACAGTTCACGCAATAATACTTAGCCTAATTGCCACTGAAAGCTTAAACAACATTAAATAAGTACCTCCGAATTCTCCGTACCTGAAAGACCAGTTGCGGTATTTTTTGAATCATTTACAATGCTGCCCAAAAGCACAAAGTTTTAAATTTGAAGAATTTTTATAGGCTACCACGAACTTCTACGTTGAAAGGATTATTGGAGTTCAAATGAAGATTTGTACTTGCAAATTATTAGTAAGAATATTATTCGCAATAGTTTTGCCGAAATTTTGAGTAACTCACCGAAAAATAATCAGGATATACTTTGCAAATTTCGACCTATGATAGATGGGTTAAACAAATTTTTTGGACAAGTATGCAATGGAACTCATAAACTTTCAGTGGATGAGTCGATGATACTATTTAAAGGACTAAATTTTGTGGAACGATATTTCCCAATAAAGCCCATTAAAAGTGGGTATAAATTGAGGTACCTGGCTCACCAACATGGTTACTTTAAAAAATTCTCTGACTATCAAGGCAAGGAGGAAAAATTGGAAGACAAGTACACAGGTTTTAGTCTTGAAAAAAGAATTGTATTATTAATGACTGAAGAATGCGGAAAAAGAAAATGTTTTTTGTCTTATAACTACTTCACATCAGTTCATCATCTGGCAAACTAAAAACGGAAAAGTTTTGGCTTGTACTACTTTTCATGCCAACCGAAAGACGAGTTAGTGATTTTAGATTATCCCTTACGGGCGTAATTTTCACACAGTGATTGGATAAAAATGCGATATGTTTGGCATCCAATTTCTTTGGGTTAGAATCTGCGACCGTTCCAAGAAGAGATCAAAAAGGGATTGACTATGATTATTTTATGGCTCGAGTTGTTCAAGTCCATCAACTGCGAATGGTTATGGCCTTGACAGGAAATCTATAAAGTGGTGGCAACGAATTTGCGCTGCTAGAAATTGCGTTCGTCAATAGCTATGTGATTTACTGTCAATCGTTTGAGAAATGTACGCTTCTACAATTCAGGAGATCTATTACAATTAGGGTTGATGACCCAAAAAGATGTCAACTTGAAACGGAAAAGCTTGCAATCTAAAGGCGACGATAGTTCTCCAGGCGGTTATTCCAAGAGATGATTGGCCAGTTTTCGTTAACATACAATGGTGTGAATTTTATAGTTTGAATAAAATCCAATCTAAACCTTACTGCAAATGTACTCATTGTTGAGTTTATTTATGTTGTAATGATAAAAAGAACTATTTTTCAAAATACCATGGAATGAGCTAGTACCTACCGCTTCAAAATATTAATAAATCGTCTTATCATATAAAACTAAAAATGTACGGTTTTGTTTGAAATTTTAACAATTTAATGCTCACTCATAAGTACCATATATTTTAAATATACTTCCAGATCTCCGAAAATATCTTAACTTGCTATTTTAGTTCCAAATACATAAATAAGCAAGTTTTATAGTAAAAATCCGAATTTTAGATCTCCTTCATATCTCCGCTAACAAAGTGTTAAAAAGTTTCGTTCGTCAAAATTTGTGACATTTTAATGAAATAAATTGGACAAGTTTTCTTAACTACTTATTATGTGCCTAAATGCTTAATTTGTATGTTCTCTGCCTTGGTCTAAACACCATTTCCTTAATATAATTATTTTCAATTTTCTGGTTAATTCTTTCTTGTTATTTCCACTATATTAAATATAGCTCTTTTGGTTTGAATTTACATTACATGTTTGTTCAATTGAGTCAAAGAGTTTGCTTTTGATATTGATATTTTAAACACGAAGCAAAATAACAGCCAGTGAAAATCAATGGAATAATCGACAGTCTTACCGGTTACTGGTTTCAGCCGACGGCGCCATGTTTTACCGCAAAGAAATTATTCCGATAAATAGACTGATTCTAAGCGTAGGAAATACAATTATCTAAGTTCGAGGAAGGTGTGCTTGAGATAAATACTTAGTCATTAATTTTCTTCTTTTTTGGTGAGAATCTCGTCTCGGTGTTACTCGAGGGTTTTAAACAAAAACAAATACTTGGAGTAGGAAAGAAGCTAAGATTCTTTACTATATTTAAAGAAAATGTTGTTTAATTTCGTTTTATAAGATTTAAAAGTTTTCAGTGAGAATTAGTATTCAGATCTTGATCTTGGCAAAATAATACTAGACTTCAATTTGGATATATAAATTTAAATAGTTACACCCTTCTGTCTCTATTATTATCGGAAGACCTATTAAATTTGATCTTCAGTTTTGAAGACTTAATGTAACGACGGTCAGAAGATAGGAGCCATCTGGAACATAACCCTTTTTGTGGCGAGTGTTTGACACAAGTAGTGCTTAGGATATGCAGACCTATTGGAATTAATGAAAATCTGTTAGGAAAAGTCTCAGGAAGCCTTCGTTAAATAAAAGAATCTTTTTAACGAAAAAATTTCCGGCAGCCATAAATTAACAACTCAAAATTAAAAACATAAAAAAATGCAAAACTTGAGAATCCCTAACAAAGCGCTTTGCCACTCTTCAAATTAATTAGACGTTCTATAAGTGCCACTTTTACGAATATAAAGCTTTATCCACTAGACAGGCTATATCAGAAAGCAGCAACGAAATAATTAATTCTATTCCAACCAATATCAGATACCCACTTCGCAGCTCGAAAGACAGCGTAAGCGATTTTGTAATGAGAAAACTTTTTTGAGTAGCTGATCGGATTTTCATTGCAGCTGCTAGAACAGTAAAGTGTAATGTAAACAACTAGCACATGCACACACACACACAGCTACATGTGTCTTATACACATACATATACACATATAGCAACACAAATATGCCATAAGTTTTCTACACATGCAACACCAAGTCAGCGGCGATATCCTTGCAATCCGGCCAAATGAGTTTTGTAGTGCCAAGAAGAAAGCGGCAAGCAGCAAGTGCATGTGCAAGCAGAAGGAGCAGAAGAAGAAAAAGGCGTTGCCTGGCGTTCGACCAACGTGCCGACCGCCGGCACAACTTTCGCTATGAATAGTTTAACTTTGCTGCAGCGACGCGCTGAGAAATTTCTGCCCCCAATTTTATGTTTACCAACGAGCATACTTAGCAGACCGGTGGCGGCACCCATAACCTCACACGTCCTTAGCACACTTTTCTCACTACCGCGCGTTCTACCTCCTTCCATCGCACTCTTCCTGCTTCCTTCCACTCTCCGTTAGCGTAATCGCTCATTTATATCCCTCCAGCGTTGTCTTAATTTTCCCTCATTTCGTAGATGAATTAAAAACCTAAATGAAGGCGAAATTTTTGGTGGCTTGGAGCGGCAAATTTTTCCACAACAACACCCCTAGATACCCATATTGCCAACGAGATTTCCAAACTCGACACTCTTTTAGCGTCGGCAGACCGCCAAAGCGGCTGAAAACTTTTAACAGCGTAGATGCTAGCGCTCTTTTGTGGCAACTTTAAGAACTGCTTTGGCGACGGTGGCGGCGACGTCTGCCAAAGTTCGCAAGTGAGTTTGCCAGCGCAAGAAGCCAGCGTTTGAGTGGGCACTTGCATATGCATCTGTTGTAAAGAGCTCGCTGTGGCGCTGCCGCGCTGGAGCTGGTGGCTGTCCAAGTGTGCGGGTATTTTAAACCGATTAAAAATAAATTTCCAGTTTCAGTTTTCATTATTGGTTCAAAATTATGGCAGAAGACTGCAGTGCGCTCGCGTGCCGCGGCGGAGACAGTTGCCTTGGCAGGCGCCATTATGCATCTTATTGGTGTATGCCCCTCAATCTACATTTTTATGTGTGTGTGTGTGTGTTGACACTACATCTACAGCGTATTGTTGCTTTTGTTGTGGTAAAACTTACGCAAAGCTGCTTTGCGGGCTATTTTCACACAAAATGGTTTGACTAACAGCTCGGGCATAAATGATACTTCACCTATATTTGCTTATGCACATACAGCCCTGCAAGTACGTATGTATGTATCCTTAAGTATCTGTGGGAGAGTTTGTGCAGATATATTTGGCTTTAAATAAATTAGTAGTCAGCGGATAGAAGTCAATAAATGTCTTACAAGAACATAAAAAGCGAACTTGCTTTAAAGTAAAATATTTGTGTGAGTTTCAAGCCGGCTAAAGAGATATACGGTTATCTCTATCCCTAAATTTGTACATATTTCTTTCTATTTCTTATATAACTTAAATAAAATATGTAAGTTTCGGTTGGCTCATAAATCAGGTTTTCTACAATTTTATTAAAATATGAGGTTTAATCAAATGTTCGGAAAAATTTCAAGAATACTCGCAGAGACCCCGTATTATATTTTTCATATTTATGTTCAAGTCCTACGTGTTGAATTAAAGCTATCCTCAAGTCTCTGCGTTTAATTTTTCGAAGCAGTGCTACCAACTAATTGTATATTCCTTCCTTTTAGTTGGAAATATTCGACATAAGGTTTGTTACAAAAATTAAACTCATTATACGTAGTATATGGGAGTTGCAGTAGTATCAACCCGATTCTATCTATATTTGCAAATCCTAGTATGTGGTTAATATATCTAAGTACATAGATTATATGTATATGTACACACATACTAAATAATAGAAATTGCTTAAAGCAAAAACAGAAGTTGACTCACCCGAGCTTTGACAACAGTTGAACTAATAGCTCATATTCTCACAAGAACTTCTACTTTCTCTTCACTCAATCACTTCAAACTTCAAACAGCAGCTAACTGAGTGAGCGCACTCGCTACTTCATCGCTGACAAAACTTTGCACAATTCATGCTGCAACATGCACCATTTTAGCACCGGCAGACCGCCATTTTGTAAGTATGAATTGTCCAATCATTTATACAATCATGACATGTTTACAGAATTTATTTAGTTAAGTTCACACAAAAAATTTAAAAGTATATACATAAACTTTTACAATATACATATTTATATATATACATATATTAATATTTATCAAAAATAAAATCACTCTCGTTGCAAAAATTTATATAAAACGCACCGATCGGAACTTTTTAACACCGACGCCACTTAACCGAATGACTACACGCTCTGGACTGAGCAAATTTGACGATCGTTGACGGCTTTAAAGCTCATTTTAAATTTTGGAAAGCCTGAGATAATTTTACCAAAATCAAAAACAACTACATTAAAATAGTAACATTACTATAAAAGTAAAGTTCTCTTGTGATCTCTTCTTTTGCTTAAGGATATGTTCGCCACTCAAATTCTCCAGTACCCAGAAGTAAAGCATACATATTGGAAACTCCTTATATTACAATTGAAAGGCTTTCAAATTGTAATACTCTCTTCTTGTAGTATATTGAAAAGAGTCATTTTAATCTCTTAGCATATGTTCACTGTGCAGTAAAGTCGGCCGCACAGCAATACGAAAGTACATGACGCAGGTGAAAATGCAATATGAAAAGCCACTGAAGGAGTAACGAATGATTCTCTCACTCTCTGCTTGTAATGCAGTGTATTTACAGTGCAGTGAAGTATGTATATGAACGATGTTGGAGTTTTTTTTTGATTTTTAGTGCACAGCAATGATTCTGAGAAAAGCTAAAATTCATATTAATATAATGATGAGAGTAATTAAAATACATTTTATGTTAATTGACTATGACATCTTTTACCCCATTCCTTCCCACTATCCTATTTGTAGGACACCATAGTAAATATTTTTTTTTTCAAAATGACCGTTTATTTTAATTCACTCTCTAGAAATTTATATTCATGTACTATTTTTCTATTATAATATTATCAGTGCTATTAAAAGTATTAACATTATTTTAATATGAATTTTTAAAACTGGTCATATATATGTTGTAAAAAACTTACTTTTTGTGTCAAATGCGATGCTTTTGCAGTGATTGTTTTATACCTTATGGCTTAAATACGATGATAATTTTAATAAAATTGATTTTCTTATAAGCGTTTCTTAATGAGCATATATAGTGTAATTTTATGAGAGTAATTAAAATACATTTTATATTAATTGACTATCGCGACATCTTTTAAAGTCTATATTTCATTTCAGGCATTCCGTAAATAGTTAATATAGTAAATATGTAAATCAAAATCAGATATAAATTTTGTATTATAAAATTTTTTTCTTGGCATAAATTTAAGGTAGAAGTTTGTTATGTATATATTCCCTTTAGTAAACTTTATTTACTTCATATATTCATCTTAAATATAAATGTCCTTTTAAAATAAATAATTAATGATCATAATGGAAAAATGAACAACTGGGACTGCAATCACGTAATAAACTATGTCAAATTTAGTGAAGATATATTTTCAAATAAAAAAGTTGTCCGCACAAACACTTGATAGCTATGTGCTATAGTAGTATTTTTGGAGTTACTATCAGTAAAATTCGCTCTTTCGTATTCATTGAGATAACTCACATATTGGCCGATATATGCGGTACAAATTCACCCGGAAGTTCGAAAATCTTTATATTAAATATATGGGGGCTAAGGGAAGTATTGAACGAATTTTACTTATTTTTGTCACAAGGGCATGATGCCATCAAAAACATATTCTCACTGAATTTTAATTTATTGGCGGTTTGTGGGCGTGGCAATGGCTCGATAACCCCTATTTGTCAAGATATGTGTACGCAACTTATTTCATTAATATATCTCAATTTTTTCCTCATATATCCCATATATTAAATTAAGCTTTGAAAAGATGTTTATTTCACCGGAATTGTGCCCTTTCTTACTAGCTTTCCTCAGATTGGATAACCATTTTTTATAATTGTGTGAAGTTTTATCTCTATATTACAAATGTTGCAGAAGTGTTTTGAGGACCTTACTTTATCAAGAACACAATTATTTTAGTTCCACAAAGTTTGCAGTGAAAGTCCTGAAGTCATCGAAATTTTTCTACATGCTCTGTGATAACAGAGCATCTGAACATTTTTCATTGGATCGGCTCTACACATTCTGGTTAATGTTTCCAGAATAAAGCATGTCAATCTTTTGCAAAAAAAAAGGTGATTGATAACTCAGCTGAGGACACTACATTCATCAAAAGCATTACCACTGACAACACATGAATTTATCAATATGACACTTTAAAACAAACTAACGAATAAAATACCAAAAATGAGAAAAACCAAAAACTGTCAATAAAGGCTATCAAAAACCAAAACTTTGCCTGTCATGAAAATTCTATAATTATGATCACAATTTCTCAAAATCATATCAGAAATGCAAAATTTTTAAATAATTTTAGACAATTTTTCATTGTCTCCCGCTTATTTGGTGCACTAGTATACGTGGAGTTTGGAAACCTAAGTATCTTCCAAAAAACATCTGTTTGAGCTAAAGTGAGAAGGCGAATCATCCCTCCCCAGGGTTGTGGACTGGGTTTGGGACCCGTCACGTAAACTAACACACCCAATGAAAAGATCGAAAGAGCATCAGATAAAATTGACTTGGTACTATATTGAAAAAAAAATACGGCGAGTTTCCATAGACTCAAGGCGCTGTGTCGGATAATGAAATTTTTCAGCAAGCTTTTTATAGTTCCAAAAGGGGTTTAATTCGACATACATATGTAGAGAATTGGAAATATCAGGAAGATAGATTTTAAACTATTTAGCATAAAATTCTAAAACATTATATGAATTCATATTGAAATCTAATCCCACAGGAAATCCGTTGTCAACTCCTAACGCAAAATTATCCATTTTAATGTCGCCATAACATTTTGTGGCTATTTAGTTTGTAACAAACAGGCATTTGTTGCGGCATGCTATTATTACCAAATGGAATTCAAATTAGAAGTCCACATATCATTGGTCGCTTATCGCTCATTAATTTCAGAAACAATAGGGCAGCAGTAGTGTGTTTAAGTAAATTAATCAATATCCTGCATTCCGTCAACCATTTATGGGGAACAACACTAATCAATCACTCAATTGTGCCGCTGGTTAGGCAGTCAATTGATCAGCAGCTAAGCCACACGTTGGTGCGTTAGTGGCATTTCGCGTTTATGGTTTCACTTAGTGATTTGTAATGTTCATTTATGGCCGCTAGTATGCGTGCATTATATAACACACATTTGTAATTGCCAGATGAAAGTGGTGCTTTCATGAAATGTGAAACCAATTGACCTGATAAATTCCAAACGAAAGCAAATTACATGCAAATACAAGCACACACAGAGACATTTCGCTTAACAGAGGCATACAATTGCCATTTAAATTGTATAAAAAAATGCATTTTCATGCTAGGAAAGGAATGACAATAAATAGTTTGAACAACTGTTGCAGAGCGATAGTCTGCTAGCCGCATATTCCATGAAAGCAAATCTTCAGATGAAAAATAGTTCAGTATTTACATTTGCATCCGGTTGAGAGTATTGTTTAACTACAAATTATTATAACGGTATACATACTTGTATATGGTCTACATTTATAGAATTCTATTACTAATTTCTATAGCTTTTGAACTTTTTTAACCCATTTACGAGTAACCCACGACTAAACTGGGCAAACCAGTTTGAAATCGCAGTCACGAAAACAACAAAACTTTTATATTTCGACTTTATATGCTAATATAAATGCTCCGAAATTAGTCCTATGTGAACTCAGGGCACAAAAGCACCTATTTACATATTCTAATATAAATAAATCACTTTGTTTGAATTCATTTTAATAGACCTGAAGACTCTGAGGGTTCTAATTTATTAACCCTGAACGGGCTTCGGTATTTTGCTCCAAAACACGATGATTACTAATCAAATGGACTAACAAAGCACATCCAGGGTTAAAGATCACCGCCAGATATTACGAACACAAATTATTTAGATCAGCGAAAATTTCAAGATGCAGTGTTATTTAAAAAACTCTCTTTCCCCTTGGTTAGTTGGTTGATTGCAAAGCCAGGCACGTGAGCGTCAGATCGCAATCATCTGCATTTCGATCTTCATTAGGTTCATTTTAATCGCGGTTGGTTACCAAATTAAGCCTTAACCAACAACTAAGAGGATTTGACCTGATTATTTTCCACCTCAGTTGCTCAATGTCTCTTAAGTTGGATCATTGGGAGCCGTGGAATATGCCCGTCACATACGGCTGAAGGTTAAACATTCGCCTAGATAATGTTCCAGTGCCTCATCATCCTCCGGGCGTGCTCTGCATACCGCCGACCCCATTTTTCTCATTTTCTGAAGGCAGAACTTTAAGGTAGGTGCCCTGTGAGGAGCCATACAAAGTCCTCAAAGATATTTTCCACTTAGTTAGAGCTTTTATTGGAGATAAAAAATGATAAAACTTCTTGTACATTTGAACATTAAGGCGATTTTTCTATTCGGCGAAAAACTTTTTTAAACAAATATATAAAAAAAATGCTCCATTTAGAGTTTGGTCAAAACTACAGTTGAACAGTATTAATAAAATAGTTAAGTTAAAACAAGAAAAAACATTAACTTCGGTTGCACCGAAGCTAAATACCTTTCACAGGTGCATTTCTGTTAGTAACTATGTGTTCAGTTTGTATGGAAGCTATATGCTATAGTTAACCGATCTGAACAATTTCTTCGGAGATTACATTGTTGCCTTAGAAAATAATATATACCAAATTTCATGACTATATCTTGTCAAATGTGAAAGTTTTCCATACAAGCATTTGATTCCGATCGTTCAGTTTGTATGGCAGCTATATGTTATAGTGGTCCGATATCGGCCGTTCCGACAAATGAGCAGCTTCTTGAAGAGAAAATGACGTTTGCAAAATTTCAAAACGACATCTTAAAAACTGAGGGACTAGTTCGTATATATACAGACAGACAGACGGACATGACTAAATCGACTCAGCTCGACATACTAATCATTTATATATAAACTATATAGGGTCTCCGACGATTCCTTCTGGGTGTTACAAACTTCGTGACAAACTTAATATACCCTGTTCAGGGTATAAAGACTTTGCTCGGAGACCATTATATAGTACTTAATCGTCGAAAAGTCAATACATCCTCAGAGAGGGTCAAAATTTAGAGCATGTTACTGGCTTAGAAAAAATTACTGAAAACGACATTTTCGTTACCGGAAGTTCTACAGAAGCATGTTTATGACTTTGTACAGAGGAAAATTGAGAAAATGTCTTTGGCGGTTTTTCGGTTACAACAGCGACCTCGAGATAAATAGAAAATCGGAGTTTAATCTATTATCTTATGATCAGACACGTTAAGGGGTTAAAACCACATTTGAATTTCATAAAATCGAATTTTGAATTATTTTTTTGAAGTTGATCCGACAAATAGTTATGAACGTATTTGAAAGAAATTTTTAACTTAGTGTGAAGGGCTCCCAAAGGAAGTATGGCTGACGCGCTGTTGTAAACCTGGCTATAACCGTGTAAGCGGTGTCTTCGCCAATAAAGAAGAAGAAGAATGGCTCCCAAACATAATTTTTTGAGAAAAACAGTTTTCAGAGTCGGTGAAGACAATTTCTTCAGAAAAGTTTGACTGATGAAGTTAAAATTTTTACATAAACTTCGTAAATTTAACAGATATTGTCAGGTAATCATCATAGAACACTACTTATGGTTTCCAAGAAGCCGCCATTTTGTCAAAAATTTAAATTTTTCTTCGATCTGAATTCATTTATTGTATTTATATATTTTCTTGTTCTTGGATTTGGGATAATTTAAGGCAGAAAAATCTTTCTCACCGTCAGAAACTTTTTCACGGAGGTCCTTCCATATATTGTCGACGGCATCAAGGAATACCAAATTTTTCAAAATGAATCATTGATCATTAAGGTATTCTATAAATGTACATAATTTTTATTTACTTATTGAATAAAACGCTACTTCAAAACAACTCAGAAAAACGCTGTTTATCTACCTTGAAAGTAGACATAATTCTTAAATTTTCAGCATACTGTGTAAATTGTCAATATACAAAATTTGGTAGAAGTACTTTTGTAATTCTAATTAATTCTACTAAGTACCCTCTTGCCCACATTTCATCACATAAAATATTAATATTTGCATGAGCCTACACTGCTGTTACTTAGCGCCTTCTGCAGCATTTACTTGGACTACCCTTACCCATTTAAATATGTAAGCGCATTAATAGGTAAATCTGTATATGTATGTATATAGTCACGATGGTACAATAAAATTTATGAGCGGTAAGTGTTAAGTTGCATGAGCGTGAAAATCTGCTGGAGCGCGCTGCTTGACAGGCAATTTGTCGAATCAAACTGTCAACTGCTTAGTATTACAATATTTTCACATTTTCTGTTCGCGTACATGTAATCGCACACTTTTCCCCCCAACTCATACTAAAAACACATTAAATAGTCAGCCGTGTTGTGTAAGCAAAATGTTCGCCCCCAAAAGCCAATACTCATTCATCATTTATGTGTTGGCCATAAATTACAAGAAAAATGTAATTAAAATGGCATTAATGCATATTTGTAAATTTTCAACTACTCAGCGAATAAATGCAAATAATGTCAACAGGGCACACATACACATATATACATATATATTTATACAAGAGTGAATGGTTTACATGTATGTGTGGATTTTATGTAATGTGAAATTTTAATTAATGTAGCAATTAAAATGAAATTGTATAAATTTCATTAAAGTTCACCTGGTCAGTTATGTAAATAAACGTTGCAACACTCATTACAGCATGCGATGGGCTATTAATTTACTGTAGATTTTTGAGATATGTGCTTACACATATATAAATAGATTAACATATGTTTGATAAGTGAAAAATTGGATGTACGAAGTTGCTATCACTTATGCTATTAAATATTAAGTAAATCTACATTTAAACTTTCTCTATGTTGTTAGCTACTTTTCCTTAAATTATTACATACCTGGTGGTAATTGAGCACCTCAAGCCATGCGATGAAAGTCGGCTAAAATCCAACAAAGTTGAAAATTTATTCTAAAATTATTAAAAGTTTTTAATAAATTCTGTATTTTTTTATTACAAGGGTACCTTTGCCAAAATCAGTGTTATCCATAAAGAGCAAGATATTATTTGTTTCCCGAGAATCGATTGTCGGCCGAGTCTTTAAAAAGCATATAAGTCAATCGAGCTCAATTACTTTCGAGCCATAAATGCATTTAAAGGCGAAAAATCTTTGACAAGCCCAAAAAGCAAGAAGTAAAGAATTTAGTTTGGAATTCTATTTTATTGACACTCCAGATATAATACCTAAATGGATAGAGAATAACACGGTTATATTAATATTTTTATTATATTATGGTAGCAGGTAGAAACTCCTGATATTATTTGTAATATATTTAATGAATAATATAATATAATATTAATATATTTAAATATTATTTGATATCCTTTTTGAATATTATTTCAATTTTGTCTCTCTAAATTTTATTACAATAACAAGTCAATTAACCACGTTTATATCTTCTCATGTAATAATGCCATTCTACTATTTGGTTGCTTGAGCTTTGGAAAATACGTGCCCATTTTTTATAAAGATATTTAGTTTACCAACGCTTTTAATTTTTTGGAAGCCGATTAAATTAAGTTGAAGAATTCATACAAATACGCTCATATCATCCAAATTATTTGCGGGATTTTCTGAGACAATTCTCAAATATACATATGTATATACTTTTTCTATATATTTAAAAAAAAAAATAAATTTTTTAGAACTGTGACATGTGAATATACATATAAATTTAATTTGAAACCAACGAAATCAGCCGAAGTTAATAATTACTCGAATTTCCGCTTAATACTTGGCCTTCATATCATAATCCTTCTTATTTGTCTTTTGAAACATAAAAGCAGTTAAATGAATACAAATCATTATAAATGTGTATTTTTAAAGTGCAAGTTTTTATATATGTATGTATGTAGGTAAGCATATTTACGCTCATACAACTTTTGCAAAAATAAAAACTAAAAATTACTCAAAATTAATATTAATTTTTTTATTTGACTCACCCTGCTTCTCACAATAATTTGGTTACTAATTTCACTAACTTGCTCACGCTCAATCGCTCACTCTCTTCAAATGTCAGCTAGAGCTTGAGTAGCGAGTATTGCGCTCGTTGCTTTAGTGTTAAAAAAAATTTTCACAATTCATGCCAGTAAATGCACAATTAAGACACCGAAAAACGACCATTTTGTATTGAAACATTTAGTTTTGCATATGCAAACAAAGAATTTATGGAAATATAAAAATCTTACGCACTCTGAATTTTTGTGAGAGTAAAATATTTACTAATGAGCACAATATCAACACATTTATTCTAAACACTTTTAACTTTTATGAGTTGCACTTGTTTTAAATGGACTAATAATGATCCAAACCAAAACTTGAGTCAGCGCAAAGACAACTTAACCGGTCGACCACTCACAGCGTAATGAGGAAATTGGATGACCGTTCACGGATATAAAGATAAACGTTCACCTGCAGTTTGGAAATATTGGAATAAGACTTCCCGGAAGAATACGATCAGCTCAAAAGTATGCTACAGTGATTAATAAATATCTTTTGGAACGTAAATATCGTACGCTATTCTCTCTCTCTGTCCCGAATTTCTCAGACGCAACTGATGTTTTATAAGAGAGTAGTTATGTATATTTCGAAATTGGAAAGTAAGTTTACAGGAAGTCTTGAAGACGTTGCAGCTCAGACAGCAAGGCCACGACGCATGTGGAAATACGAAACTAACTGCTATACGAAGAGTAACGAGTAATTGCCACAAGAGAGAGGTTATTCTTTTGTTTTTTTTTTGCTTATATACATATATTCGTATGACATGGTGATTCAGTGAACTACTTAAATATTCCTTTAACTTAAAGTAATTCTAAAATCTCTAAGTCCAAACACGGGATTGAAAGGTTCAAAATTAATTTTTAATTCCAACTACCCTATTGGAACAAAATTCTGTATTGAAAAACAACTTAACACCAATCTTGTATTTAAAAATTGAAAAAAAAAAAATCTTTGAAATTACAATTACATTCAAATGATTTATATTTTATCAATTTCAAAAACGATTCTAGCATTAAAATTTTAGTTTTTAATTTGAAAAATCCAAGTGAAAAATTTATTTATAACTGAAAATTCAAAATAAAAATTGAAAATTTAATTTTTTAAACATAAGTTTTGAATCTAAATTTAAATTTTAAAAATTATCTAAATTTTTCTGCTTAAAAATATCGAAAATATAATTTTTCACATTTCAATATTTCTCTTATTCAATGTTCCTGGAGAGTTTCGGTTTAAACATTTACAAATTATCATAATTAAATTTTAACTTTTCCTATGCATAAGAAATGTACACAAATCCTTATAAAAAATAGTATTACAACTAAATTTATATAAATAAATATGTGTTTATGTACTTACGTACAAGCATAATAAAATATACCAAAGAGAAATCGCTTAAAGCAAAAACAGAAATTGACTCACCCGAGCTTTGACAACAATTGAACTAATAGCTCATATTCTCACACGAACTTCTACTCTCTCTTCACTCAATCACTTCAAATTTCAAACAGCAGCTGAGTGAGCGCACTCGCTACTTCATCGCTGACAAAATTTTGAACAATTCATGCTGCAACATGGACTATATTTGACCGACAGACCTGAATTGTCCTTTTATATATGCAAAGACACCTTTACAGAAGTTAAAAAGCTAATTTAAAAAAAAAAAAAATTAATACAAAAATATATACACGCACTATTTAATGATGTTTAAATGTGAACTTTTATCAGAAATAAAATCACTTACGGTGCAAAAATTTATATAAAACGATCCGATCGCAACTTTCTTAACAACAACGCCACTTAACCGGATGACTACTTACACTGCACTGAGAAAAAATTGACGACCGTAGACGGCTTTAAACTTCAATTTAAATTTTGGAATGTCAAAGAGAATTTTTTCAAAATCAAAAACAACTACATTAAAGAACTAACTTTACTATATTATGCGTAGCCCATAAAAATAAAGATCTCTTGTGCTCTCTTCTTCTTAAGGATATATTCTCTACTCAAATATTCCAGTACCCATCAAGTAAGACATATGTACATATATGTATGTATATAAACTGATATATGTATGTACATACATATGTTTGTATATGCATACATTACATATCCGGTAAACCTATTGGAAAGTCCTTCTATTACAATTGGAAGACTTTCATATTGAGACATTAATACTCTCTTCACCTGTTATATAACGAGTCAATTCAAGTTCGTAGTATAATGTTCGCTGTGCAGATAAGATGGCCGCGCATCAGTATGAAAATGCACAGGTGCGGCAGCATCACGCAGGTGAAAATGTCATACAAGAAGCTAACGAGAATCGAATGGTATACTCTCTCTCTCTCTTCTCTTAGAATGTAGTATAATATGTACATATGTGAGTAGAAAGAGCGATGTTGTAATTTTGTTTTTTCTTGTTCATATGACAAGGTGAGTCAGCTAAATACCTTAACTCATTCATAAAATTGGATATACATATTCTAACGATTTACATTTTATCAGTTTTAAAAACGATTTTAGCTTTAAAATTTTAAAATTTAAATTTTTAATTAAAAAAAATCAAAGTGGAATTGAAAATTCCAAATTAAAAATTTAATTTTTAATCTTAATATTTTGGATCATAGCTTAAATTTAAAACTTTAAATTTAAAAGTAACAAACCAGATTGTTACATAGATTTTTCTAATTTATAAATGCTTTTAGATTTTTGCTAAATATTACTGGCGGGTTTCGGTTTAAACTTTTACAAATTGTAATAATTAAATTTTAACTTGTCCTATGCACGAATCCTTATCGAAATATATTACATGCACGTAAAATATTTAATATAAAAATATATTTACGTGCAAGTGGATATACATACATACATACATACAAGATAATAGAAAATGCTTAAAGCAAAAAAAGAAATTGACTTACCCGAGCTTTGATAACAATTGAACTAATACCTCGTATTCTCACACCAACTTCTACTCTCTCCTCACTCAATCACTTCAAACAGCAATCAACTGAGTGAGCGCACTCGCTACTTCATCGCTGACAAAACTTTGCACAATTCATGCTGCAACATGCACCATTTTAGCACCGACAAACCGCCATTTTGTAAGTATGAATTGCACTGCTATAAGTAAATGTATGCGATGATCATATTTACAGAATTTATGCAGTAAACTTTTCACACACAAATGTATACCATAAACACATATAGTATACTATGTATGTATGTATGTATACGCACTATTTTATGACGCTTATATGTGAACATTCATCAGGAATAAAACCACTTTCGTTGCAAAAATTTATTTAAAACGAACCGATCGGAACTTTTTAACACCAATACCACTTGATCGAATGACTACACGCACTGGACTGAGCAAATTTTACTATCGTTGACGACTTTAAAGTTCATTTTAAATTTTGGAAAGTCGGAGATGTTTTTTCCAAAATAAAAGAACAACTACATTAAAATACTAACTTTACTCTATTATGCGTGGCCGATAAAAATAAAATTCTCTTGTGCTCTCTTTTTTTTGCTAAAGGATATACAATTGGGAGACTTTCAAATTGTAATATTCTCTTTTTATGTTATGGGTCGAGTTATTTTAATCACTTAGGATGTGTTTGCTGCGCAGGCAAGTTGGCCGCGCAGCAATACGAAAGCAACTCAAGTAACTAGTAGCGAATGATTCTCTCACTCTCTTTTTTTGTAATGCAGTGTATGTATGTACTATATATAAGAAAAAACGATGTTGTATTTTCGGTTTTTAGTGTTCACATGACAGGGTGATTCAGAGAAGAGCTTTAGTTCATATTCATTTTCTTATGAGAGTAACTAAATTATACTTAATAATGATTGACTATCAGGACATCATTAAATGTCTAATCAGTTATATATTTTGTATTATATAGAAAATATAGAAATTTGCTTAAAAATATGAAATGTGCATATTCACATTAGTAAACTTTATTTAATTTATATGTGCATCCTTAATATTATTATTCTTTTTAAATAATTGGAACGAATGATCAAAATAAACGAATGAACGGCTGAGATTGCGCTTAGGCAAAAAACTATGGCAAATTTTGTGAAGAAATCTCATAAAAAAAAAGCTGTTCCTACAAACACTTGTTAGCTAGCTATGTATATGCTATAGTCGTCCGATATCGGCGCTTTTCACAAATAAGCAGCTTCTTGGAAAGAAAAAGGGCGTGTATTTTGTAGATTGATATCTCAAAAACTGGGGGACTAGTTCACAAATACACAGACAGACGGACATGTCTAAATCGGCTCAGTTCGTCATGCTGATAAAATAAAATAGTATCATGATTCACTCGGTTGCTCACAATAGTTTAGCAAATAGTTTCTCAAACTAAGTCATTTTCTCTCTACTCTCTATCACTGCAAACGTTATGCTGCTCCATTTTTTTAAAAGTAGATCGCCATTTTGTTAGCGTGAATTGATCATTGTCTTTTTACAAATATTTTATACATACATATACTATATATCACTCATACACTGACTTACACACAAGGTCATTACATGTAATATAGGGGAGTTGGAGTAGCATCGACCCGATTTTATTTATTTTTGCCAATACTACATATGTACTATTAACATGGCTCATACTAGTAAAAAGTTCCCTGGGTTTCATTAAGGTACCTCACATACAATCACCAAACATATGGAGTAAGGACAGCCGGATGTTCGAAAATCCTGATGTTAGTTATGGGGCTGGGTCAAGTTTTCGTCCGATTTTATGAATTTTTAGGGATACACTGTTATGAGTAAAACCCTGTCTGTAATTTTCAGTAAAGTAAGTTATGCATTCATCAAGATTTTCGTTAAAAAGTCAACTATAGGTACTGGGATCCACATATTCAGCACCAAAGGGTTTGAAAAGCTTCGGTTTGATTTTGGACAATTTTTGGTCATAAAGCACTTTTTATGCAAAGTTTTATACCGTTATATTATTTGCTTCTTGATTTGTGTATTGGAAAGAGAAAGAATTAAATGGATTTTAAAATTTTGGTATATGGAAAGTAGACGTGGTTGTTTTCCGATTTCGTTCATTGTGATAGAGGAACGTGACAAAAATGTCACGTGCCAAATTTGGTTGAAATTGGTCACTCCTTTTGAAAAGGGCAGTAACCCACTACCTTTATCAGTTTCATAAACATATGTATGTAGCTCATAAAATAATTAGGCAACATGAACCAAACTTGTTCAGGATAATCTTCTCGGTTAACTTTGATAGTGTGAAAATAAATCCACTTCCATAAAAATTAAAATCGCTGGGATCTGACGATTTATTTCCGGCTTAATTTCAGCGGTCTCAGAGGTACATAAAAATCTGGTTAGTAACCACTCTTATATGAGTTCTCGTTATGGAGGAAAGTCAAAGTAATATATGTACGTATATACCAAAGTCGAGTAAAACCACTCATATAAGTCCAAAGGACTTCACACAAATTTGAATTTCTTTGTACCTCTTACAAATAATTGGAAATATTAATAGAAACACAGAGAAGAAACAAATTAACTCCAGAAAAATTGGCAGTACACCTCATGGAGGCGTGTCATTTTCATTCGACATCCTTATCGAACATGGTGGAAAAATGCTACAATTATGGTTACTTCACTTATGACAACTTTTCAAACTTTAACAGATCGCTTACTGTTTATATAGAATAATTTCGCTTCAAAGAAGATATCGGAGCACAAATAGTGTCACTAATCCGTGACGACTATCCCTTAAAAATTATCGAATCTGACAAAACCATATCAATGGTTCATATATCGAATAAAGGATCTCAGTAAATACGGCTGACTTCATACCAAAGGTATGGCTTATAATATATCTCAATGAGAATATGTGGGCGTCGTATTGAAAATGGATCTTTATACGCCTAATTTAATGATTTTTGCTATTCCGGTTAACTTTATGCTATATATCGGTCCGTTTTCAATTTTTTTAACAAAATTTAGTACGAGTTTTTTCTTGGAAATAGTGGAGTGGAATTTAGTGCAAAAGTGAGTAGAATCAGCGATATTGAAGTGTGAGTTAAAACAAAAAGTAAATTAAATTAAGTCCAAACTTTGCATCAATACATCTCTTTTAGAGATTTTCCATATTTCTGACGAATTAATATCGATATATCGCTCATTAAGAATGATATTTTAATTGAAAGAAATGAGCATGTTTTCTTGATTTATACACATATGAATCAAATAATTCCAGGTCTAATATAATGATTACTCTCACGGTCTACCGAATATAACGGTTAATAATTGAAATTTTATATTAACATTAGTTAAAAATTCTATTGTTGGCATTTTTTCCCCCTCTGAAACTTTTCTCACATGCTTCTCTACCTGTAAGCTGCTCATTTGTTGGACCTCCAATTTTGAACTGAACCATAGAAACTGGTAGATCATTTTATTTATCCTATATGATGCTACAATCCTCCAAACAATTTTCAGATCGGGAAACTGCAGCACATAGCACATAGCTGCCATAAAAATTGATCGATCAGAATCAAGTTCGTCTAGTTCTTGTTCTTTCTTGTTTTATTTGTGGAGGATATTCCAGCTTCAGTACAACCGATATTAACGTTTTTCATGTTTCACTTGTAAAATGAAACCGGTCAAAATCCTTAGTTACCTATCCTAAATATACTGATCGTCGTCCCTCTCATTTATTCTAATCGGTCAATACATTCACATGTAAATACAAATAAATTCCGCTGCAACCGAATTTCGCTCTTTCTTACTTATTCCAGTCATCGACGCATGTATTGATTCATTCGTTTTTGCAGTGTCATTTTAGCAATCGTCCGTGTAAGTCGTGTCGTGCCAATCCGAGTTATAATCAGTGTCAATAAATGTTTATATAGTATTTAATTTTGAAGTGAAGTGAAGCTTGCTGCATATTTCTTTTAACATAATTCGTGTCTTGCTATTTGTATCGTATATGCTAAATAATTAATTATTTTAATATGTTCGCGCATCGGTGCTAAAGTTTACGACGCAGTTGGAAAAACAAATTATAATCAAAGAGCAATGAGCGGCTCTCTCTCTTGGTTTGTCGTTGCTGCTTTTGCGTTATGTGTACGAATGTATGAGCAGGTGAGTTGAGTGTTTCTGGTTTATTCGTATCAAAAGCAAAGCAGGATTTTTTTAATTCCAGTTCTTAAGTACATACATATGTATATAGTATGTTCAATATACATATGTGTGTATATCTACATGACCGAAATGTATGCAATTAAAAAACATTTCTGTAAAACAGTTTCGTCCATAACGACTCTAATAACTGATTTTTAATTTTCTGTGGTAAGATTTAAAATATATAATGTTAAATTCAAAAAAATTTCTACTAGGTCTAGGAGGTACTGCAAAATTAATTATTTTTTATGAAATTGGGTTGAGCAGTCCTAAGTTATAGTCGGGTTTTGGTTGCGTATTTAAAAAGTTATGCAAAAAATGCCAAATATTCGGAGAAAATTAGCGCGTGATCATAAAATTCATTAGAGTTTAAAATGTAAAATTTTAATTAATGTTGCAATGAAAGGAAATTTTATAATTTTCATTAAACAATAAATCATGCACCTGATTTTTGAGATATCTAAATGTACACACATATGCTTGATTAAAGAAAAAATGGACCAGCGAAGTTGCTATCACTTATACCATTAAATCTTAAGTACATCTATATTTAAACTTTCTCTGTGTTGTTAGCTACTTTTTCTTAAATTATTACATACCTCATGGTAATTGAGCACTCAATTCATGGGATGAAAGTCGTCTAAAATCCAAAAAAGTTGATGATTTATTCTAAAATCATTAAAAAATTGTAATAAATTCCATATTTTTTATATTACAAGGATACCTTTGGCAAAATCAGAATTCTCCCCATGAAGAGCAAGATATTATTAGTTACCCAACAATCGATTACTTCGTACATAGACCGAACCTTTGAAAAGCATACAAGTCAATCGAGCTCAAATTCTTTCAACATATAAATGCATTTCAAGCCGAAAAGCTTTTGACAAGTCCAAAAGTTCTAGTTTTGTAATTTATTTTATTGGCTCTCCAACTGTAATACCAATATAGACTAATATATTGATATTTTTATTATATTAAGGTAGGAGGTAAGACCTGCTAATATTATTTGTAATATATTTAATATACATATATAGTAAAATATAATATTAATATATTTGAATATTATTTGACATCTTTGTTGAAAATTCTTTCAACTTCGTTTCTTAAATTTTATTTTAATTGAAGTTGGTCTCAAGGAGAACTCCGCAAAAAGGCGCACTCATCCTAGAGATCGACTAAGGGATCAGGAGAGCTCAAAATTCTTTAAAATCAATAGAAAATTATAAAAGTACAATAATTTCCATAAATTTAGATATTTTTATTTATTTGGCAAACAAAATATCACCAAAAATTATGTATCTCAAATCATAATAGATGAATACAGGTAGAGATCGAACTAGTCAAAAGTTCGTTTTTTGACGAAATGGCGGCTTTGCAAAACAAAAAGTAGTTTTTGCGCCATATTTACACTTCAGATTGGCTAAAAAATCGAAATTTTTTTCACCAACTCTTAAAACAACGTTTGGAGAAGAACGCGTTTAAAGGTTTGAAACCCAAATTCTTTCAGATGAATAATTCGTACAAATACGTCCGTATCACACAAATTATTTTCGGGATTTTCTGAGAGAACTCTCAAATGTATGTACTTTTTCTCTACATGTACATATGTATTTATGTAGAAAGCAAAATTAATTAGTAATTTTTAATAATTACCCTAAATCCCGCTTAATGCATGGCCTACATATCAGAATTATCCTTATTTATTTTATGAAACATAAATGCGCCCATATGAATGCAAATCATTATATGTAAATGTATGTTTTCACAAGTACAAGTTTTTACATATGTGTTTGTGCGTATCTACACTCTTACAACCCTTGCAAAAATAAAAACAAAAAATTGGTTAAAATTTAATATTAAATTTTTTAGTTGACTCACCTTGCTTCTCATAATAATTTGCCTGTTAATCTCACAAACTTGCCCATGCTGCCTCTCAATCGCTTACTCTCTTCAAATGGCAGCTAGACATGGAGCAGCGAACGTCGCACTCGTTGCTTTAGCGCTAGCAAAAATTATCACAATTATGGCCGTATAATGCACTATTAAAACACCGAAAGGCAGCCATTTTGTATTGAAATATTTAGCTTTGCATATGCAAACAAAGAATTTATGGAAATATAAAAATCTTACGCACTCCAAATTTTTGTGAGAATAAAATTTTTACTAATGAGCACAAGATCAACACTTTTATTCTAAAAACTTTTAACTTTTATGAGTTGCACTTGTTTTAAGTGGACTAATAATGAACGAAACCAAAACTTGAATCAGCGCAAAGACAACTTAACCGGTCGACCACTCACGGCGTAATAAGGAAATTGGATGACCGTTCACGGATATAAAGATAAACGTTCACCTGCAGCTTGGAAATATTGGAATAAAACTTCCCGGAAGTATAAGATCAGCTTAAAAGTATGCTACAGTGATTAATAAATATCTCTTGGAACGTAAATATCTTAGAACGTATATATCACGTACGTTCGCTGGATATACGTTCTCTGTCTGATCTGCCATAAACGTTCTCTACGTGCTCTCTACGTTCTCTCTCTATCATAAACGTTCTCTGCTATGTATATACGGTCTCTGATATAAGCCAAAATATGTATTCCACAATTGCTACTATAAAGTCCACATTATTTATGTTGCATACTTTTTGGTGCTGCGGTTGGAAAATAAAGTCATCCAAAACTAACGGGAAACTTCCAAATTGTAACAGGAATTTCCTTACACCTTTTATATAAAAAATCTACTCTTTTCGCAGTTTCATTTTGCAGTTGTTTGGATCAGCTGTGTTTGTGCGGTGTTAATAGTTTTGACGATTTAATTGTATATATGTTAATAGCTGTATATATAATATATATATTTCTAGTTAAATATACACATAAGTGCTAATTGAAGTGAGGAGTACAATTCATCAATTTTGTAATCTGTTTAATTTATGCTTAAATCTTTTTAGATCAGCGCATCATGCTGCAGTATTTGCTGCACAGACAAGATGGCCGCGCATCGTTACGAAAGTGCAAGACGCATGTGGAAATACGAAAATAAATGCTCAGCAAAAAGTAGCGAGCTGCGCTCTCTTTCGCGCATCGTTGTGCCAACTTGAGTGTTTTGGGTATTAGAGAAGGTGAGTGTATGTATTTTATAATTGTTTATTTTGTGTTGACAGGGTGATTCAGTAGATCATATTATTTTTGTTTAAAATAAAAAAGGGTTAAATGTTGTTGGACTTAAATTGATAAGATATGTGTAAATTCTTTTCACCCAAAAAGTATGGGAAAGAATAAATCAAAAGAAAATGAGTTATAAGTTATGAATTTCCGATTTAATGCAGGGATAAAATAATATAACTGCTGTCTCTAATTAATTTTAAATGTAAAGTATATATTTTTAGAATTAATGAATTATTTCTGATAAATAATTGGACAAGCACGTATTTTAAATGATCACCATTGAAAAATAAAATTTTCTAGAGACTCAACTAGTGTGATGGCCTAAAGTGGCTATTTTTGGGAATTAAAAAAAAATACTGCATAAATTGTTTAAAATATTTAAGTATACCTTTATATATATTTTTTAAAAATATATAATAAAATTTAGGAAAAAATTGAAATCTTGGACGGCGCTGAGGAAAGATTCTTTTGGCCTTCTCCGTGGATGAAAATAAACGTTCCTTTCAAACCAGAATTGTATACAACGACCCATGTTCAAATCGTTGGCTTGAATATAGTTTTGAGAAAAACGCTTTTGAAGATAAACTGATAGAGTTCATTGAATTGAGCGAAGTGTAACTAAAACAATATTGGAAATGCAAGTAACGATTTAAATTTTGGTATGGTGTTTTAAAGGTGTTCTCTGCACTTAGTTGTACAGGGTATACTTACGTGTGCCTTGGATTATAGATCCCCTTTTGTTTGCGCTTGATTGCAAAAATTTAAACCAGATAAAAATGTAACAATTGCGTATAAAAAAGACACTTTTCCAATGTTTTAATTTGTCAATATATGCATAGGTTTTATTGTAATTTTCAGGTAACTTCAACAATAGATATATGTTTTATTTGTATTATTTATTCTTCACTGCTATTGCTGCCAGTGCACAACCACACACGACCGAACTGAATTTCTTCAGAGTTTGGGCACTTTGGAAACAAGAGCTGGAGAGACGCGTGCTAAGTCTTCGGGCGTAAAAATCGACTGGGTGCCGCCCCGATCTGGCCAATCCTTTTTTACTCAGTTGGGTTGTGAGAACGATGTATGTTGTGGTATGGTGGTGTTCGGTGCGTGGGGTTGCGTGGTGTGATGCTGTATGTTGTGTATGATGAATGTCGTGTTGCGGGATGAATGTTGCGTTGTGGGATGAGTGTTGCGAGGATGAAAGTTGCGTTGTGGGATGAGTGTTGCGAGGATGAAATATCGCACGATCGGATGTCGCATAAACAAAAGGGATAAACCATTGAAATCTGCAAAAAAAATTTCCAAATTTGTCTTTAGGTGTTGCCGTTTTTACTTAACTTTCAATTGACTTTGCTTTGGGGCAATATACATTATACCCGGAAATAGATCTCCTTAGTGACCGTTTATCCCTCCGGAACAAATTTATGAAGCACCAAACCACGAATATCGCAAAAAACAATGAGCATCACCTTGATTTTTGAGCGGCTTTGGCGTGGTTTTTTTGGTTTCGGCTCGTTTTTTCCTCCATTCCGATGATTGTTGATTCGTTTGCATATCAGACTCATAAATTCACGTCTTATCGGCAGTTATAATGCTCTTCATGAATGTGGGATCTGAATTCGCATGACAACGCATGTCCTGATTACGGTACTCATTTTGAAAAAATTCAGCTTTATCGAGCAAAAACGTGTTTCATACCTTAAACATCCACCAAAATCATTCAAATGGACTCAAGACAGATGTCTCTCTAACACTTGCCTCACGATTTTCAAGCACTATATCCTTCACTTTTTGAATATTATCATCAGTTAAAGAGGTCAAACGCCTTCAAGGCTTGTCTTCAACGATCTCTAGACCGTCTTTGAAGGCTTTATACCACTCGTAGGCTTGTTTTGTTTTTTTTTTTTAAAGAAGCCTTTTCAACATTCGAAACGATTCTGCACACTAAATTTGATTCGAAATACAAAATTTGAGACAAATTCTTTGTTCGATATTTTTACCCATTGTAAAAACCGCAACGCACCACTAAGGTGTACCGACTTAAGCAGGTGTTGTAAACAAACTGGTTGACAGATCGGGGTCATATTTAGCATAGTAATTAAAGACAGTACTACCAACTTAGCAAAATACATTTTGTTTGAAATATCATTTACCCGGGAAAGAGAGCACGCCCGGCAAGAACAACATCCGGTGTGTTTTACGTGGGTGTGCCTTACTCCACGGCGCTATAAAGCACAACGGATCAAAACAATGCGTTGATCAGCGTCCTGAGTATGCTAAGCATTTTCAGTACAAATTGGCAGTGTGTCATGGACACTTTAACCACCTTGTTTGGGTTCGATGCCCATCTAAAACCTCTGCCGTACTTTGGGTCCGGCACCCGGTTGCAATGCAACTCCACATTCAACTGACAAGGTCAGTTCTTCCCGCATTTGGGTTTTAACCACAACCACCACGAATCTCCACAAAGGGCCAAGCCCAATGAGCAGATTGGAGTTACCTCCAAGGGCTACTGCTCCCCGTGGTACCAGAATTAAGTCTCTGGTCAGACCACTGAACTGATAGCCAGGATATTAGTCGCCTCTTACGACAGGCATGCCTTACCACGGGTATATTCGGTTTCCCCTCGAACCCAGAGGGGTCCCCCTACTCGCAAGGGGAGCCCGGCAAGGACTATCATATTATGTTGGATTTTCGTAACAGTACACCTACGTACTAAACCCTTAACTCCGACTGCAATTCACAGGTCCTACGGGACCGCCGTTAGTCATTTCTTCATAGAACCAAGTTCAGCCATGATTGGCTTTTTAGGTGAACTTTTCTTGTCTATTCTTCGCTAATTCTTCTGTTTTCGCTACTGCGTTGTCTTTCTTTTTTTCAATTCCTGGAGAGCAATTGCTGACCATATTTACACTTTATCCCACACGAGTTTACGATATTTTCTGGGGTCACCCGTTCTTGTATAGTGCGTATGTTTGTTCTCTCTACCTCGTATTTCGGACAGGAAAAGAAAATGTGTTGCGCGCTTTCATTGTCATTACCGCAGAATGAACATTCTGTTCTGTCGTCGTGACCATATTTAAAAGATATTCTCGGAAGAATCCGTGTCTGGTCAGGAATTGCATCAATTAGTAATCAGTCTCGCCGTATTTTCTCTCCATCCAGGCTTGTATATTTTTGATTAGTTTGTACGTCCAGCTTCCTTTTCAGCCATGCCTCAGCACCTCTGCCTGTCAGATATGCTTTTCTGTCTTTCTTCGTTTTGCTCTACTGCTGTAAGACGTTTTCTAAAGCCTCTGGATTTTTCGTATACTTTTCTGAGTCCTAATGCCATTATGTGCGGCGGCATGATAAGTGTCTGGAGTCACGCTTCGTGCGAGACCATGTGGAATCCACTAAGCACCATAATTCCATTTAGCCGAGTCACAGATCTTGCCTTTTAGCGTATGTTTTACTCTGTTTTGCTAACCCCTACATGAGCACCACGTAAGAAAGTGCTTAAAACATTAAATTTGGACAATTTTTTGCACATTTTAAATGCATATTCGTGCTCTCCACACAAAGGAATTTTAATAACCTACATTATATTTTTCGATTACAAACTCAAACTTCGAAAATATTTTCATGAAAAAATGGGAATCATCACTTTACTTTCGCTATCAGCTCAAACCATAAAAGTCTCATTATTGTTTCGCCTTACACAAAATCAGCCTTTCAAAGCTTTGAGCTACAGATGTGTAAATAAATTTCTGAAGAGCAAACAAAGTGTGGACGCGTAGTGTAAGAAACGCCTAACTGACGTCGGAGAATGCCAACACAAATAAGAGCATGGTATGAGTAGGAAGCTTTCATACAAAAAGTGGTTAGTTGAAGGGCGCTGCCAGTCACGGCTAACTGAAAGTGAAACAAAAAATGCAGAAGTTGGTGAAAGTGGACAAAGGGCTCGAGAATTGCTGAGTGGCAGCAGCGACAGTAATTGATTTATGATAATGCTAATAATAAAAGAACTCCAGTAAATGGTGGAACAGCGTACGCTTAAAGGTAGCTTGTTACAGAAACAGCGGTGAAGACGCGAATTTTCAGACGGAAGATAAAACGAAGCGCAAATGGAAGTATGATCCTTATGTAGAAGGGCGGCTAAAATAGGCGTTATGGCTGCCACAAGAAACTTTAGATAAAATATATAAAAAATAATTTAATTTTACATTACATTTGAAGCCATCAAGCTACTTCCGAAGTTTGTTGTTTGTTTTTGTTATTGTTTGTTTTTAAATGTTATTATTTGGTTCAGTTTAGTTTGTCTGTCGTCCAACTTTTTCATTGCCTTTTAAGCCCCTCATTGCTGCTTTGTTTTATTTATAAGTTGAATTCTTGAAATATATTGCATTTTTTGCGGTCTCTCAGATATTATAGAGTGTAAAATTTACTCTTCAATAACTTATTGTTTACGTCACACTTTCGGTTGGTGCGTTTATTGTTGGTCTTAATACTTTGTTTCTTGTTTTATTTGAGTTTCGCTCAAAGTTTCGGATTTTATATTCTTCTAGCCACGAAAAACAGCTTCGACAGGTGATGCTGTGCCAAAAATAAACTGGGTAACTTTTTTTTAATTTTTTTTTGTTTTTGTTGGTCTCTCATCCCCATAATATTGTTTTTTGACCGCTCTTTTTGCCATGATGGCGCACTTGTTGACGCCATTAACGATTTTTTAACATTTTTGACAGGAAAAAGAAAATAAATGGACTCAAAATATGGCTGAGGGTATAGTCACACATACCTTCACAACTTTGAACATTTATCTATGAAAAAGTAATGAAAATCCACTAATGAAGGGTTAAGTTCGGGTGCCACCGAATATGTTATTCTCTCGAAACTTACACTGTGCAAAATCGGGCAAATGCCTTCATATAATTTTCGACGGTTTTCAATCATAAATCGGCTCATACTGCTGCATTTTCACGTTCGATATTCGTACGAAGTTCATCAATCACCGCTGGCTTATTGGCCAAGACCATTGACTTGACGTAGGCCCATAGGCAATAGTTTAGTGAAATCGCACGACCGAGGCGGCCAATTGACTGGACCATTTCGGGAGATAACACGTTCAATAAATCGATTTTGACATTCGTTGTGTGGCTTGTGGCGGCGTCCTGTTGGAACCAGATGTTGTCCAAGTCCATGTCATCCAATTCGGGCCAAAAACATTCAGTTATCAATAAGCGGTAACGATTCCCATTCACAGTAACGTGCCGGTCTTCATCATCACGGGAGAAGGACGGCCCAATGGCGCCGCCGGCTCATAAACTGCACCAAACCGTATCTTTTTCGTGATGCAATGGTGACTCATGAAGTACGCGTGGATTGCTGCCTGACCAATAATGCATATTTTGCTTATTGACGAAGCCATTGAGCCAGTAATGAGTCTCGTCGATGAAGATGTTTTCTTGATGAAAATCCGTATCATTTTCAAGTTGTTGCTCAGCCCAATTCTCGAATATATAACGATTCTGGTAGTCAAGCGTCTTGCGTCAATTTGATCTTGGAAGAATGTAAGATATTTTAGCAACACCACCACAACGACGTCACATAGATGCGCAACGCTTGAGAACGACGTTTAAGGGACTGATTTGGGTCTTTCTCAATTGAAGCGCAATATTCTCGACGCTACGGATAATTCTTTATATCACTGGCATGGGAACATTTTGTACTGTGCCTGGCGATTCAAATTTTTTCACTAGACGCCCAATTGTTGATCTGACAGGTCGATTATGACGATCATAAATTGCAAGTAGCGCTCTTAAAGTTGAGGCCACTGACTCCGAATCTCGGTAGTAAATTTTAATAATTTTGACCCATTGTTGGATTGTATATCTTTCCTTGATGAAATAACAAACCTTGCTGAATAGAAATGTCCAAAGCGCGGGAAAAAATAAAGCTTCGTTTGCTGTCCCTATCGGTCTACTTTTGTGGCGTCCCTATTGAAAACCCCGTTATATATAACTTCCGGTTCTTCTTTTAGGTATATTGGGGCCACAATAATTCCCATCGACTCGATTCAAACCATTTTCGATATACAGAGAAATCATTTGCTGCAAAGGATTCTCTCCGAATTTCAAAAACATTTCTCAGATTTTTATCAGCTTTTTCGATAAAATGTTAGAAAATTATTCGGTAACTGGGGGACTGAACAGGTTTTGTTCCGATTTTAACAATTTTTAGCCATAAGATGGCACATCTTAAAGGCTTTATTCGAACAAAGTCTTATTTAAATATATTTATTGGTTTACTGGAAAGTGAAAGAATTAGATGCAATTTAAAATTGTGTTATATGGGAAGTAGGCATGGTTGTTGTCCAATTTCGCCTATTTTCGCACTGTAACATATGCCTGACAGGATGATGTTATGCGACAAATTTTGTTCAAATTGGTCGAGACGGTTCCGAGTTAATATAGGTTTCACTTTTGATATCGGCTTCTAGAAAGCGTTTCTGTACTATCTCGTTTGCAAATTTCAGAGTCTCTTAACTTTTTATTTATTGAGTCATTGTTGTTTTCAGCATAATTGTTATATGTGGAGTAAGCGGGGCAATAATCCATTTTTACACTTTCCAAAGACATTGTGAAGAGATTTTCTCTGCGTAAGTTTGGTTGACTTAGTTGAAGTGGCTTGCGCCATATGTACATTAAACCTATTGAGGGCGAGACGACGCCAACTTTTTCAAATTGCATGAGCCCCATTGCAGTTCGTTGCATCAATTAACAGTCTCGTATCTTTGTGTGACAATGGTTGGATGCAATACCAACAACAAGGAAATAAGTTAACCAAGTTATCTCAATCTTTACTCAGATTAGAGCTTGCAAAGATGTACGTATGTAGAGATGGGCACACGAAAAGTTTTCAACTCGTCTCATTATCCTGATCATGTATATATATAACCCTATACATAACCCTATCTATAGGTAATAAAAATATGTTGCAAGTGTATAAAAATCTTATTCCTGCAACCTCTCCCAGGAAAATGTAACTGACAAGTAATAATTTCAAGTCGATCGGTCCAGCCGTTTCAGAGAAATTTTTCTTAATGATCTAGAGAATATGGTTTCGAAAAAATTTGTTCAAAATTTGAGAGCCAATTACACTAAGTTAAAAAATTCTTTCAAATACACTCATATTTCTGAAACTATTCTCAAATAAGCCCTTAAGTCGAGAAATTTGGGTACAATTGGTAAAGTTTTTTAGTTAATTTTTAAGCATACAGCCGCCAAATCAACTACTCGGGGTCCATAGAGCAGCTTGCTACAACATAACTTAGGAAGAATTGGTTACACCATACAGCCAAACATACATACCACACTAAATATGAAGGTAATGTTTAGTAAGTTGTTTCAATTCAGTCTAAAAAAAGTACAAATGAAGGTTTAACGAAACATTTTCATCTGCATACATTATATTATGCATTCAAGTTAAAAAATGAATCTACAAGTAGGATCCCTTATGATCAATAAGCATTTTTCCCCTGCATGCTCTCACACTTTCACTTTATTTCGACTTCCTGTTAATTTGACGCCTTCCTCTACCTTTTTTGCATTCTTCTTTTACGTAAATACAAATATTTCACTGCATCGTCCTTTCCTTTATTGCCTCTTTTATTTTTTTTACTTCCGCCATTTCAACATTTCCGCCGCTCGAATGTTTCATTGAGTATCTGTCCCTTTGTTTGTTAGCATTTTTTTTTTTGCTGTTATTGTTGGAAATTTTGCTACCGTTGGCCCTTTTTCCGTCCGTTCGCTTTTTGATGTTTGGCAATTAGACGAAAATCAGGCATCATTAATCATGTTTTCACCATTATTTTGCTGCGCGAATACGAGGAAATAAAGTGGGAGAAAAATTATATGGAAAAATAGGCATCATTAAGAAAACATTTGAACTGACATTACTTTTTGGCTTAAGTTCGCTACTGATTGGAGAGTAATACATTCAAATGAGAGGTCACTACAGGTCACTTAGGAATTACATGGCATATAAGTGTAGCAATAATGTAGGCTATTTATTTGGTTTGAATATAAATATGTATGTATGCATATGAGGGTGCCTGTTATTTCCCTACCCAATTTTTGTTTGCAGAAAAAAAGAGGATTCAACCTTGTTTACGTTCTTTAGTTTCAATTTGAATCGTGTCCAACTAATTTTACATTTCCTATATGAATATTTTACATGGGATTTTTTGATCTTTTGCAATACATTTTTTATCTCTATAGCAAATAAGCCTTGAACTTTGAAGTAATAATATTCTAATACAAAAGTAGAAAAAAAGTCTTATTGATTTTCAGGGGGCACTTAAAAAAACAATTCCGACAATTACGGCGGAACATAATACCATATATAGCTTTGTAGGGCTTGTGCTTCAGAATTACAGGAAATTGCCTAAATCTTCTAATATGTGGCTCTTAATTCTTATTCGCTGAGTGTAGGGATTAACTCTCTAGAAACAAGTTTAATTTGAACTCTGAAGTTCATATCAGTTAGATCATCACTTGAATGATATTTAATTTTAACTACAAAACAGGGGTTTTCAAGCACTAGTTCAAAGAACTTTGATGTTCAGAAAGAAACTTGGACTAAAAACTTCTATGTAATTTAAAGCAGAGTTCAGTCTAAAATAACACAAAAATAAGGAGAAGTTTTCAGGATTTCAGAGGTCCAACTGCTAGGTTGGTTATATATTTATTTCAGTGACAGATAATATGCCTTTAATAACAGAAATAATGCCGAAATACGTAAACCTGACGGTTGTTAGAATGGAACTGCTGTAGGCGCTCTTAACCTTCTACTTTTGGAATAATACATTGCAAGGAAGTGTGACGTATTGCTAATTCCACTCTTCTGTTCGGTTGCGATTTTTTCAAATGAGATAACGAGACAGGTATTCGGTAGATCCCAGTAAACTCCTGTATATATTTTGAAGTAGTGTCAATTATGAGGTTATAGCTGAGTTCTCAACAGCGCGCAAGCGTTCTTCATTTTCGCTTTTTGACGCCAATTGGAAATTCCAAGTGTAGTCAGGTCATTCTCCCTTGGTTATTTTCAACCGAGTGGAAGTCTTCCTCTGCTTCACCTCTGCGTCGAATACTGTCAGAGTTGGAGTGTTTTCATTCATTTGGATGACATGACCTAGTCGGTCCCTTAATTCGCTGATTTATGATAATGTCGTCGTATATCTAATCATCTATCATCGGCGTAAGCCAGCCGTTGTACGCTCTTGTAGAAAATTGTACCTTCTCTTTTAAGATCGACAGCTCGAACTATTTCCTCCAGCAGTAGATTGAAGAAATCACACGATGGGGAGTCGCCTTGTCTGAAATCTCGTTTGGTATCGAACGTCTCGCAGAGGTCCTTCCCGAATTAATGGTTTTGCCCAACGTCAGTTTACATAGCCGTATTAGTTTTGCGTGGATACCAAATTCACACATCGCGGCATAAAGGCAGCTCTTTTCGTGCTGTCAAAATCAAAGGAACGTCCTCTCCATTGTCATCGATTGGGGAATCGGGTTCACCATCTCCTGGTTCTGTGCTTTCATTGCCATTCAGAAGGCTGGAGAAGGGTTCTACACGAGCAGGTTCTGGTCCTTCTATTATTCGCCGCATCTTTGCGTAGAATTTTCGAGCAGTACCCCTGACGGCCGGCTTGTTAAGCTTTTCGAACTCACGCATTTCGGCATCATTCTTTTTTTGTCCGCATATGCGTCTCGCTTCCCTCTTCTACTTTCGGTATCTATCTCAACCCGCATGTGTTGTGGTTGATTGTAACTTTGCGAGGTAGGCAGTCTGTTTTCTTTCCACTAAAACAATGGAGACGTGTCATCCGCCTAACATAATATGATCTAACTGGTTGGTGGCTTTGGTCACGTCGTCCCTCTCCTCCGTCGGGGTTTGGGAGAACTGGGCTTTGATGCGAATTGTGGCTAGACGTTCATTCACCGGGGTGAATGCCATTACTCAGCGATGGAAGTTCTCTCCCACCTCAGATCCCACATTGAATTTTAGCTCCTTTATTTGTCCACTGTAGTAAATGTCTCAGTCCTTGTCTCGTCCGACGCATTTCTTGGACAGCCTGTACTCTTACGAGGCCATCAACCAACTGGGTAGCGGCAACTTCCCAATTAAGGGACTAGACATTCCAGGTCCATGCCCTTGAATTGTAATCCTCAATACTTTTGCAGTGGTCGCCATGAAAAAGGGGTCTCTCATCCGTGGTTTTTTGTCGTTTTCATTAGTAAATTTTTTATGTAGCGGGTCCCAAACCCTACACTCATCTCTGGATAGAAATGATTCGGTTCTCACTTTAGCTCGCTAAATAAAAATCTGTAGGTCCTTTGGTGCTTTATCAAATATCTGTTAGTTTGTTAATATGTATCAAAATATGTATGTATATGTATATATGTAATTACGGGAATGTAAATACATTTGCGTTCACAAATACACAAATACACAAGGTAACCTGCAAATGTTTATGTTTCACGTATTTCCTAATTCGGTATGCCATTGGTAACAGGCACAACAATCAGCTATGCAGCTGCCAACCCTGCATAAACATTTATTCACTTTGTCACTGACGCAGACACACAAACATACAAAAAACACACATGTATAGACATTAACAGTGCACATTTGCATTTGATGAATTTATGAACGTTTGCAAATTATGATTTGATTAAATACATGGACTCACATGCAAATACACCTATATTTGTATTTATAGAATCCGATGCTGTTGTTGTTTGAGATTTGATTGCACATGCATTTGTTGTTATACCCTGAACAGGGTAGATTAAGTTTGCGATGAACTTTGTAACAGCCAGAGGAAAGGTCAGAGGCCAACTCTATATACGCGAATTAGTTCCTCAGTTTTTGAGATATCGATCTCAAAGTTTGTATACTACCTTTTCTCCTCAAGAATCCGCTCATTTGTCATTTGATCACAGATGTCATACAAACTGAACGATCGTTAGCGTATGAAAAACTTTTTTACTGAAAATAACGAAATTTAGCACAATTTATTAGACAACGAAACTCTATCAATTTCTATATAAATTGTTCATATCGAACCACTATAGAATATAGCTGCCATACAAACTAATCGAACGAACTCAAGTCCTTGTATGAAAAACTTTTTTATTTGGAAAGATATCTTCACGAAATTTAGCACCGATTATTTTCCAAGACAATACCATAATATACTAAGAAACTGTTCATATCGAACCACTATAAGGTATAGCTGTCATACAAACTGATCGATCGAACTTAAGTTTTTGTAAGAAAATGTATTTATTTGAAAAGCTATCTTTACTAAATTTGGCACCGATTAATTTCCAATTTAGATCGGACTACTATAGTACGTAGCTGTCATACAAAATGATTGATTAAACTATAGTCCTAGTATGAAAAATATTTTTATTTGACAAGATATATTTCCAAAATTTGGTATATACTATTGCTCAATGCAGCCCTACTATCTCTCAACAAATTGTTCAGATCGGACCACTATAGTAAATAGCTGTCATACAAACTGATTTACTAAAATAAAAATGAATATATATTTTTAAATTTTGCTGCTATAAGAAATGCACCTGTGAAGGGTATTATAGCTTCAGTGCAGTCAAAGTTAACGTTCTACTTGTTTTTGTTAGCTGTTGATGAAGCATATACCGCAAGTGTTAGTAGCTGTTGTTGCTGCAAATGCAACGAAAATTAAGGCAGAGCTACTGTCAAACACCCACATATACATATGTATATATTCAACTATATATTTATGTAAGCACATGTACAGGCGTATAGCAACAGCTGATAGGTGCAAGAGCGGATATCGTCTTATGCAATCCGTTCCGCATGCCAGTAGCATTGCATAAGTTAACACACAAATTCCACTTACATTTGCAATAGCAAGCAATGAATTATTGCCAACAGGCCACCCACTAGACAATTAGCAGTCTACAAACGTTGTGTTGTGAGCGTTTGCTGTGCGGAAATTAAAGCAATTGAACCATAACAAAATCCCACATACATTAACTTAACTGCCAACCGCACAGGTTGCAATGTTGCACGCACCCATACACAAGCACACACACAGCCATATTAACTAGCCACTTGCGTCGTGTGTGTGCGCAATTTGACTTCGGCCTTTGTTTGCTGCCATTGTTGCTAACGCTCGTATGTGTACTCGTTACTGCCATTGTCCGACGGCTGTCGGCTGTCCACAGTCGGCTGTTCATAATAAATGCCTGTCCAGTAGGTGTGTTATACAATTGTCATATAAATTTGCAGCCAATTTGAATGAGTGATGAACGACCGGATGTGCCTGTATGCCTGTGTGCGTTGATATGCTTGCCAGTTTGTGCCAAAATGTACATATGTCAGTGCTAATATGCATTTAAGCGATAATATCGCCTACGAATTGGTGCGAACTATTGCGTTTGTTTTTGGGAATAAGCTGTGTGTGTGAGATTTGCTGATTACTCTGCTGCAGTGCATACCGTGTTAGAATGAAAATTATTTGGGAAATAAAAAAAAAAAATGTTTAATTTATTATGATAAGGTAAACAATTTAAATTTCTATCGTATGTATATAAAGGGTGATCGATTTTGAGGTTCACTACTATTTTAAAGAAAAACCCCAGAAACTTCAAATTTTATCGGGAATGTTTATTATCATTCGACAGAACATTCTTTGGCACTTATTTTCTGAAGATTATTTCCTTCAAATGTTGGCCGCGGCTACGTCTCAGATGGCCCATCTTTTGAGTTCAATTTTTAATGACTCGTTCGAGCATTTCTACTGCTAACTGGCGAATGACACGCGTGATGTTTTTCTCCAAGGTCTAACTCGAGCGAGATTGTCTGCATAGAGTTGAGACTTTACACATCCTCACAGAAAAAGTCTGACGGTGTGATATCACACGATCTTATTATCTGCCCACGGAAATGTTCTCTCAATAAATCCATATCGATGCGATGTGGTAAAAGGCAACATTCAGCAAGCAAGCATAGCGTTATTGGATCGTCTGAAGGACGAATTCGTGGAAAAACGGCCGCATTTGAAAAAAGACAATGTATCATGTCACAAGTCTGTGAGAACGATACAAAACTCCATGAATTTGGCTTTGAGTTGTTTCCACATCCCCCGTATTCTCCAGATGTGGTCCCCAGCAACCCACAAAATAAGGTGACATTTGACTTTAAACTGCGCGCGTCGAAGGATTTGGAGAATTATTTTTTTTTAGGTTGGTAGTACTGTCAGTCACATTTATGTCAAATTTCATGTCAAAATATTCATTAGTGTTTGAGATACGTGTCGTTTTGTGAGCTGCTAAAAGTGAGTTTTTCGTTTTTTGCGATGTCGAAATCTGCTGAGCAAAGAATTTGCATTAAATTTTGTTTACGGAATTAATTTTCTGCTGCGGATACATTGAGCATGGTGCAGAAAGCCTTTGGTAATGAGGCTATGTCTAAAAAAAATGTAGTAGTATGGTGAGTTCCAAGCCGGCCGTGAACGTGTCGAAGACGAAGAGCGTCCAGAGCGACCAGGGCGACCATCAACCTCAACCGACGAAGCTCACGTTCAACAAATCAAAGATTTGGTGTTGAAAACCGTCGATTAACAATTAGAGACCTTGCTGATGAAGTTGGCATATCGAAAAGCTCAGCCAATACCATTTTGAAGGATGTTTTGGGCCTCAAGCGCGTCAAATCTCGACTGGTACCGAAAACATTGAATTTTTTTGAAAAAAAATTATCGTGGTGTTGTGCATTATGAATTCCTTCCAACCGGTCAAACAGTCAACAAGGAATATTATTTGAACGTTATGCGTCGTTTGCGTAATGCTATCCGCCTAAAAAGGCCGGAATTGTGGAAAGACAATTCTTGGTTTTTACACCACGATAATGCACCATCCCATACTGCCCTCGTAATTCGTGATCATTTCGCCAAAAACTCAATTCATATCGTTCCGCAACCACTGTATTCACCTGATCTGGCGCCGTGCGTCTTCTGGCTGTTCACCAAGCTCAAAAGACCGCTCCGGGGACACCGTTTTTATACGATAGAGGCGATTCAAGCCGCAGTGAAGACGGAACTGAAGGCCATCCCGGAAAGTGACTATAACCAGTGTTTCGAAGATTGGAAAATCCGTTGGCATAAGTGCTTTGCATCGGGAGGGTATTACTTTGAAGGGGATGAAATTGATTTGGAAGAATAAATAAATAATTTTCAAAATAAATTCAATGCCACCTTATTTTTTGGGCACAGTAGTATGTCATGTTCACTGATTTCAAAAGAATGCTTGCTGGGAAGAAATTTTCGTCGAGGGAAGAGGTGATCGCCAAAACTGAGGCCTATTTAGAAGCAATGGACAAGCCGTACAACAAAAATTGTATCGAAAAATTGGAGGTTGAGTGGATTTGTGTTCAATAAGGAAAGGAATTGGCAAACAGTTCTGTTTTGTTTGTTATTATTTTAAACATAAAATTTTATACAGAGTCTGTTTCAAAAATTCGAATATTTAAAAGCAATGAACGGATGTATTTTGCTCTGTATATAGTTTCATTTTAACCCGCATAACCGAAATTAGTTGTTTTGGCTTACTCTTGTACATACAGTGAGAGATATAACATGCTGACCTTAAGCTAGAAATTTTCAGCTCATTATCGAATTATTACTTTCTTATTAGCTTACATCTGCTGTTCTGACCTTAATTTTTCAAAGGATTTGTCAAAAAATGCAAACATCTCACGCATTTAGCACCGATTTGCTAATTGAAAAATTAATATCCGATTTAAAATACACGAAAGTAAATACATTAACAGCTTAGTGACCTTTTAACGGGGAAAATGTGCAACAGAAAAAAATCCTAGACGTGAAAAATAACACTGAAGAAATTAATTATGGCTTTTGCAAGCAAAAACGCTCCGAAGGCAAGGCGAATGCAAATAAAATGCAAAATCAGCAAAACGCTGCAATGGCAAAGGTCTCACGGCAAAAACAAAATTAAATAATGAACACAAGTAAAAAAATGCTTAAGTTAAAAAACGCTTAGCGCTTAAAGCAAAGAGTCAAGTAAATAAAAAAGTAACGGCAATAATTATGCGCGCAAATCCGATTAAACGCGCATTAAGCGCACAAATAGTGGCAAAATGGCGGCAGGGTTGCCATTGCAAATACCGTTAGGCAATGCGAAGCTAACTTGCGGGTGTTGCAGCGACGATTTTCGCATTTGTTTGCTTGGCGCAGCAGAAAGCGACGACGAAGCAGAAGACACAAATATCAAATATCTGGCGCACACGCGCCTTCTCATAGCGGCGTATGCGCGGCGCTCGGCAATTATTCACTTTTAATTTCAAAACTCATTAAAGCCAACAAAGCGGCTGGAAAAAATTTCAAAGCGAAAAACTTAAAAACGCTGAAATGAAATTAATACGAAATGCCACGCGCATACGCGGGGGTGTATGTCTATTAAGGTGGTCCTTATTTGCCAAGTAGAAAGCTTTGCGCCAAAATCAGCTGCAAGGTTGGCGGTTTACGTAAATTCTTCACAAGGACTTTCAGCCATAGCTCAAAAAGCAAGCAGTTGGTGCCTAAAATAGACCAGCCATCCTCGTGTTTAATTTGGAAGGAAAGGTTTTAGGTTACACTAAAAGATAGTGGATGCATTCGGCCCACCAGTGGAACTTACAACGTCTATACAGATGAATCAAATATGGCTAATGGAATGGGAGCCAGAATTTACTGCCAGGAGCTGAACCTCAGGCGACCCTTCAAGTTTCCCGAACACTGAAGTATCTTTCAAGTTGAAGTCTTTGGGATATGGAAAGCGTTTAAGATATCTAACAACGCAAGAAACAACATGAAGAAGATCAATAAGTATATATTTGGCTACCAAACAAGTAAAGGAAATACGCAAGTCACTAAAAATAATGAAAGACCGAGGTGGAATACCTGAAATAAATGCTTTTTACTCACACGATCTCGAAATGGCTGCAGGACAGTTGTTGGTCTAATCACAGTTCACATCCTACTCACATGCGAGTTGGAAGTCCATAAGTAAGGATGATACATGTAGAAAGTGCAGAGAAGTAAGCATGAGATAGACGCTGTAACCATTTCCTATGCTTCTGTGCAGCAATATCCAGTACTCGGATTAGATCTAGGAGCTTCACAGTTCAATAGACTTCGTCTAGTCTCAAACATAATTATGAAATCACTCTTAAAATCGCAAGAAGTGTTGATATCCTGTATGACGAATACCTCAAATCTTAACCGCCTCAAATTTTATCCTTTAACTGGCATTACTAAAAACCAGTACGTCTATGTAAGGCTTAAAGCCAATCAGTATAACCTAACATACTTTATTCGTACGGTACACCATGTCGTATGAGCCACAAAATTTATAACGGGTGATTTTTAACGTATGATTTTCCATGAGGCAATACTTTTTCGGAGTCCTTTTCGTAGCTGTTATTTTATTTATAGTTTGTTCGGTTTGCCATTTCATAACAAACAGGCTTACTCCCGAATATGAATGAATCTGTTTACCTCCATGTTTACTCTAGGGAGTATTGAAGAAGACTCGAATGAATCCATGCGTCACCGAAGATTGTGTAAAAGGATCTTGCTCTACGGGCTTACAAAATCCACCTGTTTGCAGCCGAACGAACGTCACGCGCCGCACGTTCGGTGAATGGGCCAATAACGAGATGGACACCGAACCCGATTTTCATAAGAAAATTTTGCTCAGCAATAAAGCTCACTTTTGGTTGAATGTGTAGCTAAGAAATAAAATTGGCGCTTTTAGAGTGATGATAAGCCACAAGCTATTATTTATTCAAAAATGAATCCAGTCATAATTTTATAAGCAATGGGGAACGCTATAGTGCCATGATTAATGATTTTCTCGTACTTGAATTGGAGGAAATTGATATGGACAACTTATGGTTCCTACAAGACGGCGCTACATGCCAACAAAACAATCGACTTATTAAGGAAACTTTTTTTCAGCGCCTCCAAAATCGAGCGTAAGCGGGCAAAGAGGATGTCTAAGGACGCATCTAGGCCTAGACGTCGTCAAGAAACCCATAGGCAATAGTTGCGATTATTTTCCTATACAAGCCCTTGCATTCGCATGGAAGATATTCTACAGCCCCTTCTTATTCTACTTTCTATTACCACTACTACTAGAGTTCTTATGTCATTTTTTTATTATAATATGGATATCAATACGTCCTACCCATTTCTTGTGTGCTCACACCTTTGTCAGAACAAAAAGGCTTTCTTTAGTTGCTGTGATCTCTGCTTGGAAGATACTGCAGTGTTCTGGTATTCGGAAGGCTATGCAGGTATTTAATTTTTGCGATAATACACCTCCTTCCTCCAATCGATTATCTAGCTTGGACTCATCCGTGTAGATTCTATCCCTCAATGTCTGTTCACCTCATCCCACAAACTCTCTTTTATGGAAGGAAAAGCAATATAAGGACCGAATTTAAGTTTAATATTATATGATTTCTATAATCCGTGGTATTGGGTAGAAATGGAAACTTGCTAATTATCTTAGAATGCCCTTTATGAAAGACGACTAATAGGGAGGATTCCCTCAGTCTAAGAGCAGACTTCGGTGCTGGTTTCTTACAGGGGAAGTCCGTGAGCATTAATTGTGAAATAACCTTTAGTGACTGGCTTTTTGTTGTTCTAAGTATACTTGCTTCTCTTTGCTTACTTTCATACGCTTTACGGGGCATTCCTTTCCATTATTGCTCCCATACCAATATACCTTATGTCATAATCGGCCTAACAACTCCTGTGTAGAGGCGATGAGTTAAGATCGCTACACTATTTTTGACGGGTTAAGTGAAGCCGCTTGTCTAAACATAATGGCAAGTCTTATCTTCGTAATACTTGGTCATAATGTTAAAGTGTATGCCTTTTATTGTTTCTTGAAAACTACATGTCTAAAAAAGCAAGGAAGAACTAAGTTCAGATATAACCGAACATTATATACTCTTGCAACTTGAAAGAATTACGGTCAGCGATGTATATTTAGCTACATAAGGCTTGTTAGTTTAATGAGTTTTATGGCGAGTTTTCACCTCATTCTATTTATTATAAGCACAAATGTGGGTTTTCTCTGAATTTCAATTATATACATCACATATTGTCCGATATTTTCGGTAAAAAGTCAACTAGAAGTACTGGGTCCATATATTAAGTACGTAGGCCATAAGATGATACACATTGATTTGTATACTGGAAAGTGAAAATTGTGTTATAGGGGAAATAAGCATGGCTGTAGTCCGATTTTGCCCATTGTAACATATCTGCAAAGGCCTCTCATACCATTTCGGGGTAAAATTCAATGTCTCTGGCGGATTAAGTTACTCATTAATAATTTAATGTGAAAAAAATTCATATTATATAGGCACATGGAAAAGAAAAATTTGATTAAAGCAGGCTCGAAATAAAGAGCTTTTATACTTTTTATGAAAAAACTGAAAGTTCAGGGGGCGTCTGCAAAAAACAAACAAACTTTGAAAATATTGGACACCTTAATGTGTATACATACAAACATATATATGTATATGTAAGTGCGTGTGAAGAGATAATTCTAAATAATTCTTTTCGCTTTTTCGCCATGTGGAAATACATTAGCTGACAGAATGCTGGACCGACATTTTTTGATGTTGCGCGCAAAAATGCAAATGTACGCAAAACGCTGCAACGCGCGCCGTTAATTGCGCTAAATTAGCTGAAAAGTAAATGTGCGTGTGTATGTGTTATGCGTCGACATGCCTGCACACTCTCAACGCGCGAGTGGAGCGTATGTGTGTGTTGCTCATAAATTTCTAAGTCAATATAAAATGTTTGCTACTGGCCATGGCCACTCTGCGCCCCTGCTAATAGCTGCGCCGCAGCAAGCAATTTGGTTAAGAGCAGCGCAGCGAGCGATGGCTGAAGGTACATTTGAAGGTGATAGCCGTTTTCTTGGGCCCAACTCACTGAGCGGAACGTCAAAGCGATTTGTTGCTGAGTTGGCATTTCGCTTTCATTTCGGTTGTTTGTCCGGGAATTGCCTAATTGTCGGGACGTGTTGGTCGTCAACAGCGGATGCGCGTCCAAACGTTTGTCGCTTTGCTCGCTTCTACTGCTTGCCGCAGTTTCTAGTCTGCTGATTGTGAAGGTTCTTGCACATAAAATTTATATGTGGCTATGTGTTGGTGTGTGTGTGTGTGGGTGTCTGTGCGTTGGCTCTTGCCCTTTCCCAATTAATTTCAATTTCAAAATGACTTTCATTTCTTATCTTGGTGCGTGCAGTTGGGCAGTTAAGTTGCGGCGAACAAAGAAAAAAAACAGCAACAAATGAAATTATGCATGTCGAGTGTTGACAAAACTTGTATTTGTTGTTACACTGGAAAATAATGGAGCTCGTCGAGGCTTGGTTTTTAGAGATGCATACTAGCACTGTCCAAGGTTGTGGTTCGGTCCCTACTAAATTCATAAAGGTTTTGAACTGTCTATGAGTCAGCGAACCCAGCTCTGATGGTCTCTTTGCTGCCAAAATACTTGATTATGGTTAGGAATAATATACTAGAAAGAGGTGGGCAGTGAGCTTCTTTACTGTTGAGTCTAGGTTTGTGGGGAAGTTCTCGACGATCTCTACTCAAGATTCAACTATCAATACCAGCTTTAGACTTATTGGCGATTGTAGCTTTTCCAAGCCGAGGTTATTGTCATAAAAATAGCAGTTCATCTAGGACTTCGTAGCTTCCTTTAGGAAAATGACTACCCATTCCGATTCCATCCAGTAGAGCTGCAATACCAACCTCTAATTGAATGAACGTACTTCTAAGGTTGATTAAAGAATGCGTGACTTCACTAGCAACATCAACATCGGTCACTATATTTGGTATCTGGTCATTGCAGGCAACAGTAAAGCTGATGAGTTCGCTTTACTGTGGTTGGGGAAAGAATGGCTCGGAGGTTATCTTGCGGGTTATTATTGGATAGTCTGGTTTCATGATAAGGAACATACATAGCTCATATTCAAATACTACGGTAAGGAACTGATAAGAAGCATGCGTCAGCTTCTTTTTAGAATATAGGCGGATGAAAGCATGCCCTACGGCGGCCCAATCCATAGAAAGGGAGACCTCACAAGTTGCGCCTACTACTGAAGGATAAGGCTCCTCAACATCGCTTAAAAGGTTCTATCAAGCGTATTTTGTGAAAGATTAAAGCCCACCGTCAACAAACGGAAAACCAATAACTGATGAGATATTCCCCATGCGCCAAATCCCCGCAAAACGGATACGGCTATGTAAAATGATGTTGGGCAATACCAAAAGCTCTGTCAGAATCGGGAGGCACCTTTCCGAACCGTTCGATATCAGACGAGGTTTCTGACAAGGCAACTTCTTTTCGTGCGACTTCTTCAATCTACTCCTCGAGAAAGTAATTCGACCTGCAGATCTAAATAGAGAAGGTACAATCTTCTACAAGAGATCTGTATACTCTGGCGTACGCAGATGTCGATGTCATTCGCCTCAATAACCGCGCGGTTATTTCTGCTTTTTCCAGACTGGATAAGGAAGCGAAGCAAGGGGGTCTGGTAGTGAACGAAGACGCAACAAAATATCTTCTGACATCAAACAAATAGTCCGCGTACTCGCAACTTGGCTCCCACGCCATTGCTGACAGTCAAAACTTCGAAGTCGTAGATAATTTCGTCTATCGTGGAACCATCATTAACAACAACAACAATGTCTGCCTGGAAATCCAACACAGAATAACTTTTGTCAACAGGAGCTACCTCGAACTGAGTAGGCAATTGAGAAATAAAGTCCTCTCTCGACGATCAAAAACTCAATTTTACAAGTCCGCGTCCCACTATATGGTGTAGAGGCATGGACGTTGACAACATCTGATGAGACGGTGTTACGAGTTTTCGGGAGAAAGGTTCTGCGGAAGATTTATGGTCCTTTTGTAACGGGGAGTACCGCAGTCGATGCAGCCATGGGTTGGACGCATATATGACGACATTGACATACATAGTTCAGCGAATTAAGAGACAGCGGCTACGCTGGCTAGGTTTTGTCCTCCGAATGGATGAAAACACTCCAGCTCTGAAAGTAATCGGCGTAGTAGCCGTCGAAGGAAGCAGAGGAAGAGGAAGAAATCCGGTTTGGTGGGAGCTGGAAGACCGCTGGTAACCATCGGTATTGGTACCTGTATGGACGCAAGATCCTTCAAGCTCAAATTAAATCGCTAGGGAACCAGCTAACTCTTCGGTATCAGCAAAGTTTAGCTTACTCTAGATCTTAGCCTATTGGTGTCCACATAGTCTCACCGGAAGCCAGTTACAGAAACTGATTGAAGAAGGACGAAGGATAAAGCACTTCCACAGTTTTAGACATCCTGCTTTGATGATGGGAATAGTCATAAAACGGCTAAGTTTGCAAAGCAACGGAGAATTAGTTCCATTTTTCTTAAAATTATATTTTCAAGCCCAATTGGAGAAATTCCAGAGGATCATAGAAGAAACATTTTCTTTCTCAAATAACTGACGCTTCTATTCATAAACTCTTTAGTAAAGTGCACAACACTCAATAAATTAGTGCTGAGTCGGCCACTAAGCCACTCTCTATAATGAATGTCCGGAAACATTGTGGATTATATAACTGCGCTCAAATTAGGATAAGATATTAAAGAGGCAGTTTGAATAGCAATTATCAAAATGAGCAATAAAATATGCACCTATTTCTTTCTGTGTAAATTTCAACCGTCAATGTTGCCAGTTAATACACTGCATGCCAAGATCAGCGAAATTTCGTTTAATTTTCTTTAAGCTCTTCCAGCACGATGAAATGCCAACCAATTGCTCGTGAAATATGGAACTACACTCAGTAGCGATATTAGCTGCGGAAATGTTTTAGTAGCAAGCGTTGAGAGCAATACTAGGGAAGTCATAACGGTAACGGAAACCCACTTTAGTCTAAGCACCATAAGCGTACAACACAAATGATTTGGATAAGTGACAGGATAATAAACTAAATGGCTTAAGTATTATGTACGGGATAACGAAAATCTACTTTTTGGTAAACCGGGAAAATATGTTTGTAGGAAAAAAACGACATTTTTTTATTAAAATATATATTTTTCTATTACTCGTATTAATGAAACATTATTGTTGTAAAATGTCCTAATTTTGTCATCCAAAAGATTTAGTTTGAAAAATATAATTTAATTTTCTACTAAATAGTTAATAATTGCCGCAGGAGATACAAAAAAATCATTAAATTGCCAATATTTGCATTTAGCTGTCAATTAATAATTAAATAATTTGCATTTGCGATTGTGTAAGTAAGTAGGTCAAATGTGCGCAACAAAAACTTAACCAAATTCCGCGTTAGTTATTGCAATGACATTGAGTCAAATATTTGCTAATTTCTCGAACGCACATTTAAATATATCTGTGTAGCGTCAGCTAGGCGAATAATTAATTAAATGCGCGAGTTGGACTTAACTCAAGCGTTTAATTTAATAATGGCGTCTGATGCGCGCTGATCAAATAAAGTATTTAGTTTTGTGAGTAGTCAGAAGTTTCCAATAATTGATGTCATTCGCATCAATAATTAATTTGCGCGGCTTATAGTTAATTACCGCTGTTGCTTAGGAGCAAACTGGTTATGCACCATTTCGGAGAAAATGCACAAAATCAAAAGTTAATATTATGTAGTTGGCGTGTAGCCCACACAAGCTCTTTATAATTTTACTAAGCGATGATATTGATAAACACGCACACACATATGTTAACCTTTAGGTCAATATTCTTTCTCTTTGATTCTGACGAAACAGTTTGCGTTTTCGGAAGTGAAGGATGGTTGATATCAAGGCCAAGTTTCAGGGAAATGTGTTTAAAGTAAGCATTTGGTATCTAATATGATTTAATTTAAGTCGCACTAACAAATTAAACAACATTTTCAGGCATTTTAAGAAAGTTTTTATTATCTTTTTCGAAATAGACTCCTGAGCCAATGAAAACTTGCCAATGCTTAATTCAATTTGGCATACACTTGCCATAAGCTTCGATTAGGCTAGAATTCAGTGCTTTCAGTGTTTTATCAGTTTCGGCCGATATTTGAAGTGCCATTTGCTATATTGTACAACAACTTCGAAGTCATCTATATATGGGTAGTCTAAAAAGTCTTTTCGTATTTTTAATCAAACTTCAACTTATTTTTTTATATTTATAATGAACTTTAATGAACCAAATATGTACCATTTTGGTCGACCACTTTTTGCCATTTTTCCGCTAGAGACATTATTCCATCAGTGCAAAACTTTTCTGGTTTCTCGGCGAAAAACTGCGACAAGTAATTTTCACAGACTTCTCTTGAAGCCAATTTTACTCCATTAAGGGACTTCTGCATTGACCGAAACAAATGGTAGTTCGATGGTGCAAGGTCAGGGCCATATGGTGGATGCATCAAAAATGATTTCCTGATCGAAATCTCATCAATTTTTGACAGTAAAACGTAGAATCAATTGTTCAGCCAGGCTGAAGCAGCTCATAGTGGATGATTTCCTTTCAATCCCACCAAACACTCAGCTTAACCTTTCAAGGCGTCAATCCTGGCTTTGCGATTATTTGTTGAGCCTCACCACGCTTGGATCATGATCTTTTTCGCACATTATTGTCGTATTTGATCCACTTTTCATCTTCTATTACCATTCGCTTCAGAAATGGTTCGATTTTATTTCGTTTCAGCAAAGAATCGCAGATGTTTATTCGGTCCATTAAATTTTTCACAGACAATTCATCTGGTACCCAAACATCGAGCTTCTTTTTTTATGTTTTAAATACTTCAAAACTGTTTGATGATGAATGTTAAGTTCCTTAGCTTATGTTATGGCCCTAGTCAATCTTTTCCATAACTTCATCGACTTTTCCAATGACAGGTCGACCAGAGCGAGGTTCATCTTTCACATCGAAATTTCCAGAACGAAAGCGAGCGAACCATTGTTCTGCTACACGAACTGATACAGCATCGTCTCCGTAAACTGCGCAAATTTCATTGGTGTATTCTTCACTTTTTTATACAAAAATTTCAAAATTTCAAAAAGGGATTTTCTTCATTATTTTCACTCATTTTTGAACAACTGTAACTTTTTTTCAACTTTATGAAAATTTACTACCGAAATTCGGTCGTCATAACCATCCTGTCAGATCAACAATTGGGCAACTAGTGCACAAATTTTAATCCACAGGAACAGTACAAAATGTTTCCGTGTCAGTGAGACAAAGAAGTGCCCGTAGTGCCGAGAATATTGCTGCCGCTGGCGCATCAATTGAAAAGACCTAAATCAGTCTCTAACACGTTGTTCTCAAGCGTTGAGCATCTCTGTGACGTCGTTGAGGCGTATTTTGTAAAAAGATCTTCGCCTAAATCCCTACGAGATAAAATTGACGCAAGAACTGGAGCTACTTGATCACCAGAATTGTCGCATGTTCGTGAATTGGGCTGAGCAACAACCTGAAAATGATCCGGATTTTCATCGAAAAATCATCTTCAGTGATGAGGCTCATTTCTGGCTCAATAGCTTTGTCACACGTATCCACACGTACTCTATGAGTCTTCATTGCTTCCCCGAAAAATTACGATTTGGTGCGGCTTATGGGGTGGCGGGGTCATTGAGCCGTTCTGTTATAAAAAAATCTTTGTGCAAAGATAAATCCTTTTTTCAAAACACGTCTCAAGAGGTTGAACCATAAAAAAACTTAGGTTAGGTAATGTTAGCTTAAATGGTTGATCTAAATTTGAATTTCACTTAGACAGCTTATAACACTGATCCGTTGTGCTATCAAGAATTCCTACAACAAATTATCAGTAAGACTCTCATAAATCGCCAAAATGCTCTGAACCGATCGCAAATTTATAGAGGCGGCCAACATCAGTTTTGGTATGTGTCCTGGTTCGACGAAGATGTTTCAGCCTCAGTTTCGCAAAAGCTGGACAATGTGGCAAAAAGTGCTGAAAAATGTTCAGTAAGAACTCCTACGATTGCTGCAAGATAACCTTTGTTAAGGGCAAGCAGTTCAGCAGTCTAGGCCAGAAGGAACTCGTAGTCGCACAGATGCTGGTCTTTGACCAACGTATGCGAAGCCGGCACCATAGGTGAACTGCTAGAGCACAATATGACAATGGAGATCCGACTTGTTCCGAGTCCGATTTGATCGGGGTACTGTGCCCCTTCAGGCTAGCTTATCGGCTTTGCAGTTTCCAGCGATTCCACTATAACCAGGTACATACCCAAAGAGTCTGATGACGAAATAGCATGATGCTATGTCTGGTGAGGATAGACACGCCTTTACTAACTTTGAGCGCATAGCGCTAATATGGCCGCTTTGTTATCGAAGTGAATGCTCACCTCTCTGAACGAAGTTACGCTCCGGAGTAATAAATCTACTTCTACCTTAAAAGCAACTATTTCTGCCTGAAAAGCACTACGATAGTCTAGTAGCCGGAAACTAAGTTAAGTTCCCTACGAAAGCCTTGCCCTCCAACCTTCCTCGTAGGCTGAGACGTCCCGAAAATTTTAAACTGTTTTAATTTTTTAAATTTGCGAGTGTATCTATTGTTTGGAGGCTGCATTCCAACTTAACTCTTCCATACTTGCATCAAGTTTAAAAGCACTAAGTTCTTCTCTCTGCAGCTCAGTGCCCTCACAACAAAAGTGAGATAATTTCTTTACTGCTTGGTGCAGGGGTTGATTTTAAATCAGTCAATCAAGTGGCGGCGGCACATCCGCAGCCGGCATGCAGCGTCGGAGTGGAAAAACTCATTAAAGCATACAAACACACGCACGCACACTTGCGAAGGGTTAAAACAATGAGAAAAACAATAGAAATTTATGTAAATATGTTTGTCTCTCTGCACTTGAATTCAGAAATTGTTAATGAAAAAATGCCGAGCGCACGAGTGGTTCGACTCATCCTGCATGCACACAGCCACATTCGTGTTCTTCATTACGGTATCGCTGTTATTACAACTTTTTCTCCCCCGTTTCCGCCAGCAACAATTGGCGCTTGACTGCAGCTGTTAAAGTGTTTGCTTTATGCCGGTAATTAACCCGCTCACTTGCACTCCACAATCGGCGTATGCCACACATGCACATGCACGTATGAGCCGGCATATTTATTAAATACATACTGACATGAGAACAAGTGTTTAAAAGGGTCTGTATCTGCCACTGGCTTATGCACAGCTGCTTGTGGCGCCTGAGTGTATGCTTGTCGGTTCGTGAGGTCGCAATTACACGCTCAATGGAAGCGGCGTTTTTATCATTTACGTTGTTAAAGTATAAAATACATATTTAGGTGTGTGTGTGTTTATATATAAAAGAAGGCATGTGAGCATATTTCTTCAATCATCATCTTTTTGTGTTGTCAGGATTTGGTTGTTATTATTTCTTTGAGTTAAAAACTTGTTTTTGTGATGTACTCGTATATATTTTCTTCACTGGAAGTGCTGATTTGTGTATGTTGAGTGATTGACAGTGAATTTTTTTCTTCTTCTCTTTTAATTACTTTTAAAAATTCGATTTTTTTTTTTGAGATGAAATACTTTAAATATGCAATTAAACCTCTCTTTTTAATAAAGAAATTTCTCTTTTTCTCATCCCGATGAATTATGGCTGCTGAATATAGAGTTCAGATTTATGAATTACTTGACAGCTCCAGAATTAGATTTTACTTTGTAGAACCGAGACATCCGATCTCAACTCAATATTTATTAATCACAAAACTTTCTTCTTTTATGATTTAAATTTAAGAAAATATTGATTGATGGAAGTGATATTAAAATGAATCGTTACGCTTCATATTGATGTCAGTGTTGAGATTAGAGTTTTAATTAAAATTGCAGCTTTCGAGGTCACTAGATACTAAATATGTAGATCTCTGTGCCAATAACAATCTAATTGTATCCAAAAAATTTCGGTAAATGTGTAGGATTTCTTATTGAAACAGTGGAAAATGGATAAAGTACTTCCTTCAGTCTTATATATCTAATTTAGTGGCACATCGGAGAGGTCCTTCTCGATTCTGACGGAGCTTTAGGTGTTGGTCAACGTCAGCTTAAACGCACGCTTACGCTAAGATATCTAATGATTTTCTAAATTTATGTGACAGTTTATGATGTCTAGGAGTATATTTTTAAGAAGAGTGAACAATTTGTTTTCCAGCTTCATTTTCGGGTAACGAAAATTCTATATTTTGTTGGCAAAAAAATCAAAAGCCAATATTATCACTCTTCTTGCAGAGTTGCTTTTACACCTTATAGTCTTATAGTCAAAATAATAAAAATTAAATATTGATAACAGAGAAAGTTTAAATATCCCGGAGAGTTTGCAATAAAATTAAGGGTTATGGCTTTGGTTGATTGTAAAACTCCTCAAACTGCTTCCGATTTGCCTTTAAACAGAAAAAATATCAAATGGCAACTTTGTGGCGCGCAGCACGCCACAATTACGTAATTAATGAACCGCAATAAACATGCTCACCATGCAACCGTGTGTATGAGTCGAACGGATATTGAGTAATTGAGTGCAATGACTGAGCGAGTTTACATGCTTGAATAAAAGTACGCACACAAGCGCAGAAGTTCAAAGCATAACTACGAACAGTTGCCACACAGCGACGCAATCAAAGACAAAGCGGCAGCCAACCAAGTCTGAAGGCCAAAGAGCAGCGAAGAAAAAACCTGGAATAAATCAACAAACCGAAAATCATTATCATTACCCACACCATACATGTGTTTGTATGTGTATGTGTGTATCGTTATGCTTAAGCACAGCCCTTTGCGTAATTTGCTCAAAGCGTGCGAAGGTTCTGAGTTGAGTGAGGCTTTGTAGCCTAAAGGGCTTGAACAAAGTTGCAAGCAGGGCTAATGAAAAAAAGTTGGTAATGCGAAAACGAGTTGAGTATTAAGTTTTCTCAACTCAATGGCATTTCAACTTGGTTAATTTTCTAATGAGCTGCAGTTCAACAAAAAACAAAAAAAAACTGGAAGAATGCTGAAAAAATCCATAGCATGCAAGCACAAGTAAGTGTGTGTGTACGTTACTTTCTGATTAACCTTTGAAGCGTATAAACTTATGCATTCAACACATGTTTTGACTGCTGCAGCGCGTTTTCAAAGCAAAAATGCGAAAATATGTGCGAGCTTAGATGTTTAGTTGAGGCCTAACTTACCGCTCATCGTTCGCCGCTTTGAACCGCATATGGACTGTGGATTCTAATGTCTGTCTTCCTTCCCTTTCTGCCTTATTTCTTCACTCATAAGTTTTTTTTTACTTCCTGTTAGTTCCTTTTGTGCTCATTTGTTTGTTTCCATATTTACCTTCCTCTTTCCTTCATTCGCTTCATTGCCTCCTTCTCGTGCACAATTCATTAGTTAAACGCTTGTTTTTATCCCTTTATCTGTTATCATTCAAAATGCTCAACATTTATACACATATACATACATATGTTTATTGACTCATGCTTGCATGCATTATCCTTCACATTAATCCTTCGAGCAAATACCGACCAGCAGAAAAGTTGAAAACTTGTTTGTTGTATGCAAAACTGCTAATTCTTGTTGTGAGTAAATGAGCTAAAGCAACGCTGTGCTCGTGTATACTTATGTTCCATACATACATACTAGTCGGTTGGAGGTGTGTTGGCTGTGCCTGTTTTTTGCCATTTCAATCAATCTTTCATGAATTCCCAATAAGCAAAAAGTAGTTGGGGCTGAAGTTGACTATATTAAGTAGTTTTATTTGAGTTAAATTAATATAAGCGCTCTTCAATCCACCTCGTTCGAAGTAGTGAATTCAGGTGGATAATTCCCTGTAGAATGATAAAAAAGTTGTTCGGTTAGCCTTTTCAACTCTTCGTACACTTTATTTTCTTAAACTACTTTGATATTATTATCCTCCACGAATTATTGTGTCTTTAGTGTGTGAAAAATAAGATAATAACCTTAACCTCATCATAATAACTTTCAGATATAAACAAAAAAGTTTTCCACACATGAACTTGACTTTGATAAGTCAGTTTTTATAAACAAAGTATTCGGAGATTATAGCATTGTGACAGGCAATAATTTGCGCCACATTTCGAGAAGACATCTTGTTCAATAAAAAAAATCAAAGAAGGACTGGATTCTGATCGGTCACTTAGTAGGTGAGGGAGAGGTTTTCGTATTTATAGGTGGACTGACAGAAAAGCATGACCAAATCGACTCACTGATGTTTCTTTTTGGGTGTTATAAACTTCGTGGCAGACTTAGTATATCCTGTTTAGGGTATAATAAGGATTCGCTAGAAACATTTTTATTGTTTGGAAATATGTAGTCCGTTCTACATTGTGACAAAAAAGTGCCCGCAAAATATTTAATTATTTATCGATATTTATTTTGGCGCCTTCAAAGTAATCCCCACCAAATATAACACACGTATGCCAACGATTTTTCCAGTCCTCGAAGCAATTTTTGGAAAGACCTTCAGCTCCTTCAGCGTATTTTGTTTTATCTCTTCAGTCTCCTGAAAACAGGTTCCACCTAACGGCAATTTCAGTGTGGGGGAAAAAAAATTACACGGAACCAAATCTGGTGAATACGGTGGTTAATAGATGCTATTCATTGCGTTATTCGCTTTAAATTCGGTCACAATCCTGGCTCGATGCGATGGTGCGTTATCATTGTGTAAAATCCATAAATGGTTCTTCCACAATTCCGGCCGTTTTCGACGGATGTTCTCACGCAAACACTTCAATACGGCTAACTAGAACTGCTTATTAACCGTTTGTTCCTCCGAAACAATTTCATGATGCACTAAACCACGAATATAGAAAAAAAACAATGAGCATCACTCTGAGTTTTGAACGGCTCCGACGTAGTTTCTATGGTTTCGGCCCGTTTTTTTTTCTCCATTCCGCTGATTATGTCACGACGGCAGTTTTAATGCTCTCCATGAATGTGGGATCGGAATTCGCACGATCAAGCATGTTCAAGAGACCTGTTTTCGGTATTATTTTTGAAAAAAGTTCAACTTTATCTGGACGAGTCGAGCAAGAACGCGTACATACTCAAAATATCAACCAAGATTATTCTAACGGACTCGAGAGTTCTCTTGCCATCTCTCTAACACTTGCCTGACGATTTTCACGCACCATATCGAGGGTCGTACAGAACGACGCATGTCTTCAACGATCTTTCGACCGTCTTTGAAGACTTTATACCACTCGTAGGTTTGAGGGTTTTTAGAAATACAAAATTTGAGACAAATTCTTTGTTCGATAGTTTTATTCATTGTAAAAATCGCAACGCTATACTGAGGTGTACCGAATTAAGCACCTGCTGATAAAACATGGTAAACAGTTTGCGCACATGTTTGGCATAGTAATTAAGAACACTCGTCTTAGAAAAATATATTTTTTTGAAATATCGTTTACCAGGCGAATTCAATCACAATTTCCCTATACTTTTTTGTCGCAATGTATAAAGTTTTTATACAGTTGTAATTGGTTCTAAATTCAGACAGATGTGGATTTATCAAAAAGTTTGCACTTTTTAAACATTTTTATTTAGCCATTTATTTCTTGGACAGGAGCCTGAGAAAGAAAAAACAGTTAGTCTGAAATTTCGTGGATTTTGAATTGAAAAATACTTAATGCATCGAAAACGAAAGTTCCGGAGCAATCGTATTTTTATTATAAAATCGGACATCATGTCTCAAATGGCTCTTTTCATTTTTAATTTTATTTATATTCTTTGGCTTTCAAGGGTCTCTTTTTTGGTATCTAAGTATTTAAGAGTCCAATTGATTTTGTTTCAATTTTTATGTTTGCTAGACCGCTGTTGAATTTTGAAACTACTTTCGGTACATAAATTTCTACGAATGTATTAAATTATACCTTATCTTTTGAATATTGTTTTGACGTTGACCAAGCAGATAATGAGCAAATAATGCAAAATACCTCAAATGCTAAAAAACTTTCAACAAGCTAATTTGAAGAAATCATAAAACACTCGCCGCTAAGTTTGATAATACCTAAAATTTGATTAAAATTCCTAATAACGGGTGATCCAAATAAAGGTTCTTTTTCTCATTAGCCTGCTTTTGACAGATCACGTGTGACCATTATTGCGCCATGAAGCTCGTAATCTCGGCGACATTTGGCTTCAACAAGATGGCGCCACTGTACTCACACATCGCATCAGTCAATTGAGAGCGGATAATTCGACGTTTTGGAACGATCAATTGGCCACCAAGATCGTGTGTTTCCTGTGGAAATATGTAAAGTCCAAAGTCTATGCGGACAATCCCGGTCCGATTCAGGCCTTGGAGCAAAACATCATGCGTGTCATTGGCAAATTGCCAGTCGAAATGATTGTACGAGTCATCGAAAATCTGACTCAACAATATATGAAAGAGATAATTCTCAAAAAATAATTGCCAAAGACTGTTCCTTCGAATGATAATAAACATTTGAAGTTCCTGTGTATTTTCTAAGTAGTAGGGTTCCTCGGAATGGATCGCTCTTTACTTCTCATCTTACTTAATTTTTGATTTCATTGATCTTTGCAATAGTTTTCCTGCCTGAAATCTAAATCGAAGAGTAGTATTCGGAAATATTTGCAGCGAAAACTGTTCACTTAAGGGGAAGGGTATTGTAGTGAATATGTACGAAACTACATTGCGATTTGGCTTATTTAGGGTTTGAATTTTCGTTATAAAGGATACACCCTTGACATAGTTTATCGAACAATTTTTTCTATATTACTAAACTAAATTTCCTGATTAAACTCTTAAAATGACAAAATGGTCTCATTTGCTATTTCCACATCTTTTCTTATCTTACCATTGGATATAAATCAAAAAATCACAAAATTACTAATAATTGGTTTATACATTTACTGGGTAACGTTCTCTTGTATATTTAAAGGGTGTTTTAGAAAGGTATTAGAATTTTATTTTAAAATCAAAAAGGTTAAAAAAATTAATGAAATGGTAAATACTATAGTTTTATGAGCTTACAAGTTTTACGACATGTAAAGTGTTTGAGTTTCGGAGATATGACCATTGCGACGGTTTATTGAATATACCATACAGGCGATTAAACTTTGCTACCTTATTCTCAGCGTAGGTAATGCCACTCAGCCTTAACTGACTTGACCTTTGGTTTGCCGTACTCTCTGAAAAAGTAGTTCGTAGATAAAAATCTAAATATCATTTGACAAGTTTTCGCGGTCTCAAAAAATTGCTCACAATAGAGAGATAATTTCCTACGCTCTACAGCTTGTTGTGCTATAATGAAGACCTTTGGTGCCTTTGACATCACTAGATAGAATTTGGTCTGGAAGTATTCTTGAATATGATTTGCTCTCCAAATATGAAATATGTCTAAGATGAAGAAATATACTTTATTATTGATGGTTTCAGCTGATGGATGACAGCTGTTTGACAGCAATCTCTTCAGCGGCTCATACCATGTAAACCTAAAAAATTACCCCATACATATGTACCTACCAATAACTTTATGAACTGGCTATTGCATCTCCCAGACTCTATAATGTACAATTTTTTCCGTTTAGCAGAGCTTGTTGCCTGCCTCCATTGTAATACGGGATTTGTGAATGTTGAATCAACATTTTGCAAAATCGATTTAAACAAATATTTGCAATATGAACTTTTCAATACTCATTGAAAGCTGGAAAAAGTTTATTGAATAGCGACTGTAAACAACGGAAGCAGCTGTGGAATGCTGGTGCTGCTGGTTGGTGGTGGCCACTGGCTGTAAAATGGCTGGTGGTATTCACAAGTTGAGATTTGCAAAAGCGAGTTTATGTAAAGTATATATGTATGTATGTATGAAGAAGTGCTTATGTGAGCCGGGCAAACAATAATTCACTGTAATTAAAACTTTTCAAGGCAATTACAGTGATTAAAGCAAAGTTCGGACTGCAGGCAAATAATATAGAATCTTCGAAGTGTAAAATATTACTGCCTCTTAAGAATTTATGATTTCTAGTTATACTTTGAGATTACTTAATTAATAGACTGTCGAATTGTATTTGGCGAGTGCCTACTTGCTGCATAAAGTTGTTAAGCTTCAGGGTTTCTTTGTTCAATATTTCATTCCGTTCACTTTTTATGCACAAATCAGATTTTATATGATGCTATATTAAAAATTGGAATTACTAAATGTGTCTGAAGTTGAAGTTTACAAGACCTGTTCTGACCTGATCTGTTAATACCAACTTCCATTTTGGTTATATAGATCCGACTATCTCTCTCCCCATTTCAATCTCACGACGTGGCTTCGTCTATATTCGCGTAGCGCGTCAGTCGTTCTTTCGCTACCCTGTTTGGCGCCAATTGGAGATTCCTAGTGTAGCCAATTCCTTGTTCACCTGGTCTTTCCAATGGAGTGGATGTTTTCCTATTCCTTTGCTTTACTCGTAGGGTAGTGCCGCGAATACTCTCAGATTAGGAGTCTTTTCATCCATTTGGACGATATGACAATGTTGCTGTATATCTCGTACTGCTCATCGTTCCATCGACTGCGGTGTTCGAACTTGCCAAAGCGCAAAGTACCATAAATCTCTCGTGACGTCGACTCATCAGATATTGTTAGACTTTACTTCTCAATTGCCTACTTAGTTTGAAGTAGGATCTTCTCTATTTAGTTCTGCAGCTCGAATTATTTTCTACAAGAGTAGATTGAAGACTAAAGAGTTGCCTTGTCTGAAACTTCGTTGTGTATCGAACGGCTCGGAGAGGTGAGTTGTTGATTTTCTAGGCCTGAAACCACACTGAAAAGGTCCAACCAGTTTGTTGACGAAGGGCTTTAACATTACATACAGTACCATAGACAGAACTTTATATGCGATGTTCCAATACGAGTATAGACAAAACGATGTTTCTGGGGTCTCCCTTTTTGTGAATTGGGCAGAGTACACTTAAATTCCCTTCGTCGTGTATGCTTTCGTCCCACCATATTCTACAAAGAAGCTGAAACATAGTCTTTATCAGTTCTTGGCCGTCGTCTTTGAATAGCACGGCCGGCAATCCATCGACCCTCGTCGCTTTGTTGTTCTTGAGATGGGTAATTGCTATTCGAGCTTGAAATACCGTGCCACAGTTTCCTTTCACCGAGTTGCTGATGAGTGCTCTCAGAGAGTAGGAGTGCAAGTCGATTGGAAAATCGTTCGACTGTCTGATTGCAGCTGCCCGACGTCGAACCTTCTTTGTGTTTGTTGACGTGCGTTTTAACTGCACAGAGGCTGCAACAAGATACTGGTCCGAGTCGATGTTACGACCTCGGAGTGTACGCACGTCTAAAACACTGGAGACATGTCTTCCGTCTATTACAACTTGATCGATCTGGTTTGTGATTTTTCGAACCGGCGACAGTTAGCTTAATGAATTTTCTTAGGCTGGAATCTAGTACTTCAGATAATTATATTTCGGGCCTATACAAAGTCGATCAGGCTCAACCTTTTTGGGTATGTTTCATCATGGAGGCTGAATTTTCCGACCGTTGCGCCAAGATACCTTCTTTGCCCACCCTGGCTTTAAAGTCGCCAAGCACGATTTTGACATCGTGGCTGGGGCAGCTTTCATAGATGCGCTCCCAGCGTTAATAGAAGGCATCTTTGGTGACATCGTCCTTCTCTTCCGTCGGGGGTGGGCGCAAATTAGCGATATGTTGAAAAACTTCGCTTTGATGCGAATTGTGGCGAGATGTTCATCCAGCTGGTGAGTCTCTTAGTCTCTCACCCTTCACGAATCCCACACTGAACTTGCGCTCTATTATATGACCACTGCAGTAAATCTCTTACCTGAGGCAGATTTCTTCTTTTCATTGGTGGGGATTTTTTAAGTGGCGGGTCCCAAATGCAACGCCAACCCTGGGGAAGGGTATCTATCTATGTTTTGAAAATATGTGGGGAAGCATTTTACTGTTTTCTAATATATTATGCACGATGATATATTATATGCTGTTGCAAGGGCTTTGAAGTATTCTGTTTGAAGTATCCCACCGTAGTTCACCCAGCCTGAAACAACAATGTCCGAGCAATGGAATTTGGTTTGACTGACTACTTTTTGAATACCTAATTTATCGAATGCTGTCTGAGTGTCTTTGGAATTTTAGCACACTCGCTTTTATTGCATATAAGTGTGAAGGTAGTCTGAAAGAAGAAACAAAGTCGTTTTTGTGAACAGGAGCAGTACATTGACACCGACTTGCATTCATTGATTGGCATGAACATTTCACTCAAGTGAACCTTTTGTTATTGCTATCAGCCAATGCGCATTAGGTTGCTCATTAAAGTTTAGTTGACTTTTAATCCAGTTTCCCGGGGGTAATACAAGTCTAATATCCACTCAGCTTGCCAAAATTGCATTGAATGCTCATTTGCACAGGCAATACAAAAACGAGTTGCACCACGGCAATGCAATATAAATGCCAGCAACCGTTCTGAGCACTTCTTCAGCAGCTGAGCTGAGTTAAACAGACAACGGAGTTAAACTGACAGTTGCTATTTCGGGCTACCGACAGCATTTTGGCAAGCGGCACACTGATTTTCACATTAACCACACAACGCCCTTTGACGACTTGACGGCGCCGGCAATCAAACGATTTGAGAAGCAAAACAGCCGCACACCTCAGTGGCAGATGGCGGAACGCCGGTTCGAGAGAAGCTGCAGGTAAAGGCGAATAATTCGTTTGCTATGCTCATATTTCGACTGTAGTATGCAGTGGTTTGCGTTTTGTTGTTGTTTTTGCGTGTGCTGTATTTATGCGCCACTCGTTTGTTTACTGGCCAATGCTTGTCGGACACACACACACAACGTGTTGGCCGAAACCGCAAGACAACACTTTGGCAAGTAAATTTATACTTTTGGTGTTAGCCAACGCCAATCGCAGCGACCTCTACCTTGCGTCATGAGTCTGTTTTCCTATACACGCCACATGCTTATGTGCATAGAGCCTGCCTCAGCTAGTCAAATAAAGTGCAACCTTACAATGGAGGGGCTAAATCCACAACACTTGCCTGCAACACCTACGAAAACGCACATAAACACATACAATGCATACATGCACCCATCGTCCTAATGAACAATGCGGCTGTAATGCAAAGTGCATTTTGTAAATTTCCTACATTTTGGCCACTTGCCGCACGCGCCGTCCTGCACTACTCTTGGCAAACAGGCTGTTGTAGACGCTCATCATTACACCCAGCAAACACACACATATATAAGTGCTTGCGTGTGTGTGTGTTTAAATGGATGCATTACACTAAGTAACGGCATCATCTACAGCTCGGCACCACAGCATCATACATTCGCTTATCTGTTGCGGAATTGCGTTTCCATTTGTCTTAGCGTCAAGATGTTTTCGCTATTAATTTAGCTTGCCTCTTGATTTCGTGCATTTGCACTGCCAACACACAACCACACACGCACATGCATACACAGACGCAAATACAGACGGAGTCAGTGTTATGTACACGTAATATTTACTATACAATCCCAGTTGCATTTGGCTGCCAGTGGCCGCTTTCACTTGGGTGTGACATGGCGTATACGCAACCTTGTTGTAGTGCTAAGTATAATTGTAATATTTGGTGATTATTCGAGATTTCGCTAATACCAATAGCGCATGCAATGGCTGGGTTAATGCATAAGCTGTGTTTTGGACACTTTCGCATGCATATGCTGATGGGCTTGTAGTGAACAGGTCATTGATTATGTTTCGCCATATGCGAGTGGGTTTGCTAAGTGCTGGTCGATTTAGCGTGCAGCTGATGGTTACAGTTCTCTATGCATTATATTATCTTAGGCGTGTAGATAATATTAAGAAAATATAGAATTTCTGAATTTAGTGTCTAATTATTGAAAAATATTCGCGTAAGAATCGCTTCACAGTTAATGCCAAATAATTGTTCAAGGAGTATGCGGAAAGTATGGTTGTAGGCTATGGAATTTAAAAATTTAAAGTTTAAAAATTTTAATTATAATTATTTTTTTCTTTAAATTTGAATTAATTTTTTTTTTAAATTTTTGAATCTAATATTTTAATTGTTTAGAAATAATAATATTTTTAACGAATATTCCCAATTGACAGACAGGGTTGAGTGTGATGTGTACTTTCAGCAGCTCCTCTTTAATTTGAATAACGTTTACTTCTGATGTATTTTATGCAAAAGTTTCGACCTAGAAATTTAACTTCCTTCTAGTATAAGGTTATGTACTCTAAGACAAAATATAGTAACATATTGACCTTTCAGTCCTGTCTGGTTTCGCTATCCTTAACTAAGGATTATTCTTACATTAAAGTCACTTGCATTTCATCGTTTTACTGTATCCATAAAAATTTAAATCTTATTAAAATTTCTACCAAAAGTGGTGCCCAAGTGTTTTCTGTTTTCAATATCTCGCCCCACAGAGGAAAAACAGGATTCTCTCAACCACATTTGGAGGTCCTTCAATACGCAAAAGCCATTAGGATTACACTACCTATCTTAGTCCATAGTCTTCTAGAACCTGAAAATATGTGATTAACAAAAATCCAACCATTTTAACCCGTCTGAAAAATATGTTTGACGGATATAAGCTCCACTTTCGACTTAAATTTTTTCAGGATAAAGTTATTTCAAGTTTGAAAACAAAAATATGACAATTGGAACCAAATATGGTCCATGCTTAGAAAGGTACAAGGTCAATGATTTCTACGATAGATAAGGCTGATTTCCCGCAATTTGCCAACCACCGTTTTGACCGTCTCCATGTATGTATGTAGTTGGTGCAGACCAAAGCTTGACCATGCGGTTAGCATATTTTCGACGGATAAGGCAGTCTTCTATATGTTTGGAGCAGGTTTCGCGGGTAAAGTTCACTTTTTGGACTGTTCTTGGATGTCTGCTGTGTATCAGGGGATCTTCTTCCAATAACCTCAAGGCACTGTCAGCTTTTTTTCAATATTTCATACAAGACCTTTGTAGCTCATAAAAGCCGATCTACCTTTCAGATCTAGATTATGTTAGATTAGGTGACTGATGATTCGGGGTGACGGGGTATGACATTTAGACTGTCCGATCTACTTTCCATAATGTAGTTAGATGAAAAACAACATTGAGTTATAACTTCTACAACCACTGAAAGACATCGCTGAAAGCCTAGAGTTCATTAGATGTCTTAAGATTTATCATAGGTCAGAAAGACTTTGCGACTGCACAGCTGCTAGTAGTTGACCAACTCTTGCTGAGCTGGTCTGAGACCCAACAATTCAGTAGTGAACCACAAGCAGCCAACGGAGCTCTTATTTGTTCCCATTTCGCAGTTATTAAGATTGAATTACTTGTCCTAGCTGTTCCAGCAAGTTCATTAGCCTTGCAGTCTCTTGAAATACTGCTGTAGCCAGGCACTCGGACATTTCAAATCATGTAGTAACGTGATGCTAGAGAAAAACGTCGAGATTACCGTTCGACATAGTCTTAAACGCACAGCAAGCGAGCTGAAAGCTAATATCGTTGCCCTGCTGTCGGAAGACTGAAGGTGACTGCGAGTCCTTTCCTTCAGTGCCTTTTAGTATAATGGTGCTTTGCTAAGCAAAAAGTCAGATTATCAGAAGGTTAAGTCCTTGATGGAAGGGTCGCCAATCGTTAAATTGGTTACAGTACATCAAGCAAATTATTTAATTATTTCATTAGAACCATGTAGGGTAAATATATGGTAGCTTGGAATTTTAGACAGCAAGGCAGCTAGTTTTCAAAATGACTTGAATATTGACGAGTGGCTATCAAAAATTACTTTAAATACTTATGTAGAACTCCGTACCTCTAAAGTCAGAATTACTAGTATGCACATGTAAAGGTAGAGCTCCCGTCGCTCCACACGAAACTTTCAATTTAGCGATGAATACCGTACTAAGTATCGTATGGGAGACTTGGACGTACAAAACGGTATACACATGACAAAAACGTACCCGGCAATTGTAACTAAAATGCAAAATATTTAATTATTCATCATTATTTATTTTGTCGCCTTTAAAGTAATCCCCACCAGTTGAAAAAATGGCCTTCAGCTCCTTCTGCGAACTTTGCGTTATCTCTTCGATCGACTGAAAACGGGTTCCACGTAGCGTCAATTTCAGTTTGTGGAACAAGAAAGAATCACATGTAGTCGAACTGGTAAATACGGTGATGGATCGATGTATTCATTGTGTTTTTGGCTTTAAATTCGGTCACAATCGTGACTCGATGCGATGGTGCTTTATCATCGTGTAAAATCCATTAGTTGTTCTTCCACGATTCCGGCCGTTTTCGACCGGCACACTTTATTGACGGTCTGTCCCTCTGGAGCAACACAATACTGCTCCTAACAACGAATATTGAAAAACTGAAACAGGATCAGCCTGATTTTTGAGCCTATTTTTTTGGTTTCGGATCGTTTTTTTCTCTCCGTTTCGATGATTGTCGCCTTAATTGCATGTTTAATTCATAAACCTCATAAAACCCATTAATGTGGGTTCAGAACAGTCATCATGAAGCATGTCCAAAGAGGCTTGTTTACGGTACTCTTTTTGAAAACAATTTAGCTTTGTCGGGACTAGTAGAGCAAGAACGTTTTTCATTCATTTTCGAGCTCTCTTGCCATATGTCTAACACTTTCCCCACGATTTTCAAGCACCTTATATTTAAATTTTTTAATATATTCATTAGTTTAAGAGGTCTAAGGTCGTCCAGAACGAGGCATGTCTTTAATGATCTCTGATCGACTTTGAAGGTTTTGTATCACTCGTGGGCTTGTGCTTAAAACTGAATCACCGTAAGTCTTTCCAACATTCGCAACGATTTCGCACACAAAATTTTGCTAGAAATACAAAATTTCATTAATGTACAATTTCCGGGTGCTCTTTTATTACAGTGTAAGTATATTCATTAAAACTTTATTTTTGGACCTTAAATAATTTCATAAATATAAATCAAAATAAGCTGCGCCTGAGCTTTCGGTCTACTTATATTCTGCCTTAGAATAATTATATATCGGTACTAAATTGTACCTCTTCATATGCGCCCACACAATCGGTGAAGTTGAAAATTTCAATTGTTTCATGCAACTGCTGTCCGCCACATTGTGTCCACGTTTTGTGGCAAATCGATCGCCTACGATTATTGCAGCCGCAAAATTACTTTATACCGGTAAATCTAATTGTCTGCGCTCCTTGAGGGCAACATCAAGCGCAGCTATATGAACGCAGCTATGCCAATAGTAACAACAACAAAGCCGAGGGTGTGCATAACATTCAACTGAACGAAATGCATATATAAGCGACGTTACCCCTATTATCGTTACAGTTACATTTTTGGTCAACTGCGGTAGGTGCAAGGCACTGCCATAACTACATACATATATGTAGGTGTATATATGTATATATTTATGGGTGTAGGAGCATTTGTGTTTACCTTCGAGTTTGAGGTTTTCAAATATTGCTCCACATACAAGGTATACACTCGCTTATACTAACTCGCCTGCAACCACGTTGGTGGTCAATAATGGTATAATAAGATTTCGATGCCAGACAGCCGGTTGAACCACAGGGGCACAGCGCGAGCATTTGTATAGCTTGTTTCAAAGTGCATTGAACTTGTCGGGATACTGCGGGTTATTTGATTTTCTTCTCATTATGTTGTGTTATGGTCTGCGGTGCAGCTGCTGGGCTAAGCAAGTTGTGGTGAGACGTCGGGAATGCAATTTCCTTGCAGACCGCTTTCATTACATCTTGTGTATGTGAGTTTCATATTGATTGTGGGTATCAAATTCATATTGCTGGTATATAGTTGTTATTCTGGAATGATTTTGTTACCTTACCACATTTGCATATTAAATTAATAAATGAAGTACTTTTTTTGCATTTTTTCTAATACTAAAAATATTGCAATATTGTTGGTCTATGTAAACTGTAGTTTACTGGGCTCATTAATTATACTTATGTATTATTAATGTTGTGTCTTTAGTATAATCGGTTAGTTTGTATGACAGCTACATATATGCAATAGTTGTCTCATACCGTCGGTTTCGATAAAAGAGCAGCTTAATGGCGACAGTAGACCGCTTTAGAGTTCGTTGCAGCAAATTGTTTCTCACATAAAAAAGTTGCTCAGGCTGTAGTGTGAATAAATTTATTTTGAAAGGCTTGGATAACTTCAAGTTTTGAGTCACTTATGAATACATTTTTTGCCGGAGTGTATAGTCAACTTGTATGGATTTTTCGGTATTCGGTTGGGTGCTTTATATTTTCCCAACCTCGTCCAGGTCCCGCTTTTTGCTGCGTGGCAAAATTGCCGCTAATTTCAATATACAGGGCTTGTCCGGAAAGTAATAGGACTGAGTCAATTTAAAAAAATTTATTGAACCAATCGTTACAATTCTTTAAAAACTTTCAAAATTGGCTCTTTCTGCGTCGATGCAGCGCTGCCTGCTTGATTTCCAAGCATTGAAGGTGTCACGGAAGGCTTGGATCCCCGCTGTGTGCATGTGCCACTCGGAAGATTGTCTCTTTGTCTCGGGATCATACTCAAAGATCCATGACTCGTTACCTGTGATAACATTCAAAAAATGGGAGTCACGTTCACACATTCAAATTTTCTTGGCACTCTTCCACTCGCCGCAATTTCTGGTCGTCAGTGAGCACTTTTTGGACCATCTCCGCGCATGATGAAGTGCTCCGTCGCAATGTCATGAAGCAAAGATTTTGATAAATTTAACTTTTGCGAAATTAAGCGAATACTTAGTCGACAGTCTGAGTCTGAGTTCAAAACTTTACGCACAGGAGTCACATTGACAGTGTTTGTCGAAGTCGCAGGACTCCGAGCACGGTCTTCATCATCGACCTCTTCCCCGCTGTCCGCATAGGACTTGTGCAACCGAAACACGCCACTTCTGGCTAAAGCAACATCTGGGTAAGCCTGCTTGTTCATATCAAACGTCTCTGTCGCAGATTTACCGAGTTTTACACAGGATTTAATCGCGTACCTCTGCTCTAACGAACGCTGCATTTTCGGCTCGCACCACCCACAGGAACACGTCGCGCGAAAATGTTTGTCCTGACTCTCCGGATGCTTGGAGACAACTGACCAGCCACTCGTTCGTTAGTTAGAAACGCCCTCTACCGAATTCAGTCGGTTAGCGCACGCTCTGATGTATAGTCGCGGTGGAATAAATTCAGTAAAATTACTCTCCGGACAAGCCTTGTAATCCCCCAGTTTGCTGCGGTCTCTTGCATGACGGTAATTAAATTGTCCACGTTTTTTGGGCCCATCAGGTCTTTTACGGTGTTGCCTTTTCGTTGACTTCGCACACATTTAAAGAATGTGTGTTCAGCATCGTCTTCAGTCGCGTCGTTGTATAGGCATCATGGCTCTTCGAATTTTCCCATTTTGTGGAAATAATCTTTGAGGTATCCTTGACCGGTTAACATCTGTTGTGTAGACGTAGACTTCTATGAAATTACGATTTGTCCATAAGTTTACGTCTTGTATTAATCTGGCTGCTCACCATTATTTGTTAGTTCTATTGCGCTCTTGATGTTTTCTTTAGTTTCCACAGCGCTTTACTTTTTATGCCAGAAAATTAACAGTACTCTTTTTTTTGGCTAGATCAGCAATGTTTGTCATTAGTCTGCTAAATTGACACTGGGGTCCATCCTTACACCTGATAGTTTTCTCCTTGATATGGGCTTAAAATATTAGTAGTCTTTTATATTCTTATTTCGAAAGGTTTTAGCAGAAGTAGCTTGTCTTCTCAGTAGCGAGCTGGACCTGATTTAGCTTTCTTTGCGTTTCTTCTGCACTTGACTTAAGCGCTACTGGTCGTAATTCCTCTCTAGTACTAAAGTAGCTCCACAACATAGCTCTGAGCTGGTCGAGGATTCAAAAGCTTTCTTCGAGAGTTTCTTTCTTGAAGGTATTTCGGACATCTTAAGTCGCCAGCAATTCTATTGTTTTGTATTTATGGCATCTGCGCCGAGGCACTCAAATTAATACCTGTTTAGAAGGCTGAGCAAGTCAACCAGCAAACAATTAGCGAAAGCTTTGTTGTATTTGGTTGAAGCCCTAAAAATAGAAACTATATATTAGAACAACTATTTTAAGGAAATGTAAGAATATACAATGTGTTGACAGGGCTAACATTTTAAATTTCGGTAGTAAATATATAAGATTTGTCCAACAGAAACACTTTAGACAATTTTTACAAGAACACTTTAAATTTTCTCCTAAAGCAAATCATTGGCTAGAAAAAAGGTGTAAATTAGCCAGGAAAATTATCGATACATTGAATTATAGCATTACAATAAGTGCAAAACGAAATGAAAGCTCTATAATGTATTTTTTGAATATTCTTATAAATTTCTCTACACGCAGTGTTCTTCCCCAGTACTGAGATAAGTGGAAAGTTTCTAAAATATATCGGACCCACTCCCAAGTTTTTTGAGTATATTTGCATAAAGTTCGTTCATTCGTGGAGTTCGAGTACTATAAAAATTGTTCGACCGGGAAGCTTCTTTAATAGTTTCGCATTTATCCAATTTCCGCTGAATATTTAGTGTGCTGAGAAGGTATTTCCAACTTAATCGATTATTGGATCATATTTGGTCATGGATAGTCAATTTTTATTTAAATTCACTACAATAGGAAGAATGACATGTAAACACTTTAATAAGATAGTGGAGAATATTTTATTTCGCTACAGCAACAACAAGAAGTTGTGAACTATTTGTAAAATTTGGCTCCCTTTCTCTTGTCAATAAAATAAATAAATGAATTTAAAAACATGAAAAAAACGAAATCAGAAAGCATATCTAAAATATCGTATGAATCACATTGACACAAGCATCCAATAGTACTGAGTCAAACTGGAAATCAATATTTTTTGATAAAATCACGCATCGCTGCTCATAAATACCAACACACAAATATCAGTCTTTATATAAGTCATTTTGGCATAAAACGACATTTCAGTTCAATCACATTTTAACCAACCGAATTGCAACCAGACTCCTATGGCCATTCAGTTTTAAAATTTTCACCACAAATGCTCAGCAACAAAGTCAAATACACACGCTTATGCAAATATCTACCCGCTTGGTGTTGTTGCACAACCTACAAGCATGTATGTATATGCTTGAATGTTTATGTGGCATTGTATATGTGTGTGCGTGTATGTGCTTTTGGCATATGTTGTAAGTAGCGGATAATCATTGAAGCATCATTAGCACAACATTAAGCATCACTCACTTTGATTTCATCCTTCCAAGCGCTACTGAGCCACATCAGCTGTCCGCCTGCTCAGCTGGCCGACAACAACACAATGAACATTGACAGTATACGGGCATTTATATGTGCACACGGTAACGCCTTTTCATAAAGCGCATAGAATAGCTAAGAGCGGGAAATGAGAGATACAATATATATTTGGACACATATACATTTCATTTGTGCATAAATTTACCAGTAAACACACACAACTGCAGGGATATGTACATACATTAGGGTGTCCGTTTTTTTGCCAAAATGATTTGTTTTTGTAAATGTTTAACTGAGTTTTAGATTTTGACTTCTTTGAAAGTTTAAAGCAGTTAAAGTTGTCAATGATCTCTATTGAGCATATATAGAGCCCACCATGTCGTATGAGCAACATATAATGTGTGAATTTACATTATTTTAAGTGGGTTTAGTGGAAAATTCTGTATAGGAATATTAGATTCAATTATTTTGGAGACAAAAATCAGTATTTATGTATTTCAAAAGTTCTAGAAATCACATGTTATATGCCTGGGATAAGCAACATGAGGTTGGATAGATTTTTTAGGGCAAATACTGAATACTCGGTGTGGGTTTGAAAAAAAAATAAAGTTGGAAAATAACAGACACCCTAATATATACTTATGTATGTATATGCATGTGCTTTCCACTCATGAGGGAATTCACAGCTCCATTGCAAGAAGTTAGGCGACTACCAAAAGAGAGTAGCAGACACATCGCCACCACAGTGCAGCCAACTTGGAAGATAAACAACATAGAAATAACAATAAAGACAGCAGCAACAACAATAACAACAAGATATATGAAAAATAACTGCTGTGAAATGAAGTGTTTCATGTAAAAGTGTGGGTGTGGCAAGTCACTCACACTCTACTTTTGTCTCTCACAGTTTCGCTTTCTCTCTCTCCAAACACTACCAAAATAGACAAAAGCGCTCAATCGACCGAATTTAAGCTGCCTGGCGCGACGCGGTAATTGTGTTGTTGCGGCATTTTGTTGTTGTTATTATTGCTGTTATTGTTATGTGTGTAGTGCATAAAAGCGGATTAAAATATACACTACATTTCACCGTTAAGTGGCGAAAGTGCTTTGGTCCCACGCAAAGCCTGCCACAACTATTCACCAACTCACATATGAATACATATAAACACATATAAATGAGTACACACACGTCCACACATGTAAGTAACGGCGAAGTTGAGCGCCATTTGCGCAGAAATTTCGCTGCTGGCTGTTACTTTCGCCATTGCAAAGTGATGAAGTTCACGCTTTTGTTGGCAGTTATTCCCGTTCACTTACGCATACATATTCATTCACATCGCTGACATTTATTTATGCGCACATACATACCCATAGACACATGCGCTCAGTTGCCGTCTTCCATTTGATAACAAAGTAGCCATGAATATGTATTTCTCCTGCATTTGCATCTAGATTGTTTCACCACTCACCCATTGAAACAGATGTTTATTTAATTTCCATGCGGAAATACACAACTCTCTTTCGTTGGGAATGAAATAAAATTACAATTTGCATTGCAATAAACTTACTTATGCGTGACGTTAGTCTGGTGGTTTCGGCCGCTAGTTGCTTCTGAGGTGCTTGAAAGCGAATGCTGGTGATTTGCTTTAGCCATTATCTAAGGAAAATCTAAAAGTTACAGTAAAATACGTTCGGTGGTGAGGAAACGTAGAGTAAAGCCCTTAAGTGAATATCTTTTACTATAAAGTTCTCTCCTAAAACAGTTTCAAGGTCGAAGGAAATAAAAGTTCAGCCCTTTTTGAAAAAGTTGTTTAATGAAAGTTATCTGGATATACTCATTATATTTATATATCACAAAATTATCAAGCCAATTTTGATTTTAATTTTAAATTTTGACACAATCTGTTCTGATGGGAACCATTTTCTAGTGAGGGGGTTCTGCATGGACCGAAGCAAACAATAGAAGGAAGGAGCAAGGCTTGGGCTATAAGGTCGTTTATGCAAAATATCCCAGCCTCGGTTTTCTAAATAGCTTTTAAGCGGTCTTGCAACATGAGGGCGGCATTATAGAAAGTTATTGCCTCGTGTCTTGTCGTTTTTCGGCAATCGAGTTATTGTCAGTAGCATTATCTTTTAACGGTTTCACTCGGTTTTAAAACCTCAATCAACGGCACACTCTTCTCATGTCATCATATCTTCTTCTCTTACTCGGATATAGCCGAGCTTATAACAGTGCGCAAGCCGTTCTTCGTCGCCGTATTTAAATAGCTCGGCCAGCAATTCGTTCGTTGTTCTTCAGACAGGTAATTGCTATTAGGCTCCATCGTCATCGATTATGGAAACGGGTACCTCTCATCCGAAGCTGTTTTCTTCCTTTCATAGGGACATCCCCTAACACTTTAACTCGCCTTCAAACTGTTGGTTTTTGGCTACCCAGAGGATTCTTAGTCTAAGACTGGCAGTCTTGAGCTGCTTGAGCCATACGTAAAATAATCGTTTTTGGTGACTCTCAAGTGAATGGCGCTCAGAGAACTTTTCTAATTTGCGTGAACTTCTACACATGACTCCATCCTCCTATGATCTTAGTGTATACAGAGCATTAATATGGCTTGATGAATATTTAGCTTTGATGTTGATTTGGCTGGTAGGCTAAGTGTCACCTATGTTTTTTTGAGTTGCGGACTTTTTAGGATTTAAAATGGCTACTTGAGTAAGTCTTAAAAGTTCTGCGAGCTCTTCTTTCTAAGCAACAATCTTAATGGAGTAGTGCTTTCAGTTTATCATCTTTAAATTTTTTGGCCAGCGTAGGACGTTCTTCGTGTTTGAAGTCAAAATCCAGATTTCAAATCGTACAAACCACTTTTGGCATGTACACTGAGGGGAAGCATGTTCACCATAATTCTCCACTAAAATACGACTATTTTAGGTTAAGATTGTCTTCAAATTAAGACCAAAGTTTATTTGAGTAAAATGTTATTGTTGTTTGCGCTTTGAAAAATTGATATAGACTGAAAAAGACGAACATGAATCGCTATGCTCACAATAGTTGATTTTTCCATAAATTCATTTAAGTTGTTGAATAATAGGGTTTAAAATAAAAAAAAGAAAAATAAAGATAGTAATATAATGGCATAAGTGGCTTCGGAGAGTATAATAGTTGAATAATGACGTCAGAAACTGATACTAATTTAAAGGTAACCAATCTTTATACGAGGCGTTACTATCGTGAATGGCGCTTTATTGGGGATCCTTGAAGTTTTCCGTTGTTATCTACGGTATCATTTTCAAAGCGGAAAAGTGGAGAGAAGAGACCTAACCACAAAGCATTATTTATTAAAATTATCAAATAATCATAAAGAGGCATCAGCTATAAAAATTGTGATTCTGAAATCGATTCCATTAAGTATGAGTCGCGAATAAAAAAAATAAAATTTCTTAAGGGGTTAGTGTGTTTTGATGGCCGAAAATATATATCTACAGCATTTTCACCAATATTTTTCATATAATAAATGAATTAATTTATTACAACTTTTGGAAATTATTTTTTGTAATTCTTTTGACGCTTTCGTCTGATATAACTCTGTTTGGACGTCGAATGGGATCTGTATTTTTAAACGTATGGCTTGTATGTTATTTAGATAAGCACTAACGAATAGTTCGTTTGTATGCCAAAGAGCACGGGTGAAGCTGATCCACGACGTTATTTTTTACATAAAAATAACTTTTCCGTTCAACAAAAGAAGTTCGCTTTGCTTTTAAGGCTTAGGTTCAATTACAAAATATTTGGATCTAAATTCTTGGGGCTCTATATTGTAGAAACAATTCCATTTGCTCTATCAGATATTTATAGGTGAGACATAGGCTCTGATATTTGCTTAGACAGTTTCTTGAGCAATGTTACTATAAATTTTCGTTCAATATCTGCTTTTAAATTATAGTTATGTATATGCTGTGACATACACACATAAAATTGAAAGTCATGGTTTCTATAGCTGAATTGAATTCGACACAAAGTGCCTTGCAATTGGTATAAAACACAAAATCAAATTAGTAAAAGCAAAAGGAGATAAAATAACAATAGATATTGGTTAGGTTAGGCTAGTTCAATCGGGTTTTGATTTTTTTACCATTGTTCTGTCCAAATCATCGTATAGACAATACATAGGATTCCCAATGTTGATCAGGTTATCGGGTTTTAGCCGTGCACCACTGTTGGCAATTTCGTTCACTGTTTCATTGCCCTCGCCCTCGATGCCTTTGTGGCCTGACAACCAGTAGAAGTGAAGTTGCTGGCCTCTGGCAACACTTTCCACTGCCAAAACTTTTTGGCCGATATGCGATACGAGGTTACTGCCTTGAGTGCTGCTAGGCCATCTACGTAGAGGTTGACTCTGGAATTGCCTGCAGGTGCATTAGAGACCAGCTTCACGGCTTTCCCAATAGCAAAGATCTCAGCTTGAAATATACTGCAGTGATCCGGCAACTAAAAGGCTACCTTATGTCTAACTCTGGACAGTATATTACCGCCTAGCCAATAGTAGCTTGCTAGGCAGCGAAAACGAGTTGAAATCTAATTTTAAACAAGTCAGGAAGGGCTAAGTTCGGGTGTCACCGAACATTTTATACTCTCGCATGATAAAGTGATAATCGAGATTTCATTATCCGTCACTTACATATTTTTCAAATACCGTATTTGTGTAAAGTTTTATTCCGCTATCATCAGTAATCTGTATTATACAAAGGCAGATGGAATTCAAAATAGCTTTATATTGGAAGAAGGCGTGGTTGTGAACCGATTTCAGCCTATTTCGTACATGTCAAATACCGAATTTCACGGTCTAGTAGCTCCTGAGATATGGTTCTTGGTCCATAAGTGGGCGGCGCAACGCCCATTTTCAATTTTTAAAAAAGCCTGGGTGCAGCTTCCTTCTGACGTTTTTTGTTAGTCGGTTAACGCACTTTTAGTGATTTTGAACATAACCTTTGTATGGGAGGTGGGCGTGGTTATTATCCGATTTCTTCCATTTTTGAACTGTATATGGAAATACCTGAAGAAAACGACTCTGTAGAGTTTGGTTGACATAGCTATAATAGTTTCCGAGATATGTACAAAAAACTTAGTAGGGGGCGGGGCCACGCCCACTTCCAAAAAAATTACGTCCAAATATGTCCCTCCTTAATGCGATCCTTTGTGTCAAATTTCACTTTAATATCTTTATTTATGGCTTAGTTATGACACTTTATAGGTTTTCGGTTTCCGCCATTTTGTGGGCGTGGCAGTGGGCAAGGAATACGTGTACCAAGTTTCATCATGATATCTCAATTTTTACTCAAGTTACAGCTTGCACGGACGGACGGACAGACGGACGGACGGACGGACAGACGGACGGACAGACGGACGGACAGACAGACATCCGGATTTCGACTCACTCGTCGCCCTGATCACTTTGGTATATATAACCCTATATCTGACTCTTTTAGTTTTAGGACTTACAAACAACCGTTATGTGAACAAAACTATAATACTCTCGTTAGCAACATTGTTGCGAGAGTATAAAAAGATGCAATAAAGTCTCACCAAATGCAGGCGCAGTAAGCTGCAGAGTATCAAAATTGTCACAGCCATTAAGAGGCAACAATGAAAGCTTTCGGTTGCTGCAGCAAAGGAAAGGTTTAATAACCGAAGTTCAAGCCGTGTCGCATGCAAGACAGCGTTTGAATTTCCAGAAAGTCAACTTCAAAATGAGCAATTGCGGTGGGTAATGCAAGGCGACAGGCAGGCTGCCTGATGCTGCCGGAAGTGTATAAGTTATGCTATTGCATGACAAACATGTTTGGCCACACGTCACAAACAAAACGCAGCTCACTGCCGCCTTTGCTTGGCAGCCGATTAATATCATCCAGCCAGCCAGCAAGCCAAACAATCAACCCTTCAATTATTCTGCAAGTAATACACGTCCACCGCTTTGCCAACCCACCAGTTCACCAGCCCGCTATCAATAGTTTGGCGTACGGTTTTTGGTCGTCTGCCATATGCCATTCAAATGCCAGCTTTTGTTGCTTAGACGCTCGGCTGAGGTTGAAAAACACTCCTGCATTCGCTTGTTTATAGGCCGTACATGCATTACATGCACGTAAAAGGGGCGGCTGAGGGCGGATGGCATCGGCGGTGCTGCACTGATTAGTGCTTGGTATACATTTCCGTTTTCCGGCGACTGTTGTTGTTGTTGTTGCTGTTTGCTGCTGTTGAACACAATATGTAGTACATCATGTCGGATGAGCAAACACGACCATATTAGCAACAACAACAAAGGCTTACACACTTTACTTGCTGTTCTAAGTATGTATGTGCATGTATAAGGCTACGTAGGCCCAAAGGCGTATGTAAATGTGGTTGTGCGCCTACAAGCGCGCATGCAATTTGGCTCAGCTGTTACCAAATTTCGTAGGAAGTTGGCAAATAAAATGCTTTGAATAAATCTATGAGTGCATTGCTTAAGCATTTGCTGGCATTGTGGGTACATTTGCTAACGGTTTTTAGTGAAATTATTTTTTTAAAGCCTGATCTAAGAGACCAAAGAGATATCTTTAGTAATCATATGCTCTTTATTAATTATCCACCAAGGTGATTATTGCCAAGTTTACAAGACCAAACATAATTTTGGTTTCGAAGTTTGTCGTTCCATCCTATACTTTTCGGATTTCCAAAGTTTTCTTCGGATTGTTGAAATCATTCTAATTACTTATCACTCCATTTCAAGATCCATTAATCCGCAACATACTCTAGTGACTAAAGGCTCTATTCTAGGACATCCCGAAAAAACTATTCAGCTCTGATCGTTTCTATAACTTTGTGAAAATTACTTAAATTTCTGACTAAACAAATGTATATCTATCATATTCTCCTTGGCGTTCACCAAGAAAATATTCATGAATTAACTCCAACCCTACAAAGGACCACCGGTCTATCTTTCTTTATTTTTCATTGGGACGACCAAATTTAAAAGAATACAAATATATATAACGAAGATATTCACGTTGTGATGAAATGCCATATCACTGGGTTGATTCATGCTTAAAATCTTAGCTATCGAGTTACATATTTTCAAGCTTTAGGATTTTATTCATTCATAAATATAATTTTCAAAAATAAAGTACATCTGCAGAATCGTGCTTGTCACCACTGATGGATCACTTTTTCTGTACTAGAACTTGTTACTTTAGTTGTATCCATTCGTATCTTATTTGGGACATATCGCCGATTGGAGGTGTACGGAATAGTTGAGATAGTAACCAGCGATTGAATTTGCGTCGTTTTTTGACCAAGAATATCTCAATGTGTTGTGCTAGTTTGGTCAAAGCCAAGAAGTAGTCGAATCAATGGACTTTACCCGCAGAAACTATACCGAAGAAGAGGAAGACAGTCCTATCGGACGTAAAAGTGTTGGATACCGTCCTCTAAGATTCACAGAATGGAGTCTACTTCGACTATCAGAAGCAAGTCGAAAGGGTCACTCAACTATGAAGATTTGTATAGCCTATTTGATACGGAATTGCAAAAAAATTACAAAAAAGTTTCCTTCTAATAAGCAAAATTCACTTGTTCACATTCCTCCGCCATTTTCACTGACAAATTGAATGAGCTAGCCTGCAAACTGCTGTTTCATCCTTCGTATACTTCATATTTGGTAGCGAGCTACTTCTTTGAAACTTAAAGCAATCAATCGCCGCGCATAAATTTCAGTTGAATGAGGAAGTTATTATCGTTGCAGCTCTTAACAACGTAATTTTTTGGTTACGTTGAAGCAGATGAAGCAACGCTGGTTTAAGTATAATGAGCTTATAGGGGATTTGGTTAAAAAATCAGTTTGTATGGCAGCTATATGCTTTAGTGGTCCGATATCGGCAGTACCGATAAGTGATTGGCTTCTTAGAGAGAAAAGCTGGAGGATCATTTCACGAAAACCACCGACAAATGGACAAACTAAACGTCGCTAATCATTTATAAGGTTGTCAAAAAGTTTTGCGATATTTTTATTGAATTTTCAATTGTTCATAAATTTGGATGAAGATGTCTAAATCATCTTCAGAATAATCCTTTATATATTGGGTAGTTCATTAAGCAATTTCGTTTTTTTAGTGCAATTTAAACACGACTTTTTTATTGTGCAAAACGTTTTATGAAAATATATACTCTACATTTTTATACAATAAAAGAGATTGATCCAACGATTTTTTAACATTGGAGGCAAAAGACAGGCCCAAGTGGTTTTTGATGTCCTGAATTGAAGTGAAGGTTCTCCTATCGAAAAAATTTTGCAAAAACCAGAAGAAGTAATTGTCCTTGCCAACTTCAGAATCCTGAGAATGTGGTGTGTATGATATTATATCCGATTCAAGCTGCATTATATTGGGTAAAAGCTTCTGCAATTTAAACACGCGTGTCGTTTTGGAAAAAATAAAACTTGCAATAAAAGAGATTGATATTTAGACCATAATGTCCTTTTGCTTATCTTTACATTTTTGTCAAAAAAAAAAATTCAAGCTGCAAAAACTTCTGGCGTGTCATAAAACTTGTCTGAGGTATTTAGACCATAACTTTTTGCGCTTTACATTTTTGTAAAAAAAAAATTCCGCGCCAGTAACAATGTGCTTCAAAAATGGAACGCTTCTTTGACGTTTGATAAAGCAAATGACAGTCGTTAATGCGATGAAGCAAATTTCGTTCTGCAAGAACATAAGGAAAATATACGTCAAGCTTCGAAATTAATTATAAATGTTTCATGTGCTTGTGAGCGATCATGTTAGATAAATTTAAGTCGACAATTCTCGAGTTCTTATTCGAAAATTTGCATCCACCAACGACTTTATTTTATCTACATCGGTTTCAAGACTCCTGTCTGGCCGTGGTCCGTCTTCGTGCTTGAAGTTGCCAGAACAAAATTTAGCAAATCATTGTTGCTCTTAACGTTTGGTCAATACACCTTCTCTGTATACATCACATAAGTTTCACCTTGCTTGAACTGCATTTTTACCCTTCTTCCAGCAGTTCTTTTTCGCTGTTTGGCGCCAATTGGAGATTCCAAGTGCAGCGAGGTTCTTATCCATCTGGTTTATCCAACGAAGCGGAGTTCTTCCTTTTCCTCTGCTTTACCCGAATACTCTCAGAACTGGATTGTTTCATCAAATCGGACGACATGACTTAACTAGCGTAACCGCTATCTCTTAATTCGTTGAATTATGTCAATGTCGTCGTATTTCTCATACAGCAAATCGTTCCATCGACAAGGGTATTCACCGTTGCCAATGCGTAAAGACCATACATCTTACACAGAATCTTTCTCTCGTGAACTCGTAACGCCGCCTCATTAGATGTTGTCATCGTCCATGCCTCCGCACCATATACCACGGTGGCAATAATGAGGTACTTATAGAACATGGTGTTTGTTCATCGAAAGCGGATTTTACTTTTCAAATGCTTACTCAGTCCAAAGTACCACCTGTTGGTAAAAGTTTTTTGTTGTTCTTTTCCAATATTCAGCGCATGATGAATATCTATCAGTTTGTTGACGGTGAGCTTTAATCTTTCACGCAATAAGCTCGATAGAACTTTATACGCGATGTTGAGGAGACTTATCCTACGGTTGTTGGCACAGAATGTAGGGTCTTCTTTTTTGTGTATTTGGCACACTTAAATTTCCATCGTCGTGTATGATTTCGTGCGACCATATTCTACAAAGCAGCTGATGCATGCTGTGTCCCATCGTCATCGATTGGGGAATTAGGTTCACCATTTCCAAGTGTTATGCTTTCACTGTCGTTCAGCAGGCTGGAGAAGTGTGCCTCTATATGTAATTTTAGTATGCTCTGTACATCACCTCTGGGGTTTCTACAAGGGTTTTTCGTAGAATTTTCGAGCATTACCTTCTTTGTTGAAGTTTGAAATGCCGTTTCATAGTCCGAAAATGTATTTTTCCATTTTTATTTCCTGGACAGGGTATATTAAGTTTGTCACGAAGTTTGGAACACCTAGAAGGAAGCGTCGGAGACCATATATAGTATATATAAAAATGATCAGTATGTTGAGCTGAGTCGATTTAGCCATGTCCGTTTGTCTGTATATATACGAACTAGTCCTTCAGTTTTTAAGATATCGCCTTGAAATTTGTAAACTTCATTTTCTCTTCAAAAAGCTGCTCATTTGTCGGAGCTGACGATTTCGATATATCGGAATCAAGTTCTGGTATGGAAAACTTTCACATTTGACGTCTTATGGTCTTCGAAATTTGATATGGATTACTGCTTAAGCAAAAGATAATAACGTTTAATCTCCGAAAAAAAATTTTTCAGTTCGGATTACTTAGCATATATCTTGGGCATACAAACTGGACACATAGTTACCTCGAAAAAGTTGCCCAAAATTGGACTTTCCGAATGGACCACCTAAGACGCAGCCGCGGTCAACATTTAAATGAAATTATCTTCAAAAAGTAAATGTCATGAACCAATCTAACGTTTCAAATAAAGAACCGATGAGATTTTGCAAATTTTATGCGTTTTTTTTTTTTTAAAATTATCAAGCTCTTAAAAAATCACCCGATATAAAGGAACTCCGTCCTCTGGATATTAGCAACTTCGTGACAAACTCTGTTATACTCCGTTTAGGACATACTATTCTATAAGCTAATGATCATGTACTAATTATAAAGACTTGACAAAGGTTAACCATAAAAACACAAGTCTAAGCCCACCGTGCGCTAAGTGCTGCCACTGGCCGTAGTAATAATGTTCGCAGCAGAAAATTTCCAATTCCGATTTCTATGCCACAAACACATGCCGAGCGGACGGCCAGACAGAGAAATGCTTAAAATTATTAGTTTATATGCGCCATAACAGCATCCGCTCCTTCGCACTGGTCTATTTGTCTGTCTGCATGTGTGTTGCACTCGCTGCACTTGCACAATGTGGCGTGTGTGCAATTTTGTTACATGCAGCTGTGCAGCAGCGGTGGTAACAATAATAACAACAAAATGGCATAAGTAATCGAAGAAGAAAAAGAGCAAAAAAAAATAGAAGAAGCGCGCCGAGCAATATGCAATTTGAAGTCTGAAATTACAACCGCAATGCGACAGCAATATAAACGCCGAACTCACACAGCGGCACACACACTCACACGACCGCACATACGCACATATGATTACCACATATTCGCATATCAAAGCATTAAAACTGTTTTGTGTAATATTTTGCTAGCTTTTTGGCCGCATCAACTGAGCAAATGTACAACAGCACACCGCCCGCCTACCCCCTTCTGTTGCAACCGCCCCGCCGCTCTAGCGCTTGACTGGCTGTCTTCTTGGCTGAGTGAGTGGTTGGCAACTGATACTTGTAATCGCCGGAATTTATTGCAACTTTGCTTTCATTGCATTGCAGCTGTTGTTATTGTTGTCGTTGGTTTTGTTGCTGCTGACTTGCCTTTGAAATGCAGCAATTGCTGCAGCTGCTCTAATATTTTTTTGATTATTCTTGTTAGTCCTGTTGTTGCCATTGCCGAATGCTGTGCTTCTTCATATTTTTGTTTAACTCACTTGCCGCAATGTAACGGTCGGCGCAGCGTTGGCGGCATTGCACACACACACGCTCATGGTCTCCATCGGGCGTAATGTGTTGTCCGTGTGTGTGTATTGTGTGCCTTTGCGGTTGCCTGGCTGAAATTTCAATTTCCAAATGTTGCTGCCAAGGCTACAAACCGGCATATGTAGACTCTTTGGTATGCATGTGTGTGTGTTAGTTTGAAGATTTTCAATTTATTCCGTTCATTTGGCTTGGCGCTGTGCACTTCACGTTGAACTCTGGTCGTTTTTGGTTATTTCCTTGTTTTATGCAACCATTAATAGCTTCACTCAATTTCATTGTCTTGCTAAGATCTTAAGCGGATTCCTTTCGGTGCGCTGGCTATTTCCAAACTATCGCTCACCTTTTGCTGTCCAAGCAATTTGCAAGTAAAAAATTTTTGTTGATCTAATGGCTCAATAACTAAAAATTCATGTGTGAAATTGACCTGCCTCAGTAGTGTTGTTATGAGTTAAGAGATTGATTGAAGTTAAACCAGTCAATCGAAAAGTCTCCGGCCTAATGTAATAAAATACATGTTTTTGGCAAAATTCGTTTTTTTTTATTCAACATACATAGTTCCCTTCAAGGGTGATACACTGATTATAGCGACTCTCCAAATTTTCAACACCTTTTTGTCTTTTGCGTTAAAGTATCCATCAGTTTCGGCGAGCACCTCTTCATTCAATGAAAATTTCCTCCCAGCAAGCATTATTTTCAGATCTGAGAACAGTACATAGTCGCGGGGGGTCAGATCTGAAAAACACGGTGAATGTGGAAGCAACTTGAAACCCATTTTATCGATTTTTTCCCAAAACACAAACGCTTTAACCTTGCCAACTGACTATTGCGTTTTTCCACCATTTGGTGCGGGTTAATCGTGTGCAGTCGACTCGGTTGACTGTCAATTGAACTTCGGAGTAAATGATAGAGTCATGTTTCATCCATTGTCACATATCGACGCAAAAACTCGGGCCTATTACGTTTGAACATCTCCAAACAATGCATCGAATCAACAACTCGTCGTAGTTTTTAGTCAACAGTGAGCTCAGATTGTACCCACTTTGCACAGAGCTTTCTCATACCCAAATAGTCGTGAATGATATGATGTACACAATCAGTTGTTATCATTTAAATTAAATAAAAGTATAGGTCGTCAAGTCATCGAAAACAGCGTCCATCCACCTCTGTTAATGACGATAACACCAACAACGTTACTGAAACAGTGCTTGAAAATGGTCGTGTTAGCAAAGGCCACATAGAAGGGGATCTCCACATCTCTAATGAATGGATTTAACATATTTAAGTTAATGTTTTGGTTATAAAGCGTGTCAATGCTGGAGTCATCACTAAATACCTGAATCTTTTACAAAAACGATGTGGAGTAGAAGTCGCAAAAAAAATGCTTGACAACTTAGAAAGGGCCTCTCATTATAAATACATGCATTTTAATGGTAACGCGTGGAAGATTTATGAATGTGGCGTCGAAACAGTTGAACAATTTGGAGAATGGTGCTACAAATAGAAGACGAAGAAAAAAGGAAGCACGCCAAACTCGGTTAAAAGTTAATGTTTTCCTTGAATACCGTGGTATGGTTCAACATAACTGGTTCAAATGGACAATGATTTGAGGCGTCCTGAGTTTTTTTGACATGAAACGAGTCTCATCGCTTAGTTACCGTATTCGCCAGATTCGGTGTTGTGTGTTTTTTTCTGTTTTCGAAACTTAAAAATTCGCTTCGATGAAGGCCTTGAAGGTTATCTCAGCCGAGGCACAAGCCAATTGTATGATTAAGCGTGTGGTGTGTTCTTATTGCTTCAATGCGTAGACAAAATAAGGATCTCTATTACGAAATATCAGAAAATTGACAAAATGGCGACATTAAAAAATAAAAAACAATTTAAAAATTACCTGAACTTTTGGAACATACAGGAAAACTGTAGATAGTGATCAAATAATTTGTCTCTGAGTAATGACTCACCTCACTTTAAATTTGAAAAATGTGGTTTCGAGAAAAATGCGTTTAAAGATAAACTGTTGGACCTAATTGAACTGAGTGGCTACAGTTTTGAAGGCACGGGTCAAAAACTTTTTGGTATCTGAATTTAAGATCAGAAAAAATATGGAGTTAGGAACAAGATATATAAAATAGAATTCGGAATATATTATTAACATTATTTAATATGTAAAAAAAATATATAAACCAAATCTTTGCTGCTTTTTACTTTTACAGTTTGGTGTGCCACTTAAAGCAAAATACTTTTTCAGGCTGTAATTAACTGTGGGCCTAATAACACATCCAAATTGATAGTAGTTGAAATTTCTTAATAGTTTTGGGAATTATAAAATACAGAAAAAATATGGGGTTTTAGGAACAAGATATATAAACTGCTGTATATGAACTTAAATTTCGGAATATATTATTAACATTATTTAATATTTTTGTTTCGTAAAAAAATATGAAAAAAAGAAAAAATTATTTTCCTTGATTGGACTTCATATTTTAATTGCACTTAAGTTCATATAGACGAGAGATATATTTAGCGATAGTAAAGGTCAATTGAAAGGTCCCTGATCTGGCACATATGTAAGGCTACTAGAATTAGACGTGGTGAAATGACGGTGAACTTAGTGGTCACCTAAAGAGTTTGCTACTGAAAAGATCAAAGAAGTCTATAAGATATCAACAGAACATATACATCATATCATTCACGAATATTTGGGTATGAAAAAGATTTGTTCAAAGTGGGTGTCGTGTGAGCTCACTTTTTTCCAAAATCCCGCCGAATTTATGATTATTATTATTTATTTATTTAGTCATAATAAAAACCCAGTTTTTGCGTCGATATGTGGCAACGGATGAAACATGGCTTCACCCTTTCACTCCACAGTCCAATCAACAGTCATCATCATTGAATAAAACAGGAATTTTGCCAACTGACCTGTAAAATTTCAAAAACATTTGATTCCATATAATAAAAATTTCATATAATAAAAAACATAATCTTCATTTCTGACCTACTTTGGCGTGTTTGCCATGATATTCTGCCGATTTGTCGGCTGTTTCCCGGCGGTAAGCATAAATCCAAGACTCATTGCCAGTAATAATATGTTTCATGATATCATGGTAGCCGGTGTTTCACAGATATTAATGCGATGTCGAATTTGGAACTAATCGTGCTTTCACTTTTCTTTTTTTCACAAATGATCTTTCAAAATGGTTTTCTCTAATCCCTACGATTTTAAAAAGATGCCTGTAAGATCTCTGACTGTTAATCGTCGATTCTCAGGCATCAATTCCTTTATTTTATTGCAGTGTTGATCATCAGTTGATGGACGTGGTTCGTCGTCAACTCGTTCTCGACCCTCTTTGAATAATTTGTACCAATCAAAAACACTGGAGCACATTTATCACTGAAGGCATTTTCCAATATTTTGAACGTTTCAGCACCAGAAACTGGATTCCGCACACAAAATTATACATAATAGGGCTACATATGTGAGAGAAGCTAACAACACTTCCAAAAAATAGTGAGAGAGAAATACTTAATAATAAGAGAACGCACAAGAGTACTCCAATACATAATACAACAAAACATAGGTTAGGTTAGGTTAAAATATATGTATAACTTAACACTACGTTGCATAACAAACGAAACCACTATATCAAATTGGCATCCAGCTTTCGATTCCCTCATTTCTTAAAATCTAAATATAGTTAGAAGAAATCATTTTGGCTGTCATCAGCTTCAATATTTCATGAACCAAACAACTTTAATTCCACAAATATTATATAAGTCAGCAGCAGGCAATTTTCTATTTTGAGGCCGCAATTTCGGCATTAGCTATTAAATTGTTATTACTTCCGTTTTTCCTCTCCTCTCAGCCAAGTGGTCAATCTCAGTCTCGATTAGAGGGAAACACGTGCATTTGCACTACGCTCGTCTACCCACAGTTTCCGACCGCTCGTTGTGCAACTCTATTCAATTACTCTGCTGTTGTGGGTAGCAAACAGTAACCCAATTCGGGTAGGGAGGTTACCTATGCGTTGCTCCACTTACTGTGCTGTTCGTCAGTACGCTGGTTTGTGCGCATGTGGGCGTGTGGGCGTGTGGAATCCACGTATACTTTTTATTACACCCAAAAAGGGACTCTATAATCGATGGTTTATTGTGTTACGTGATAGTTTTCAACAAATATTTTCAAAGCAAAGATAGTGAAGTGTTCAGCTATAAAAACACCTAAGCTTGGTTGCCGGCTGAAATTGGGCGGGGGCTGTTCCTTTACCATGCTGTATGTTGTGTGAGTGAATTGAAAGGAGAAATGAGGAGTTAAGAAAACGCTCTCTATATATGGACCGAAAGCGTGTATTGGATGTGTAGACTTCTCACTTATACGCATATACATATATATAAATATATATGTACATATATGGACTTCCTTCCAGTTGGTGTATTAACTTGTGTAAACCACTTAAACTATGTGGCACAAGAAATTGAAGTGTTGCATGCAACACCGCCAACACTACATATTACCAACACTCCCACGTAGAAGCGCACTAAAAGCATTTCCACCAGATTGACGCTGCCACAATCAAAACAAAATCGTAAAGGTAATCTCAGCCTTGTGGGAATTCAGCACATGTCTGCAGAGACGCGGTTCAATATATTTGCCGGCCTGATGGGAAAACCCATGTAGTTGGGTATATTCCATTGTATGCGCATGTTGCAATATGCAGCTGCCGTGCATTTGCCCGCCAGCGGAAATTGCAGTTAGTAACAGCTAGAGCTGACGAAGTTAACGGATATGCTAGCGGATGTTGAATATCTAATTTTTGTGCAACAAGCGCGCTTCGTTTTGGTGGAAGTCAGGGAAAATTGTTTTTAGAACGGGATTTTGTATTACAAAAGTGAAAGCTTATGGCGAGGTTGAACTTTAAAAATCTGAATAATTCACAAACAATATATGTATGTATGTTCAGGTACATAAGGCCTGTTAGTTATAGTATATACATACTATATGAGACTTGCGAAAAGAAAATTCTTATATTTCCATTAAAATAAAGTTTAGTTGATCATAGTTAGAATGATCCGATAAAAGTCACCGTTTTGTTTGATAACTTTTAGCCATTTTAAAGTTAATTTCATAATGCCTTTGCTATAGACACTTTGGTCATTATTGGCAAAAACTGTTACTTATAGAGTCAATTTTCTAAAGCTTTTCTTGAGGATAATATTTTAAAGCAAAATCATTCGGAAAAGAGAGGAGTGGGAAGTAATCACTTGGATTCATAAGATGGACCTTCTGATCAAGTTTCTAGATCTACAGCCTTGTCACTTTCGACGTGTCTGATCTGAAGCTGTCCTGATGAAACGCAATTCTTCTCCTGTTGGTCAAAGCTGGATACTTCTGGGTAGCTGATATCTGCAGACGGTCCAAAAGGTAGACGATTTCCTGCCGATCCCAACAAACTCATAGCAAAACCATCCTGACCGTTAATCCGGAGCTGCACTTATATCCAAACTTATTTAAAAGGTGTTTAATGGTTTTTAGTGCCATTTTTAAAGTACTGGAAATCAACACAGTGCTTACATGACGGTCGTACTCGATGTTTTCGATTATTTTATTAACGTACAATGGAACACACTGTTGCCAATGCTTTTTGCAGCCCTCCAATAATCGAAATAGTCTTTTTAAAATATATCCTTCATGACCTTCTTCTATTCTGTTTTCAATCGTGTCCGCGCAATCACCTTTTCAGAATTTTAAATAGCCATAAATCGCAAGGAGTCGAATCAGGCCATGATGGTGGTTGCGGAATGGTATGTGTCGAGTTTTTAGCACAAAAGTCGCAATGAACCAATGCAGTATGACATGGTTTTGGGTATATGGACTCCAAATCGTGATATGTAAAACTGAGTACCAAGCTCGCCTATACACAGATAGGCACAGATTAACGTGGGTACCACGGAGCACAGTGGATCAAATCAATGCGTTCAACGGCGCATGGCATTTTCAGTACCAATTGGCAGTGTGAAATTGACACACTAACCCACCTACCTTTGTAGGGTTCAAGGCTCATCCAAAAGCTCTTCCATACTTTCAATTCAATTTGACTTGCGTCACATACCTGATGCTGACCCCGTTCACCCGGACAATCGGTGCAGGAAACGGTAAAAATGTGTCCTTTAGTTGCATTGTCATCGTGTTTTCCATCGACATGTCCACCCGTAAACTTCGACCAAGTACAACACTTACAGATACCCTAGAGAATCTCTCTCTAAATATATGGACCACAGGTGGATCCTTGCGGGCGGCCACGAACCACGCATTTATATATATGTGTAACTCCAGGAATTTCGAAATTAACGTTCACAAGCTTTTGTATAACCCTCTGCTCAAACCATCACGACCTGGAGATCATTATGTTTGTTACGTTAGAGATCTTCTACGGGAGTTCTGTTTCACTACCTTAATAATCGCTATGAGAATCGCTGTTTTCAGGGGAAAGGTAAACTAATATGAAGGCAAAAAAATTAACTTTTTTCTTCATTCTCGCCATCACGACCTCAATTAGTTTGAGGAGAACGGAGTGTGATATATATCTTTAATGCAACATCTAATTGTAAGAATATAAAAAAATTAATTTCATATATACATATATATTTATATAAATTATATGCTGCAACACAAAATCGCAAGACTAACAATCGTCCCAGTCTTGGCGAAAACCAATAAATCTCCTCGTTAAATACGAAATCTTGCTGAAATATTTAGCAGCATCTTACATATTATATATATATATATATATATATATATATATATACAATATATATTCCTCGCCGGCATCCACCTTACATGTCACTACATTTTTCATTAAAGCAGCAAATGCAATTACACAACTTTTAATTACAAAATCGTGTCGAAATGTAGCCGAGTAGCCACGCAGCGATTGACTGACTTGAGGGCCAGTTTGCTCCGTAATGAGCTCATTTGCCGTCGCGTTCGCTTGCACTGCCACTTATTTGCCAGTAAATGAATTTGCCTTGAGGCGCCGCTGTGCGATCAATCGGGATAGCGCGATTTACCGGCATCAACATGTCGGCATGCGGCGCATACCTTAACTTCCATGGAGCACGTTGCTTATACGCCGTGTCGAACCATTGGCTTGCTTGAAGTTATGTACGCATGCAACGATGATGATGATAAAGTCGTGGGTGGGTAAAGACCAAGAAAAATATGGAAGAAAATTTAAAAAATATATGCATTTCTTGCCAGTGTTATGGAGACTGGAAATGAGAAATAGTAGCGAAAAGAAATTAAAAAAATGTGAAGAAAGCAAGCATTGTATAAAATGTTGAGCTGTGCTTTATCAAGCAGGGGGTGTGACTGCAAGCATTATGTGAGGTAAGATACTCTATTTTACTACTACACTGGCTGCCCAACGTGCTTGGTAGCGTTGCCTCAGTGTCGTCTTGTGTTTTGCAAGTTGTTGCTCAGATTTTTTTCTGCCATACTACAAGGAAAAGTAAGAAATAGCTTTGATTGTCCAAGTCAAAGTAATAAGTTTCCGTCAGCGAAAGCGTAGAGAAAGCAAGATACTACACACATACCAACTCGGCTTGTTTACACCCCCCAAAAAATCGCCTCTGAAGGAGATTAATTTTCATTTGCGTACTTTTGCATTTGAGTATTTGAAAAGTTTTGCTAATTTACTTGAAAATATTCTTATTTTACTGCGAGTAATTGTAGCAACGCCCCATTAAAAATTACGCAACAACAAATTAAACGGGCAAACCAAAAAAAAAAAAAGATAAACAAAAAGCAACAAACAAATGGAATAAAAGCAAAAATTTAATAAAAAACAAAAAAAAGTTGAATAAAAGCAAAAAAAAAAATTAGAAAAGCAAAAAAATATTTAGAAAAGCAAAAAAATATTTAGAAAAGCAAACACAAATATAAGTGTGAGCAAGTCAAATCGGTGTGGCGTTAAGTGCGAGCATAAACTTGGAAAGCAGCCACCACTCCCGCTGCACACATAAAGTGCCACTTTCTGCAGACAAGCCGAGTCAAAGAGAAGGCAACAAGAGCAAAAAAGGCCAAGGATAGTGCAAAGGCCTCTGATTTACAACTACATACACATATATAGTTACTTATATACATATATAAGTGCGACGCGTAGTTTTTACCAATCCCTCTACAACATAAGTATGTGTAAATAAAAGACGTACATACATATACATATCTACATATGTGTACTGTGTGAAATTATTTTAATTAGAATACTTTTCGCTAAAACAGCAACCGCCAAAACGTCCGCTAAGCGTGCAATAGACATGAAAGCGCCGTGGAAGTGCGAATAGAAGATGCACATCGCCCGCTCTCTAATGCACTGCTCACTTATGTGCTGCTTAACCAAGTGGAAATGGTGTGGCGCAAAAACGAACGAAAGCCGGAAAAATGTGCGCAAAAAAAGTGAGCATCCTAAATCGCAAGGCAAAGGAGGCGTAGCAGCGGCAACAAAAAATGTAAAAAAATACGCAGCAGTGCACAAGTTAACTTAGCTGAATGCAGCGGCAGCTCATTTGCATTTTCGTGCATAATTTCACATTTTGCAAGCTTATAATACAAATGTGTGTATCGAGATACATGTGTGTTTATTTAGAGAAATGTTGCAAAAAATACTAATGTCTAGGCAGAAGCCCTGTGGGAAAATCGTTGGTTCGACTTAGATTATTAAGTTTGTATGACAGCTATTTTATATTGTAGGCCAACCTGAATATTTTTTTCCGAGATTATAGCATTGAGTTGAAAGTAATATATGCCGAGGATGTATCTTGTCAAATAAAGTTATTTTTCATATAACAAATTGCTTTTAATCGGATCGGTTGGTTTGTATGACAGCTATGTGCTATGTGGTCGAATTTCGGCAGCTCTGACAAATGTACAACGTATTGCAGCCATGATTTCATTTATGCCGAGATCTTTTTCAACTTCAGCCGTCTCCACTGTGTTTTTTTGCCGTCCGCACGGTGGCGCTTTTTGCGGCGAAGGAACACGCTTCCAAGGCCCCACGCCAACCTCCCGAACCTTACCTACAGCATATCCTCTTATGTTTTATTGATCTGGATCGCTAGTTGGCACGTCCGCCGTCTGTCGTTATAGCAACCGCAGGGCATGTTCCGGGTCCACGACGCGAAGAATGGTTACCTTCGCTTTGGGCACCGATGAAACACTGCTGCAGTCTACCACCTCCAGTTTCGCTCCTTCCCATTGGTTTAGAAGCGTACTGACTGCTTCCCTTACTCATATTAGCGTCAGGTCGACGATACATCTTGACATTTTGACACGCTAAGCCTGCTCCATCAAATGATAGCATGAATGCGCTGGGTTCGGCGTTTATTCTCCATAAAAGGGCTTCCAATAGCTTCATTGACGAAACGCTTCGGTGACATTTGTCCCAGCGGGTTACTGCGGTCTATGAGCGCGATGATCAAATACCGTTTTGCAACCTCATTGACTGCCGCCGCTGCCTTAGACGTTGTCGGTTTGTCCGCGTGATCGTCGCCTTGCTTCGCGACTACGTCTTTGTACTTCCTCTTTTCCAAGGTCACCTATATTTCGCCTTCCGTCAAACGCTGTCTCTTTCCAGCGATCTGCTTCTCAATGCGATCGGTATAACCTGAATCGGAGGCATTACACCAATTTCGATTAGCGAAGTGTGCCCGGTCATCTTTTACCTCCTCTCTAACCGTTTCACATCCTTTTCCTTCAGGCTGGGCTTGCATTCGAGACGATTGTATATTCCGACCCCAGCCTTGTAAGATCGCAGTGCCCACAAGTGGTAGCAGCCTCGTCTCCCATCGACATTTGGACTTATATCTCTGTCCGCTTTGTTCTTTTATTGTCTTTCAAGTTGAGTTTTAAATCGGGGTCTCTACCCCTAGCGTTTTACACCTACCGCCTGGTACTTCATTAAAAATGGCCGTTGCATTACACATTCACCTATTTCTGAGGATACATGTAAAGCAGCCTACCGTAAGGGGATGATTGGAAAAATACGTCAGCCTTCGCTAGGAGTCGCCTGACTTTGACAGAAGCCAGCTTGACAGTCGACAGCAGTGCAGAGGATACAGCTAAGGGGAATTTTCCGACCCAACGACAACATAATATCGACTCTTTACCAATCTAATGAAATTGGAGTAAGGATGCAAGCAAGCAAAATACTTTGATGCTACTAATGAAGATATCGAATACTTCTTGACTGGTATTGATCACACTGACAACGAGCCATGACCAGTATTGCAGTTCTGCTTTTGGAGCAAATGGCCTCCTATCTGAAAAAAGCTGCAGTTGGGAGTAGTATATCTTCCGCCACGATCGCTTCAGAAACACTGTAGTGTTCTGAAGTTGATGGTGGACTCCTGACATAAGGGTTCTAAAAACAGCCCATGAAAAAGTTTACTGTATCTCTGATCCAGCGGCTTCTCTTGGTATGTGTGCAGGGAAGGAAGTGCTCGGCGAACGTTCTGCAATCAAATGGTTCAAGTTATTTATTCATTTCAGAATGTCCTTGCTTGGGAAACCTCATACATTGATGGTATGAGAGATGACTTAAAGTTAGAGAAGTCATTCTAAGTGAGTTTCGTCCAACACGGGCTACTGTTTGATTATAGAGTAGGTGAAAAACTTTAAAATTTTTTAAAGCTACTTGTAATAAACAAATATTTTGCTTAGCGGGCGGCTACTAACAGCGTCATGGCTCACCCTTACACACCTATATTTCAGCGCTGCCCTTTCATGGATTCATAGTTCCGCTACCACCTACAACGACATGTGCAAAATTATATACATATACATAAATGTATTTCATACGTATATATGTATGTACATTGCGCTCGAATGTAACTTTTCACCTCCAAACGACAACACATTCCTCCAAGGACATCCACCCTTGCTTATTTAAATTTTCACAAATTTTCTTTGTGTGTGTTGTAACTCATATGTATGTTATTGTTTTAGCGTGTGAGTGTGCAATTGTTAATTTTTAATGAGTTCACTAACGCTCGAGCAGTGAGTCTAACAAGCGGTGAAAGGAAGTAATGAGATCCACATATATTTCTGTATGTTTTTTGGATTTTCGTGCAAAAGAAAAGAAATATTTATTTATTTCGCTGGTGTTTAAAACTTTAAATTTTAGTACATAACTAAGTATAAGGGAAAAGCAACCAAAACTTGCGTAACCTCACTTTCAAAGGCATCTTCTTCGAATTCTAACCCCCTGTATGTTTTTTGAATCGTATGTATAATAATATATTGGTCTTAACTCTTTCTGAAAATCCTAACCGATTTTTTTAACAACCCGTTAAGAGTAGTTCTTTATAAAAAGTAATTGCTCGAAAGCTTAGATATTTAGATACTACGCAACTCCTTACTGATGAATCATTGAGTTGCCGATATTTTATATTTGCTCTGATCGGACCACTATAGCAGAGAACTGTTTTACAAAGTGACCAATCTACCATCATTTATTATGTAATTGATCTGAATTAAAATAGTAGGAAATTATTTCTCTTATCGTATTCGTTCATTTCTGATCGACTTTTGCTTCGTCCAGATTTGCGATATAGCTTTTGTTCATCTGTAGGTCCGCATTGATAGTTAAAAGTTGAAATTATGATCGAAGACAGTTAACGGTATATAATAGAGTATAAAATCTTTTAATATCCAATTATAATATAGTCTGAAGAATGACAAGCCAGGTGATCAAAAGCGACAATGCTATTGCTGACACTATTTAGGAAAAAGTAAGAAAACCAGAGAAGCCTGAGGTAATAAAAAGCCTCATTTCGATAACAAAAGATGTGATCTCTGAAGGAGAAAAGGAGGAAGATAAGAGACACATTTTCCCAGACCCGGATATTTTAGTGGCGCTCGGTGCTCTTCAACAGTTTTTAACATATTTCTTTTCTCAATAATTCATCCCAATTATTCCCGAGCCCCTAAATATACATATGTATACTACTTTATAAAGATCATGAAAGACTAATCGGGATGACAACTCTACCCTCGCTAGGAGTTCTCAGTAGGTCCGGTCCACTGCAATAATGTTTTAAAGATATTTTTCTCCACAAATACTTATACTGATCACACTATTTATACAAATATATAAAGGGTGACCTATTTCGATGTAAAAAAAACACAAAAACTTCAAATTTAGTCGGGAATGTATGTATATTAACATTCGAAAGACCATTTTTTGGCACATATTTTTTGAAGATTATCTATTTTTAATGTTGGTCACTGTTACATCTCAGATGGTCCATCCGTTGGGTCCAATTTCCGATGACTCGTTCGAGCATTTCAATTGGTAACTGGATCGAAACGGGATTGTCCGCATAGACTTTAGACTTTACATATCCCCACAGGAAAAGTCTAACGGGGGGATATCACAAGATCTTGGTGGCCAATGGACCGCCACAAATCGTGAAATTATCTGCTCATCGAAGTGTTCTCTCAATAAATCCATTGGTTAATGCGATATGTGAGAAGTGGCGCCGTTTTGTTGAAAACAAATGTCGTCGAGATCACGAGATTTATTTTCAATCATCAAATAGTCGGTTATCATAGTGTAACAACTGTCGCCATTGACGGTAACGTTCTTACCGGCATCATTTTTGAATACTTATCAACCGATGACCGGCCCACAAACCACACCAAACTGTTGTTTTTTCTGAATGAAATGGCAGCTCTGAAATCTCTTTTGTTTCTCTTTAATGTTTCTTTTCGTCCCAAATGGGCCTCACTGCTGAAAAAAATTTGGCTGGAAAATGTGGGATCTTCTTAGAACTTTTCAAGAGCCGATAGAGCGAAGCGATGATGGTCGAGAGGCTTCAGTTCTTGCTGTATTGTTTTCGCTTTCAAATTAAGATCGCGTCTTAAATGCGCCAAGTCTTTCCATACGTCAGTTCGAGGTGCTGCGAATGGTGCCGAATCGACTTTCTACGGTCTTCATGTACACCCTCAGCTACGACTGTTACATTTTCTTTAATGCGTGCTGGACGTGGTCTATTCGGTCGAATATTATCCAATAATGAATGCTGGGTCTCAAGATGGGTGATGTTGTTGTGAATATAACGCTCAGAAGGCCGATTATGTTGACCATAACTTGAGCGAGGCGAGCGAAACACATACTTTAGAGAACGTGAATTTTCGTAAACAAGTTGAATGATTTATAAACGTTGTTTTCTATGATGAAATAAATAAAAATAAGATAACAGCTTGACACGACTCACGCGCGATCTGTAAAAAAAAAGCTAGTGAAAAGAGTACATCTACTTTGATCACCCGCTTTTACCTTAGAAAGGTCCTTAAAGGCTAACCAAACTAAATCTTTCCAAACAGTTTGTTCAAAGACTTTAGATAATAATGTACTTTAACTTTTTACATTATTTTTCTTCTTCCTCCATAAACCGCACAAAATTAACTCATAAAACCCAATAAAGGTTTGAAGGTTAAAGAACAGATAGTAATGGTTTTTTTTCGAGATTTAAAGCCGTTTAAAAAAGCAGCTCTTTTTGACTGTCAGTTAACCTCTCTGATTCCTCATAAGACTAAAATGGGGATTTCAGTAACCGAAAAAATGTATACCGAAAACTTCGAAAACTGTTCGACATGTAATTATTATGCAGCAAGCCAGGCTTCTTAAGTTTTCCCTAGAATTTTCTAACTGTTCGCTAGTTATTTGTAGAAAAATTCGAAACATTTTAGGCATTGTTTCACAGAGAGAGACTAACATCATCAACCAGTCTTATTTTGTCAGTGGTTTCGGCTAATCCATGGGATTCGGCAAACTACATCAACGGTTTATAAATCTTGAATAGGAAGATGCAATTACCTCATTCACACTGCCAAGTTTTTTAACACCCTTTCTAGAGCTAATACATCTAGATAAGTCAAGTCGTTCTCGCTTAGTATTAACATGAGTTCAAAAAACCCATCTGAAGCCTTTTCTAACATAAAACTACTATATGGATATTTCCAAAAGTCTCAAACTGTCCTCGTACCTTTAACAAAAGAACAGATAGAAGGGAGAAGAAGTGTGTAACAGCTGTAACGGTGATAGAAACGCACTGATGACTGCTTGTAGATATGTCAGCGTGTAAGTGAAATGCAGCATTGAAATAAAAGAGCATGAGAGAGAGTGAGTGGCAGCGTGGAAAGCGTGTGTGTGACGAAGTCCTTGAAGACTACGTGTTATTTGAATTAAATTAATTAAACTTCTTGAATGGCGTCACTTGGCAAACACGTGCTTATTACAAGCACATATACACATACAAACATACAAGTATTCACACACATGTGCAATTTAATGCGAGTTTAAATAGTCGTTAATTTGTTGGTTTAAATATACTTGCATGGATTTACAAATTATATAAAAATTAATTTCAGTGCCTGTGTGTACATATGTGTGCGTGTGTGATTACAGATTTACATGCGTGTGCGTATTTGCATTCCACACTTAAGAGCGCATTAACGCGCGTGCTCGCCATGTTCTATGCGCTTTTCGCGTTTAACCATAAGTGCAATTTTTTCCGCTTTAAAAAGTTTGAATGTGTGTGCTTAATTTGCTGGGGTTTTTTTATACCCTGAATAAATTATATTAATTTTGCAACGAAGCTGCAACATTCAAAAGGAAAGTCGATGAATCCATATCCGTCTCTATGTCTGTCTATCTGAGCTTTTAAGATATTGGTTCGAAAATTTGCACACGTATTTTTCTCTCAAAGAGCTGCTCATTTGTCGGAACGGCCCATATCGGTTGACTGTAGCATATAGCTGCCTTACAAAATGACTGATAAGTCTTAAGTTCTTGTATGAAAAACTTTTTTATTTGAATAGCTATCACCACAAGATTTAAGGCAAATAATTGCCTGTGACAGGGCTACAATCCCCAAGGAAATTATTCAGATCTGACTTTTATTACTTATAGCTGCCATATAAACTGATCGAACAATCGCAAGTTCTTGTATCGAAAACTTTTTTATTTGACAAGACATATTCACAATATTTGGCACAGATTAGTTTCCAACGCAAACCTAAAATCTCCGAAGATATTGTTCAGATCGGTCAACTATAGCTTATAGCTGCCATACAAACTGACCGATAAAAGTCAAGTTCATGTATGGAAAACTTTTTTATCTTACGAGGCATCTTCAAGAAATTCAGTACGGATTACTGCCTAAGACAACGGTACAATTTCCGAAAAATTTGTGCACATCGGACCATTACAGTCTATAGCTGCCATACAAACTGATCGATGAAAATCCAGCTCTTGTATGAAAAACTTTTTTATTTGACAAGATATCTTCACGAAATTTTTTTGCAGATTATTTTCTAAGATAGCGCTATAATCTCCTCAGAAATTGTTCCGATCGAAGTACTATATAATATAGCTGCCATACGAACTGACCGGTCAATATCAAGATAAAGTTCTTTTATATCCTTTAGTGCCATAAGAAATACACCTGTGAAGGGTATAATTGTTCGGTGCAGCTGAGGTGGACGTTTTAGTTGCTGTTTTTTCATTCAAATAGTGCCGTGCATTGTTCGTGATTTCTTTGTTGTTGCACTTTTTGTGAGTAACTGATTTTAGCTGATTTAATTTCATTTCAACTTCAGCTTTTATGCCTTTATAGACATATATCATACACTTACACACACATACATAAAAGAATATGTAATTAAAATGCGTGTGTGTGAATGCTCATCAAAAAGTAGAAAGCAAAGTTAACAAAATATCCGCGCTGCCACCGCAAGCAGCTTGATTAAAATGTTGAACATCTCACTTATTCGTGTTGACTCATCATGGAATTTCTATACTCATACTATATGTGAGTGTGTGTGTGTATTGTGATCATACGTATGCAGTTGAGCGTGGAAGTGTGTAGATTTACGGTAATTAAATTCGCCACTTGCGAACTGTTTAGGTGTTGTGCATTTTATATGCGGGGCGACAGTGAGAGGGGAACATTTAATTAATTTAATCGCCAGCACTTGGCTCAATTGCATGTTGTAATGGCAAATTTCAGCGAATATTGAGGGGAGAAATCCACTTGCCATGTCGATGTATGCGCACGTATTTGTGACGTTTTTCTGTCACTTTTTTCATGCCACGACGTGGCATGTTGCATGAAAACTCATTAATTTGGTTTTGTGTTTGGTAACTGAAGCCACTCAAGCCTCCTGAGATCCATTGAATATCTTCGTACTAAATTGTTAAATGCTTCAATAGTGAATGCATCACCTGGGTTAAATACTTCAAAGCAATTTCTTTAAATGGTGAGATGGTAAACTGGCAATTTAAATATTTTAATTTATGCAATTACTTGTTATTTAACACAAATATCATTCTAACAAGAAGTTTACGAAGAGGTCTGCATTTTTTTTGTGAATAAAACGCTCACTCTAAGACTATTCTAAATAGATTTGCTATGCCACCAAAAAGTCGTTAAGGAAGAAACTCAATTTGTCAGTCTAAAACATGCTAAAAATATGCTGAAAAAGCTTCTTCACTGCTGAAGTGATTCTGGTCTTCCTCTTTGATGAAACTGTTCGCAGCAACTGACATATGGAACGACCTGACGCATTTTACGACGAAATCTTAAATTGAAAGCATAAAGATACAGCTTTTGCAAGAAGCGGCTCGATTTTCCCAAGGAATATTACTTCGCTTCCAAGAAAATCCGAAGTTTTCGAGCCAAATTTTGTTCAGCGATGTGGCCCATATCTAGCTCAATGATAACCAATTATTTGACGCCCGAAATTGAAGACCTTGATCTCAGCGACATTTGGTTTCAACAAGACCGCGCCACTCTCCACACATCGCACCAATCAATGGATTTATTGAGAGAACACTTTGGTGAGCAGATAATTTCACGTTTTGGGTCGGTCGATTGGCCACTTAGATCGTGTGATATCACACCGTTAGACTTTTTTCTGTGAGGACATGTAAAGTTTGAAGTCTAAGCAGACAATCCCGCTTCGATTCAGATCTTGGAGCAAAACATCACGCGTGAAATTCGCCAGTTACCAGTTGAAATGCTTGAAAGCGTTATCGAAAATTGGACTCAACGGATGGACCATCTGTGACGTAGTCGCGGCCAACATTTGACTGAGATAATCTTCAAAAAATAAATGCCAAGTAATGTTCTTTCGAATTATGGAACTGGGCAGCTACACTTTAAAATACTAACTCAAAAGCTATTTCTTTAAAATTTTAACGGAATAAACAATTGTAAGCAACAAAAAATTTCTCAGTTATCAATGAAGTGTGATCATTCTGTCGCGAGTCTTTTAAATTGATTGAATTAGATTACATACAATAATATCGTTGGGATGGCTAAAAGTATGAAATCATAGATCTTTTAACCGAACTCTAAAAAAACGAGATAATGAAAGATATTGAGTAAAAGAGAATATTAAATAATAAAGAAGAAAGTTAAGAGATAATTACACTTCAAACTACTTCTATAATTGAAATCCGGTATAAAAATTAAATAGCTTTTATGAAAAGTAGACTTTGCTGAGAGTAAGCTTTCTACATCTCGCTCGCAATCAAAAGAATCCAGTGAATGCGCTAGAACTGAATATTGCACAATGTGAAGTCCAAAAGATTTCATCCGTCCGTGTTTCAAGTAAGTGAAGCTTTAATTCGTTCCTAATATTGTGGTTGTAGGACGAGAATGCAGTTTCTTGCATGGTCATCAACTTTACAGTTTCCAACAAATACGCTCTTTCCAATCTGGAGCTTTTGGTTCTGGGCAGTAGATCGGCTTTTACCAAAATTAAGATCTGCTTCTTCTTCGTTATAATTGAGTGAGGTCTCCCAGAAATAAACTCACAAATCAATTTAACCGTGAGCTTAAACTCATTTTTTTTTATCCTCACTATACCGCTTTCAAGGCCTTTCTTATATGTAGAAGCGCAGAGACAGGTATGATAGGTTCCAGAAAGGCACCGTAGTGATGCTAATAATCGAAAATAGAATGGAAATTTTCAAGGACTTCAGCATATCATACCTATAGCCATTTATGTTTTCTGCCGGCTATTACAAGGATTGCTTTTTGAAAAACGGCATATAGTGATATAGTCCGTGAGCCGTTCACGAGTTGAGTATTCATTTTTCCAATGACGTCCACCATACAAGGACTACGGAAGCATTATATTTTCTGTTAAGGTTTATAAAATCATTAGACTGTCTTTAGAAACCCAATAGTCACTCTACTGTGACTGTCTGTCGCAGTAGAGAGTCACTTGTAACGACTCTCTTCAGGAGAAGCTTTTCGATAGCGACACCGGCAGAATTTATATAAGCCAATTAGCTAACAATATGTGAACCTTGAGACACTTTATCGATTTATGAGGATCCTGTTGAGCCATAATTATGAATCGCAAAGGTCTGGCATGGAAGCTATTATACATATTGGGATCTTCCATCACTAATGTCTTAAAGATCGGCCAGTCTATCTAACCGAATATAACCACTCCCTTGCCTACCTGCCCGCCTGTCCTGGGTGATAAAAACATATATTGTGTTTATTCAAAAGCAAACATCGTTCCAGTACTTCTAATTAAGGCTAAGAGAATACAAACCTAAAGTCTTAGTTGAAACTCAAATCGGATAACATTGTGGTACAACCCAAGCATAGTCTAGAGGGGCTTCAGCTTTAGCAGGTGATTAACTTTTTGTTTTCATAAATATTTATGTACACATGTATGTATGTATTTCAATAGTGAGTTGGGATTGGAAACAAGACTGATGTGAATCGAAATTTCTGACTGACTAAGGTGCTGCTATAACATAAAAACCTCTTGATTTCTAGTATTTTGGTCTGATGTAATTAGACAAGTTTCGAAAAGAAACCGTGATTTGTATTTTGAGTACTCCAGTTTTTCTCCAAAACTTTCAACATCCTTCAAAGGCAGATAAAGCCTTGTTTGCTCATTCTTTTCCTCTCCAGGCGTAGCCATATATTGGGTAGTCGAAAAAGTTCTTTCGTATCTCTAATCAAACTTCAACTTATTTTTTTATATTTATAATGAACTTTAATGAACCAAATATGTACCATTTTGGTCGACCACTTTTCGCCATTTTTCAGACATTATTCCAACAGTGTAAGACGTTATTCTGTGTAAATCGAAATTTTGAAATTTCCAGAATAGAAGCGAACGAACCATTATTGTGCTACACGAGCTGGTACAGCATCTTCTCCGTATACTTGCACGGCATTCCTCCTTTTTTTTAAACAAGAAATTCAAAATTTAGTGAATATCTTCATTATTTTCACTCATTTTTGAACAGCTGTAACTCTTTTCCAACTTTTCCGAATTAATTTTTTTTCGGATTAATGAAGCTTAAGATCTCACATTTTCAACACTATGTATATGGTATGACGCAATGTGATTAGCAGCACTGGAGATATACGACTGCAACGACATCTATTGACAAAATACGAAAATTCTTTTTCGACTACCCAACATATCTAGTGTTAATTTGGTCATAACTGATGTAATTTAAGTGAAAATACAGTACGAAGCACCTTTCACTTAAGTAAACAAACCCATTTTTATTTTGGTGACGAATTTTTCATTTTAAATTTTTGAATAATCCCTTAAAGTATTAAAATTTTTCAAATCAGTCGTCACGTGCTCAGAAGGCTAAAGAAACTCTAAGAATTGTTGTGACGTCTGCGAAGAAAAGTACACAAATTCGAAGAAATTGCTAGGCAACATATTAAAAAACTTGCTAGACAAACAACAACAGTAACAAAAATTGATTTGCTGCCTATCTGGAAAATTGAATTGAAAAACTTTTCTTTCGCTACTTTTCTTGAATATTTGCAATTGTTGCTTGAAAGCAAAAATCAGCCAAGTATAATGTATAAGGTGTGCAGAGTTGTGTGCGCATGTGTGTGAGTGCTATTTGGTTTTGTATGCAGAGTCACCTGATATGTGCTCAGTGTATATGTATGTATATGTACGTGAAACTTGATCTCTCTGGTTTCTTAACAAGCCACAGCACCAAGGGTTTGCTAATCGCTGCGCGTATGTGTGTGTGCACATGAGCACCTTGTTTTGTGCTTAGCTGCGCTATTCACCAGTATGCGGAGGAATTTGTGGAATTTTTAAATTGCTAGACATGCAGCAAAGTGCCCAATAAAAAATCATAATCGTCCAATTAGAGTTTGCGTATTAAACCCGACGCTTTGGCTTGTGGCTTTGTGTGCTTACGCTGTTTCAGGTTCAATAAAGCTTGTTGTTGCGAAATTAAAGCATTTTTGCATGACGTTAATGTCGATAAGCTCCTTTTAATTGTGCTTGTTTGTTCAATGCTATTACTATACTTAGCTGGTTATATTCATGAGGCTCATAAAATTATGAAAAATATCTGAAATAAATTTTCAAAGACGTGTGATGCGTTAACATTAAAATTTTAGACGTCTTTAATGGGTCGTAAATTTTAGCCTCTGACTGCAGTACGACCATAGCATGCCTTGATATATGGTAATAAAATGAAAATTCGAATACAAAGTAGTAAAATTTATCTTAGCTATAGAGCAAGACTAGGTTATATTAGTGTGGTCGGCTAATAAGCCTCACATAGACCAATTCTGGTTCCTTGTGATATCAGATCGACCATTTCGAAGTTCATGAGGAGTACTCAACCATTGGGATGCCTGCGCTTGACGCACTACAGACTACTACTACATTTGGTGTTCTCACTAGCGATACGAGTATATCTTTCAGTGTCTCATAATATAAAGCCCGCAAATGTTTAAAGTATAGCCTTGCCAGTGTGGAGCAAGTACACAAGATATGCTCCATTGTCATTTTGACATTTTCTGCAATTTTATCGATCTGTCAACTCCATTATGGAGGCGTGTGCCGACATTAGACTGTGACCAGTGAGTATTCCAATAATGTTTCTATAGCCATTTCTCTCGAATGATAGTAGACACTTTTTTATTAGCGTTCTATAGTTTTACACATGACTTTAGCTGTTTTGCACCAAGGTAGATCGTTCCGTTTTGATCTTCCTTGTCATAAATCTGTCCATATAGTCATAAAGAAAATTCATCTGGTTACCAACTTCGATCACGTTTCGGCTGACAGCCGTATTCCGCTCTTGCTAATATATCTATTATTTCATTGCCCTGAATGTCTGTGTGACTTGGCATGCAGTAACAGAGAAGCCTCTTGTTTCTGGCGACACTCTACTTACTTTTAAATACACGAGCATTGATTGCTGCACGGCAGTCCACGTAGATGACTCTTGAGTTGCCTGCTGATGCATTAGGTATCCGCGACCTCTGATCGAAATATACTGTTGCGGTACGGCAGCATAAAAGGGTTATGCCTGACTCTTAACTGTATGGTGTATCCCCGCATCAACTCCGTTTTCTATTTATGAGCCTTCTTTCAATGTACGATGAACTTTCTTTCCCTTTTGACAAATGGAATCATGTAGTCGATGCTTGCAAAACCACCCTTACCCACCGAACTATTTCTGAAGGTTCCATATGTAAATTCTCCTGCAGCCAGTAGTCGACTGCTAGGAAGAGAGAGTTATCGAAAGGAGCGTGAATGCATCCGGATTCAGAATTCAGCCTGTATTGAGAGTGGTGATCTTAGTACTGCTAATGGTGTGTGCCGTTATTAAGATAGCATTGTGTGTATTTGTCACTATCTTGGGAGTTTTGCCATCTAAATTCCTTTACAATTTATTCACCACTAATGTCTGGAGAAGAGGAGATAGCACTCCACCCGGTGGAGTCTCTACAGGCTTCCTTGGTCATTTTAGCTTTATTCCATTCTACTCTAATCCTTTTGAAAATTAAGAGGCTTCTGATACAACATCGCATTTTTAAAAGGCAATTCCTACGGCATCACCGAAAGTGCTAGTGTTATCACCATTCTTCTTTGACGGTTGAGTTATCCATTGAAAAGATAAATGACTTTAATCAAAAATTGAGTTCTGGCGACGTTTCAGTACACATTCGTTCATTTTCAAATAATTTGCATGGGAAAGATACGGATTATTGCTAACCAAATTTATTAAAAATCTCTTCAAGGGTTTGAGATATTTGAAAGTTTCAGAATTGTTTTTATTTTTTTACTCTCGCAACAATGTTGCTAAGGAGAGTATTTAGTTTGTTCATAACGGTTGTTTGTAAGTCCTAAAACGTATATATCAAAGTGACATTGTCACTGTTTCTGTCCGTCCGTCCGTCCGTCCGCAGCTCCTAACTTTTAAAAATTGAGTCATGATGAAACTTGATACGTTTTTCTCCATAAGAAGGTTAAGTTCGAAGATGGGCAAAATCGGCCCACTGCCACACCCACAAAATGGCGGAAACCGAAGACCTATAAAGGGTGATAACTAAGCCATAAATAAAGATATTAAAGTGAAATTTGGCACAAAGAATCGCATTAGGGAGGGGCATATTTGGACGAAATTTTTTAGGAAAACTGGGAGTGGGTTTTTTGTACATATCTCGGAAACTACTATAGTTATGTCAACCAAACTCTACAGAGTCGTTTTCTTATGATTTCATATACAGTTCAAAAATGGAAGAAATCGGATAATAACCACGCCCACCTCCCATACAAAGGTTATGTTGAAAATCACTAAAATTGCGTTAACGGACTAACAAAAAACGTCAGAAACACTAAATTTTACGGAAGAAATTGCAGAAAGAAGCTGCACCCAGGCTTTTTTTTTTTTAAATTGAAAATCGCCCTGGACCAAAACCCATATCTCAGGAACTACTAGACCGATTTCAATCAAAATTCGGTATATAATATTTTCTTAACACCCTGATGACATGTACGAAATCTACTGAAATCGGTTCACTACTACGCCTTCTTCCAATATAACGCTATTTTGAATTCCATCTGATGCCTTCTATGTATAATATATAATACTTTAGGAACCAATGATGATAGCGGAATAAAACTTTACAAAAATACGGTATTTGCAAAATATGTAAATGACTTATAATGAAATCTCGATTATCACTTTATCATGCGAGAGTATAAAATGTTCGGTGACACCCGAACTTAGCCCTTCCTTACTTGTTTTAGGTTTGTTTTTAATTCTCAAACTTTTTATTAACGTATTTCAAAACATTGTCACTTTTAGGCCCGACACTCCTACTTTTTAACCCGTCTGAAAATTTATTTTTCTGGAGGTCTAACAAGTAGGCATCCGTGGCGGCGATAAGTACTATTTTGTCGTCAAATCTGTTTCTCTTTGATTTCACCTGACGATTTACTCTGAAAACGATATAAAGAAACACCGATAAATATTGAGGTTTTTAATTATTTTGTCTACGAAAAGGACCGCTTCGCTTAATCGAATATCCTCATACTAAACGGTAAAAACTACATGTCAAGTTCCCCGTCGAAGTTTTTTCATAATAGCTCATATACTTATTTATATGTATATGGTATAATTTATCATTGTAAATTGTAAAAAAATGTGTTATTGACCCCATAAATTTTAAACTAAAGGTACACCGACCATAAGTATAAAGTAGGTTCTTGATCTAGCTAAATGAGAAAGGTTTTTGACTTGACTAAATATAAAGAATTTTTTATGTACGCTTTGTTAATTGGTGGTGTGATTTTCTTTGGCGTTTAATTGCTTTAAAACCACTTCACTTTTGTTGCATAATCTTTATAAACATTTTTAGTATTCCCAGAGAGATTTTTTCAACATTTCTCTATATACATTAAAGCTACATTAAACTATGATTTTCCAAAATCCCAATCGCTATTCCCTTAGTGCATAGGATCTTCATTTTGACCCATCTAGCGTAAAATATTTGACAAGTTGGTCATTCAAGGCATTCGCAAATGTTCTTGCTTTCATATTTGCCTCAAATCTTTACCAAATACAATCTTCAGTTTTAAATGTACACTCACCCAAATCCATATCTAGTAACAATAACCTATTTTCATACCTAGAAACATATGTATGTATATTTCGACAATGCGAGCATTTCATCATCCATACAAATTATGCTCATGCCTCTTGTTGAGTGATTTTGACATTTTCTTATCTGTTTTGGTAGCTCCCTTGGGTCACTCTCTACGGTTGTTTCTTGCCTCATTGAAATATGACAACAAAAATAGCCCCAAAGGTGAAATTCCAGCTGTCATTACGGGCTTTACGCTTTGCTTATCAGTGGACAATGCAGACAATATCTTTGTTGTTGCGCTTGCATATGACAGTTGTTGAGAGGCTATGTGTGGAGGTGGGTGGGGGACATAAGACGAGAGTTGTAGGTGAAAGAATAATGCCGATAACCAACAATCAGTTGCTGTTGCGGCATACGCTGTGTATTGAGACATTGTATTGTAATTCTGTTGATGGTAAGTGAAAGTGAATGGAACCGTTTTGAAATGTCAGCAACAATTCAGAAAATGAATGCATATTTAAAATATTTAAGAAATTCATTTGCGCACGTAAGCATGGTAAATGGAGAGGGCAAGATAAGTTGAAGCAAGACTTTAAATTTGGTTTGTGAATGAGCTAAAAAGAAAGTGAATGGGAGAAATTGATATAAAAGAGGCGAAATTATGCTCTTTGTGAGTATGAATATGAATATGAATATGAATATGAATATGAATATGAATATGATACTTTCAAATACGTGTAAGCAAAAAGAGCCTACATGTCCTTAAAATGTTTTCCAGAGTAGCCACTTCACATAAAATCTTATTGCAATCTAATCTAATCTGATAATTTAATAACAGACATATTTTCTTTAATACAAATATCATGCATTTTAAAAGCATTTCAATGAAAATAATGTTCAACGTTGCCACAATGTTTTAAAAATCCAAAATTTTGATTCTAACCTATATATTGGTTAGTCGAAAAAGTTCTTTCGTATCTCTAATCAAACTTCAACTTATTTTTTTATATTTATACTAATAAATAAATAAACAAATATGTACCATTTTGGTCGACCACTTTTTGTAATTTTTCCGCTAGAGACATTATTCCATAAGTGTAAATCGAAATTTCGAAATTTCCAGAACGGAAGCGAGCGAACCATTGTTGTCCTCCTCGTCTCCGTAAAGTTCAAAAATTTCATTGGTGGCTTGCATAGCGTTCTTTCCTTTTTTATACAAACATTTCAAATTTTTATGAATTTATTAATTATGTCCAACTTATTTTTGAACAGCTGTAACTTTTTTTCAACTTCCCCGAATTGAATTTTTTTTTATTAAATGAAACTTGAGATCTCACCTTTCCAACCCTATATGGAATATACATACAATGTGACTGGTAGCGCTGGAGATATACGACTGCAACGACATCTATTGACAAAATACGAAAAGACTTTTTCGACTACCAATAAATATTTTGCCAGCGCCATCATATCAAATAATATTTTCAAACTCTCCTGAAATCATTGATCTTTTTCCGCCTGTCAACAACTACGGCAACAATTTTAATTATATCTGAACTCACTTATGCACGTATGCAAAGTTACATACCTGAGCACGTCACGCACACGACTTTAAGCAAATTGATGGCAGCAAAAAGTGCCAACCAAATATTTTCATTGGCAATTTCACAGCATGACAATTTGTTTGCGAATGCCATTTTCATTTTAAATAACAAGTGCATATAAAATCATTGAAAGATACCGGAGAGAAGATACTCGCCGATGAAGTGCGGCAAGAAAGAGTAAACTTGTAAAAATTCGCTCGAACAACGTATATGGGGAAGCAGTTAATACGGAATGAGTGGAGGGTAGCTCGATAAAGCAGTGAATTTAGTTGGTGCATAAAGGACAGTTAAGATATCAATATATAAGTGTGATAAAGCAATAAAAATGGCGCACTTACCAAGGCCTTCAAACACATTTTCTGATAATAAAACTGCTCATCCATAAGAATATTTACTCTGCTACCTCAGAACAGTTATATAATCGGTTGCCGTATCTACATACAATATTTTCCAAACGCAACAAAAATTACTGAATTTCCATGCCTTATATTACTTTTTGCAGACAGATTTTACATAACAGGCTGCTATTTCCTTTTTATTCGGAGTAGTTTCTACGTGGCGGGTCCCTAACCCAGCGCTCAACCTCGCTAGGTAACTAGTATAAAGTTTTACTTCTTCTTTTACTGGCGGAGACACCACAGCGTGCCAGTCGTTTCCTCTTTTCGCAATTTGGCGCCAATTCGAGATACCAATTTGCAAAGGTTTTGCACATTTATATAGCGAGCCGCTTGTTTGAAGACCGACGTACGCTCGCAGCCGCACTTCTAGTGAACACACGTTGAAATTAGACTTCAGCGAACCCATAAAGCAAATATGTCAGGGTAGCTTCGCAGAAGCTTCCTCTCTTTTAGCCGTGTTCCAGGATCCACACGGTTGGCTACCGGATCTTACACAAGGGTTATTCACGTTTCCAGTGTGCGCGGTGAGGACGCAAGTGTAGGAATTGGGTATAGTCCTTCAACTGTGACTGCTTACCCAGAAGCATTACTATACCCCATTACGTCCCGCCTTGAAGTCCAACGCCGAATAATTCTTGCCAAACAGGTGTTACTTTGGACTGAGTCGGAAATTGTAAAGTAAAGTCCTCTCCCTACTTTGGACTGAACAGATAATTGTAAAGAAAAGTCCTGTCCTGATAAACAAAGACCAAGCTCTAGTGCGGAGGCATAGACAATGAAATCATCTGATGACTCGGCCTTAGGAGTGTTCGAGAGACAAGTTTTGCAGAAGATTTATGGTCCTTTGCGCATTGGTAACGGCGAGTACTGGGGTCAATGGACCGATGAGCTCTACGAGATCTGCAGCGGCATTGACCTAGCTCAGCGAAACAAGGGATAGCAGATGCGCTAGCTTGGCCATGTAAGTTCGGATGGAAGAGAGCACTCCAGTTTTGAAGGTTTAACATTGTTTGATGGAACTGGCAGGAAATTTTCTACCATGAGCTGCTCTCATATGGCCACACTCTTAATTCGGACCTTCGTTGTCTAGAATTGGATCATCTGAAGGAGACAATTGCACAGCAGGTCACGTAGCTGTGACCAATAAGAAAGGCTGTGCGTTTCCTTAGGACAACGCCAGGCACTAAATTTCTGTGGAAGCTCCTGGAGCTTATAATCCAACTTTAGCGCCAAGTGATTTCTCCTGCTTCTATCTATGGCGAATTATTTTACCGGTGAAAAACTCGTCTCAGCAGAATCTTGAGAAAACCCGCTGTCTAATGATTTTGCCAATAGAAACGAGGGTTTCTTTCAAAGTGGCATAATAAGTTCAACTCAATGCAAACATATTTTCTTTTTTAATTTCTAACAATAAGTAAACTTTTTTTCAACCAAAAAAGTGTTCAAATTCCAAAGCACCCTACATTTACCGAACTACCCCCGTTAATAAGTAAATTGGCCATATAATAAAGGCACCAGCAAATTGGCCAACAACTAGCGGCCACTCGAACGCGTCGCCGCCACTGACGTAGCAACCAACTCGTTTGTGAGTAAATCAACAGAAGTTGGCAGCGAATGGCGAGCGTAAGAAAAATGTCAGTTCAATTCGTATGGCGTTGAGCGTTAACACGACAACAGCAACAACAATTGCCAGTGCAAGAACAAACAACAGAAGCAAGGTGTGTTCATACATTATCAAAAAAAAAGTAAAGGAAAAAAAAGAAAAGTAAAAAAAATAAATTTACCATAACGGAAGGCAGCCACAAAAGGCAGTGGCGAAGGGGAGCAACCACGACACCATTTATGAAAATTGCAATGGCCACAGAGACACCAATGCCGGCAGCGACGGGCGAGACGGAGCTTGTGCTTTTGGTAGCGCCATGAACAAACACACCAACAACAAAAGCAATCGCCAAGTACAAGAATGTCGACAATAATGTGAACAGCAGCAGCGGCAGCCACCAACAAGCGAACGCAGCTGTGCGGCAAGTGTGGCTGCAACAACAGCACCAACAGGCAGTTGCAAGCTGTACGACAGCCATGTTGCAACAACGACTGCAGCGACGGCTATGACGTTGACGCACTTGGCATGTCCACATAATTAATACCGGGAATTGTTGACAACAACACAATCGAGGCCGACAGGCAGGCATATGCGCAGCGGACATACACACACACCAACACATACATATACACTTCGGTATTGTAAAAACAGTTGAGTGAAAATATTTATACACACACATACTTAACTGCATACACACACACAAACATATATTTGCATAAGTGCATAAGTGTGCGTGTGAGCGCATTCCGGCAGTGGCCAGCTATGCACTTGGCCAGTGCAAGTATGTGTGCTTGCCTTTGTATGTGGCTGCAATGGTGCGCAGGTGCGTCGCTGTCATGGTGTGGCATGCCAAAAACACTTTTGCCACTTAATTTCTGCAACGGTTACATAACGCAAACAAACCAAGCCCATTGAGTCCGTTTGACATTGCCGTCATTTCTTGTTGTTGTTGCCGTTTTTGTGTTGTTGCTGTTGTTGCACTCATTATAGTTGCGCATGTTGTGCGTCGACTTGCAAAATTATTGATTAATTTTTTGTGCAATCATATTAATGAGTAAATGTGGCAGCAACGAAGGCAGTGTTGTGTTTTCCCAGGAACATGTGCGCAATTAATTTCACTTTCTCGCTCGAATTTACCCAAATGCTTTTGGGTTATGATTTTATTTGTAGTTGTGTTCGTAGTCATATGACTAATTTGGATGTTCATGGAACTAAAGTATCAATTTAGTTATGGGAAAATTTAGAGAAATACTTGTGAGTGTAAGGAGAGACAGAAAGAGGGCGTAGAAAATACATCACTTCTTCTCTGAGACCTTCTGTTATCTCTGTAGAGACAGGGAGAGAGATGAGTGAGAGTTAGAGATTTCAGAATTACTGTTTAGCTTATTCTTGCATTTTGTGATCTCCTAGAGACAGAGAGATGAGGTTATAATTCATATTTTGCTTTTGACTAGGTTATTTCATAAAACCTTCTAAGTTTTTGACGTTTCAGTTTTCAGTTATAGAACGGTCTGTGGGAATACTTGAGGTCAGTCAATTAAAATTCTACGCTCATTAACATTTGCTGGCTCCGCATTAATACGCTATGTTCGGCAGGGTTCAAATGAAACTTTTTCTTGTACTTGGCAAGGTACACGAACAGGTTATTGTGAAAATGTTGAGAAACTAACCAGTAGAAAAGACACTGGATAGGTCTGCTTCTCTTTAACTCAAGAGCCATTATTTCAGGCGGCAAAATGCCTGAAATCACTCCTCCGGTTTCGTGAGACACCGTGCGGAAAGCGCTGGCAACTGTAAGTGCACTATAGTAAAGTCCTCTTCAAATTTTTAATCAACATGTGCTCCTTTGCCATGTGGCGCAGAAGGCTTGGACGATGACGATAACTTTTCGACAGATGTCTTTTACCCTCTTGCGCGCGATCTATATGGAACGATGAGCTGTATGAATTATACGACGACATTGACATAGTTAATGAATTAAAAGGGGCCTGCTTGTATTTTTTCGTACTATCTCTTTAACTCAAGAGCCATTATTTTAGGTGGCATAATGCCTGAAAACACTCCTCCGGTTTCGTGAGACACCGTGCGGAAAGTGCTGGCAACTTTAAGTGCACTTAACCGAAATAAAGAGATAGCTGTTTCGCATAAAGAAAAAGAATAAGTCCTCTAGACTTGCCCCAAACTGTTAGCCATTATTAAGCTAAGTCAGAATGTGTTAACTTCATAATTGACCGCTTTTCCGCTGGCTTTCTTAATGTTTGCCTTGTAATACATTTTCGTTCAAAAGGCGTTTATGATACGCAAGATGACAGGATAGAATATACATTGTATGTCTCATACAACATTGAATAGAACGAAAGAGTTTTTAAATAGTGTTTGGAGTTTGGGGAATGTTTCCGATTTCTTTGATGGAGTTTACAATACTTTGAAGTCTATTTATTAAGGGTGGTTTCGAATTGATCAGAAAAGCAAAGGAGCAAAAATTACTGGTTATTTGCGATAAGATGTTGGTCATATGCATCGGTCATATCGCACTCGAATGGAAAATTAGCTGTGTTCTGAAAATCACTTGTTCGTCGTATTGATATATCTTCATTTTGAATTAAACCTGCAACGGCTACGTTAGGGCATGTTGTCCGAATGGACGAAAACACTCCAACTCTGAAAGTGAAAGTGAATTGGCGCCACGTAGTGAAAAGAAACGACTGGCGCGCTGTTGTTAACTCGGCTATAATCGCGTAAGCGGTGTCTGCGCCAGTAAAGAAAAAGAAGAAGTCTTCGACTCTGACTTGGCCCGAATGTGTTAGCCATTATTAAGCTTAAGAATGTGTTAATTCTTTATGCCTTTTATACAGTTCGGTAGAGCCTTGCCTGACTTGCACAACAAACAGGCCAACAAGGTATGAATGGAATATGGGAAAAACATGCCTGTAAGCTGTCAGGTTCTTGTTGTAAAATTGTGTAAGATTGCTCTACAGCTACTTCTTATACGGAAGTATAATATGTGTGCCTATTATTAGGCTTCCTCTTCGTTTTTATATTTAATTAAATATGTTATAATTTTAATTTCCAACAGCAAATTACCATCTTATCAAATTTGAGCTGGAATGGTTCGGTTAAACTTCACGCGAAAACCGAATAAATATTTTTTTCTCCATTAATTTCACATTATCAATTATTGTGTGTTTAGAAGCAGGCTTTTTTACTACGCGAACAATGTGTTTGCAGCGATTTTTATCATAAGAAAAAAAATTTAGCTACTAGTTTGCTTGAAATTTTCCACTTCCAATAGAATCCAAGCAAAGTATACGTACAAAATATTGCAGAAGTGTTTTGCGGAATCAACTTTATCACGAACCTCAATATTTGAGTGGCACAAAGTATTCAGTAAAGCTCATGCTTACATCGAAAACTTGCCTCATGCAAGTCGTCTGTCCTGCTATATGGTGATGATGATAATCTTAATGATGACAAAATCGAAAAAGTGAAAGAAGCAGTGGTGGCCACCGTTGTGACCTCAGAAGCATAGCAGAGAAGTAAGAGAGAAATGTGTTTTTTTTGTCACTCCGTATTTTTTCATATATATTTTCGAAAAATCGACTCGTTTTTTTTATAAATTTTGTTTGCAATGAATTTTATTAAAGATCTGCATATATTCTGATCTTGTGGTAATATCCGATTCTTCCTCGTCGATCGAATTATAATTTTAGTGTTACAGTATCATTTTATACTCAAATTATGAGTTTTAGATTCTTAAGTATAGTTTTTACTAGTTCGGCCAGCGCACAATAACATCTCATCGGTTTTGATCTTAGTGAAATCCAAATATTTCAGCTTTTTGTTTTGATTACGGTTTTTCATAGGCGAGAGCCAAGTTTTCCTTTCGGCTTTGACTTCTAGTTGAGTAAATTAACTTTTAATTATAATATTTTAGATAACTTATTTTATTTACTTAACTTTGAAACTTTTGAATTGTTCATGATAGTTTGGAAAGGAAATAGAAGGAATTAAAAAGTACTATTTTTAGGAAGATTTGTTTTTTTTAAGAGCTTAAAAGCAGAAATGAGAAACTTTAGAAATTTCCAATTTCTGTATTCCTGAGTTGAAATTGTTTGATAATAGATAAGTAACTTCTTTTCGATGAATAACACTGATTTGTTGCCAATTAACCAATTAATATTTTTGAGTTGCATGTCTAGCTTAGAGTCTAGCATCATTCCTAAGTATTTAACGGAGTTAAAGTACGGCATTCGTCATCGTCTATGAAAATTGGTGAGTGCTGTATCTTGTTGTAAGTGAAAACAATGTGTGCAGGCTTAGCTTCATTCAGTTTTATCTGACCGTTCTTTGCCTATTGTAGGCCTTTATCTACAGCTTTTTGGAGTATAGAAGTTGACTCGTGTTTGCTACTACCAACAGCAAGCAACGCGGTATCATCTGCAAATGTGGCTGTTGAATAATTACAGTCTACTGGCAGGTCATATAAAGAAGAGAGCTCAAGACACTACCTTATGGAACTTCTGCTTTTATTCCCCTAATAATAGGCTTTGACGAATCGTACAACGGTTAGCAAGAAACCCAAACTGATGTGCTGGAATTATGGTTTTTCGTTCTATGATTTTTTTGAGACGTTTTTTGAAAATTTTCTAAAAAAGATTCGGTATTATCAGGGGAAGTCATATGGGCCTGTAAGAAGATACATTTTATACTGGTTTTCCTGGCTTATGAATCATGATAACTTCAGCAAGCAAGATGACAAGACGCGTTAATAATTTTGATAATTTTTACTATACTTATTGAAAAAGCTGTTTTAGATCCTGGGCAGTAATCGGGTCGTATCCGGACAATTTTTTGTATTTCAGGTTACTTAGTTCACTGCTTGTACAACTTGAGATTTCTTCGCTTTCTTGACTGGAAACAGTAGGATAATTTATGTGTGTTTCATATAGGGAAAATATTTTGGCTAAATAATCCAAAAATACTTCCGCTTTTTTTGATTTATCTCTGACCCAACTATCAACACTCTTACAAAAAGTGAGGTTATTATTTTTCTGAAAGAAAGATGGAGTCTGATTGTACATATAAGATCAGTTTATATAAGATTATAATAACTCTAAATTTGAATATAGTTATGTATAATATACATACTATATATAATATACTATATAAAAACGTTGATTATATATTTGGCCTCAATCCATTGCGAGGTCATGTCAGAGAGGTCTCTATGCACTTGTTCCTTGGATGTGTGATCGCCCTTGAGTATCTACAGTAGTATGGTAGTCTTAAAAGAAAAGTTAAAGCAAAGTGTTTTTAAAAACACTTTAGCGCTTTTCTGTCGCATATTAAATAATTTTTCTATTACATAAGATTTAATTACACGCACTTTAGTGCACACTGTACCACCAAGCGAACCAACATATTTGCTCTTTAACTTAAATTCATATGGCTCGCTGCATATGGTATACTCTCCGGTGCTTTGTATTAATTTTTCTGTGCTTTCGTGCACAACCGCCAACAATAAATATATGCGGGCTAATTACAATTTAATGAAATTTCCTAGGCAACTGCTTTCTCTGCGAATAGCTTAGTTGCAAGGACAGTAACGAGCGGCAACATACGCTTCTGAAAAGGCGCGGAAAAGCGCAGCAACAACATGCGATTTAAAATAAGCGCGACAAAAGTAATAGCCAAAGATGGGGGAAGAAGAAAAGGAGAAGCGCAAAAGAGGGAAAGCGGTGGCACAGAAGCGAGCTAACATCGCTGGAAGTGTGGGAAAACAACAACAGTGCACAATTATAAATTAGTTGTATTAAAACGCTGGCTTTTTGTTCGGTTTGGTTGCCATCGTATTTGCATTATGTCGGAGTTGGCATTTACACTGCAAAGCGGTTAGCTGTAAATGAAATAATAAACACTGCATAATATTGCGGCAGCCAACAACCGAACAACCCGAGGCGAATACAAGCATTAATTAAACACCTCGACAGCGGCGTTAGATAATGAAGTGAGTGAGAGTGAGATGGAGAGAGAGGAAAGAAATGTTGAGAACTGTTTAGTAGGCAAGGAGGAGTTTGTTGTAACAGATGTTGCAAGACAGTACTTATTGTTGTTGATTTTTTAAGCATAATTTTTAAAGTATCAAATAATAAGCAAGTCTCGTGTACAATGGGGTTTCAGTAAAATTGTTCTTATTAAACGTAAAACACTTGAATTCAAATCTAATCCGGGATACGAAACTTTTATTTTAACATTGCTTCAGTTTAGATCCACTTTTTAACATTTTTAAACCACGAACAAAGACTTGTTTGTCCATCCATCTTCAATTTTTCTTTTTATTTAAAAGCCGCCACCGGGGCTAATTAATTTTATTGTTGAATTCCCTTAGATGATTTCGAGTTTTTTAAAAATCGTTAGCTGTTTAGAGTTTGAGATATAATTATAAAAAATATTATTAATTCATATTAATATTAATATTATTAATCATCACACAGCTTACTTTAGTGTCAAGTCAAGTAGGGTAGCACTAAATTGCTAAAACAAATATCAGCTGTTCAATCAGAATTCAGATATTCAACATATTACGGATGGAATAGTAGGATATATTATTTTTAGAGAAAAAAACAAAAAAATCGCACGAAGACGTTGATCGAGGGTATTCATTACGTTTTTGGCTTTAAATTGGATCAGAATCGTGATTCTATGCGATGGTGCATTATCACCGTGTAAAATCTATGAACTGTTCTTCCACAATTCCGGCCGTTTTCGATTATTTTTTTCACGCAAACGCCGCAATACGGTCAAATAAAACTCCTTATTGACCATCTGTCCCTTAATAACAAATTCATGATGCACCAAAACATGAATATCTGAAAACACAATGAGCATCACCGATATTTTTTGGTTTTTTTCGGCTCGTTTTTTCCCTCCATTCTGATCATTGTTGACTTGTTTGCATGTCAAACTTTTACAACAATGTCTCAACCGCAGTTATAATGCTCTTCATATGTATGGACAAAGAGACTGGTTTACGGTACTCTTTAAAAAAAAGTCAGCTTAATCGGTACGAGTCGAGCAAGAATCTACCAAAAATCATTCGAATGGACTCGCGAGAGATGTCGGGCTCTCTTGCCATTAACATTTGCCTGTTGATTTGCAAGCACCATATATTTCACTTTTTTTTTTAATATTTTCATCAATTGAAGAGATCAAAGGTCGTCCAGTACGAGCTAAGTCTTCAACGATCTCTCGACTGTATTTGAAGGCTTTGTTCCACTCGTCGGCTTGTTTTTTAACAAAACTGAATCGCCGTAAGCCCTTTCTAACATTCGCAATAATACCGCGCACGAGTTTTGGTTAAAAGTACAAAATGTGAGACAAATTCTTTCTTCGATACTTATATCCATTGTAAAAAACGCAACGTACTACTGAGGTGTAGCGACTTAAGGGGTCAGTAGGGTAATCTGGCCTGTTTTTTGACATTTTTTTCATAGAAATTTTTATTCTACAATAGAACTTTTTTCGCATATCATGAGGTGTATAATGGAGTGTATGAACAATTTTTTTCGGAATTTTTTGATGACATCTGTCGGAAAAATAGTTGGGCGAATGAGATGCGTTTTTTCACTGGCGTACACGATTTCTCACATTTGGATTGTCTGAAACACAAAAACCCAATTTATTCTTAAAAATACGTGAATGGTTAACGTCCCTACTAGAATCATGAAAAAATGTTGATAAATAAAAATGTAATTAACTTTTTTTTTACAAAAGTTTTGTCATAACATTGTCAATAAATTATAAAAAAATATGAGTTATGAAATAGGGACGATAGCCAGACGTTTTGTGAACATTTAAAAAAAAATTAAGCAAATCGGTTAAGTAGTTCGACCGGAATCATGTCCGCCAGTTTAAAAAAGTGTGTTTTGAGAGAAACGCGTTTAAAATGCCAGGTGTGCACTCCGAGCTCCAATGGTAAAGTGGGTTTCGACATTAATTCTAAGCGTATAAGGGAACAGAAAATGCAAAACAAAAAAAAAATTTTGAAAAAAGTTTACCTTACTGACTGGTAGACAGTTCCCGCTCATATCTGGCATAGTAAATAAGAACAGTTCAACGAATTTAACAAAGTATATTTTTTAAAATGTCATTAACCCGGGGAATTTAATTACAATTTTCGGGTGCTTTTTATAACAATGTATAGCTGCCATACAAACTAAAAAGGTACGGAATTGGGCAAACCAAAGTAGTGTCAATATCTTTATTGGACATTTTCGTTTGCGTAAAAGTCTATAATACAAAATTGACAGACTGTAAAAGTTAGGTGCCTGTATGGATCCCAATATAGACCTTCACCGGTTTCATCAATTTTAATTCATCGTCAAAATATTGTCCAAAGTTACCGCTATATTCAGTTTAGAGCCAACAGAAGATACAAAGAACCCTATATCCGATATTTATGGACCAAAATATAAAACGGATTTTGAAGCAGAGTTTGCGCTTGGTTTGAGAAATATCTTGGCAAACTTTTATTTGGTTAGTTTAGATGATTGATCGCATTGTATGTATGTATTATATATTCCTTTGCGCAAAGAGATAATAATTCCTCTAGTTAGATATTTTATTTAGATAGCGCGTTGAACTTATTACAAATCTGTGTAGGTACTTTATTCAGCCTATGGGATGGCTAAAAGTTTGAGATCAGCGGTATTGTGGCCTTGATCTGGGTAAAGCAGAACACATTGCTGAAAGTAAGCTTTGGATATCTTAAGTTTGCATAATTGCTAGTATCTGACCAGCTCTGGTCGAGTTCATCTGAGATACAACCAACAAACAGTGAACACCAGGAAGCCAATGAAGCCCGTATTGTTTTCCATTCTACAACTAGTACTTGACCTAGCAAGCTCATCAAGCTAAATGCCGAAAGAGTTGACGGCCAGTGCGCAAGATGTTAATATTAATTTATGGAAAGTCACCGCCCTGAAAAAGTCCGCGCTCTGTAGAAGTAGGTCTATTGCTATCGTACTTAATTAATACTACCGAAACTTTTCTAATGTTGACTTCGAAATTTTTTAAAAATTATATTTGTGTAACTAGAAGTCTCTCATTATGCATCATACAAACTACTTCTCTAAAAAGCTGCAAAAACACACTCGCACAACGATTTGTTAGACTTTGTAGTATTGCAACACAAATTTCGTTTTTAACGGAGGCAAAAAAAGAAACTGATCCACTCAACCAAAGAGCGATGAGCAGCGTGAAACTTTCGCTCATTATCGGCAGCGTCGAGCGCTGACAGGTAAATCCCGCTAGATTCTACACGTTTGTCATGACATCAAAACTTTTCTTCGATAGCATCACAGTTTCTCGCTGTTATCTCTCACATTTCGCAGTCACACTTGACTGAAGCGAATATTTTTTGACACTTTTGCGTGATTTATGTCACTTTAAGCTGCCAACAAGTGAGTTACAAGGCTTCGAATGCAGCAAACTTTGCAAAAGTCATAGTGGCACAACAACAACAACTGCAAGCACATTTACTAAACTTACATTAATATCTTGAGATTTTTATGGCGCTCTTCTTCGCTAACGCCTCGCCTGCTCACTCGTCAAATGCAGTGTCATGGCGTATACGTAACTTTAAGTGCACTCACTTCACACACTCACACAGACGCACACACACATACTGCTGTGCATTGTAATGGAAAGATGCGCAACCGTAACAGCGTTTCACAGCCATTCATTGTTTGCTGAGCACGAAAGTAAGCAGCAAAGCAAAATAATTGTATTTGCGTGAAAATTGAATTGTGCGAGAATTCCAAAGTGCAGCAGAGAGTGAATGATACAAACTTGTGTGAGTAACAGTTGCTTAAGTAAAGGTAACGTTTGTAACAATTCTCTTGCAATTTTTCGTGAAAACAAAAATATTTAGTAACAAAATAAAAACAAACATAGGAGATATAAAAACAATAAATACATCAGTAACAATGGAATGGATATCATTTTCTTTCTATGGTTAAAGGTTTTGTGATCCCTGTTATAACTAAAGAGGCCTGAACCTATTAGACCTCTACTGTAGTATCTTATCCTTGCCATCTTTAAGGGGGGAGCCTACTTTAGAAGCTTCAAAAAATCGATTTTTTTTTTTGCTTAAATCTCTTGAAAAATTACCTAAGAATATGTCTCCAAAGTTATGGATGGGATTTTGAAATACTGCCGAAGCTAGAAGGAAATAGTGACCGAGCGTCTAGCAGATGTATTAGCGCTTGGGCAGAAAGCGAAAACTTTGACGAGCGATTTTTAGGTTTTTTATTTTTACGATTTTTCTTAATTGGCGGGCATGATAGAAAAAAAAAACTAAACGTCGTATGGAATTGGTGCAAAGTTTATTTAAACTAAAAAAACTAAGAAAAGTCAAGTTTGAACATATTTTTAAACAACATGAAGTAAAATTTTTTTTGGTCAAAAACCACTGTATTTTAATTTTGATTTTTTTTTTAATTTTACACTTTTTTTTGTATTTTATTTTTTAGTTTAACTAGAAGACAAATTATTTAAAATATGATTCTCTTTGAATTTTTATTTCCGATAGAAATTGCAACCTGCATCCAGCCCGCCGTCCGACAAATGCCCATGCGAGATGCATCGGGCAATTGCTTTCCAAAGGCAGAATATCAAATATTTCGTATCCAAAAAATTTGTGAATAATGTTTAAACATATAACTATAAACTCTAGAAATATCGGTTTAATCAATGATTTCTTTCCCTCCCAAAAAAATCCTCAAAAAAATCGATTTTTGAAGCCACTAAAGCAGGCTCCTCTTAAGGGGCATATAAACTCTAGAAATATCGGTTTAATCAATGAAATTTCTTTCCTCCCAAAAAAATCCTCCACTTAAGGGGCACCACAGTCAGGCCATTCGAAATTTAGACCAATATACTACTTTGAGTAAAACATAGTAGGACTTTGCTAATAATTTAATAATTCTTCATTTATTCTCTAAAAACTAGGCCGCCCCCTTCGAAATAATCTTTCTTGTCCCCAATACACTTGTGTCAATGTTTCTTCTAATACTTGAAACAATTGTTAAAGTCAATTTACGCAGCAGCCTTCAATGCGTTTGACATCTTTGTAGGCGGAAAGAAATTTTTCACAGACGATAACGCGAAACTGTTTTTGGAAAAAATGAGTGATTTTGAAACCAGTAGTGCTTTCACTTTTCTTATGACCAAATGATCTTTCGAAATGATTTTCACTCATCCTTCCACAATATTCCAACGATGCTTATATGATTTCATCGATTATTAAGCTTAAATTCTTTTATTTCATTGACGTGTCGGTCATCAGTTGTTGGTGAAGGCCATCCACAACGGCTGTTTTTGGACGACCTTCACGGAATTCGTCTTTGAGCGAGCGTCGTGGTGCTTCATAGCCATACAAAGATTTTAGTTCATCGATGCACTCTTGTCGTGATAATCCACGTCGAAAGTTGTGAAAAATGATCGCATGAAAATGTTCACGAGTTAATTCCATTTTTTGGCCGAGATAAATTTTTTAATCCCCTGTAAATAAAACAATTCACGATTAAATGACAAAACGTTCTGAGTGATGTTATGCTAAAAAATGTCAAACTTTCCAATGGAAATGTCAGCCCTAGGCCAGAATATATATAGCAGCCCTCGTATAGATTTTGCTGTCATCCTCCTTGCCTGGCGTTGGTGACTTTCAACAAGAGAACAAGAGAAAGAATTTCCCGTTGTTTTTGTGGTGAAATTTCATGTGGTTTTATCATGCGAAGTATGGGCAGTTTCGATTTCGGAATAGTCAGAACGCAGCGCCTGTCCACTATCTCGAGTACGGTCTCCTCCACAGTCCTTGAAGCTTTACCACCACATCCTTTACAGATAGCAGCGAGTGATGGTTCGAACGTTTTAAGATTTTGACTTCATTTAGAAAACTAACATATCAAAAGTAGGCATCAGTGTGCCCGGTTCTTCATTCATTTTCGCGTAGAGTGCTTCTGACAGCTTTAATCTTACGGTCTTTCACTGCTCTTGTTAATACAATTAAAAGCCATATTTTTAGGTTAAACAGACGATATTTCGATTTCGTTTCGCCCTTGTTCTCTGCGTTTAATATACTTGTATTTTTGTTTATTTTTCCCTTGAGATTGTGTTCCAATATGCATTATTCAAAATAAAAAAATAGCATTTGTTTTGGATTTACCTCACCCTGTACAGTAGAAGAAACACTGGATTTTCGCTATTGGTTGAATGATTTGTGCATCCTACCAACTTTCTGGATCTTAAATTTGATCTTACTGAAAGTTTATGTTATATTGGTCTTTAATTTCGACTTAATATTAAAATTTTTCTTCGCCTACGGAACGAGTTCGCCGATCTATGTCCTTCGGCTGAATTTATTGACATTAAGACTCTCTTCCTATAACAATTTTTTCTCTTGGAAAAAATTAAATTTACTTATACTTGCAAACGATCTCTATATGCCAGGTAGATTGAAAAGTTGGTATGGAACGTTGTTTTGTCCAAATTACAGTTCAACACAGTTTATATGGAACACCCCATACAGCAATTTACAAAATGTTTCGAATATGCTTTTACACTTTTGAAAGTATATGTCAGCCTTGACAATTGCCTCTTCAGCCACACTATTTTTATTTTTAGCAAGCATTTTCTTGTGGTCTGGGAACAGGAAACAGTAACAGAAGGCGAGATCCAGAGAATTCGAGGATCACTCGAATTTATTTTTTCAACGTTTTCAAAGACTAATGACACCGTGATTCGGTCAACTCTAAGCTCACATCCATCTTGCACAGAGCTTTTGCATAGCCGAAGACAGGTATTTTCCGTAAGATCGTTGGAGTGCTCAGTGTATCGATGAACTTCATTCTCTGGTCATACAAAATCATTTTTGAGCTTTTTCTGGTTTTTTCGACCGATCACCAACAATTTTGCCTATCAAAAATAGTGATTTCTTTCAACCATTTTGTATTTTGATAAATTGCAAAACTTACATCGATATATCTTCCCAAGCTAATCGCTCGAGATATGTAAAATTTTCCTAAGAAAATGTCAAAGGTTTGGTCTCTAGTAATGATTTTGCATTAAAGCGTCATGAAATTTTCAACTTCCAATTTGAAACCGAAAGCGATGATCGCAAATCCCAGCAGACATACTCTTTTAATCAATTTGATTTATTTTCAAAAAGCAAAACACATTAATGGTGAAGAAAATTCAAATGTTTTTTATTTAAATGTGAAGTGCAATCGATACAATTAAGTTCTGTCATTCAAATGGCTTCCACGACTTCTTTTGCAAGAACAAATTCTGTGCATCCAATTTTCGAGTACTTTTTCACAAAATCAAGTCTTATGTCAAGAATAGCATGTTCAATGTTGACTTCTTAATCTTGAAGAGAATCTGGTTTATTGCTAACGACCAATGACTTCCAATAACTCTACCTACTTGGAGGCAAATTTTTTGAAATAATCGAATCTCTAAACTTTTCTCGCAATAACTCGGTTGTTGCACGTGCTGTATGATAGGTAGCACCGTCTTATTGGAACTAGATGCTGCGAAGATCAACTTTTTCTAATTGCGGCCATAAAAATTTGGTTGTGATCCATCTAAACCGTTCTCAATTGACACCTTCGCATCAGGATTCGACAGTTTTATATATTATATGATCAGCAAATTTTGAACGCTTGCGGTGATGCAATGGCTTCAATTCTTGAGTGAGAACAATTTTATACGAAAGCAAACCCAGATCCTTTCTCAATATCTGCCAGGTTGTGGTTTGTGACAGTCCCAATTCTTGAGAACGTCGTGGAATGGACAAACAACGGTTTTCAGCAACATTTGCCTAAACGGCAGCAATATTCACATTACTTCGAGCGGTTCTTTGTCTTATTAGTACTTGAAAAATATTTTGAGAAAATGTATGCTCGAAATTTTTAATAATTCGACGAATAGCGAGCACAGCAGGATGATTATTACGACAATAAAATGGAAAAGCGCACGCAAAGTTGCTGTTGCTTACTTTGATCATAAAATTGAATAATTTCTAAACATCGCTGATTACAATGAAAAAAAAAAATAACAGATAATGACATATTAAAAATGACCGAAGCGGCACTTAACAAGTAAGGAAGGGCCAAGTTCGGGTGTCACCGAACATTTTATACTCTCGCATGATAAAGTGATAATCGAGATTTCATTATACGTCATTTACATATTTTTTCAAATACCGTTTTATTCCACTTTCATCATTGGTTCCTAATGTATATACATATATATTATACAGAGAAGGCATCAGATGGAATTCAAAATAGCGTTATATTGGAAGAAGGCGTGGTTGTGAACCGATTTCACCCATAATTCGTACACGTCATCAGGGTGTTAAGAAAATATTATAAACCGAATTTCATTGAAATCGGTCTAGTAGCTCCTGAGATATGGTTCTTGGTCCATAAGTGGGCGACGCCACGCCCATTTTCAATTTTAAAAAAGCCTGGGTGCAGCTTCCTTCTGCAATTTCTTCCGTAAAATTTAGTGTTTCTGCCGTTTTTTGTTAGTCGGTTAACGCACTTTTAGTGATTTTCAATATAACCTTTGTATGGGAGGTGGGCGTGGTTAATATCCGATTTCTTCCATTTTTGAACTGTATATGGAAATGCCTGAAGGAAACGACTCTTTAGAGTTTGGTTGACATAGCTATAGCAGTTTCCGAGATATGTACAAAAAACTTAGTAGGGGGCGGGGCCAAGGCCAGTTTTCCAAAAAAATTACGTCCAAATATGCCCTTTCCTAATGCGATCCTTTGTGCCACATTTCATTTTAATATCTTTATTTATGGCTTAGTTATGACACTTTATAGGTTTTCGGTTTCCGCCATTTTGTGGGCGTGGCAGTGGGCCGATTTTGCCCATCTTCGAACTTAACCTTCTTATGGAGCCAAGGAATACGTGTACCAAGTTTCGTCATGATATCTCAATTTTTACTCAAGTTACAGCTTGCACGGACAGACGGACGGACGGACAGACGGACGGACGGACAGACAAACATCCGGATTTCGACTCTACTCGTCAACCTGATCACTTTGGTATATATAACTCTATATGACTCTTTTAGTTTTAGGACTTACAAACAACCGTTATGTGAACAAAACTATAATACTCTCTTAGCAACTTTGTTGCGAGAGTATAAAAATAATATCATCCCTATTGGAAAACCCGGTAGGTACAGTTAAATTGCACAACAATTTATATTGCCTCTGTTCCTTTCAAGCGAAATAGTGTGCGAAGTTTTTATTTGTTTTCCCATTATCGTTTGACCAACCTGAAAAATATATATTTTGTTTAATTACGTGCAGTACTAAGGCAAAGTATGGTATTCTCACTTCTTACAACAACATGTGAGTCTACTGCCTCACAACATTTACTTCCTCCAACTATTCTATTTCGCCTACCGACTCAGCGCCTGCACTTAACCTTACCAGTTCGAAGTAATTTTATTTACACACACTTGTTTCTCATTCTTGTGGGCTGGACGTGTTCGCACTTCATTGCCACGTTAGTTGCTTGAGGCAGGCGCCCACACCACAACAATAAAACAACAGAGAAAGGATATTTAAAGCACAAATACAACAATGTGCATGTGTATGAGTATGAAGCGGCTCATAGTTGACCGTTGTTATCTCTCCGGCCTCAGGCTCTGGCTATGCTTCATGATTTCCTTTATTTTAATGCTTTATTCGGCTTTTTATTTGTTGCTTCACACCCCTTTTCCTATGTTTTTTGTTGCGCTATTATTAGGTATAAATTTAGCTTTTTCCTGCTGTGGCTGTTGCTTAATTTACGTTCATTTACATAATTTAAGCATGAATTTGTTATGTGGTGCTTTATTTTATGTTGCATCCTGAGTTCGATGATTTGTGTGCTTCGGTGTGTGTTTTTGTGCCGAGTTGTATTCATTAACTGTAAACCCGAGAACTAAATAATAATTGAGATAAGCAAATATGCTAAATTTTTTGTGGAAGTTTTTTCTCTCAAAGGTTTAATGCAGAACTAGGAGGTAGGATTAGTGTGAAAAGTCGGTTTTTTAGGGGAAAACATGTAGAATTCTTCTTGTATGCTTTTCTCCTTAATTGATCACTGAAATAAGAATATCTATACCAAAAACTGGCTTTTGAAAATGTAAATATTTCCATAGAAGGTTGTTGTATAAAAATAGTCTGCCACACTTTCAATGACGCATTTTATAGCTCTTAGAGTTGATCTGCTGGGTTTAAAGCCGTGTTGTCATGGGGAAAGTCCTCCAGCTTCGTGTACAGCCGCTTCGAGTCTGAATTTAAGTCGCGTTTCATAGAGCTTTCCCGCTGCGTTAAGCATGCATAGTGGACGGTAGGCTGATGGCCTTTACTGATTAGCACCAACCGTTGCTTTTTTCAGGGTTCAGGGAATATTCAGGCTTCGAAGCGGGCATTGTAGATGTTCATTAGTGCTGCCGGTCGCACTGTAGCGATTATTTTCAGGATTTCTATTGGGATCCCGTCCTGGCCGGGTTATTTGTAGGCTTTGAGCTTGTTAGTGGCTAGTTGGACTGTTTTTACTGTGTGCGGAAGAAAGCGCTTACGATCTGAGCCATTTTGGCAGCAGTAAAGTCAGGTGGTTTTGCTCGAACGTCGAGTTTCTTCATTACTATTTTATATCATCCTCTTAAGCTTTTGAGAACAGATCTGCAGATAATGAGTAACTAGTGTAATGAATTGTGTACCGCTTCGGGGAGTAAGCCATTGTGCAGAAAGCACTAATGATTAAGCTAATGGTTAGAGGCATAAACAATTAAAATAATCCAAAAATTTGTGCTATTCGTGAAATGGAAACTCTTAACAACTTCATGGGTTGGCCACTTTGACATCCGAGTAAATGTATGTTTTTGTAATTTTTTTTTAAAGAGGCATTTTATTTAGTAAATAAATTAAAAATATACTTTTTCAGAATTAATATAGTAGAACCTAATCAGCAATTAATTTTGAAAATTTTGTTTTCCTTGATCATGTAGCGGATATCGTAGGGACCTTGCGAAAAAAGGTTGGCACCTTGGTGATGAGGAAGACTTTTCTGTTTAAAATTGACTAAAATTCAAAAACAAAAAAAAATTTATTAAGATAGATAAACTAAGGAAGAAGGATTAGTCAAAATTTATTTTGATACTTAGAAAGAAAAAAATTAGTTTTTTGTTTAAAAAATGTACATGGAGTGGCCTAAAAAATCTAAATTATTAAAATTTTATTTCTTCAGTCAATTCCTAATAAATAACTCGAAGAAATTAAGTTTGAAAATCTAAAGTGGATTAGTTCAGCCGTTTTCTGATAGTTTCTGAAAACAGTATTTCGATAAGTTTAGGGAGTCGACTACAGTAAATTAAAAAATTCTTTCAATTGCTCTCATATCGTTTAAACCGTTTTCCTGATCAATTTCAAATTTTCGAAGAATATTTTCAAACATATATACATTCAACATATAGAAAAAAATCGATCAAATGCACTAGTGGATATAATTCTATAAGTCTGGTCTTAGACATTATGAGAGGCCGTCCAGGAATCACTATAAGTTTATTATGGCTGAGAGAAGACGTCCACTGTTATTTAAGGCCTTTTTAAAATATTAATCTTGGCCCTGGTCTCTTCGATTTGCAGCTAATGTGACTTTAAACTGCTCTTCGATTAAATAAAAGTTATTTCCGATTGTCAAAATTCCACGAATTTTTTAGATACATTTTTTCTGCGGTCATTAATTCAATCCGTTAAAGTAATTCTATTGGTTGAAATAAAAAGGTCTAAGTTTGGAATTTGCAAAAATCAATGAAAATGTCTTTCTTTTCATCTAATTTTTACATACTTCTGCTAGCAGAAATGCGTTAATAGGTAACTGCTAATAAAAAGTGTGTTTTAGAGATCAAGCAGTTCTTAAAGGGAACCTTTGTCAAACCAATTCTCAAACCTAACTTTTAATATTTCAAATCACGTTAAATTCTCATAAACCAACAGCAATAGACCAGCTGGAAACTAAGTGACTAAGCCGAAAAAACTTAGCTTACGGTGCCAGGTCTCCATAAGAAAAAGTCTCTGTGGCAACTATCAGAAACTCTATTGAAACGCCAATTACTTAAAAACTTTCTAATACATTGTTTGTTTCATTCATTCTTCCGTATTTTATTTGAAATACAATATCATACCTGAAACAATCTTACCCTCTATATGAACACTCCTTCGTTATCAGCATTTATTATGCTTCGTTCTAGCTCTTCTTCTTCTTCACTGTCAGACGAACAGCATCATGAACTTCAACTTCGACTTCAACTTCAACTTCCAACAAGTTGGTCAACGCAAAAATAGTGTTGGTGGCGTGGTCAAGAGCTCAGTGCAGCTTAGCTCACCTCCACGACCACAACGCAACGCAATAAACTTGCCCGTCTTAGCACCTTCGTACTTTTTTGCATTTTATATGCTGACACTTGCCTTGCTGATGGTTTCACACCATTTTGTTGTCGTCACTGCTGTTGTTGTTATTATTGTTATTGCTAATACGATTTGAAGTGTTCGTATATATGTGAGCGCCAAGCGAAAGCGAGAGCAGAATGTGAAATGTGATTATTGTGGCAGGTTTGTTTACATTAGTGTTGATTGTTGTTGTTTTAATACCCTGTGCGGAGTGTTTTAAGTTTGCCACGACTAGTCCCTCAGTTTTTGAGATATCGTTCGGAAAATTTGCACAAGTCCTTTCTCCCTAAGGAGCTACTTTTTGGGCGGAACCGCCGATATCGGATTACTATAGCATATGGCTGCTATACAAACTGACCAATCAAAATCAATTTCTATAGAAAACTTTTTCATTTCAGGAGATATTCTGGTATATTATAAACTGCAATTTTCGAAGAAATTGTTGAGGACCACTATAGCATATCTGCCATCAAACTGGCCGATCAAAATTAAGTTATAGTATAGAAAACTTTTTCATTTGAGGAAATATCGTCACGAAAACCGGTATGGATCATTATCTAAGACAATAGTGCAGTCTTCGAAGAAATTGTTCAGATCGGATCACTATAGCATATAGCTGCCATACAAACTGGTAGATCAAAATCCAGTTATTGCATGGAACCTTTGTATTTATGAAGGGTATTAAGGCTTCGGTCCAACCGAAGTTAATGTTTTTCTTGTCCTTGTTCTGGTTTATTTTGTTGTTGTTGTTGTTTATGTTGTTGTTACTCCGGTTGTTGCTGTTATTGCTGTTTCTACTGTCTGTTTGGCTGTGGCCAGTGCGATTGCGGCTATAAAGTATTAAAAAGGATGTATATAAAAGACAACAACCACAACAGTAGTAACAATAACAACAACAACCCATGCAAGCCAACAGTGCGCATTCTGGTGCGAGCGTATTTTAGAAATTAAACCATTTATCTTTGGTTTTTATTCGTTTTTAGTTGCTTCTTTTATTATTGCCATCGCAATGTCCCTGGGTGTTATTGCTCCGTTATATGTAAGTATTTGCTGGTGTTGCACAACTTGCCACTCACATTACTTACGCCGCTGCTGCCGTTGGTGCCACCAGCTTTAATTTGCTTATTTTTCGCCAAGCATAAAAGTAATTTGAACTTATTTAGTCATTAAAAAGGATAAGTAAGGATAAGATAATTACGTAAATTAGCAGCAACACTGTACATTTGCTACAGTACTGTACTGTACTGCTGTTGTCGCCTGACACTTGCCACAATATTTGTGTGCACTTTAAAATCCATTTTTGCTTAGCTAAATACAGTGAAGAACAGTCGGTGCAAAATGTGTGGGTACAAATTAAATTTACAGCGTAGGTTGCATTTTATTTTTAATCCTTTAATTACAAATGCGTATGTGTGTCTACGTTCGTGTTGTTGTGTGGATTCGAAAGCTACAGCTCCTCTTATTTGCTGACTTTCACATCTCATGCTCGCTCTGTGGGTGTGGACATGTTGTTTGCAGTGTGAAATCATTATTTTTAATTACACTGTTGCCAGTAGCTGCTTTGATTATGAAGCAGTTAGTTGGTTGACAAGTCGACAGAGTTGAGGCGATCGTCATTCGGTTGGAAAATAAGTGTGCTGCAGTGATAGTAAACATACCTTGTGTAATTATTTTGAAGATATCTGGTTTAATCCGACTTTTTCATTTAATTTTTGTTATGGAAAGTTCTTTGTAACTAAAATCCCCACCCACATACTACACACTTATTACATTTATTTAAATAGGTTTTTAATATGAATAATATTCTATTTTTTCGAAGTATTTTTTCGTTAATAGTGAATCTTATAACCTTTCACAACATTGTTGTTTATGTTACTTAAACCTAGGATCCTGTTAGAATCGTTTTTAATCCACTATGAAATGCCCCAACACCCAAGGTTAGGTTATGTCCGGTTTGATTATATTAAGTTAGATGGCTGATTCCTCAAAATGGAAAGGAAGCACACTTAGGTTTTCGTCTGTTCAACGACTCAGCTTCATTTTTACAGATAGTAATGATGCAGTTATCATCTGCAATGTGAAAGATACTGTGGAAAGAGAAGTCTTAATTTATAAAATAAACCACGGTGCCATACTCTATCGAACGCCTACGATACGTAATTGAAAACAGATGCGCAAATGGGATTTTCTTCCATCGCATCTTCTTTTATGATTGTTATTCGATAAACTTGATCGTTTGTGTAATGTTGATATCTACAGGTATATGTATATTGGTATAAGGTTGTCAAATATCTCCCTTCTGCTTTTTTGCTCTTTATTCAATGCTTTATAAAAAGTGTTACAGTGATCGAATTTAGTTCAAATATGAGCCGTTTCGTTCGATAATCTGTTTCCATCTAGACGTCAACTTCAATACCCCCTTCTGCAGATGGTTTGAAATGGTTTGGTGACTAACTCCCATCTTCTGGGTGATGTCACGAGATGCCACATGTCAGTCTAACTCGATGTTTTCCATGATTTGATCGGTATTTGTCGTCAAAGGTCTTCCTTATTATAATATAATTATAGCATCAAGTAGGTTGGACAAAATAGGCAACAGCAAAATTGAACCATCTGATGAGATCTCATGTGCGCTTTTTCCAGGTTTTTGTACCATAATAATGTCATATTGACCTTCCGTGACAATGAGACGTATTTGAGACTTAAGCAAGCATTTATTATCGATGTGACCTTCGCTAATGCTTTTCGCGTTCGATTTTTTATTACATAAAAACCACCACCAACCACCATGTCGCAACCGGGAGCCTTTTTTGTCTTAAATCTAGCTTTGATGATATTTTTCACTTCTTTATTTGTTGCTAGTTGGATTAAGCTACATATTTCTTTGCCTTTCAGTTGTGGTAAAGTACCATGAAACAAAAGGACAAATCGTTTTAGTTAGTTTCTCTGAAAAAAACTCCATTTTTTCTTCATCGATTTTGAACCAAGATCCGTTTGGCTTCTTAAGGGGTGTATTCGACAATATTGGTTTCCTATTATCTTTTCCAGATTTCCGAAGGGAAATGGATTGCATATTTGTTTGGTGTTATTTTGTCAATATAATTAGAAATGTTTTGATTTGTAAATATATTCATTTTGGTGCTTGTTAGATTATATAGTTTTGTTTTGTTATGAGAAAATCACGTGATTTGTAATTTTTTGCGCATTTTTCTCCTTTTCTTTAGAGATCTAAAACATCTGACAGTTATATAGTATGAAAGCTTTTTTGTTTCGAAACAGGAGTACTTTTTCAAGCCGATTCTTGAGTAGTTTTCATAAATGTATGCACTTCATCTTCTAAAATATCTTGAATTGTATTATTTACTTTAAAATCAATATTTTTGTCCAGCATAACTTTAAAATATTCCGTATGACATAAAGTCGCATCCAGTGGCCATAGCTGCTTTAAGGAGCTCTCTCTCTCCTGCGGTGTTGTAACTGTTGTAATGTCTCTAATTCTTTACTATGTTTGAGCAAGTCATTTGCATTCAAAGTCAAAATATTTATGGCTTTTATTTTTATGCTATATTTTCGTTTTTCTGTCGCTTTAATTGAGTAAGACGTTTGTCTGTAGTCTATTTTGCTCTTCTAGCGTACTAAGCTTGTTCAGAATTAACGAGAAATTACCGTAATATCACTAATACCGTTCGTATTTGCTTGGTTTGCAGACATATGCTAGTACCTTTAGTTATGCTGACAAATGAGTGTTTTTCACATTGCTAACTTATCTTAGTATCTTCCTTCTTTGAAGCAGTACAAGCTTTTGTACTTAAGCGTTTTGGTTGATGATTAACTACTATGTGCAGTCCTTGGTGAAGTTAGTACATAAAATATTTAGCGATAACAAGCTGGAGTGCCCTTTTTGCCATACAAAAATTTAATTGTTACGTTTAGTATGCGCGGCTCATTTATGATACAGTAGTCCGATATCAGCGGATCCGACAAATTAGCAGCTCATTGGAGGGAAAATCACATGCGCAAAATTTCAGAGCGATATCAAATAAACAGAACGACTAGTTTACGTATAAGCAGACGGGCATGGCTAAATCGAATTAGCTCGTCAAGCTGATAAATTTTCTATATATATTTTATAGGATATCCAAAGCTTTCTTCTGGATATTAAGTCCTCGTGGTAAAGTTAATAAACTCTTGCAGTTGAATATTAAATCTATTGCCTTGAACTTAGCACAAACCTGCTTAAACCTGATTTATTAGCTTCATAATTGGAATTACATATTTTCTTTAAGAAAAATAGAATTACATTTATTCTTACTAGCATTCCACTATTCCTATAAGGCAAGCTTCTACAAAAATTATTAGAGAAGAGGCCATATAGAGCGTTTAAAATTTTCATTAAAATCTGAACTTCGACCATTATGAAAGCTATATTAAATTAATTTTGCTTAAAATACATATATACATGTTGGGGTCTCCTTTTTTTTGTTTTGCAGACGCCTCTAGTATTTTAATTATTTCCCTACTAAAATTAGCCAACGTAAACAAGCTCTTTATATTCTATTTCAGACATTCCAAAATCATGGTACTTTTCCTATACATTTAATTGGAACTTTTTTTACCTTTTGCATAAATTTCTTTATCTCCAAGATACACGAATCAACCTCTTTGAAAAGAAGATATTCTAATACAAGTACAAAGGACATTATCTACTATAAATATATCGTTGATTTTATCTATTAAATCATCATCTCAATTATATGTATTTAGCGATGGTGGTAAGCAATCTCACATGTGGATCAGCTCAAGACTTGGATTAAGTGCTTGTTGGAAAAGGCTTACAGTGATTCAGTTTTTGAGTAAAAAATACAAGCCTACGGGTGATACAAAGGCTTCAAAGAGGGTAGAGAGATTGTTGAAGAGATGCCTCTTCTGGACGGCCTTCAACCGCTTCAACTGATGGAAATATTAAAATATTGAAGCATGTGGTGACTCGTCCCGATAAAGCTGAACTTTTTTCAAAAATTCCGATCCCACATTCATGGAGAGCGTTAAACCTGCCCATCAGGCATAAGTTTATGATATGCTAAGAAATCAACAATCATTGTAATGGAACCCGTTTTTAGTCGATCGAAGAAATAAAACAATATTCGCGAAAGGAGCCGAAGGCCATCCCATAAAGTGCTTATGAAAAGTGTATAGTAACTGGTTGGGACTACTTTGAGGCGACAAAATAAATATTGAAGAATAATTAAATATTTTAAGTTTTATTTAAAATTTTTACTTTTTTCTCAATGTATTTCACAAGTTTTAAATTCTTTAGAGTTGCATAAGTATCTGAAGTTCGTCAGTACCCAAATTTAATTCTTTGCTTACTTTTTATATCTGGCACAGGATTTTTACGTTTGTCTCAAAGTTGCAAGACTGTGAAGGAAATATCGGAGCCCCTATAAAGTATATAAATAAAATATCTAGATGACGAGATGAGTCGATTTAGCCCGTATATACGTGAACTGTTTCCTCAGTTTTTGAAATGTCGATCTGAAATTAATAAGTATACTGCCATAAAATACTGTATATTCTTGTTTGGAGAACTTCCATTATTTGTCGACGTATCTTCACTTATATATCCACATATATTATATATACATATGTATATACAATGTAAATGCATTTTGTAAACACAGCACTATTAATAAGTATACTGAATACTGTATATTCACATATATATCCACATATATTATATATACATATGTATATACAATGTATGTGTGGGTAGAGGCACTTGTCTACACAACGCTTTGTCTCCTCAACTTATTCGCACAAAAGATAAAAAGTCATTGCTGCAGTTCGCCTGCAGACAAACGATTTAAAAATGCCATTTCACACACGCACACACATGCACGCTTTCTATAACACACACACACACATATGCATTTGTAATGTAAGTATTGTTAATGTGCTGCGCAGCCAACGGGCAATGATCTGCGGCAGCTGCACCAACTATACGCCATTGTTTGTGCGCATATTTTTTCGACGCTCGCAGCTCACACATAAATGTTGCTGAGCGTTCGTGCGCATGGCTGCGTGTGTTTTAAGTTACATTTCTGCTGATTTGATGACGTGCAAACTTTATTTAACTCGCTGCTGCCTTTTGTGTGCTGCTTTATGCGCGCATTGTTGTAGCTGTTGTTGTTCACACACATATATGCATGTATGTGTATTCTCGGGATTTCTTTCATTTCTACGTTTTTTATGTGTGTGCGCGCGTTCTTCTTGCTCGCTTCGGCCAAAGCTGTCCCGCAGCTACAAAGCACATTTTTAATTTAGCGCTCGACGCTCAGGATGTACTACTTAGCCCACAGCCCACAGCCAGCAGGAAGGATGAAAGAATGTGAAATATGAAACATTTGGAACTGCTTTAGCGTGCGCCCATTTTGTTGTTGTTCTTGTTGTTGTTACATTCGTGTCATAAATTTTGAAATAAACTTTTCAACACATTTTTTGCCGACTTTGCAGAGCAATTTTTTGTTGCTTTTATTGTTGTCGCTTTTTTTGGTCGTGCATCTTCACAATTTTGTCATTCCTCCGCACAATACTACGTGCTCTTGTCCTTTCACTCGGAAACACACACACACACACACACATAAACACATTCATTATTGTTTGTTTGGCGACTGCTGCCTACTTTCGGGCGCTTTGCAAACTCACTGCCGTTTGTCGTTTGCCATTTCACATTTGCCTACTCATTTTTTATGCATAACTGTTTGCTTAAGTGTATGCGTGCGTGCGAGTGTCGCTTTGTTTGTGTTGCTGTTGTTGTTCTTGTTGTTGCAGTCATTGTGCGCGCCCCAAATGCATCAAGTGCGTTGTGAATTAAGCAAATTGCAATTACGTGACATTTTTTTCGGCAGTGCGCACAACAACAATAACACCAACTGCAACAACAACAACAACACCAACAGCGGCTGGATAAAAATGTAAAAATTGCCCACTTGACTGTCGGTTGTTTGCCTTTTGCGCAGCTGTGTTGATTTTAATGTTGCTATTGTTGCTGTTGTTGACTTAGTTGCAAACACACACACTCAAAGCGGAATATTTGCTTTTTTACACATAAATAAAAAGCAAAAAACGAAACAATATAAATAAGAGGGCAGACAAAATGCGGGCGCCTAAAGTTTTGCTTGTAAATTTCGAAATGGTCTGCTAACTGTAATTGCATTAAAAATGAAATTTCATATTTTTTCGAACTCCGCGTTGCATTTAATTTCACTTTTTGGTGTAATTGACCTGCTCGGAAACTTTAGTGTTATGCAAAAAATTTTTATTTTATTATTTGATTTTTTTTTTGCCGAAAGAGACATTTATTTAACAAATTTAATGCCATATATCCATTTATTTATACAGGGTGCTCCGCTATTTAGCCAGTAGCCAATTCTGGAGAGTACACTGAATGCATAGAAGTTCATACGAGTTCGAAGTTTTTAGATGCCGGTAATATTCAGGCAAATGTGGCCGTTGGTATAGTGGTTAGACACCTCTTCTTCTTTGTCAGATAACAATCAGGGTTCCTTCTGGTTATATAGAAAACATGCCTTCGAAATTTGTCAGATAAAAATCAGGGTTCCTTCTGGTTATATAGACTCAATTGTAGTGGGAATGGCTTTCGTCTTCTTGCCAGCTGGTTCGCCGGAAGTAGCTCATTGTTTTGCCCGCATATACTACTGAATACATGTTTGCCGGGGACTTTAGTACCGGTAGCTTTTTGATTCTAAGCCATTACATACATAGATCAAAAACCGATATGTGATCACACAAAATTCGCTTAGCTAATTTTTGACAGTACCCATTATAGGTTTTCACTGTCCAAAAAAACATTCAAATTAATAATTACAGCTTTTACTAGGCTAGAAAATAAGTATGCCGCAAGTGAGCCAATGTTCTAAATTCTTATAACTACTAAGAAAGAGGAAAGATTAAATTGCCTGATGCCTAATACAGTGTATATGCCTGGTTTTAATTAGAGCTCACGCTTCGTTGACAGTTTTCCATTTATCAGAGGACTGACACATGAGTGTTGTCAAAATTTCCACCGAAAAACTACCGCCAAGAGAAGCCTTTGAGTTTTCAGTTATATTTGAAAAACGAGGACATTAAAGAATACGTGCTCAGAGTGTACGATGCATTCTGTACCTATGGCACCTATGGCCACTGAGTATTTGAGGCAGGTGCAAATCCAGGTCCCCATGTTGTCTAACTATCCTGTACGGAACCAGTCTGTGCGTCCATTGCGATGCTTTTGAGTCTCTCCTCTCTTTTTACTCGCGAGAATTCGTCTCCATGGTTGTCAATCGGTGCCGTTCTGGATAATCTCTCTGCAGCGTATTTTGATATGTGTTGGAAAGCACTTATCACGCGTATTGCAGAAAGCGTATGCAGTGTGTTAATTTGTCTAGCTAATGATTTTATGGCTCCATATTGGAGCTGCATACAGTATAGCTGATCTCATTACCTTAGCTATTGAGGGTGTATTCTGGTTTAGAAATTCCAAAAATCGATTTTTTTGCATATTTTTATAGTATTACTCTTCAAGAAAATGTCCCTAAAAGGATTTTTCGAAATTCAAATTATTTTCCGAGTTACAGCTCATTTTGTGACTCCGACTCCGACTGCGCGCGACTAGTTCTCAAGCTTTAAACTCGTTTTTCTCATAACTACTTTTCTAGAAACGGTGTGCGTAATATCTCAAGTTCTACTCAACCGATTCACATAAAATTTTTCACAGCGCTTTGTTATACATTATAGTATCGCGCTACGAAGAGATTTTGAAAGAGTTTTTTTTGTTTTAAAAAATTCCGAACCACAAGAAAACAGGGAAAATACGAAACTTTTTTTTCAAACCTCCACCATTTTGTAAAAAAAAATTTTTTCAAAAACGTTTCGTAGTGAGATAACTACACTTTTACTCTCTATGGATTTCGCATAAATTTTCATTTTAGGTCACGGAAAGGATTTATATTCTGCACACTAGGACAAGCCATTGTTTCATCAGTCTCTTCTTCGCCAACTTGCAGTTTTTTTTAATTTAATTTTTTTTCTTATATTATTTATGTTTTGTATTCTTACAATATCAATAAAAAGCATGTAAAAAAATGGATAGTCAAAATAATTTTTGAATTTTTTTTATCGCGTCAAAAAAAAAATACCTAAAATTCGGGCTTCTAAACCAGAATACCTCTTTAAAAATCGTAGGCTAGAACGCACACAGCGTTTATTTGCCATCATTCTAGATAAAGCGTTATATATTTGATTTGCTTTACATGTCGTATTTTGCAAGTGCTCCTTGAATTTCAGTCTTGAATCCACTATTAGACCAAGGTACTACAATTGTGGCTCTGAAATAACCTCAGCCAGCTCTAAACTCATGGTAGCAAACCATGGCGTGTGTCCATTTATGCTATCATTGCCTTTGAGCCGAAGATCTTCCAGATGTTTAACCTCTTCTACCAATATGAGGCCATGCACTTATGCGACTCTTTTCACATTTTTTTGTTGATGTACTCTTAGCATCCCGTTGTACATCAGTTTCCATAATAGTAGGCCTAAAACCGAGCTTTTTGGTACTCCACTGGAGATATTGTAGCCCCGAGTGCCCTCGTCCGTCTCGAATAACAATCTCCTATTTCAGAAGTAACTCATTATAATACTTATCAGATAAGGAGGAACGCATATTTCGTATAGTGCTTTTATTATATTTGCTCATTTGACATCTAGGTTTATTTCCATCTTTTCCGACGTGTCGAGCATGCACAGAGGTCGATATGATGAATGGCTTCGGGAGACTTTTTTGATTTTTCCCAATACCTTCGACGGAATGGGGAACACTTCTTCTATTATACACGAATTGTACATTTTAACAAACCCACTGAGCCTTAGAGTCTAGGCTTTGGAGTTTTTGATTTTTTCGCAATAGCTAATAGTTCTTCTTGTGTGACTAATAAATTGTGGCGCTACCTTTCAATACAAATATTTGTTTCCGCCTTTAAAATAGGCTCCTTTTGAGCCAATATATAAAAGCTTATAAATGCTTTTTCTAATGATCCTTCGGTGATCCGAGTCAGTTCTAATCAGGTGATATATTTATAAAACGATCATTTGTAAATTTGCTTGTCTTGCCTCAGTAGTTTGCTTAAGCAATTTGATTATTTAGAATATATTAAAACCAGTAATTTGCAACATATTGTATAGGAATATCCCTACCTTATGATATAGTCATGATGAGTATATATGAGTGGTGTCAAAAAGTGGTAAGACCACTATGGGTGGCGAGCTTGGAATTAAAGGCATACTTTACTCTCCTCGTGTGTTCAACTACTGGGTAGCTAGGCTTCGCTGGAGCTTGGCCAGCGCTGGACTACCATCGGCTTATGTGCTGTCACTAAATCCTTCTAAATTCTAAGTCTAAGTCTAGCCTCTCTCTGTGGGGACTCTAAAAGGCCATTGCCATCTTATCGGATGCCAGCTGCAGAAGCTGTATTGAAAAGAACGAGGTGGAAACGTCTCAACACTTCCTTCTAGATCGTCTCTCGTTTGCGGGACGCTTTAAACGCCAAATTTAACAAGGCAAATTTGTATTGGTCACAAAGCGCTTAGTTGACTTATAAGATCGAGTAAAGGATTTCTATTTTTATAGCTACACAAAGGCCTGCATATGATAGTCCAAGCGCGGTCGCTGAATCAGCCATCGAGCCTAACCTATCTGTAAAGAGAGGAACCAATCTTTAAAGGCAAGTGACATTCTAGTACAATCATTTCATGGTTTCTGAATGCAGCAAAAACGTGAAAAGGCTTAAGAAGAAGAAGGACTTGCTATGATTTCCATCTCTGCATTACACTCTCTTGTATTAGTATAGATATAACCAGATATTAAAATAGTTAAAACTTGAGCTAATAATAGCTAATTCGTTACAATGGATATTCCCAAATCGCAGGAACTAACAATCTAACAAAGGCTTTAGGAAAAAGCATTGTTACAATACACTTTTGGGTAAAAATAATATCTCAAAGAACAACAGACAAATGTCGTCTCAGCATACTACAAATACAAGTCGTCAACCAGTAATACTACTTACGCTACGACATATACGTAAAATGGCGCTTTCAGTAAACTGAATCAACAGTTACATTCATGTAGTCGTGTGCCAGTACACTTCACATAAAATAAAAAACCCTTAACAAAATCAGATGTCTCGTGAGATTACTAAAAACCGAGCTCCATTTAAGTTCTTTACAGTTTCCACGCTATTTCGCCGAATAAATGTGCATTTTTGTCGCCAACAACAACAAGGCAAGAGTTAACAACAACAAAAAAATAATCCATCTTGAGGCATTGAACAAATAAATGAATAAATGGCCATGCGAATGAATAGGCTCAGGCCAGCAACAAATGACAGCAGAAGACGAATGAGTGCAGCGCTCAACTTACTCACACAGAAGAGCAAAATAAACTACCGCTATGTGAGCGGAAACAAAAACATACACAAACACCCACACACATTGAGAGCGACACATGAGCGACCGAAGTGACACGTGAATGCATTTTGGTTAGCCAAGAGCGTTGGTATAAATTGCAAATAACAGTTGAAGGTGACCCGGGTGAATGGCTGTGATGTGCGGCTTTTAAAACTTTGAATGGGTGCACACCATTTTTCTTCAATTTCCAAGGCTTGGCAGCGGGAATCAAGGCACAACCGCCTTCACCACCGCCACCGCCACCGTCACAATCAATGAGGTCGCCGGCGCGTTGATGTTGTTTGACCTGATGCCACACACTCGGCAGTCAATCAGTTCTACATACTGAGACATGAATGGAAAATAGAAAACAAAAATGTTGCTGGTGTAGGAAGCGGCACCACAAAAGTTGCATGCAACGGCATTGGCGACGAAGTTTGGCCTCGTTGCTTAAAGTGCTGGAATTATTTATTTGCCCGCCGCCGCTTTGCTCTCCAAACGCACACTCACAACCTCACATATTCGCACACATATATCCCAGTTTGCATACATTCACACTTATGCATGTAGTATGTGTAGCGTTGTTGTTGTGCTGGGTGTGCTAAGACTTTTGGCTTGTGGTCAGCAAGTTGGCGCAGAAGTTTTGTGTTTTTGTGGTATCTCGAAAGGAAGTGCCTTTTGTTGCTGCCTCGACGATTATGCACATTTACTTGACACAATGCACAACCGCACTGGCTGCTCCGCATTTACCAGCATATGTTTGTGTGTGTGTGCATGTGTGCGTGTGCGCTTTGTCGCTTAAACTTTGCGGTCGGTCGTCGGTTAGCTAAACAGGAAATCTGCTTTTAATGTTCCAGCTTAAGTGAAGTTCACATAGCTCGCTTGGCGTGGCGTTGATTTATGGCGAGCACTTTGACATGCCACCCATGCCGCAGGCAACAATGTCAACAACAACAACAATAATAGTATCAAATTTATGTGTGGCATTCAGTTGTATATAATACGTCTATAAATATGTATATATATGTGTTTATATGTATGTACATTATATATACATGAATTGTGAAGGGTTTTTCGTTTGGAGCATGCCAAATTTTGGTTTTGATATGTCTATTTGAAGGCCTGTGTCTATTTAATTTACTAACCAACATGAAAATTTTATGGTTATGTTCAAATCTCATGAAATCTTTTTCTTTACTGGCGTAGACACCGCTTACTCTGTTATAGCCGAGTTTACAACAGCGCACGAGTCGTTCTTCCTTTTCGCTGTTTGGCGCCAATTGGAGATTCCAAGTGTAGCCAGGTCTCCACCACCTGGTCTTTCCTTTGTTTCTCTTGGCGAGTATTGTGTCGAATACTCTCAGAGCTTGAGTGTTTTCATATATTCGGATGACATGACCAAGCCTGCGCAGCTGCTGTCTCTTAAGTCGCTGAACTATGTCAATGTCGTCGTATATCTCATAAAGCTCATCATTCCATCGACTACGGTATTCACCGTTGCCAATGCGTTCTTTAGCAGAACCTATCACTCTAAAACTCGCAACGTCGACTCATCAGTTGTTGTCATGGTCCATATCTCTGCACCATATACTAGGACAGGGATGATGAGTGACTTGTAGAGTAAGGCCTTTGTTAGTCGAGGAGGACTTTACTTCTCAATCGCCGTCCAAAATAGCACCTGTTGACAAGAGTTATTCTGCGTTGGATTTCGAGACTGACGCTTGTTGTTGGTGTTGATGCTGGATGCAAGAGAGACGAAGCTATCTACGACCTCGAAGTTATGTCATCAAAATTGACGTGGGAGCCCTCGTTCACTACCAGACCCAATTATTCGCTTCCTTATCCAGTTCATGAAGTTTATAAGTTTTATAGTTTCGATTCTGTAGACGCCTATTTTTGAGAGATGCAAAATATTCACATTCCATTTCTTAATTGGTTATGGTTTTCGAATATAGTTGAAGATCCTTCTATGCAACAATGCCTTCAAAGGTAGACCATAGTGTTAACATTTTTTCAAAGTAGTTTTGGGGGTATTTGAAAAGACCACGAAATGGACGAAGAGCCTTGTTTCGACTATGGAGCTTCAGCTACTGTTTAGCATATTTGTCAGAGTTCGTTTTGGAAGATTGTAATGAAGCTTTCATTTTCTGAGGTTTCGTTAGGTAAAGTTAAGAGGTCGATCGTAACAGCCTTAAGCATATCTAAGTTTTTTGCTAGGGCTAATGTCAGCTACGTTTTCTGGTTCTACGAGGGTGAGCCTGCCGACATGATTCAACCTCAGTCTTGCAAAGTTTGGACAATGAAGGATACAATTTCTGGATGTTTTCACCTTATTCCCTTCCATACAACTTTAACGAATTGCTTCCAACAAGATTGTTTGCCTTACTGCGTAACAAATAGAACAACGTGATGTAACAACGGCAACGATTGTTCTCCTACCGGTGTGAGCGGGGTACGTGTGCCTGGTCTCGCTAACTCATGAGCTTTGCAGTTTCCAGCGATTCCACTATGGCCAGCACGTTTCTAATGATGAAGTAGCTTGATGTTAGTTTTAGTAAAGATAGACTTTTTTTGAATTAACTTTGAGCGCAAAGTTAGCGAGCTCAGCGCTAATTTTGTTGCTATGCTTTCGGCATGAATGCTCACCTCCGAGAAAGAGGCTTAACTTTTCAGCTGTATGTCTACTGCCACCTTAATAACAGACACTTCTACCATAAATATACTGCAGTGGTGTGGCAGCCTTAACCTAAAATTGACTAAGTTTCCTTACAGCAAACTCGCTCCCTAACCTTTTTCGAAGAGAATCTTTTGATTTCTCAATCATTAAGGAGGCTTCAAAGAAACGGGCTTTCAGTTCATTTGAGAATTGAGATTAAGTAAATGTCAAGTTATAGATTGGCAATAGAAACTCTTCATTGTTCTATGGCTCCTCCTTAAACAACTGATGCAGCGAAGCCGTTAAATCGTAATATAAGCCAGTGTACTCCTTATTATGCTTATATTAAGTTTGTCAAAAAGTTTCTAACATCCAAAAGAAGACTTTAGATACCCTGGATAGAAAGCATATATAGTATATCTAAGGGATATGTGTCGCGTTAGTCATGTCCGTCTGTCAATGTATATCCGAACTAGTCCCGCAGTTTGCCAAATATCGATTAGAAGTTTTTCATTCAGCCTTTTCTTCTAAGGAAACTGCTTACTTGTCGGAACCGTTGATATTCGACCACTATAGGATATAGCTGCCATACAAACTGACCGATAAAAATCAAACTGTGGCTTTTTTATTTAATTATTACCCAAGTCAGCGAATATCTTTAAATGAAATATTGATATCAGATCACTTTCCCTTATGGCTGCCATTAAAACTGAATTCATAAAATATCTGTTTTTCTCTTCTTAAGTAACTCAATTCAACTTAAAAGTTATTTATATCAAACAATGTGGCTATCATAAAGTCGTTTACCCACAAAAGCAAACCATTGGCCGATTACGATTTCCGATTTAGTGAAACATATAGTTTCTATAAGAAATTCAGCTTCGGTTCAGTAGCCGAAATCAGCATTTTTTCTTGTTTTTCATTGATAAACTCTTTATTTTAACCTTCTAGCAACACCCTTTATCGCCACCACAAATTCTTGTATGTTAATGTGCTTATTTGTCTGCCAGCCGGTGGGTGGTCTTTATGAGCGGCCAGACGTGTACTTGCAACAGCTCTTCAGGCTTTGCTAGTCGCATCTCATGAGCATGAAAATTTACTTAAGTGCATTTTGAATTCGCTTTCAATGCAATCTGCTTGCATGAGTTAAGCGCTTAAGTTGACTAATGGTTTTCTGAGAGCACATCATTTAGGGACGAAAATATTGAAAAAACTCCCATGTATTAGTGAGTTCGGGGTTAGCGGTTAAGAGAATTTATTTGTTCGAAGTTTTCAGTAAGAAAATGTATATTAAAGTGACGCAAAAAATTATTATTCTTGTCTGTGGTCACGCAGAATAAGAAAAATAGTCGCAATATTTCTAGTGATGTCATTTAGTTAAATAGATAGCATTTACAAAATTTTAATCATCTCTTCTTCAAATAGTTTTTGTGAATGTTAACTTGAAGATGTCTCAATGTGTAAATACCTAAAGAACGAAGTCCTTCTTTTCATAAGCAAATTTAAAATGAAGTACCGGATAGATTACGGTCATAGATAATTGTTTCTTATTGTGCGTATATTTAAGAGAACAATATGGTAGTTGCCTTAAGGTAGTTGTAGTCGCATTCACTATCCCCATGTCTACTTTACGTTGTCAAATTCGTCAACGTAGACCCTTCTGTCGCGGAAGCAGAAATAGTAAAATAAATGTTTTAAATTGCGTTTGGTTAAAATGAACCAATTTACATAAAATACACATCGATTTATTCGGTAACTTGTTTTCATATTGAGGTTAATATCATAATGCCCTTCTCATTGACAGCCAATTGGTAAAAGACTGAAACATTCAATTTTCACAAGTTTCTCCTGAGAGAATTTATTCGCCGTAGTTACGAACTAGAGTTTTTGGTTCAACTTCTACAAAGTTTTTCTATGTGTATAAGTGTATAGAAACTTTGCAGTATTTCAAAGATTTTAAACAAGCAAAAATCAAAGGCTGCTTAGACTTTAAATAATTTTCATTTCCTAGAATAGTCGCAGTAGAACAACAAAGTTACAATGTTACGATTATTCGAATAGTATTATCGGAAAATATTTATACGTACTGTTAAAAACCGGCTATTCGAATAATCGGTTTTCAGGTTATTCGAATAACTTAAATAGACCTAATATGAAAAGATAGTAATCGCTTTATGCCAGTCGAAGTTAGATGCAAAGGATTCTGTCAAACAAGTTCCGAAGCTGTCGAGTCACTATCAATATGTGTAGTTGACCGTTTTCGCTTGACGTTTTCACAAGAGATACACTTTTTTATCGTCAATGAAATTCTTTATTTTTGTGAAAGTACATTCGATTCCATTATGTATAGCGCTCGATCTCTTTTACGTGGCCACCATGGGCACGATTGCAGAAATCCAGACACTGGACCCAATTTTAGAACTTTTTCAAGCATAAATCGGTCGATACTGCTGCAATTTCACTTTCGATATTCGTACGAAGTTCATCAATCATCGCTGGCTAGTTGGCCTAGACCACAGGCTTGACGTAGTCTCACAGGAAATAGTCTAATGGCGTCAAATCACACAACTAAGGCGGCCAATTGACTGAGCTATTTCTTGAGATAACGTTTGGTGAACAACTTAGTTTCAAAAAATCGATTGTGACATTTGCTGTGTGGCTTGTGCCGCCGTCCTGTTGGAACCACATATTGTCCTAGTCCATACCATCCAATTCAGGCCAAAATCATTCGGTATTCATTGTGTCTTGATCATCACAGAAGGAGTACGGCCCAATGACACCAAACTGTAATTTTTTCGGCATTCAATGGTGACTCATAGAGTAAGAGTGAATTGATCCCTGACAAATAACGCATATTTTGCTTATTGACGAAACCGATCAGCCAGAAATGAGCATCATCGTTGAAGATGATTTTTCGATGAAAATCCGGATAATTTTCAACTTATTGTTTAGTCCAATTCACGAACATTCGACCGTTCTAGTGGTCAAGCGACTTCAGTTCTTGTGTCAGTTTGGTCTTGTAAGGATGTACGCCAAGATCTTTGCACAAAATTCTCAACAACGTCGTCATAGAGATGTCCAACGCTTGGAAACGACGTGTGAGAGACTAATTTGGGTCTCTCACTGGCACGAGCACAATTCGTAATGTGCCTGTGGCTTTAAATTTTTCCACTAGATGCTCAATTGTTGATCTGACAGGACATTTATGACAACCATAAATTGGATCTAGCGCTCTTAAAGTTGAGGCCACTGACTCCGAATTTTGGTAGTAAATTTTAATAATTTTGAGTCGTTGCTGGAACGCAAATCCTTCCATGATGAAATGGCAAACCTTACTGAAGAGTGTTGTTCTCCATCCCTATCGGTCTACTTTTGTAACGTCCTTATTGAAATAAGTTAAGCAATCACAAAACTGTCTGAAAATATTTTTAGTATGAAATTTTATTCTTCCTAAATCATCAGCAAGCTTATAGTGTTTCCCAGTGAAGTCTAGCTAATTGAGATTCATGAAAGATATTTCAATAATAGGCTTAAAGTTTCTCTAGTGTCGCCGTCTCATTGTCTTTCTGACGATACTTCACCCATTGTACCGCTAACATAATGTTTTGTTCGATTTTACCTAAACGGGAGATCACGTTCATTCACACTCTTAAAAGCAAGTTTGAAGTATATCTTGTTAATATGGTTCGCCATATGAAGGGTATATTGTTTCCTTTTAGCATTTGTGTGACAATTGTAGGAACTAAATGTTTTTTGACTACTTCTCCGCCTGAGGTTGAGTAAGTCCACTTGTCTCCAAAGTAGTCCCTACCAGATGTAATACTCCTTTGTCACCGATTTTTCCAGTACTTGAAACACTTGTCATAAGCACTTTTTTCCGTGGCCTTCTGCTCCTTTAAAGAATTTTGTTTTATCTCGCCGATCGATAGAAAGCAAGAAATAATTAAATGGAGCCAAATCAGGTGAATACGGTGGTTGATCGATGGTATTCATTGCGTTTTTGGCTTGCGATAATGCATTGTCATCGTGTAAAATCAGTGGATTGTTATACACAATTCCTACCGTTTCGAAGAATTCTCTCTCGCAAACGCATCAATATGTACAAATAGAACTCCTTACTGACCGTCTTTCCCTCCGGAAAAAAATTGTGGTGCACCAAACCACGAATATCGAAAAAAATTAATATCACCTTGATTTTTGAGCGGTTTTGGCGTGGTTTTTTTGGTTTCAACGCGATTTTTTTCTTTAAACTGATGATTGTTGACTTGTTTGCTTGTCAAACTCATAAACTCATATTACATGGACAGTTGTAATGCTCTCCTTGAATATGGGATTGGACTTCGCACGATCAAGCATGTCCAAAGAGACCACTTTTCGGAACTCTTTTTGAAAAAAATTCGACTTTAGCGGGATGAGTTAAGCAAAAACGCTATTCATATCAAAAATATTCTCCAATATCACTCGAAGGGACTCGCGAGAGATGTCGAGCCCTCTTGCTTGACGATTTTCAAGCACCATATTCATAACTTTTTTAATATTTTCATCAGCTTAAGAGGTCGTAGGTCGTCCAGAACGGGGCTTGTCTTCGACGATCTCTTGACCGTCTTTGAAGGCTTTGTACCCCGTAAGGATTTTCCAACATTCTCAACGATTCCGCACACGAAATTCGGTTACAAATTCAATATTTGAGACAAATTCATTACTAGATACTAGATTTACGCACTACTGAGGTTCATTGCCTTAAGCAGATGCTGAAATCAAACTGGTTGACAGATTGCTCTCATATTTGCCATAGTAATTAAGTATTTTGACCTGCGAGACCGCCGTTAAGCATTACGCCGGACCAAGCTAGGCAAGAATGCCTCTTCACAGCTGGTATTAAGCTTCTTCGATGTCGTTCCCTTATCCTGAGTTCTTGGATTGCTATTGCGACCCAATCTTTAATTTTCGCCCATACCAGGTTTGATTACACCGTGTGATTTATAACGTTCATCCTTTGGTTTATTATTCGTTCGATGGTATTTCTCTTCACTACATATCTCGAGCAGAAGAAAACGATATGCTCGGCGTTTTCCTCGGCTCTGCTGCAGAATGAGCATTCTATGTCGTCATTGTGGCAAATCTGAGGAGGTAATCCTTGTAGTAACCATATCCCGTCAAGAATTGCGACCGATAAAAGTATGTCTCCCCATATCGTCTCTCAAGGTAGGCACATTCTTAATGAGCCTATACGTCCATCTTCCTTTTTCTGTCACATCCCATTGCCTTTGCCACTCTTCGAGGCTCGCCTGTCTCTTCTTTTTTCGCTCGTCAGATGTTAGACGCCTATTCATAACTATAGATTTTGAAACTACTTAGCTCTGAAGCCTCCGGCGGCATAAGACTGTCTTTAATATATATAAATGGTATTAGTCGGCCTTCACAAGTTTTTCGAAGTCTGTCATCGCAGCGAAAGTCTCAGCTGAACGAAAACAAGACTCAACTGTCATTATTATTAAGACTCTCAACTGTTTAGGGATCAATCAAATGAAGTCAGTGCTTAAAATATGTCCTATAGAATGAAAACGAAGCTAATCTTTAAACTACAGATTGGCTTTGCTTCAAATAGCACCTACTGTGCGCTTTCTGCGGCAACATTACCTAAATAATTGATGCCACATACGGCGAGTATGTGAACGCAAATTGTGGTACAAATTTATAAACTGCGTTGCATGTATATTTACCGCCAAAGAGCTAGCAGCCATAGCTGTAGCGGCAGGCGAGTATTGTCACGAAGCATGTGGCCGATACAAATACAGTTAGTCATGAGCTGCCACAAGCGGCCGGCGGCGATTTAGTAATGTATTAGTGCTGCATTAAGTTTACTCCGCACGGCAAATGACTGAACAAATACTTGCGGATGCCAACACACATATGTATGAGTATACATATATGTACCGCTATAATGGGGTATGCTTTCACTGCTGGCTGTGGCATATTATCGGCAGCACGTCAGCGGACGCGCGCGCACAAGCGCTCCAGTGAATTTTCATTAATTATGCGGCTTTGGCTGAATTTCCGGCAACGTAATTTGTTTGGCTTTGTTTTCTTTGAAGTGCCTGACGGCCTGCAATGGGCTATGCGGCGCTTGGTGTAGGCAAATGTTATTAGGTTAGTCCATGGCTTGGCGCTTATCATGTGCCCAACACACACAGTACAGTTGCAAGTCACCGCGGGAGAGACACATACATGCAAATGCAAATTAAGCATATGTGTGCGTGGTAGCACGTTGCATGCCACAATTGGTTGCAAGCGCTCGGCCGCATGCTGCAATGCTTGTCATTCAAGTGATAAATGAGTCTCAAATGCTTGAGAAATGGTCCAAAGCGGTTGCACCCACATAAATAACATATGCACGTGCGCGTACATACACATACATACACGCGATGCACATATGCAAACAAGTATACACGTATGTGCGCATTAGTGTACACATGCCCCCTTAAGGACTCAGCAGCAATTTGCGTTTGTTTGTTGCTACTTTTGTTAGTGAAATTATACGGATCCTCGAAATATTTTCAACATTTCGTTGAATTCCGAACGCAAAGACGTCCAAAATTACGCATCAAATTACTCTGTGTACTGCGGTTGCAATTAAGCAAATTTTTCGTTGTTTGTTGTTGTTGTGCTTGTTATGCCAGCGTAGGAATTCTCCTTAACAAAGAACGTCGAGTGCATATTTCTGCACTTAAGTATCCTTTTGCCTGAATCTTGCCACTGCCACTTGCTGCCTGCCGCATTACGCTCGTTTGAATTGCGTTAATTTAGTTAATTGCCACTTTCGTTGCATGCCACATGCCGCATACAACGGGCGATGGCGATGGCGATACTGTTACTACTGCATGCACAAGGTGCGGCGAACTTCAGCGGCAGCAAGGAGGGAAGAAGAGGAAATAAAGTTGGCAAAGGGAAAAATGATAAAAGAGGCGGCTAAGTTGTGTAATTCTGCGCAGTTTCACTGCTTACCTTCAACTTGATTTCCAAGCATCAACATGACATGCTGGCGTCCGAACTGTGTACAAAAACGTGTAATGCGGGTGCAAGCTGAAAATGTGGTACAGTCATGTTTGAGGTGTACTCTTCTGTAGATCTCTGAAAAAAACAAACCTCATTTTCGATGAGCCGCGAAGGAAAAAATAATACATGGTTTTGATCAATCAGTTTGTTAGATGGTTATGTGCTATAGTAATCCGATTTGTACGATATTTATTCGGTTATTGTACAATTTTTTCAGACAATAATCCATGCCATTTCTTGAATTTCATTATATGATATATATGCTATATTGGTCCGATATCAGCAGTTCCGACGAATGGAAAGATTATTGAAGTCAAAAGAAGGGGTTAAAAATTTCAGATCGATATCTCAGAAATTCAGGGGCTTTTTCGCGCATATACATACAGACAGAGGGGTGATTCATTTCGAGGTTTTAAAAAAAAATAGCGAAAATTCAAATTTAATGGAAAATATTTATTATCATTCGAAAGAACACTTTTTGGCATTTACTTTTTGAAGATTATCTCTTTCAAATGTTGGCCAAGGCTACGTCTCAGATGGTCCATCCGTTGATTCCAATTTCCGATGACTCGTTTGAGCATTTCGACTGGTAACTAGCGAATGACACGAGTGATGTTTTGTTGAAAATCCTGAAATGAAGAGTTGTCCGTATAGAATTTAGACTTTTCACATCCCCACAGGAAAAAGCCCAACGGTGTGATATCACACGACTTTGGTGACCATCGACCAGAAAAAACATGAAATTATCTGCTCGCTGAAGTGTTCTCTCAATAACTTCATTGGTTGCTACGATAAGTGGTAGTTGGCTTCGTCTAGTTGAGCCCAATAGATGATATGGCAGCTTTTGAATCTCTTCAGATTGCTTTTCGTTTCAAATGTGGCAATTTTGCTTATTTATATAGCTCAACAAAATGTGTCTCGAAAATTTCCGATTTTCTTGGAACTTGGAAGCGAAGCGATGTCGCTTGAAAATATTGAGCGGCTTCAGTTCTTGCAAAAGCTGTATTTTGTTCGCTTTCAATTTCAGATTTCGACGTGAATTGTGTCCAAGTTGCTGTGAACAGCGCCGAATCGACTCTCCTTGGTATTCGTGTACACTCTCAGCTACGGTTGCTATATTTTTTTCATTGCGTGCTTGACGTGGTCTATTCTATCGAATATTATATCCAATATTCAATTCTGGGTCTCAAGATGGGTGATAGTCTTGCGAATAGTATGCTCATTATTCTAATTATGTTGGCCATAGATGAGCGAAATGCGCGAAACACATTCTTTACAGAACGTGAATTTTCGTTATAAAGTTGAACGGTTTGTAAACGTTGTTCATGCGTAAGTCGTTTCATGATGAAATGTCAATGCTCCGACGTTTCTTTCTTTATATTACAAATTTCATTACCCACGCTTAGGCTAACGAAATTGGGGAAATATATACACCCAACTCTTTTTTTACACGGTTTCTTTTTACACGGATTTGAAGTTACACGGTTAAAAAAAAAAATTTTGTAAAAAATTTTTTAATCTAGTACGGTTTCAAAATCACTGTCTTGTAATTATGTTTGTTTTTACCACACTTAGCACCATTGCTGAAATGTAAATCTCCTTATTCGATAACTCTTACCTACACATTTTGTTCGCATGATATTTACTACATTGATGAAACGGATGAAATATCGCCAGTGATGATACCGACTTTAATCCAGTTCGTCGCAAACAATTGCGCTTAATAGCAAGTAGCAACGAATAATTATGTAGCTATGTAAATATTTTTTCTTTATTTCTATTATAATTTTTCTGTTCTTAATTCTGGATTAACAGATTTCTTTTGTTTTTTGCTTAATCTACCAATTTTTCACCTGTATGAATTATGTATTTTAAATTTTAATGTTCAATAAAATGCCATATGAACATACAATTTGTATGCATATCTGAAGTTTTATAGTTTTCAACATTTTTACACGGTTTTTCGAAGTAAATATAGTTCTTTATTTCATCTTACACGGTTTTCAGATGACATGGAACGTATCCCCCATTTTAATATAGGAAACCTCTCTTTTTTATACGGTTTTCTGCGGAACGTTTCTACCGTGTAAAAAAAAGAGTTGAGTGTACGTCAAACGTGGAGAAGTTGAAGTCGCCAGCTTAAGGTACAATTCTGATTTAATGCTTGTGCATTTTAGCACACTTGCCAAATTTAGTGTACGGACGATACCGAAGAAACTCACCAGGCCCAATTTTATCTTGGAAAATGTATTTTCCTCGATATTTTGTTCGGAAGACAGTTTAACTATCAGAATGATTATTTGAACGAAGTTTTCCGTTTACCATAAAATTTGTACCGTCGGAGGCTTTGAAAGCCTTTAATTTATATATGTATGCTTATAAAACTTTAGCAACATAATCTATTTAGCCATAACTCTCTATCCGTCTGCCTGTCTGTATATACGAGAACTAATTTCTCAGTTTTCAGAAATCAATCAGAAAGTTTGCTACTAGCTTTATCTTCAAGAAAAATCTGAAATCTCCGAATGCATTATTCAGATCAAACCACTGTAGCATAAAGCTGTCATTAAAATTGATCGACTAACATAAGAGAAAATTTTCCTTATTAAGTAACATTAATTCGAAAGAACTAGCAAAACATTTTCAGTTTGAGTTATCCATACAGTTCCTATAAGAAAGGGTGTTATAAATTCGGTGCAACTAAATTTAATGGCTTTTCCTTTTAGTGTTAAGGTAACATCTCCGATAATAGGGAGCTCTGCATATAAATGATTGTCGACGGTTTGGTTCCCTATCGCTATTAGTCTTCATAGTTCGCAAGAGAGTCCAACTGTCGGAATCAAGCAGTAGCAATTATTCCTTTGTACTTTTAGTTTCCTCGCCAGATTCTGCTGCAGAGGCCTAAAAGTCCGCCTGCGGTGATGCAGTTGTGATCCATACCCTTGACCTTGTCCTTAATGACATATATTTCCTTTTGACCGTTGCCAGTCTGGCTACAGGATATACCTCCCTAAACTTTGTTATTGAGGCATTATAAAACTGGAGCGATCTTTCGTCACTGCCTGCTATCATTTTGATGTGGAAGTGGTAGTTGCTGGCATCTATGTATGTCAATTTCACTGGATCTTCCTTATCCAGCATGTTGATGTGACCGCGTTATCACACCAATTATTTATTTGGCGTCACACTTTGTCTTGCCTCCCTCCGTTTGGCTGATGGTTTAACTTTTGCAGCTGACCTCTTTTTCTTGGTTGTCGCTATGACGGTTAAAGCTTAAAATTGTATAGAACCACTTTCGCGCAACCAATGGACTGTTGGAGTTTCTTTGCTACTCATTGGTTCGCTGTTGCAGTTCCACCATTCTCTTCAGGTAGGCATGACAATTTTCCGCATACCTTACCTTCGTTGGGACACCGAACTTATAAATTGGCATTTCCCTAATAGTCGCAATAAGGGCAGCAACACTTTTGGTATCTTCATCTCTTCCATACTTTGGCCACTGGATTTACTTTTGTTGCCTTCCTGGAGCTAGGCTTAACTGCAGTCCCGTGGTAGTGCCCTTGCACCTAGGTCAAGCTTCTTTCCAGTCTTTGTGCTGGCTGTTTTTGGGCTTGATACGAACGCTGTCCTTTTCTCAGAACAGCTGGTTCCCTCCGGTTGTTTTACTGGGAATCCGGACTCCTTTAATCCACATTGCTTTTGTAATCTTTATTTGTAATCTTATTCATATTTTGATCCCACGAGTGTAGGAGAAATTATTGTTTTTTGCGGATAGCCCAAGTTACGTAAGTAATACTATCTTTTTATTCGTCATTCAGCCTTTTTTGTGCCTTCAGCCATAAGAAACCTCATCTGAATGTTGTTAAAACTGGTCCCAGCTTATTCCTGAGCCCGTCACGATACTGGGATAATATTATCAGTCAACACCTTTGGGGCGGATTCTGCGGACGATTTTTGCGAACTAGTATTAGTATTTAGGATTTTCACAATGGACCTTCTAATAGCGTCGTCATACTTATTTACCTAGTACTTAGAATTTTGACGATTAAGAATTTAAAATTAATGTAATCATTTATATTTTTTCCGAAATTTTTAATTAAAAAACTCGCAAGCCTTTTTGGCACCAAGAATCATGTGATGTGATAGATAGTTAGTTAGTTTTAATCGAACAGTTTTTGGAACCACCTCTTTCCGCTCCATCTAATTTTTCTAACTTTGATTGTTCAAATTTATTTGAGCCCGCATTCAAATTGAAACACTGTGTTATCATTTATAAAGCCAACATCTTTTTGCTGTCAATCCATTTATCAAAGCGACAGCGCGACATCAAGTATTGCAATGTGGCAACTTCAAAGCGCCAAAACGCGACGTGAGAGGGCACGAAGGTAAAATATAATTTGCAAGCAAAGCAGCGCTTTCGAGCATTTTTATGCTGCGTAAAACAATTAAGTAGTAAAAACACACAATACACGCTCAGACAAGTAGCTCTTCAAGTCATCAAACGGCTTTAATGCCGGCCACTTCGACCGCCTCTCATGGCGCACTCATTGCTCTCGCGCTCACTCGCTCTACGGTGTGTGGTCGTTGGCTCTTTGCTGCACGCTTAATTTCGTTAATTAAATTTGATTGCAGTGCAATTAACGGCAGTGTGCTCGGCGGAGGATGCCAGCCAAGGCTTTAGCGGCATTGTTGCGGCCGATCATTTGATGCAGCCAACGCCAGCGAGCACGAGGCCAACGCTGAGAAGTGTTGCGTAATTTTCAAGGTTTATTCGCACACAAAAATGGCCACGCGTTCTTCCACTTTCACGCGCCAACAAGAAATCATTTAAATTTTCAACTATGGAAATGCTCACTTCAGAGAGGCGAACCACCATACAGCAGAGGTCTAATAGAAAGCACCAGTAACTTCTTGTCCTTGACCGCGCAAGCAGTGTCTGCGCTGTGTATGGCAAATTGTGGTCATTGTAGGTGGTATGTGATGAAAAAATCACGTGTCATTAAAGTTGATTTTTGTAATTTCTTAATTTCATAAATCTTGCAAATTTTTAATTACTTGACTTAAAGCCACGCCGTGAGCCAACCTCGAAGAAGAAGAGTAGGAAGCAAAAAAGAAAGTGAAATATTAATCCAACACCTCAGCACCAGCGAAACAGCACTCATCTCTGACCACTTCTTCACGTCTACTCATAATTCACTTCTTCTGCAACATGCTCTTCCTACCATTTCGGCAGCTGCCTCTGCTGCAGGACTCCGCGGTGTTTGCCGCACAGTTTGCTCATTAAAATAACAATTGCATTTTGTCACCGGAAATTTTGTTCATGTCAAGTAAAGCAACGGCGAAAAATGATGAAAAGTTAGAAATAAAGTGCTTGCGAGAAAATAAAAAATAAGGTAACGTGACGCGGGATAAAAAGAGCCAAGAGCAGCACAGCGCAGTGCAGGCGAAGAAGCTTCAACAATGCATATTTCATTATTTATTTTTTCTATTTTGCCGAAGCTTCGTTTTATGTCCGGTTCTACTTAAACTCGCTGCCTTACGGTCATCCGCAAGGGGGGTATGTGTGTGTGCGGATGGGCGTGTAGTTTTCAACGCTGAACCGAGTGGAACTTCAACATCGTCATTATCCAAACGTTGTCGTAAATTTTGTACGGAAAATGCGAGAAAATGCGGCTTTAAGCACCAAACTTTTCTCAAGTCTAAGTTTTTCCATGCGTTAAGGAAATCCTGCACATAAAAAATTAGAAATATTTTATTATATTTTATTAATGTACGTAACGGAATATTTTTATCTTTTCTTAAAAATAATGTCAAATTTTTCTTGTTCAGCTTTTATAATGCTTTAACTGTTAATTGTTCTCTACTGAAGCCGTAAACGTTTATCACGTATTTTTTCGGAAAAATTGCAAGCAAAGTTCATATCAGCCTGTCTATCCAATTTCGGGATAGAACAGTTGCCACAGACTCCAAGAAGCTCTGATGTACTGTCACTTAATGCTGTGATATACAGCTCCAACTCCGCTGGCAGGCTCAAAGAAAATGTCTGAAATGGGTACTGCAGTAAACAGATATAACTTTTTGTGATTACAAATTTTAAACAGCTTTTTAAAAAAACTTAATGAACCTTGAGGCTGAGGTATATGGATATAGATTTTGTAAAAAAAAAAACCTTACTTTGCCAATATAAAGTTTTAATATGTAAAGGGTGATCTATTTCTAAGTTTCCTACTTTTTTCAAGAAAAAACATGGAAACTTCAAGTTTAGTGGAGAATGTTATTATTAGTCAAATGAATATTCTTTGGCATTTATTTTTTGAATAGTCTCTCTTTCAAATGTTGGCTGCGGCCATGTCTCAGATGGTCCATATATTTAGTTAAACTTTCGATGACTCGTTCGAGCATTTCTTCTGGTAACTGCTGAACGATATGCGTGATGTTTTGCTCCAAGGCCTAAATCGATGCCGAACTCTCCGCATAGACTTTAGACTTTAAATATCCCCACAGGAAAAAAAATTAATGGTGTGGTATCACACGATTTTGGTGGCCAGTCGACTGGCCCAAAATGTGAAATTAGTAGGAAGTGACGCCGTCTTATTGGAACCAAGTGTCCCCGAGATCAATTTCTTATATCAAATGGCGGTTACGTTCTCGTTGGTATCATTATTGAGAAATATTGACCGATGATTCCAGCTGCCCACAAACTACACCAAACCATTGTTTTTTCTGGATGAAGTGACGGCTTTTGAGTCTCTTCAGGTTTGCTTTTCATCGCGGCAGTTTTGCTTGTTTACATACCTGTTAAGCCGGAAATGGGCCTTATCGATGAAGAAAATTTGGTTCGAAAATGTCGGATCTTCTTGGAAGTTTTTAAGAGCCCATAGAAACGATGTCGCTTGGAAAGGTCGAGCGGCTTCAGTTCTTGCAACTTTAAAGTTAAGATCCCGGCGTAAAATGTGCCAAGTTGTTCCAGTACGGTTAGTAGACTGATTGTATTGACCATAAATTAAGCGAATCGCGGAAAACACCGAGTTTTCATGATGAATTACCAAACAATTCTGAACAAAAATAATATGAAAGACGACTCACGTGTGACCTGCGAAAAAAGAAAGTAGAAGGAAAAGTCTACTTAGATCACGCATTATAGATTGCGTTATATAACTGCGATCGTGATTGGTCTTAGGGCGTTACGGAAGATTTCGTAACAAAAAAAATCCCACAAATACTCTCTGACTCAGTATTGTCTGAGTATGCGTCAGAGGTGAGCACCAGCAAAGAGAAAACTCTAATATTAAGTGGCTTTCTTCGATAAAAGTGAAAATGAAATCAAGGCAGTACTGTGTCTATGATCCTGATGCCGATTCCGTTCCAGAATTTTTAATGTCCACTACGCATCACACTCTGCGAAGGCAACTGTCTATAACATACTGGAAATCGTTATGTTCGACTGTCATGGTAAGCACAGTTTCAATGCGGCTGGACGCATGGATTCTATGCAAGTTAACGCAAAAAATCTAATGGATCGAATCTGCGAATCGCTGCTGACCCGCAACAAAATCGATTCATTGCAGAAGCAGATGATTAATGGTGATAAAACGAGAGTTACATACGACAACGTCAAATGAAAACGGTCTTGGACGAATCGGAGTAATTGAAGTCAAAAAGAATTTGGTATTTTCATGGTGAGATTGGCAATGAATTATCTACTCTGAGTTCATCGGCTTAAGCCAAATTCTTAACTAGATCTTACTGTCAACAAAAAGAGAGAAATGGCGGAGGGTCCCTGGCTTGGAAGGTTCTTATGCATCCACATTGTAGTTCGAACCATACCACTGGTGATTACTGCCTACTCCTGTGTAGGGCGAATGATTTCATAGCTGGAAAATGTTAACCAAAACTTATTGAGATGGTGTAGATTTCGACAGATATAATTAATTGTGGTGGACTTATAGAGATTAGAGTACGATTTTACCTATTTTTAACGCCAGTCAACAATATACTTAAGATATAATACCCTCTTCATTTTATACACTATAATACATATTGACCAGAATATACGACATAGTATCGACAAGTATCACAAGTATCAAAATACGGTACGTGTGAAATGGCTAATCTCGTAGATAAGCCTACATGATACAAGGGAAAACCATTAATACTTATTCTGACCTAAGCCACTGATTCTATTTACTATCGTGTTATACATTCCCATATAGCGACCCAATAAAAATTAGATTGAAATTACGGATTAAAAAAAAAATATATATATATATTGGGCTGCGGTTCAAATCAATCAAACATCCTCCCCTGCGATGATGATCATCAAAAACTGGTTTAACAAATTTGATGGGTTTTTGATGAGTCATACCTAAAAGTTTCTGAAATGGCTATAACGCAGAAAAACGCAACAAATGATCATGATCTAATATAAGTAAACCGCCGGTTAAATATCATAGATACAGCTGAGATATTAAGCATCGTAAAAAAGTTGGGTGGGTTACTGCATGCAACATGGGAAAGCTATCGATGTCATAGGAGCCGGGTTTACTTACTTCGAACAACAAGGGCAACCATGAGACCACTTTATAGCATTGTTTTAGCGCAGTCTGATGAAGTTTTTGCATATTTTGGTGGCCAGCAACGAAGAATAGTAAGCCCCAGACTCCAATAAATATAACCAGCGAATCTTTTTCGAAAAACTGAAGGCTGTCTTATCAGCCTGAAGAATTATGGCTATCGCTTTCTAAGAATGACAAGCTGTGACCTACTATATATCGACTGCTTAGAAAAAGTAAAGCGATCACAGAGAATTGCGAAAATAACGGCCTCATTTCGAAAAGAAAAATTTTCATCCATCAATACAATGCACCAGCTTGCATTTTCGAGGTCGCTACGTTCAGAATGTCACAATGAAGCTACGAACTATTTGCCCTCGAAGGTATTTTTCAGATTTGTTTCCGTGCAGATTTTTCGTTTTTCATTATTATGGCAATATGAAGGGAAAAGCAAATCTACCTAATTTTAGCCGTTTCTGACAACAAACAACATTGCTGATAGAAAATCATGTGCAAATTATTTAATATAAACATATTAAATATTGTTCAACTTAGAAGCACAGAGAATCAATATTTGATATACTGGGTCGAATCATAATGCATCTCGCCCAATTTCACAACTTAGAAAAATTTTCTTGAAGCAAGTTTACTTCTATATCTATCCGATATATTTGTATAAGCAACATGCACATATACACTCGAAGGTTTTAAGCTTTTCGCATAAATCGTCTTGCTACATATTCATTTAAATATTTTTGTACAAATAATTACTCACACTTCGTCATTGCAATAATTCATCCAAAGTAATATTTATCTAAGTGCAAACACTTAAAACTCATTTAAAGTGCCATCTCATGTCATATGCCTAAGCACACACGCACACAATCATACTTACACTTGTGCGAACATCCGTTTCACATTAACAGGTCATACACGTCGTATGAGTAATGGCTCATTAGTGTTTGTGCTAACAGGCGCACTTTCGAAAAACATAAACACATTTAGAAAATTAAATATCTTCATTTCCTCAGCGTTTTTGCATACGTGAACATTATCGCAATTTCCTCTACGAAGTGAAGTAGCCGAAAAAGGCGTGAACTATGCAGAATGTTGTTAGGCTAAGTGGGTTTAATATTTTTCTCAATGGAAAGGTGAAAATAGTAAACAAGTGTGGTTCATATGATGTACTTAATATATAGTAATCACTCGTTATCGCGTATATAACAATTTGGACGGAAGGGATCGAAATATGAATATTTAAAACTGATATACATATCTACATATGATAAAAGTTTACTACTAAGCTCAATTTTTATTCGTTGTTAATTTTGACGATTTACGTGATTTATTCGATAACTTGCTGCCATTCCGAAGGTAATTTATACATATAAAGGAATATGTAGCAATCACTTTCTGTCAAATTCGGACTATAAAATAATGCTGGTTTTGGACCAACAGACTGATGACTGGATTCTTTCTCCGCCTTCTATAAGAAGTACCCATGATCTCTTCAATTTCGAGATTTTTTTCTATTTATGGAATACTGCTGCGGTCTGCCACCTCCATTTTCTCTCCTTTCCACAGATTTGGAAGCGTTTTGACCGCTTCCCTTACCCATGTTAGCGTCTGGTCGTCGTTGCATTTTAGAATTTCGACACCGCTAAGCCATCCTGCTTCATCAAATGACGGCATAGGTGCAATCGGTTCGGCGTCTGTTCTCGAAAAGAGGGCTTCTAATAGCTTCTTTTCCATTAGCGTCCATCGCTCCTGTGACATTTGTCCCAGCGGGTTACTGCGGTCTACGAGCGCCACTGCCATGGAAGTTGTTCTTTTGTCTGCGTGTGTGATGTCTAGCTTTTCGGTTACGTCTTTACACTTTCTCTTTTTCGAGGGCGCTTTCATTTCACCTTCCGTCGAACGCTGCCTCTTTTCAATACGTTCCTGATTTGGCGGTAGTACTACAACCACTGAAACCTGCTCCCGTTGCAGTGAGAGTGTAACCGCTGGCGATACAGTTCCATGATGATTTTAAAATTCAGGGGTCTTCAACCCTATCATTTTATACCAATATATACTATCGTATGTATTCTTATGAAAGCTTGTATGAAAGAACAAAGTAAAAAACCGGACAACAGATTTACGAGACTAGCTAATATTTGCAAAATTTTTTTATGAAAGAAGTAGGAGGAGATATAGTTTGTCTTTAAATGGTTAAAGCTTTATTAAGTGCTCTCATCAAGCCTCCACAATAACCTCTTCATGGTACTTTGTTGATATCTGGAGACCTTAAAATTCCCCTTCTGCATACCATTTGTATTTCAAAGTGTCGTAAAGTAACGGTAAATAAGAGTGAATGAGCACAGCCAAAACAAAGCCACGATATGCGAGCTTTCTTGTATTTATTTAAGGTACTCATTGAAGTCAGCGGCCGCCCACGAAAAGGCGCAGCGGCAATATATCATGCGATAAAAAATTCAGCAAAAGCTTTGCCAAAGAAGACTGCCTTGGCACTGGTGCTCGTTTCCGCTTTCGTAAATATGCACACATACATATACATGTATATATTTGTAAGCGCATTGTTTTAAGACCCATTGTGAGCACTTTTATTTCCGTGCCGGCGCACGGCCTCGCCGGCATACACAGGAACATAAGCATGGTCGCGTAGCTCTATCGAACTTGTAGCACTCATGCGCTAAATAAACAAATGTATCTAGCTGTATGTGTATGTATATCTGTGCGATTGTGCACTTTTCTGCCAAGGTTCAAGTTTTTATGTGTGTCTCTTTGGTCCTACGCGCTCTTGAATTGTCGCGTGGGTTGTCGTAGGCCATTAATGACAATGATTGCTGATATGCCACGCCTTGCATACGCACACCAAGATATATATGTATGCATGTACATATATGTGTAGATGCGCTGCGCTCTGTGTCTCCATATGTAGCGTTACATATGCCACACTCATCTTGCCACACGCTTTGCTGCAACCACTTAGCTTTTATTACATATCTACATGTCTCCATATAGAGGCAGTTGGAAAATTTTTACATAATTCTTTTACTGTGTGTATGTGTGTGTATGTTTGGCTAGATTTCCTGTTTGCTGTTTCTTCTTCGCTGTCATTCGCGGTGTGTGCGAGAAATCTGAAATTACATGTAAACGATTGTAAGTTGGTAGTTGCAGCTGTGTTGTTGTGGCTGTGCGGGCTGATGCGGTGCGGTGAGTAGACTCTTAAAAACGCGTCGTATTACGCGCCTATCAATTTGTGAAGCGAACGTGCATGTAAATGGCATCCTCACACTTACATACATGCATCTATATGCATTAGGGTGTACGTTATTTTTCTGTTTTTTTTTTTTTGTGTTTTACAGACGTCGCTGAACTTTTCGTTGCCTTGAAAAAATATCAAACTTAAACAAACTCTTTTCTGTGTTTAGGTTGAAATTGTAAAAATTAAAAAAAAAATTATCTACCACTTTAAAAAATTGATATTATGATAAAAAAATGGAAGCTCTACAAAAAAGTTCCAAATAATTTTTCCATAAAACCTCTGCCTTAAAAGTTATACTCAGTTAAAGTAATATAATCATATGACAGAGCAGTCATACAGTACACCATGTCGTATGAGCAACGCAATGTCCATTCTCACGACAGTTGGGTTAAAGTAACCGGAACGAACACAGATTTTTATCAGACTACCAGGACTGCCAACTCGGCATCATACCTCGAAATTACTTCAGCAACATTTTCTGCCGCTACAGCAACAACAATTTGTCCAAAATCTTTAAGAGACTTATAAAATATAAACAACTTGGCAAGTAACTAACACCCTAATATGCATATGTATATATGTATGTGTGTTTCCAGCTGAAGTGTATGCGTTAAAATACGCATGACTTATGCGCCTTAATATCCTGTTGAATGCAGGCTCGCACAAGCCACCGGCTGGCAGCTGCATGCACTCGTCTGACAAAGGCAACGTCGCAGAAGGACATCTGATAATGTCGCGTTTTTCGCAGACAATTTATTCACATATTTTTTGAGAGATCTTTTATGTTCGTTGCAAAACTCTCTTTTATTTAATTCGGTATAAGAGGCATCTCTGTATCGACGCCATGGCGTTTGAAGTGTACGCATAAGTCATTCTTTAGTCATGTAAAATTGTATGCTTTTATCAGCTTAACGGCAGTTAAAAAGAAATAGTGGTTGACTTGTATTGAAGTGGTTGAAAAATGATGAAGGTCACTGCCTTGACTGTCGCTACCATAAAGCAAAAGTATATACATGACAGATGTTGGCAACAACTATAATGTGGGAAGTTTTTAAGTTTGCGTTAGATGGAGAGTGAATATTTTGAAAGTTTGCTAGCTTACTCTCAAAAGAAAAGACAAAGTAAAAACCTGATAAGAAAGTGACATGTTAGGCAGTAATATAAACAATTTTAAGGAAAATACGCTATAGTTATCTATTATATATGTACATTTTCCAAAATACATATATTGTGTGAAATCTGAGAACTAGAAACTTATTAATAGAACTGTTTCCAAGTCAACTGATCTGAAACATTCAAGCCTGTCACAAAGCTACCAGAATTAAATCTGTATGATTTTTAGTTTTCATTAATTCTCGGAATGCGCGGGTATATATTTGACAGCTGTCGGATCATTTGTATGTAAATTATATCACTTTCAGTTAGGCAACTTCTGTTATTATTCGTTTTTTCCTGTTGGGAGTGCTGCTCTTGTGGCGACGAGGGTAAACCCAAAGCAAATAACCGCTACCCCAATCGTAGCAAGTTCAGCTTGGGCCTAAAAAACTAAAGGTTGGTGGAAGCCCTTGGAAGTCTGCGCGCAGCGAGGTGTGTAAAGCCTTTATGTTAGGTGGAGTCGCTACCACTAGCAAAGTAACCTCTGTTAGACTCATAAAGGTTTGCACAAGGGACAAACGCACGAAAATATCAGCTAGAAAGTTAAAGTCAGTCCTACAGAACCAACGATACAGCCGCATGAGGGGAAAGCCTCACTTGGTAAAATATCGTGAACTGGAGCTGCGGTAACTTTTGGTTAAATCGCTAGCTTAATAGAGCCTAGCGTGTTCGACTTTCTTGGAAACCTTAGAAGAGGAGAAAGGAAGGCATTGATTGCCGTATACTGTTGCAGAGAAGTCATTGACGAAAGCAGTTGTTTGTATCTATGACACCATAGTATAGTCCTTTATGTTCCATGGAGTTTTGTGTCGTGGAGGTTTCTTGAAAATACCACACTTATATGTGTGGTACACTAAGGTCCTCTGCAACCATGACACATAATGCCATTTTGCATATAATCTGGGTTTTTTAATGAATGGGTAGAAGCGGTTGGAGGAAAGGAGCAGTGAGCTTCTTTATGGTTGGTTCAAAACTTGGTGAAGTGGTATATTGTCAGGAACTCCTTATCAGTTTCAGACTTTCTGACTGTTGCAGAGTTTTTCAAGCCGAGGTAGCTGCCTTTAAAGTAGCGGTAGACTTACTGCTTCTGAGTACAGCCTCCTTTAAAGAAGTGACTGTCTACTCTGATAGAAGGGCGACGATGCTAGCATGTGCTTACTAACTGTGCATTAAATGGAAACTTTTCAACACTTCCTTTTTAATTGTATCACGTTCGTGAGATCAAGGCTTAAGCACTTCTGTGCTTTCGTTACAGATATTCTACTGAACTGGTAGGAATATGAATTAACAGCTTGATTAAATTTATGTTGGCCACAAGGCGCCTTATTGGCTAATTAGTTCTAAAATAGGAGTTATATTTTCATGGTTTCACAAAAGAGCAAGGGCAACCTGTGCATCAGCATTCACACATAACCTAAGCCATACGTTGTGCCATCTATAAATGCAGAATAAAGATACATTCTTTTACTTCCTACAGTATCACATTAATATTATTCTTAAAGGCTGCTCATGTGACCTAAATTTCCGGAGAAATGATATTTCAAAAAAAAAAGTATTTTGTTAATTTGGACTGTTATTAATTACTATGGTAACTACGACCGCGATCTCTGAACGAGTTTGTTTGCAGCAGCACCTTAAGTCGGTACACCTCAGTAGTGCGTTACGATTTTTACAAAGGATAAAAATATCGATCAGAGAATTTGACTAAAATTTTGCATTTCTAACCAAATTTCATATTCGGAATCGTTGTGAATGTTGGAAAAGTCTTACGCTGATTCAAAAACACAAGCCTACGAGTGGTACAAAGCCTTCAAAGATGGTCGAAAGATCGTTGAAGACAACTGGCGCTGGAAAAATGTCAGACAAATGTTAGAGAGATGGCAAGAGGGCTCAACATCGCTCGCGAGTCCGTTCGAATGATTTTGGTGGATATTTTGGGTATGAAATGCGTTCTTGATCTACTCGTCCCGATAAAGCTGAATTAAAAAACAAGTACCCCAAAGAGGTCTCTTTGGACATGCTTGAACGTACAAGTTCCAATCCCACATTCTTAGAAAGAATTATAACTGCCGATTTGACATAAATTTATAAATTTGACAGTCAAACAAGGCAATAGTCATCGAAGTGAAGGAGAGAAAACGAGCCAAAATCAAAAAAGCCACGTCAAAGCCGCTCAAAAATCAAGATGAAGTTTATTGTTTTTTCCGATATTCCTTGTTTGGTGCATAATAAATTTATTTTGAAGGGACAGACGGTCAATAAGGAGTTATCCCTTTTGTCCGAGCTGTGTATCGTAGGGGTTTGAACCAATCTAACGTTTCAAATAAGAGTGAAAATATGCGTTTTTTTTCGAAAACGGCCGAAAGTTCGAAGTGAAGGAGAGGAAGAATCAAAAACTTCATGAATTTCCATGTTTGACAATGCACGACAGACGGTCAATAAGGAGTTATATTTGTCCGTATCGAGGGGTTTGTGTGAAAATATTAGTCGAAAACGGCCGAAATTGTGGAAGAAAACGCAATGAATACATGTTGACATGCAGATCAAAGTCAAAAACGCAATAGGTCATCACCGTAGTCATCAAATTCGGCTCCCCAACTAAAATTGGCGCTCCGTGGGATCCGTTTTCAGTCGATCGAAGAGATAAAACCAAATTGGTTGAAGGAGCTGAAGGCTACCCCAAAAAGTGCTTATGAGAAGTATTTCGAGGACAGGAAAAAATCATTGGCATAAGTGTATTACATCTGGTGGGGGTCACTTTGAAGGCGACAAAATAAATATTGATGAATAGTTAAAGATTGTAACAATTTCCGTGTAATTTTTCCGCAATTTGCCTAGAAAGACCCCTTTGTACTCTAATGATGTTCTCAATAGAATTCAAAACTGTTATGGAAATAATTATATATTAATTATGATAAAAATCATTTTACCCAGCTTTAATACAATGTTGTAGAGCAGTTTTTGGATATTACTTTAAAGCGACGATTTAAATTTCCTTTCATCACAATATATTTGATATGAGTTTACACACACACACACATACATGCATACGTATAAAATAAACCACGATCTTTGTCGAATTTCAGCAGAAAATTTGAAATATGTTGCGACAGGTCTGAAAATAATTGTTTCGCTTTTATCCTGTGCCTAAGTATTTTTTTTTTTTTTCTGCATTGCTTAAATACCAAACTGTCTATGAAATATGTGCAAAAAGATTACGTAATACATTCACTATGCGCTAATATGGGTGAAACGCCCTCATTTGTGGCAACAGCACACATTCCCATGCAACCAAGTACTCACTACACACAAATACCCACTTATATAGGTATGTTCGACACAACGGAAATATGATATATTGCCAGGTTTTTGGTTGTTTTTCGCTGTCATCTAAATAATGCGTCACGGGTGTATTTAAAAGCATGTAAACATGAAAAACTCGCATAAAAAATGCCCAAACACTCGCACACACACATTAGCATATAAGCATATCAGTATATAAGCGTTGCCGTTATATTTTGGCGTGTGCCTACATACATATGTGTGTGTGCATGTGCAATGTTTTTGCATTTACAAGCATTACGCTGCCATATCAGCAAATCTGTTAAGTATTTTGGTGGATTTTCTTTGCTTTACCAAAACCCCAAGGCAAATATCTGCGCGTCGGCAAAGATCCATCTTCTCCGTCATATACTACTATGAATGTACATATATATAAATGTACGTGTGTGTGTGCATTTGAGCATGCATGCGTGTAATCTCTTGCTCGTGTGCTCCAACAGAGCCACATTTCTCCGCACATATCGGCGCTGAGTTTATTTACGCAAAGCGATTTTTAAAGCCGCCTAAATGAGTATAACCCCGACAAATAAGTAGAAAACAAATTGTTGAGCGTCTTCTCAAATTCGTTATACAAATAAGATTGTTTTGAATATTAATGGTTGTCGTGTCGACTGCTGTCCTTGTGCTTGTTATTTAAATATTTGTGCGATATTAAATATGATTATCTTTACTGAAAATTTAAATACAAGGTTAAATCTTATATTTAAAATTAATTTACATTTAGAAAATTTAGGAGCCAAACTCTGCACGTGCTGATTAATTACCTCCAAAAAATCGCTTAATACCATATACAATTTTACTTTATGAAAGTATATCAGATTCCGTTGATCGCATCTTCTCACTTACACAACTTCAGAGGTTTAGCTCTTACTGCCTAGACGTTGGCAGAAACTTCTAACGATTCCTCCTTACTTCCTTCCAGTAGATAATTAAAAAGACAAAAACTGGCAGGCGAGAAAGGGAAAATATTTAAAAGCACTCTGAAGTAGACTAGTATCCCAACTTTGGGCGGGAGAACGAAGTAGTCATCTTCTCTGCGAAATTCTGGGCATGAAATTGCAATTGCAGCATCACTAAAAATCATGAATACATCTGTAAATAAAAGACTTATATTTTATGACAGTCGCTCAGTGCTACTAGACTTACCTTTGTTATAAATGAAATCTTCAATCTAGTCGCTGCAGGCCAGATCTGGGGAATACGGTGGATACGGAAGCACCAAATAACACTATGTGTAGTCGCTATTGATGGTCCTTCTTTTTCCAAGGTAGTGAATAAAAATTACCCAAGAGCATCCCAAAATACAGACGCCATAATCTTGCCAGCCGACTATTGCGTTTTCAACGCTTTAGAGCGGATTCATGGTGTGTAGTCCACGCAAATCATTGACTATTGGAGCCATCGAAGTAGAACGATGGAGTAATGTTTTAACCATCGTCACGTAATCGACGCAAAAACTCCAATTTACTACGTTTGTATATCTCGAAACACTACTCCGAACCTCTTGTTTTTGGTCAAAAGTAAGCTCGCAGGGCATTCTCTTTGCACAGATCTTTCTCATACCCAACTATCGTGAATGATATGATGTACACATTCATTTGATATCATCAGAGTGCCTTCTATCTCGAACCGCTTCATTCTACAGTCATCCATAAGTAATTTGTGGACTCTTTTTTTCGCCCCTCCTTTAGGCATCGTTCTCGGTGCTCATTTCACCATGTCTAAACTGTCCTTAATAGTTGATTTTCCTGGGGCAGTGTGCGGAAATACTCACCACTTTTTGCTTCAACTGTGTTTTTTCTTCAAAAAGCAATAATTTATCAACACGCGAAATACTTTTTTATCAATTTTTTTCACAACAATAAAGTCTGCTTCACTCAAAATGATATAATTCAGAAACTAATACTCCGACAGCTGTCAAATTCATACACGAAGCCTATCAATCCGCAAATGAGCGGAAGAATTGACGAGAAATATGACATCGGGCAGCATGGTGCTTCAAATCGGGGCTTATGTGTACCTAAAAAGAGTAAAATTTCTTAAAATGTTAAATTGAAAAACAATTAAGAATTAAACGAAGTGTACAAAATTAAAAAGCAATATAAATGAATTTTGTAGTGCCAAGAATAAACTGCAAATAATTTCAAGCTAACTTTATAAAAATCGACGAAAAAAATATGTGTTTGGCATAAAGCGCCAAATTTATACCTTTTAATATGACGGCAAATTCATCGGAATCGGTTAAGAATTGACAGAGTTATGCTGATTAAAAAAAAAAACAACAACATACTCTGGACATTCGAAGGCTAGTCAGTCGCAAGTTTCAATTTGCTCAAGTTGAGATTATTGCACCTGGCGCACAGAAATCAGGGAATAAAAAAGAGAGCATAGTTTTAAAAACTAAAAGAAAAGCAGAAAGAAGCTCACAGGGCGTCTTGCTATGCTTATCGGATTTGAATGGCCTTACGAAAGCACAAAATCTGCCAGTTGACTTGCCTTAGCCAAGACAATATTTCAGCAATAAAAGACAAGAAAACAATGAAATCTCAGCCAGTTCTAGAATTATGATTATAAATAAGATGGTTGATCACTTTCACATTTCATAGAAATTCATCAGTTATAATTAATTTGCTAGCGATTCTTATCGATAAAATTGGCAATAAGGCCAGTTTCAACAGCACCGGTTAGTAAATACTTAACCTGCTTACTTTAATCGCAGTCAACTTTGCTGTTATATGGTACAGTGGTCTGTAATCCTAATGCTGCACTTAAATGAGAGTACGCGATAAAATAATATGACAACAATTTTCCTCTGACCTTTGACTCATCCATACTAAAGCTCATAGTCCCCCTATTCCACAATCTTCCTGACAACAATACTAACCTTGCAGGTATGAGAACATAGCGAAGATATTCAGTATTTAGTTCGAGGACACAAGGATGTAGATAGTCAGGAATTGATTCGAAATCCACAGGAATTTTACTATTTTGACACCCATAATTGTGTCAGTATTCGCCTTTTTCCAACTCACATTTTATCGTGCTACAAAGACAAGCCGTAATAACTCTTTTATGTGTGAGTAATAGTGGGTTTGGTTAGGCAGCGCTATTATGCTTTGCACTACGCCATTTCCATTCAAAAGGAGTTCAGATTGGAATTTAGCGGCACTCTCCTGGGTAAGATGGGCAATTGATGTTGCTAAACATATTTCCGAATCTGCGGATTTTGCAAAAATACCGTACCGTCGAGATCTATATGTTTTTGTTTAAAGAACAATCGTGGCTGCTGCATGGTCAACTCAGGCAAATCCAAGAGTTTCGACTCACAACTTAACGGCGCAACTTGGAGTTGGCAGATGTTCATTAAAACGGATAATTCATTATGACTTAAACCTGTTTCAATACAAAGTTCAAATAACAAGTCGATTAAACCCTATAGATTTGCCTATTCGCCCGGAATTTTGCCAAGAAAGGATTGAAGTGGCCGAAGAAGACAGCAACTTTATAAATTGCTTGTTGATGTTTGATGAGGCCCATTTTGATCTAAACGGAAATGTAAACAAGCTAAATTTCCGTATATGGAGTGAATCTAATCCAGAAATAATCCACGAGACGGAACTTCACCCAGAACAAGGCACTATGTGGTGCGCAGTTTCACCAATGTGCATAGTTGGTCCATACTTTTTTGAAGAAAACTGTTTAACAATAACTGTCAATAGGCAGCGTTAATAGAAAATGTTGAACGAGTTTTTTACCCTGAACTGCGTCGCAGGCGTATCCCTTTCAATAGCGTTTAATTCCAGCAAGATGAAGCAACTGCAAACATAGCCAGACCGGTTATTATTTTCGTTAGGAAAATTTTAAAACAAATTATTATCAAAAAACTCACATGACATGACTGTAGACTTTTAGCAGTCCTTTAAATCAATAATTAGGGCAAACCCCACTTTAAACCTCTTTGAAAGAAGGTGTCTGTGGTGAGAGAGAATTTCCGTTTAAATTATTTGAAATTAAACAACCAAATAAAATTTCATTATAGACGAAAGGATTTGATTTGGAAAACCAAAGAAAAAAGTTGTTGTTTGTGAAAATTTTTTATCTCTTATTCCTTCGATCTAAGAAGGTCTCGTGAAAACTACATTTCGATCCGTCAAGTCTGTTTCAGAGAAAATTTGCTCATTGACTCTATAAGAAACATTCGAAGCTGATTGGTCAGAGAATTCTAAGTTCAAAGCCTCTTAAAAATACGCTAATAAATATGTATCTTCATATATATGTTTATTTGATATATGTACATGCAAAAAAAACGACTTTTGGACATTCACAAGTGGATGAATGAATTCAAGGAAACAGTTACACTTCATGTAAAAATATGACGTTTTAAACTACTCGGATCCATTAACCAACCAGCTTTAATTTCCGATACCATCATATTATTGCTAATCATATCCCTCTTAAGCACTTTAAATTTCATATAATTTCAACTTTTCCACAAAGTTTCCGAAAGTATAATAAAAGCCAAGCGCACGCTCGTCTCTCTCACACAAATTAAAGTTCGCTGAAAGAGTTTTTTTCATCAAACACGTTTTGCTGACTTGCTAATGTAAGCGATTATGCATTCCACATACAAATTTGTACGCCAGAACGCACGTGCGTATGTGTGAGTGTGAATGAGTGCGCGCATGTGTGTGTGTGTGTGAGGGAAAACTTTAAAGTGCGGTAAAATGGGAATGAAATGAAATTCCATTTTTAACGCTTCACTTAACTGCACATTCAAGAGGAAATAAGCAATTTTCATTTTCACCCAAATTGTTGAGAGTAAGGCATGTGGAGAGGGCGAGCAGAGAAGGGAACAAGCATGAAGAAAGTGGGCGGGAAAGGTGAGCTGCTGAAGTGTAAGGAAACGACTTAAAACGCGTGGAGTTTGTGTGTGACCACACACACACATACGTGGATAGATAATAATATACAAGAATAAATCTGAAAGACACATATATGTAAGCGTCGACGAGAGTGTGGGTGTGTGAAAGAAATGGCAATTTACGCATGAAATAAAAAGCAGGAAAAAATTACACATTGTATATGTTTATATGTATGTATGTGTGTGTGTGTGAAAAATTATGATTTCGATTGCTTCTCCTTTTCAGTGCTTGTCGACGCATGATTTTCTTATTGTTGCTGCTGAATTTTAGTTGCTACATTCTTTCTTTATTTATAAGTTTACAGAAAATACTATGCAGTCCCTCACCCGCATAAATTTCTTACACTATGTGTTCTTGTATGTATGTATGTGTGTGTGTTAGTGTGGCGCATTAGTGAAACTAATCAACAGCCACAATTGTTGCAACACACAGCATTACTATTGAAGTTCTGTAAATTTTCCGATGTACAAATAACTGGATAAGAAGGATAAGAGACAAGCGAAGAGAAAATATTTTATGCATATACAGGGTGTGCGGGTTTTTATGTTGAAAAGTAAAAGATTTTGAAAGAAGCTTAAATTTTTTTATATCACCGTTTATAATTTAATTCGAATACTTAAAAAAAGTAATATTTTTAAAAAGCTGAATGTTCGAAAAAAATTATAAATTAAAGTCGACCACTTGTCTTTTTGGTTAATTTCAGTTTTTCGTTGTTTTTCGAAACTTCATCTTTTTAACAATATTTTTTCCCTACTTTATGATTTGTTGAAACCTTTTGTTTAATAGATATTATTCGTATGGTTGCCTTGAGCTCTCTTCTGCTCATTTTCGATAAGCTTTTCGATAATCTGTATCTTTCGAATTTTTTTTAAGCTTAATAATTTATTCTGGATAGTCTTTTCAATAAAATATTAATTGTGTGCTCTGTCATTCCCCTTCGAAATATTGATTTTAATAACTTTTATATAAAATATTAATCTTTTTGTCGCCTTAACCTTTTTTCGGTCAGTTATCGATTATTTTCTCGGACAGGTATCTTTTTGGATTTTTTTTAATTTTTTACTTATATTTTTTAATGAAATATCAATCGTTTTAGCACTTTTCGATTTATTTTCGGCTTTTTTTTAGCACTTTTCTCCCAGAATTATATTTTATTTATTAGGAATAATCTATTTCGATTATTTTTATATAAATTATCAGTGCTTTAGTCGTTTTTCCAGTCCTTGGGGCGTTTTCGATAAGCTTTTCGAACATCTATCTCTTTATACCCTGAACAGGGTATATTCAGTTTGCCACGAAGTTTGTAATGCCCAGAAGGAAGCGTCGGAGTCCCTATAAAGTATATATATAATGTTCAGTATGTTAAGCTGAGTCGATTCAGACATGTCCGTCTGTCTGTCTGTCCGTCTGTCTGCTCGTCCATCCGTCTGTGTATATACGAACTAGTCCCTCAGTTTTTAAGATATCGTCTTGAAATTTTGCTAACATCATTTTCTGCAAGCTGCTCATTTGCCGGAACCGCCGATATTGGACCACTATAATATATAGCTGCCATACAAACTGAACGATCGGATTCTTGTATGGAAAACTATCTTCACGAAATTTGACATGGATTATTGCTTAAGGTAATAATATAATCTCTGAAAAGATTGTTCAGATCGGATCGGATAAGAGAAATACATCTGTGAGGGTATATAAGCTTCGGTGCAGCCGAAGTTAACGGTTTTTCTTGTTTTAAAATTTTTTTTGTCCTTAATAATTTGTATTATATTGGATTTTTGTTGAATAAAATAGTGTATTTTTTTAATGAAGAATCAATCTTGTGGTCGTTTTTAGCACTTTTCGATTAATATTTGGTTATTTTTTCGAACATCTCTTTTTTCGAAAAACATTTTTTGCATTTTAAGAAACATTTATTTTAATAAGTTTTACCTAAAATATCAATCTTTTGGTCGTTTTATGTTTCTTCGGCTTATTTTCGACTGTTTTTTCGAACATTTTTCATAAACATTTTGAATAAAATATTAATCTTTTGCTCGTTTTAACCTCTTTTCGACTAGTTTTTGATTACTTCTCAAACATGTACCCCTTTCGAACATTTTTTAACTCTCATAATTTTTTCATATATTTTTTTAATGAAATATCGATCGTGTGGTCGCTTTTAACACTTGTCGATTTAGTTTCGTTTATTTTTCGAACATCTCACTCTTCGAAGTATTCTTTATATTTTAAGAAAAATCTTTTTTTGTTATCTTTATATAAAATGTTAATCTTTTGGTCATTTTACCTCTTTTCGGCACGTTTTCGATTACTGTTTCGAACATTTATTTCTTTGGAGTGTATTTTTGTAGTCCTCTTTAGTTTATTTCGAAAATTTTTTTAGATTAAAATATAAATTTTTGGTCGCCTTAACATCTTTTGGTTAAATTTCGGTTACTGTTTCGAACCTCATTGGAATATGGTTTCACTTGTCTATTCGTTTTACATTAGTTTTAGAACGTCGCTATCTTCGAAATGTTTATGTCGTATAAGTACAATTTATTTTGAATACTTTTTGACTAAAATATGAATCGTACGCTCGCTTTTAGCGCTTTTTGCTTCATATTCGACTAGTTTTTTCAACATCTCGTGTGGTATAACGATGATTTCAGGACGAATACTTAATTTCCGTTCGCCAGATTTCTAATTAGAGCTCGATATTTTCGTTTATTTTCGAAAAACCACACACGTATTAGTCATTGGAGTGAAATCTGGTGATCTGGGCGGTCAGTGAATGACCCCTTATTAAAGCATAAAGCTATTTTTCTACCGGAACTAACCCATTAATACCTTGTTCAAGCATTTTCGTGCAGGCATATCGGTCTTATACTCAACGATTCTTCCATTTTGTTTGAAAAAATTATTACCGATGATAGTTTTGATACAAAAATCAACCAAAGAGCAAGTGTTTGGTCATATAGCGTCGTTTCATGAAACTGAAATTATTTTTTTTTGACACAATTTCTATCGCTGACAAAACATAGCTTCCTCCAAAATATATCGAAAGTTGAGTAATTGACTACATACTTTTTGGTTCTAAACCAGAAAAATTCGCTGGCGGATAGAAATTTTACTGCCTTGCGGACTTTCAATAAAAGGAAAGGATAAAAGCAAATTGACACAACTTTGTAATATAAGTATAACATACCCCGTAACATATATGTACATGTAAACGTCTACATATAAGTCAACAATAAATTTCATGTTGTGTCATAATTTTGAAAAATCGTCTCCTGCTTGCGCGCTATTGGAAATGAGCAGACAATGCGACAAAGCATTCGTTGAATGTACGACAACCAAGACCATATTTAATGAGCTTTATCCTTTGGGCTTTCCAGCACACAACTCTGCTATATATATGCATATAAATATACAATAAATATATATACTCATATATATAAATAACATTCAGCGCGAAAAGACACAAGTGTTGGCATAAAAATCACTTTTCGAAGTCAGCTTTCTTCGCTGCTGATTGTTTGTATATGTGAAACAGTGTGGAAAATTGATTTGTTACCGAAGCGTGGCAGCCAACAGCCCTCGGCCGCACAGTTGTGTGTTGCTGCATGTTCATTTTCATTTTGATTTTCAACACAATTGCCACCCAAGAGCAATCATAATGAATAGCTGGCTGTTAAGCGTTTGCTGAAAAGCACTTTTGTGCATGATTTGCTAGTTTCCTGTTGTTTTTTCACCATTTTTATTTACTTCACACACACACATATACGGTTTTATTAGCTTTCATCACAAGCGACTGTAAAGTTTCAATGCAACTTTAACGTGCGCGAATTTTGGCCACTCTTAACTTTGGCCACAAATGGCGTTGTTTGCTTTAAGTGGCAATTTGCTGGTTCAAATCAGTCATTGCTCTCGCTAATAAAAATATCACTCATACGCCATGTCTGCCAATACTGAGTGTTGATAAGTGCTAACAACTAGTACTGCTCTTACATTTTTCATGTATATACGGCATATTTATTTATTTATTTCAGTGGAAAGCTCTTCTGCTTTTGGTTTAAAAATTGTATATATTTTAAAATGGATTTCAAATTATTTGACTATAGATATTTACTTTATATTCTAAACACTTCAAAACAATTACTATATTTTGCTTTAGAATATGGTTACTATAGTCATGTTATAACTGGCTAATCATATGATTGATTCATGAACAAAAAAATATCTTGAGGAATTTTATGTCGAAATTGGTTTATTATTTTTTGTTATTTAGAGAACAGAAAGGAAACTCCAGTATAAGAAACTACAATAGTTTCAATAGTAAGGCAAGAAATTATGTTTTATATCCTGGCATGAAATTAATAAACGATAATTTCAATTACTGCCAAATATTACTAGTTAAATATATTGAGATTGATATTGAAGATCTTAAATAACTAAAATTTTGCTAAATTGTCACAAGTCGCCACAAATTGTCACCAACAACTGATATTTGCTATGTAAAATATTATTGGAATTGTTGCTCATCAAAAGTTCATTCAAGGAATACATACTAAGATTCGAAAGTATAGAAGCAATTATTCCGCATTTAGCAAAACTTGTTGGCCTTAACTTGCCACAAACGGTCGGTATGTTGGCTTTCAAATGCAGTAGTATTTATTATATCAGTTAAAAGCAAATCATTGAGTTGCAGAGCTCTTAAAAATAGTTATCTAGCGAAGTATTAATATGATTCGGTTGCGAAAAGTTCGTCCATAAAGTGTTATTTTAATGTTCTATTCGTAGGTTGGCACCACCTTCCTGGGGCTTTGGGCTCTCAAGGATTATTTACCTTTGATACCAAAACGTCACAGTTCCTTTTAAGGTCTATGATTAGTTTAAAACATAAGTACCGAGTTCTGTGTGTAAATCATATCGGAAAATGATTGCTCATTCACCGAACGCACAACGCAAAAGAATATTTTTTGGTTCTAATTCTGGCGACAACCTTTCTTATATCATTTCTAGTGTATATTCTTTCCCTTAAGATATTGTCAAATTACACCCAAAGTACACCCGTAGGTTTTGCCTTATCCTATGGGTATTAGTGTTAAGCTGCGAAATCAGAAAAAGCCGGCAGCGTCTAAAAATTCTTCACTTAAACTGCACTTCCCTAATATACGTTGAAAAAAAGTGGATTCTGTCGAATATTGAGAGAATAATCAGAACGCTAAACTTCACTTTGAATAAAAAAAAAATATTTTTGGATTAGCTCAGATTAGTACTGATGAGTGCACTGCATCCTGCGGTCCTTTCTTCTATTATCATTTCATTTCACCTAGTTCAATTAATGAGCTTTAGTTACGGCTAGTAATTACTCTCTCGCTCCGATCGTCAGACTTCTTTTTGTTTTGCGATTGTTTTCGAATCAAGAAGTATGTGATCTGGTGTCTCCACAGCAATGTCGCAAAACCAACAGTACTCTGTCGAACAGAACCAAGGTAAAACCTCCAGAAGCTGCCTTAGTTGGTCTCTGAGGAAGATAATTAACTTTTTGAACATTTTCTGGTTATATCCTACTAAAAACAGGTTTGCATGGTAAAGTTCAGGCATTTTCAGCAAGTCGAGATTTCAACTTGCAAATTATTCATGCAGCTCTCTCTCAATGGAATAACGACCAACTGAGAAGAAAGGCTATCGTTCTATCCGCTTTTTTTAGTAATTTCTCTAGACAGATAGGTAGCCCAGAAATTGCCTTATAAATGATTTTGGTCAGTGATGTAGGCTGGCAATAGTCGATTTTTCAAGGCTGTTAAGCTTTTCAATGCACTTCAACACCACCAATGTTTTTATGTTTTTAAAGGACGAGTTTGAATAAAGAAAGTGCTTATTCAAGATCAGTAATATATTTTTCCAAGTACTGCGCACGGGTAGGTGGTAAAAACCTGAGATAGAAGATTGTTTGGAAAGCTGGAAATGGGTATCGACGATTTAGTTCATATTCCAGCAACAATTCCATCTATTGTCTTCCAATGCAGGATGCTTCTTCGTTGGTAAGAGTGGAATCCTCCCAGTCATTTTGATATTCCAGAGATATTTGGACACTTTTCTTCTAATGTATTTTTTTGATAATGTCATCTCTAGAATGAAGTGTCAGCGGCAACTTTTCCAAGTTCAGAGGTCCATCGACGTTTTTGAGCAAATTTAGTTGAATTTAGAATTTGTAAGTAGTCATCAAACGACAAGAGCTATAAGGTAGGTACAACTGACGCGGCATAAAGGCAACTGGCGAAGTTTTGTGTTTTCCGCCCAGACCGACTCATGGTTTTAGTGACAAAGAAGAAAAATCATAAAAGATAAGCATTCGGTAGAATATGAGGAATAATTAGTTGATTTTAATTTCTGTTCAAACAAATAACTGTGACTAACATCTCAATCATAGTAAAATACACTTTTTTGGCAAATTTACTTTTTTTTCAACAACTTTTCGATACCAGTTTTATTCTTTGTTTAAAAAAGAATTGGCTTTAGCTTAGGCGATCACCTCTTTATTCGTTGAAAATTTCTTCCCAGCGAGTATTTTTTTGAGATATGAGAACAGGATTTATTCGCTAGCGGTCAGATCTGGAAAAAAGGGAGGATGCAGAGCAATTCGAAGTCCGATTCTAGGATTTTTGTCGTAATTTTTACTGCCTTGTCTCACGGTACATTGTCTTTATTCAATTGCAATTGGTTTTGGCGACGTCGTTCTTGGAACGGTTCAGATCCGCTATGTTATAGTCGCTGTTGATGGTCTTTCCTTTTTCAAGATAGTCATTAAAAATTATATCATGCGCATCCCAAAATACAAACGCCATAGCCTTGTTAGCCGACTATTGCGCCACTTCATCCTCTGTCACATATAGACGAAAAACTAGAGTTTCTTTCGTTTCAACATCTCAAAACACTGCATCAGCACTTTGTTTTTTTGGTCAAAAGTTAGCTCACGTGGCACTTAATTTCCACAGTGCTTTCTCATGGCCAAATACTCGTGATAGATATGATGTATGTATATATCTGGTTGATATTTTTAGAGTGTCTGCTATCTCGAGAAATTTCACTTTTGGATCATTCAAAATTATTTTGTGAACTTTTTAGATGTTTTCGTCGGTAACAACCTCTTTTAGGTGTCCACTGCGTTCATCGCCTGCGGTGCTATTTCATCACATCTAAACTTAGCATGCCAATACTTGACGGTAAATTTTCCTAAAACTGTTTCCGGAAACCCATCATCAAAGCAAGCTTTTGCTTCAACTGCATTTTTCCCCTTCAAAGAGCACGCCAAATTCCTTTTTACTTCACTCAAAGAGTGATATATAGTAATTCGCATATATATTTTGGAGGTTAGGGCTAACTAAAAATCGTATGGATTTCATGCTAGCAGCGCCTCCTATGTCTCATGTCGGGTCTATTGACCTGTTCTTTTCAATTGAATTCATTTTTTTTTTTAGAATTTTTCAAATGACGTAACTGAATATTATTCTGGCCAGTTTCTATGCATGACCTTGACGAAGATTTTCTTAGAATTAATGACCAATTTTTGAATACTACTATGAAGCTGCTTAATATAATGGAATTATAAAAATCAAATGAAAAAGGAGAAAAACACAAGAAATGCGCTAAAGAAATTTTCAGCAAACTTTTAAGAAGATAGACTTGTGCATTGAAATTGAAAATATTAAATTTTGCCATTTCATTGTCGCTTCACCAACGGCACTTGAAAAGTTTAGCGCCTTCCAATTTTTTTTTTAGTTTTTTAGCGAAAACACAATGCGAAAAATTATGCAGCTGTGTCCTCTATACCGCATTTGCGAATGTCATTTCGGGCAACCACACAAATACACCAGCACATACACACACACATATATATACACTGGAGTGAAGAAATGATTCAGCCAGCAAGCACCAGGCGACGGTGGACTCATTTTTCGGTGGCAAAACTTGATTTTTAGCTTAGCAAATTCAAGGAGTAGATGACGGCGCTGAAAACCAGCGAAAGCAGGAGCGAGACATACAGCAATAATAACATGTATTTAAAGTCTGAAATAATCAAGCGCATAAAAAGCGCAGATGTCAACCACAATGACTTGGCGCAGCGGAATTTTTGAAGATTTTTTACTGATGTTTTTGTTGTTTTTTTACAGATTTTCATCTTTCTGCTGCCAGCAACGTTTGGTGGAGCGAGCCGGGCGCATGTGGCGACAAGCAGCGTAATTGAAGATGAGACGAAAATGAGGTAAGCAGTGAAATTATAAGCTTTGCGCACCATCAGTGGTGGCAGGGGCTGGGGGTTACACATGTGTGCCTCTGCAAGTACATATGTATGTATATGTGTGTGCATGAGTGTTGATATCAACGGTTAAGCAGCAGTATCTCACAAATAATTAATCAAAGACATGTGATGCGGCTGACTGGCTACACATGTGCCGTTATCTTTCCTTGTAAAACACGTCAATGTATGTATGTGTGCGTGTGTGGGTGAAAGAAATTTAAAAGCTCCCTCAGCGCCGTGTGATGTTCGCTTCAGTTGAAGCAAAATGCATTAAAAATTCTCATTCCTTTTCCATACATTGTTTTTGTTTTTTTTATATTGTATGTTCACCATCCAGTCACGGTGTGCAACCTTGGCGGTGTTGTCGCTGTTGGTGGCAGCCTCAGTTGGTTGTAAATTAATGTTGCTAATGAAAAAACTTTTAAACACATTACAAGCAGGTGGCAACACACACATGTACAGCTGCTGTGAAGATACCGCTAAGTAGCATATACACAACATATACATACATATAATATTAAATACATATTTACTTACATATGTGCACTCGACAATCATCGCAAGTGCTTGGCGGCGTGGCGTATACGCAACATTTGTGGGAAAATATTGTTTGCGAATTTTAATGTTGTTTGTTCCAAGAACTTTATCGAAATTTACAAGTAGATATCTTAAAGCTGCATGGGAAAATAAAATAAAATGTGAGTGAAAAGCATAGGAGTCAAATCTCAAGTACAACTTGACAGCTCAGGGGCGGTGTCCTCTGTCAGCATGTCGCATGTCAAATGCTGTAACTTTTCACCTGATGCCGTGGGGCTATCGGTGGTGCTGATAGCAAGTACACATTTAGATTGAAAAGAAGAAGAAATGTCAAGCAATGTTTGAACACTCGCAATCATATGTGGAAAAAATTAGCATAAATCTTAGCCTAAATGTAGGGCAGCTTTTATATGTACTACTATGAGCAAAAAATAATGAGACTTTTTTCATAACTATAAAATTCTTTATTTATTTTTCAAAATCTTAACCCTAAAGACACTTGTACCAACGTTTTTCCCAAACCTTGAAACAGCTGTTAAAATCAATTTTCGGAATAGCCTTCAATGCGCGCAACGATTCACTTTTAATGTCTGTAATTGACTCAAAAAGGTTACCCCGGGCGGTCGTTTGGGTTTGCTGAATAGCTAAAAGTCAGGTGAAGCTACCTCAGATGAATGCGGTGGTTGTGGCAGGATACCCGTTGAAAATTTGGTTAAAACCTCAGGAAGAATCAGAAACCATGAGTTGTCTGCCTATAATTTCACGCTCTTTTTACGAAAGCTTCACGCCAACGACATATAACACCTATCCAAGACTCATCGCCAGCAGTAATACGTTTTGGAACATTTTGGGTTCGGTAATCATAGTTTCAAAGACGTTAGCGCCACCCTGTCTTTCGAAGAAATTTAGTGATTTTGATGCCAATGGTGCTTTTGCTTTTCTTAGGCCTAAATGGTTTTCACTGATCCTTTTGATATTCCAAAGACGCCAGTAAGATCTCTGACTGTTAATCGTCGGTTCCGAAACACAAATTTCTTTATGGAAGTGGTTCGCCGCTTTCTCGACCATTTTTTGAATAATTTGTATCCATCAAAACACATTTCCTCGCGACAAAAATTATCACCAAGATCCTTCTCCAACAATCTGAACGTTTCGGCACAACAAATATGATTCCGCACACAAGATTTAATAGAACTTTTTGGGGAATAATTTCACTCATCGTAAAAATTGTTAAATGCATTTTATGTACTCCAGCAAATTAAGGGAATACTAAACCGTAATGGTTATTTTGATGTGAAACTTGACACAGATGTCAGTGGAAGTCATACCAACCTCGAAATCATTTGCAACAGTGTCACTCGAAGACAAGAAGACTAGAACTGGAAACTGAATCCCGTCTATATCATCATCTGACTACCACATGATTCGATATCTGCAGAACTTTTGTCTTTGAAAGCAGCAGAGAGAAGACTTAAATTACATTGATCTGAGAATTTTTTTTATAAAATAGACTTGTAAGGAAGAAGCTTTTGAGTTTTCATTAAATTTTAAGTGTTCAAAGGAATGACAGGAATATTGTAAATATTTTTTTGAACTTTCCTACTTTATCACCAGCACAAGTATAGCTAAAGTATGGTGCACTTACTGAAGGTCGTGAAGTCATCAAGTCTTTCGTCCGTCTCTACTAATGACGATAACAGAGTCTTAAATTAAAGAAGCATGTGTTCAAAATCTTCGTGTTGACATCAGAGATATAGCAAAGGATCCTATGTCTTTTATGGATCGACTGAACACAATTTTTTTCTTAGTTTGGTTAATGTTTTGGGTATAAGGCTGAACTAAAAGTGTAGTAGAGGTCGTTAAAGAGATGCTTGACAATATAGCTGAGGACTCTACAGTTATCAGACACATCATTTATGATTACCAGAGAAGGACTTGTGAATATGACGTTGAAACTGTGCGACAATCTTGCGAATAACGTTCTCTAAAATAAACCTAAACCCAAACAACGCTTCAAATTCGTTCAAAAATCAAGATGATGATGATCGTTTTCTTTGGTTACGAAGGTGTGGTTCACCATCAATTTATTTCACAGGTTCAAGCCATAAATATAGAATACTATCGCTTTGAGGCTTCTACATGAAGTAATTTTTCTTAAATTTGATTTGTTGGCGAAAAATTAATGGTTTTTTCAACACGATAATGCGCCATGACATTTTAGCTAAGTCAACAATTATGATTGCATATAAACAGGTGAAAAATCTTGGTTTAAATTTAGGGTCAGTGAACCTTTTTTCAATTGTAATCAGTGACCCTTTTATTTATATTATTTATATGGGGTCAATGATCACTTTGTTTTGATTTATCTAAGTCAGGAGCTTCTGTTTATATTTAGCCAAGTCAACAACCTTCGTTTATATTTTGTGGGTCAATGACTCCTTTGTTTTCACTTTATGCGGTCAATGAGGTTTTTATTTACATTCAGCCCAGTACAGATCCTTTGTTTATATTTATCAAAGTCAATAACCTGCTTTTTGTTAACATTTCCTACATGGACGACTTTGCCACTTTGTGTAGAGTGACATCTCACGAATGGCTTTTCCAATCTCGTGGAGTTCGAAATTGATATACTTGTAGACACTAACCATAAGTTTCTCTTTCATGAAGACAGATGACATTTCATCCGCTTCAACTATTTATTTGTACAGTTTATTTTTAATATTCTAATCTGTCTATATTGAAAATCTTTCTATATTGTCAATAAATATCTTGTCGGTAGCGCTTTACCAAATCTCCGCTAATGAAAGTTTTGGTTTCCTACAATGCGACTCGCAAAATATGGGTATTGGTAGAAAGAAAGAATTGTCAATCAATATCAAGCTACGCTAGCTAATAATCGAGAAAGATAGACGCTTTTTGTTTTAATTCTTTTTATTCGGAAAATTCAGTTGTTGAGACATTTATGTAAATAATGCCGATACCTTCGTGGAAACCAAAACTCATCAGCATCAGCGGATGATGTAGAAACTTATGGAAATACATCGATGAGATTCACCCAAAACAATTGGTGAGCAATTCTACTTAATTTTAATTTTTATATTTATAGAATATCTGCGGCCAACTGTAAGCACTGCTTTTGTATGCCCAAATGAAACTACTGGATTTGATGTTCTCGATTTGAAGCCTTCCGGAATTTTAGATTTACTAAGAGTCGGTGCATAAGCGTACATACATAAGTATATCAACCGACATAAAATTTCACTTTCTACCGCCGTCCTTTTTTATTCTACTTATATGAAAGTAATATTATTCTTATTTCTTTGGCGTGCAGTCTTTTCGTCTAGGTGTCAAGTACGTGTCAAATTTATTATATTTCACGTGGAATGTTTGCTGCTGAAAAAAATCAAGGTAAATTGATGTGCGAAATATTCCACTGACATATTCTTGTCGTCAACGTGGACATGTGACGAGCATATTGAATGCTGGTAGGCTTACTTGAATATAAGCACGTAGCACAAATTCCATTTAATTTATGCTTGTGTGTGCTACATACAAGTATATACCTGGATTCCACACAGAGATATCCAAAGAACGTTTTGTGTAATTGCCTCTGGTGCTTTCCTCAACATCTCTTGTACGTGATCGTGAAATTAAAACGCCAAAAATGTACAGGAGACGTATGACTTTCTGCAGGACGCGAGCCTTCACATTTGCTCTCGAATGTGGCACTTATTAATACCATATATAAAAATGTTGTAGCAGGCAATATAATTGTACTTATGGGTCTGAGAGACTCATTCTAAAATTAAGGAAAGTTTTCTGGTTTAAATATTGAAAATTTTTTTAATATATCAAAGCGATGTAAAATTTACTCGGAAAGCAGAAATATAAATGAAAATATATTAAGAATTGAAAAATATTAGTGCTTTCTGAGCTATGAATATATGACAGTAAATATAAAGTCTTTAGACTAATAATAAAAAAGTTGAAATGCAACATTTCTTGTTTTCTTCTCTTATATAAACTTTTTTAGTAAAATGGATATTATGATTAACAAAACTAATTTTTATGCCCCATACTACTATTTAATGTTAAATCCGAACATATAAAAGTATGGTCCGTATGAATTCCCGAAATACAAAATATTATCAATAAAATACAATATTATGAAAAATAGTATTTCCTTTATTGCTTCAAATTTCACAAAAATATCTTTCTTTATACCCTACAGCAACTAATTGGGCACCAGCAACACTCTACTATATCCTCCTAAGTACCTGGTAGAAGAGCAGCAATTTGGACACCGAAATACAACACGTTGGTGGACCGGACATTTTTTATTATTAACTAATATTATAACATTATCGTTAGTTGACAACTAATTATTTACTTTAATAAAAATATGAATAACAATCATTTATTTATTACTAACAATTTAAGCAAAATATTGCAAATGAAAATAAAAACTTAAAATAAAAATATTTGTTGATCATAAAATTGCTGTTTTATTATTTGGAACGATGCAGATTTTCACTACCTTTCATTCAACACCAAAATCATTAAAATCGGCCTATAATTGCCGGAGTTATGCCGCAAAAACACTTACCAGTGCCACTTAGCACATGCACACACACACACACATGCAGCGCGGTCGCTGCGATTTTGCATTTTGTCAAATACTCGATTTGCACCAGGCACCCAGAAATGCGCTGAGCACAGCAGGTGGCTGCTGCAAAAAAATTAAAATTTTGTTGCATACCCCCAAGGCGCAATGCAACTTCCTTTGACTACCGGAAGCTCTAACACATAACACTTATTTGCACATAACTAAGGCAAAAACCAACCGTTAACATTGAATTTGGTCTTAAATGAAAGAGGAAGGCTTGGTGCTGCCAACAGTGATGCTTTGAATTTTCCATTGCATTCGAAAACTGTGTTTACAAACAAAACGCGTTTACATATTTTTGAGTAATAAAAATTAATTTTGAAACATTTTTATTACAAACACTATCAGCGACGCGTCCTGCTCTTTCATTTGATACCTCAAACGTCGTTACGGACTTATATTTGGCGGAGTTATGCTCGATTAAAGTTGCCTAGTTAACGCTTCCGGTGTGTGGCGAATTTCTTGCGCCTTGGGGGTATGCAACAGAAAATAAATTTTTTTGGCGCAGCCACCTGCTGTGCTCAGAGCATTTCTGGGTGCCTGGTGCAAATCGTCGATTTGAGCAAAATGAAAATTTGCGTGCGTCGCGTGTGTGTGTGTGTGTGTGTGCGTGCATGTGCACAGATTGGGTTGTTTGCTACAAATTAGCATAACTCTGTGAATTCTTAACCGATTTCGATGATTTTGGTGTCAAATTAAAGGTATGAATTTTGCGCTTCTTTTAAAAATAGAGTGGAGTGTAATTTTTCATTTTATGCATAATTTATTTCGACTTTTTTGTAAAGTTGGGTTAAAACTATTTGAATTTGGTTTTAATTGCTACATTTATTTGTTTCATTGTGCATAAAATAATAAGCGGTGATCTGTGTCTATCAACATTAAACAACTAGGCAGTTAATTATCGAAGTTTCGGGGGAGAAAGTGGAAGAATACTTTATTTTTAATATTTCGTATATAAGTTTATGGCATGGGCCCTGTTTGTTCGTATTTTAATTTTTTAAATGTATTTGCGGTAATGTAAGAAAATTCAGGATTTATAATGAAGGTGTGGTTTGCTTCAGAAAATGAAGAGAGATATTGCCAGTTTACGTAGTTCTGCGTAAAGTTATAAGCACTTAGCCTTCGCAAATGCATTTTTTATGCTTCCTCAAATGAAATACTTACGACTTTTGTTAGTTTAATTTTTAAGAAATGCGGAATCTGTTTGTATACAATTTTCTACATATTTTTTTAAGGAAATACTTACGAATGTTGTTCATGTTTTGATCATATTTTTTAATGATTATTCGACTTTATTATGCCATTTATTTTTTAATGAAATACTTACGACTTTTCATCATGATTTTTCAATAAGCTGTCAGCTTCCTTCAGAAATATTTTCCTACAATTTTTTTTAAGAAATGATTACGACTTTTGTTCTTATAATGAACATATTTTTTAATGATTTTTCAGATTTCTTACAAATTTTTCACCCTGATTTTTACGGAATTGTCAGCTTCCTTCAGAAATATCTTCAAAAATTTGTCTTTTTTAAGAAATATTAGAACCTTGCATATTTGAATAATATTGAATTTTTTCTTTGAACTACTTACGATTTTTGTAAATGATTATTTTCAAAATTTTGATTTTCAGTTTGTTTTTTTTTAATCTATTTCAAAATTTTTCTAAAAGCCTTTTTAAATGCATACTCACTTTTGCTTCCCCATTTTTTTCGAAGTAAATAAAAAGTAAAAAGTTTTGTTTTACATTTTAAAGTTTTTTATTTTTTTCTTTATTAATTAGTATAATTGTAATTTTATTAGCAGCTATTTACTGTTATTTGGTCACTTCGGGCTGAATTTTGTTAGCCAAAAACTGAGAATTTTCAAATTATTAAATGTCTAATGCCTCTGCGTAGTTTTTGAGTTTTTTTGTTATTAAATTTGCTAGTATATTTTTATTTTTTTAATTTTTAAATTTTCATTCCTTTTACATGTGAAATTATAATTTTTAAAATTTTTATTTTGTAAATAATATTTTTTAAAATTTTTTTATATTTAAATCATAATTCTTAAATTTTTTATTTTTTAAATAATCTTTTTTTTTAATTTTAAAATTTTTTATTTTGTAAATAATTCTTATTAATTTTTTATTTTGTAAATTATACTTTTTTAATTTTTTTTATTTTTTAAATTTAATTATTTTTTAAATCTTATTTTTTATTTTTATAATATTTATTTTTTTCCATTTACCTTATATACCTTACGCTTACATGCTACTTAATAATTTTAATTAATGTCTAGACCTCATTCATGCTCATAATTGCTGGCGTTTAAATTTTCTTTCAAAGTTTACAGTTTTTACAAGTGTTGTTGTTTGCCTTCGTTTGTCAGCTTCTATTGATTTTTTTCGAAAATGTGTTTTCTATATACATTTTGACAAATATTTCCGCTGCTGTATGTATATGTGGGTTTGTTGTTGTTTATTTGGCTTTTATAAAATGCTTTTGGCTTCAGCTGCTGTTTGCTAATCACAACAAATAAATATCGCCGGTGTTCATTTACACAAATTTGCTGGCTAAGGGACTTATGCATTGCTCTCGGCATGGAAATAAAAAAATTCCAGGAAATTAATGCTTTTTTTGTTTTTGCGATAATATTGCATGCAAGTGCTCGTTTTATGCATTGGTGTCATGACCCCTACAACTTGTTTACACAAATGCATTTTTTTCTTTTGTTTTTGTTGGTGTGAATTTGTATTAAAATGTTTACCGTTATTTTTTTCTATGTATTTGCATTTTTGCTGCATTTTTCTTCTATAAATTTACATTTAAATTCATTTTTTGCCTGCAAACTTTTCCCTCGATTTTTTGCCACTGTGCTCGCTTTAATCCGTGACAGCTGAATTATGTTTGTTTAATGCAATTTAGCTTTAAAAGTTTAAAAAATCTCTAATCTATTTAATAATTTACATTTTGGTTTTTCGCTACGTCAATATTTACAATGCCAGTTGCACATACACATATAGCTAAGTATGTATATATATACATATATGTATGTATATAATATTCATATAAATATCTGCCTCAATAAAAGTTAATTATTAATTAAAGATAAGCCGATTTACATACATACATAGTTATTTGCTTATTATCGATTCCAAACTATAGATATTCTTGCGTATGTGTGTGTTTATTATGTAATACATACTCAATTAGTATTTTTGATTTGTTGTTGTTCGCTATGATGTGTCTTTTTTTCTCTAAATAAATATTTTATTACATAAGCCATTTTTTACTTGCTTAAATGTTATCTTTCGCAATGCAGCAGCGCATTATACTAATTGAACATATTTCAACTAAAGCTAAACACATTTAAATTATAGTTCAATGCTTAATTTGGCAAATTTTTACAATATTTTATTTAAAGTCTAAAAGCCTATTAAAGCGGAAAACGATACAAAATTTATTATAAATTTATCGCTAAGCTCTAATTCTCAAAGTTTAAGCTCATAGACTATTTAACTATAAAAAATATCGATTTCGATTTCAACTTTGTTGAAATGTGGTGGATATGAAAAATAAACTCAATATTTTTACAACTTATTGGCTTATACTACAATCAGTAAGAGTGAATGGTGATTTAATGTAAGTTGAAGAAGACTTAAAGAACAATGGAAGCAAAAATTTTGGTGCTAAACTAGCGTACTAAAAAAGGCTTTGCAAATACTCTATATCGACAAGCTATGAAAAGTGGACCGCTTTTTGATTACAAATTTTTGTCAACCGAATTCATATCAATATTGACACCAAATACAAAACAACGATTGTTTTAGACGTGTGGTTTTCAATACGACAATATTGTTTTCGGATTTTTTCTTTGATCAACTGTTTTTCGATTTATAATGGGCTAGGTTTATTATAAATATAACGAACAGACGCGCTCCATTTAATATTCGGTCGATATAATCGCACAGCAGAGTCTGTAATTCAAGCACTATGAATCGGTTTCGCAACATTCTTGCTTTAGTGGATAATACACATTCTCGGAGATGCCATACAGTGCGCTGTGTTGCAGATTCGAAGGAGTCCAACTTTCATTGTGAGCAACAATTGCTTGTGCTTGGTTTGTGGACTTATAAAATCCAACTCGTGCACGAATTGAAGTCTAGCAATCATTAAGCGAGTCGGACGTTCTGTGAATGGGCCTAAAACGAGATGAACACCGATGCCGATTTTCACAAGCAAAATTGGTTTAGCCATGAATCTAAATTTTGGTTAAATGTGTACGTTAATAAACAAAATTTTCACATTTAGTGTGATGATAAGCCACAAGACATTGTTGAGACGACGATACATTCTCAAAAAGTAGTCTGTTTGGTTTTCTCTATGGGTAGAGGTAAACAAAGGTTCATATTTCTTTAAAAATGAAGCCGGCAGCCAGCAGCCAGCCATAATGTTACAGTTAATGTGGATGTTGAATGACTTTTTCGTACCTGAATTGGAGGTTTCAACAAGACTCAGCTGTGTGGCATGCAACAGCCAGCAAAACAATCAATTTAGTGAAAGGAGCTGTTGGTGATGGCATTATTATTAAGAGAAACCAATAAAGTTTTCTTTAAAATCGTTAAATGTTCAACCATGCATCAGATTACGTATTGAATAAAATGTATAAGCTTCCGGTAGGCGCTAACGTTATCTATTTGGTTATGGTTTTGTTCATGTTAACGAAAAAGAAGTCGTCATCATTATCTACGGCATAATATATGAAATGACAAGAACCATTTTTGAAACAAAGCACAATATGAAAATAAGGGTTTTGTTTTACAACTACCTTTCAGTGGTAGGGATTATTTTGAATGAAAACATTGGAATTACAGCAACAGCATTGTTAGAATATCGTTTAAGCCATATCAAAGAGCAGTATTAAGAGTAAATGCGTAAACATTTCCAGCGAGCTCAACTATGCAAAAATATATTTTAGAATTATTGGTGCTAAAATATATAAATACCTAGTTCAATCATCTCTGTTTTATTTTACTCCAGCTATTTAAAAAAAAAATGATTGCTTTGTCTTATAAAATAAAATAATTCTTATCGAAGTTATTACTTTGGCTATTGGGACTGAACCATCTAACAATGCATGTACGTCAAGTATTGTCTATAATAAGTTTCGATTAAACCAGCCTTGCTGTTTTAAATAAAAAACAATAATATAGTTAAACAAATATACTAGTACATATATGTACATATATCTTAAAATTATAAATTATATTAATAATTGAAGTGTTAAATTAATTATTTAGTAATAACATATTATTACACTTGAACTTAGTAACTTGAATCGCCATAATCCACAAAAAAACTTCGAGCTAGAGAGATTTCGAGTTATGGAAGGAAATTTGTTAAAATTTGACTTCTATTGAAAATTCAAGAGTTCTGGTTATGGAAAACTTTGAGTTAGAGAAGTTCGAGTTATGCAAGTTCAACTGTATGCAAATTAAATAAGTACTATGACAACTGTAATAATAACAGTTAGAGAGTGACGAAACGAGCGAGCTACTGGTAAATTGAAATGTATTAGCCGCACTTAGAATATTTTATTGTAAAAGAAATACGGTTAGAAGCAATTGTGGCAGACAATTGGTTGATTGATAAACGAGAAATCAGTGACCTTAATTTTGCCCTGACAATTGGTTATGTTATATACATTTTTTCACAAGGGCACAGTTAACAAGTCTAACGACAGGACTGATAGAGTAGAAGCTATATTTTATAATGTCGAACAACAATGATAACTAAGCTCTCTCAAAGTTTATGATATCTAATGGGAATGATCGAAGAACCTATAAAGTATATATATAAATGATCAGCCTGAAGACCACGTTGGTCTATCTACCCGAATATGCGAACAAATTATCTTCATCAAATTTGGCATAGATTATTGTCTCAGGCAATGCCCAAATCTCTGAACATCAAAGTCAAGATAAAGATCACCTTTCCTTATTAAGTAAGCTTAATTCGACTTGAACTTCGTTAACTTTAATATTTGTATGCCTAGAATATTACTTGTATCAAACAAAATGACTAAAAATAACTAGGAAAATTTTTTTTTCTGTTGCATGCAAACAATTGGTCGGGAAGAGTATAACAGCTTTGGTGCAGTAGAAGTTAACATTATTTTGTTATTTGTAATTAAAATTAAACACACAGGAAAATTGGAAAGGGCTTCTGCTTTCAAATTGATATTGTCGCTGATATATTTGCAGTTGCAGGTTCTAAACTACTGAATACAATTCTTTTAAAAGTTTTTATAAACCTGACTTTTGTAGAGCAGTTTCCTGAAGTCAAGTCAAACCACTTCATATCTCGAACAAGGCAAATACAAAGGTCTCTAAAAATTCTAAAAAAACCCTACGTCTTGCCCAGGATTACTAACATAAATCATCAGAGAGATATTGCTCAGAAAATGTTGAACTAGTGTTTATATGAAAACAGTTAGTACTAAAGAAGTCATTCGATTGAAATATTATCGTAATAATACGTAATTTCTTTAGATCAAAGCAATGATATTTTTGTCGGACAGACCGCATTGTAATGTTTTTTTTTAATAATAAAATCAACTTTCAAGGAATCTTAGACTACCCACACTCTGCTCATATCGGATTGGAAACGAGTTTTTAAAGAAATTCGTTTGCCATCTAGCGTTCTAGCACTGGACCCATGGATCTTGCGTGTGTTTAGCATTAATTGTTTTTGTGAGACTGTGATATTCTTTTCGCTTAAAGCACATCGCAGGATATTTACTGAATTATCTGCCTTAGCAAGGTTTCACTTGCCGTAAACATAATAGTTTTTAGTGGAACTTGTCCAATAGGCGTTCATAAAAATCTGGTCACACGCCATTTATCAAACTTGTAGGGAAGAAGGTGTGGTGAAAACATACAGGCATTTTATCAATTTTATCTTTAGTGTCCAGCCTTTGAAAGACTGAAGTTGACATCGCGGTGGCCTTTCATTTGGTGAATCAGGAGATAAACCAAAATTTATATTAGATACCTTAATAAATTTTTGAAAGACTCAAAGCGCTTTGTCGACTAATGACGGTCTTATTATCAATTACATAGAAGTATTAGATAACACAATGGATTGGCGTTCTAAGCTGTTCAAGTGAGATCGCTGTTAGGATCAACCTTCTCGCCTTACCTAACTTACTTAGATAAGCAATAAAAGGAAGTTTGGGCTAACCAGACCTCATCGGACTACTTATGGATGAAAAAACCAGCATTGAGTTATGAGTGTATAACGAACATAATTAGATTACCTTAGAGAACAAAAACTGAAATCTCACATTTGTCAGCAGTATATGTTCTAAGCTGTTATTAAAAATATTTCAAATTACTTTTCTACCTCTAACTGAATTGCAACTGTTCTTTTAAGCTGTTTGTTATACTAAATACTATAACAGTTATGTTTTATGTATGCCCTACTTTACGAAGATGAAGTTGAAAAATGAGAACTAGTTACTAGCATATGAGACCCGATAATAACTTACAACTGCTTATGTGTTAGATATTATTAGATGAATTTGTTGCTTACTAATAACTAGACTATGCAAACGTACTTACTAGCACTCTCTTGTTCTCGCTAACCGTAAAGATGTATCCATGTATGACTGTGTATGTTACAACGCCTACTAATTTACACCTGCGTGCCGTAATACTACAGCGACACATACTCCGCACCGCCGCCCGCATCCACCAACTTCGAATTACCGCTCGCTGTGGTCGCATTCGCCGCTGTGGTTTTTTGTTGTTGACAGTCTTGTTGTTGTTGTCCCTGCTTTATACTGCACGCCTCCTCTATGAAACGTGTCTCATCCTCCAAGCATTCCTCGTCCGCCTCATCTGGCAGCGAGAGCGTCGAATTGCCGCTCGCCGTTATGCGTCGGCCCATGTTGTCGTACTTTAGGCCCGCATTGCCGGACGCTGCTGTACCACCGGCGCCGCCTTTGCAAAGCGGTCGCAGCGGTGTGGCATCCATGGTGGTGGGCGGTGTGCTGCAGGAAGGCGGTGGTGGTGAGAGCGTGCCTATGCAGGCCGCGCAGGCTTTGGTGTTGATGGCAGCCGCCACCGCCGCAGCCGCCGCCGCCTGGTTGTGGTGGCACTGTGTTGACAAGTTCGCTGTGGCAGGTGGTGGTGGTGGCGGCGGCAGGCCAACTATATTGGCGGCATATGCTTGGCGTTGCTGCTGTTGTTGTTGCTGTTGCTGCTGATGCTCCTGATAGCCCTGACTGTAGGTGGTGTCCAGATTGTGATACGAGACGATTTCGTCGTGTGGATACAAATTCGTTTGTTGCTGTTGTTGTTGCAGTGAATGTTGATGCTGCAGCGATGAGTCCTTCTTGAGTATGCCGCGGCGTTGATGATTGCGCGGCAGCGTCGCAAACGACGAAACATTCACGGCCGTTGTTGTACCCGAAGGCAACATAGTGGTAGTTGTTGCATTTGTATTACCACCAACCGGACCGCTGGTCACACTGACGCCGGTCTGCACACTGCCGCCATCGGCATTCAGTTGACGCTTCGGTATATTCAAGAGGTCGGGATACATGCTGATATCCGCGCCGTCCAGCATATCCTGCGTCACCGAGACGCTGATAAAGATATTACCATACGCGGGATTGGGCACAATGTTGGAGCAAAACTCCGGCGGTGGCGGAAAGACGCCCACATTCAGCGGGAACTCTTCGGGTATGGTACTCGGATGCGTCGAGCCACCGACACCCGATGCCATTGAGGTTGGTATGCCGACCACGCTGCAAGAGCCGTCGGCAACCGCCATCAATTGCTGGCGGTTCGGCGCCATCATGGAGTTTGGTGTAGCACTGCCGCTGCCACCGCCCGCCGCGCCTGCCATGTGCGCGTGATGATGTTGTAGCTGTTGTTGGTGCGCCTGCTGATGCGTCAGCTGGTGATGATTGTGATTGGCGCGCATATTCTCCGTTGCATGTATTTCGATTGGCTCGAAGCCGATTACCGATTCTGTTTTACTCATTGTTGTTGTCGTATTGTTGTCCATGATACAGCTATCACCGCGATCCGCTGTTGTTGTTGTTATGCTCAAATCGAGCAACTTCTTTTCTTGATCGTTGAAGCTGACACTCGGTTTTACGCCGGATTTCTTTGGATGTCGCCGTTGTCGCGAAGTGCGTTTGCACAGACACACTACAAACGAGAAGAGTATGAGCAGAAAGATCGTGCCGAATGTGCCCATGATCAAGCCGAAGTACCAGAAGGTCTCCGGTGTCTTGACCAACACATGCTGTACAATTTCCGTTAGATATATGCTGATATTTTGTGTTGCCACGCCCACCACGTTCGAACCAATGCACGCGTATGTGCCTGCATCTAGACTGGTCATGTTGAAGACAGTCAAATTACTCCACAGTTTGTCCGACGAGATCGACTCTGCGTCGAAGATCACATTGTCATTATCCAAGATTTTACCATTCAGCTCCCAGGTGACTTCGGGCAATGGATCCCCATATACCAGGCAGCTGAACGTCGTATTGCTTCCTATGTCTATATTCTGTACATCCTCATTGTTGAAGAGCTCCACTTTGGGCATGCAGCCGAATTGCTCTTCATCCACATTCTCCCACTGCTTGTCTTTCTGCGCCGGCGGCCCTTTACACAGCAGACTGATGCTGTTCAATTTGCTCTTCACATACCAGTTGCGAAATTTGCGTAGCTTGCAGTTACACTGCCATGGATTCTCATCCAAGACGAGTGTCTTCAGATTCGTCATATGTTGGAAGACGTATTCACTGAGGCTTTCTAGCAGATTATTCTTCAAATAGAGAAACTCCAAGAGATTTAGGTTCGCCAAGGCCATGGGATCGACATATGAAATCAGACAGTTATGCAGATCCAATGTACGCAAATGCGGCAGTATGGGAAACTGATAGGCCACCAGCTTCTTCAGCGGATTGCCATTTAGATAGAGTATACGCAGGCGATCATTGCCCATAAATGTGTCCTTGTCGATCATCTCAATTTTGTTGTCAGACAGATCAATCTCCACTAATATTTTCAAATTTCGAAATGTCTCTTTGTGTACATACTGTACCTCGGACTTTTTCAGGTAGATGCGTTGCAGGTTCAGCAGACCCAAATTGGTGAATTCCTCGCGATTCAGATAGGGTATGTGGTTGTCGTTGAGTACGAGCACTTGTAGTTCGGTGCTCAGCGTTGTTGGTATGGTGGTTAGTTGCAGCGAGCTGCAGATGGCTGACTTTTTGCCATTGGTCCACTTACAGGTACAGTTGGAGGCACAACTCGCCGACCAATCATCGCCGGCTGCATGTGGCAACAACATTAGTAGAATGTTGAGCGCAAGGGAAACTGTATGAGAAAGAAAAAAATGGGGAACATTTATTCATAACAGTATTCAAAATAGATGTTACTAAAGTTTTTTTTTTTTTAAAGCAATTAAGAAGTTATCAAAAAATTAGATGTTATCTGTTGAAATGAGACCAGAATCAAGCTCAAGAAATATAAAGCAGGTTTGATGGTGGTACTCTTCATAGGAAAGCAAAGTTTTAGTTTAGAAACCTGCTAAAATAGCTAATGGATGTTCTAATTCTAGAGTCGTGGGTATGACATATAGGAAACTAACATAGTTAAATATTGAATATATCAGACTAACCACCGTTGAGACTCCGAAAACGATGACGCAATGGACGTCAAAACGAAGCTGCTGTACATAAAACCGTCAAAGAAATTGTCAGAATGATGGATGATCGTAAAAGAAAGTTGATCAAGATAGCTAATTTTCAAATGAATCGCTGAGTGGATGATTCTGAGAAGTATTTGTAGCTGTTTATACGAAATAAACAACACTTGTTGCGTCGATTTGGAACGAGATCATTTTACTTAGGTTTTTAAAAGACAGGAGTAAGACTGTACTGCATGCGAAATAAACTATTTATATTTTCGGTTTCCATGAACAATTTATATAGAATATCCTGAAAAGAGTACCAACCCTAAATGTTTGTATCTGTGAAATCTTTTTGGAACATTTACAGATTGAAATTCTTGACCATCGAAAAAGGTGGAAAGAGTTGTTACAGCAATAAGATGCACCATGTAACACGTTTATGAAACCGATGAGAAAAATTTATGAGTCAATAATAATCCGCATCTTTATTCTCCAGATCTAACCTCTGGTAACTACTATCTCCTCTACTCTATTCAACTCAAGAGATTAGTAAATGGTGAGAAATTTTAAGGCAATTAATACTTACCGAAACTGAAGTCTTTGATACAAAGGACAAATCTTATAATATTAAAAGTGGAGTAGAAAGTTGAAAGATTTCTATTGAAGACATATGTATCTTCGTACTACTCGGTTATGCGAGCTGTATAATCTATAATTTAATACTTATATTGCCCATAATATTTTCTTTATTTTAAAATAATATATAGTATATCAACTTCCCGCTATTCTTAAAGAAATTGTAAATCTAACATTGTATAACTGAAGACTAGTTGACCTGGCATCAGGTTGACATGTATTTAATGTGTTACAATTTTCTGACAATGCGTATAAATATCTCAATGATTGACGATTCTAGGTGATTCATGATGATGGCAACGGCTATGTTATACTGACGTCCATGAGCTATAAGAAAAAGATGAGGATAGCCACCAAAGGTCATGTAAAACAGTGGTAAAGACAATAATGTACTACGGTGTATTCATTTGGTGGACGGCGCTCGAATAGGCTACACTGATTGTAAACGTGTCCAAAGAGCGGCTCTCATTCGAATCTGCGGCGCATCCCAAATAACATCACTTAAGGAGTCGATGGCCACAGCAGCTTGTACGCCTTTCTTACCATTAGGTTTAATATTTTTGTATATTTTCCTAATAAAATAATAATATTTATATTACTATGCACATAACACTCGTGAATGCTACCGGAAGGTACATTTTTTTGAAAGTCGCGCTAAGACTCATAGCCTTTTATGTGTATTAAAAAGGATCGTATCGATTGCATCCCAGAAAATTTGGAGCATCGCGTCGCATTGGGTACTCCTTGTGGTTGTTTCTTCGTTCACATACCGACGATGGATCTGTGGATCAGAATAAGTCACTAGAGAAGACTCGCAGTGAGCTTTTTCATGCATGGGTCATGATAAGTGGAAAGATTGGAGACTGAATCTTCTGTAGCGAGCTCTTAGTTCAGCTTAGTTATATACTATTGGTCTACTGTATTGTTTTTCAGGCAGCAGTGGCTCCCATTTAGGTAGCACTAAACCAACTTCTGCAAAATAAAACTTTTTTCAGGGAAGTGAGCATTCATTCGGACATCATTAGTAGTACAAGGTGCGTTTCAAAGCAAAGATGACTTTAAAAAAAAACAGAACAAATGATTTTTTCGGCAAAATCAATTTATTTTATTCAAAATAGTCTCCTTCTGCTTGAATACAGCTTTTTGCATGGTCCAAAAGCATGTCGGACGAGTGTTTAAGTTCGTTGGCCGGTATGGCCGCCAGTATGCCGGTGCAAGTATGAATAACGCTTTCCTTTCATGGGCAAAGGTATTTTTCCGAAAAGGCAGACGTCGCACGGTGTCATATCAGGTGAATACGGGGAGTGGTAAATGGTCAAAATGTGATTTTTGGTCAAATAATCGTCCTTCGAATGTTAGATTCTGCGCAATTTTTGGTCGCCAGTCAATTTGTGCGGAACAAACCGTGCACACACCTTTCGTAAGTCCAAATGTTCGGTCGAAATGCGATAAATCGATGTTTTGGAGATGTTCAATTCCATTTCCATGAATTTCATTGATCATTTCGGCTTACTTTTGATGAATTCACACACAGTTCCGATGGAATTTTTGGTGATCATGGATTTTGATTGGTCCACATGTTGATCGTCATTTACGTACTCACGACATCACGTTGAAAACGTTGAAACCACTCGTGCACTCTGCTACGGGATAAGCAATCATCGCCATAAACTTGTTTCTTTAATTGGAACGTTTCGGTAAAAGTTTTACCAATTTTAAAACAAAATTTAATGTTTGCTCATTTTCGCACCGATAACACAAACATCCTGACACTTAAAACGTAATAGCTTCACTTCCAATCCATAAAATATCATGAAATTCTCACTGGACAATCGATAAAGATAGCAAATTCTAACGCACTAGTCGACATGTAGATGGCGCCACCAGGGGGCGCCAGATTCAAAAAGTCCTGTTTGCTTTGAAACGCTGCTTATAATACTAGCATTAGGTTTGGGAACTGTGCGCTCAATGTTAGTCAATGAGTATCTCTCACTAGTTATAGCATCAAGTTATTTCATTATCGGACTCGTTTGTGTGACGGTGGGAATCGGTGGATACTGCAAATGCGATGAGTTGCAAGCAAGGACTGAACCTTCGTTGTTATCTTGCATTCTAATACTGGATCTATGGACCTTGCGTGTGCTTAAAGGCGTTGTTGAACGGCTAGCAAATTTCTACTGGCTTAGAGTAGAACGTAGGAGATTTACTGATCTCCTTGCCTTTAGCAAAGTTGCATGTTGCCGAAAACGAAGAAGTGCTTACTGAATAATGTTCAATAAGTATTCTTGCTGTAATGCTAAAGATCCAGTTGGACGTAAACTGCCATAGTTGTATAGAAGATGGTGAGGTGGAAAAATCGAAGCAGTTTTTTTACCTTCGAGAAAACTAGAGACATAGCCTAAACTACTATGGTAGCTGCCTCAACAAAATATGATCGTCATTCGGCGACTTATGGAGGTCTTACTTACCAATCTACAATAAAATTGGTCATTAAGACTTTCTTGGAATCCCAACGGACTGGCGTTATAAGATGCCCTATATTCGAGATAACGATCTTATGAACAACTATTTAACTAATTCCATATAGACGAGAGATATACATATAAGAAATATACATATATTCCAACGCCGTTTGATGTCAGATGAATATTGGGGCTGGAAGAATGTACGAGCCTAATTGTGACCTTCAATAGGGGGTCGCATTTATTATCATCATTTTACAAAGCAAGTTTTCAGGAATTGTCTATGTCTAAGTTTAAATGAATAATATTAATTTTTAAATTGAAAAAAAAAATTAAGAAAATAAATGGGAAAACAAAATGAAACCATATTTCCCCCACTTAAAGGTTCAATACTCGCACTTCGCACACATAAATCTCTCCGCATCAATTCAGATTTCGAAAACATTGCGACTTTTGGCATGTCAATCGCTGAGCACCTATCGAACAAAAAGGCTTTTGCTTACGTCATACATAAATCAGCGTAAAGTGCAACGTTGCAACGTGTGCCACACAAATATGCAAGCGAGCAACACTTATCAGCATACAACGGGATACATTAACACATGGGTAGGTATATATAACGGTACACGCACTCACCTGACAAGCAAATTGCAATACAATTTCTGCTCATATTTGCTGGGATTGCCTTGCTGTGCGCTTCAATCGAATGACTATCGCTCAAAGTTATTGTAACTGCTGTTGTTGTTATTGTGGTACTACTGTGGCACTACACCTTAGCGCTTATTTTTGTTGCTGTTGCATATATTTTACCGCTATAGCTGCTGTTAATGGCAATAACCCGCACACGTCTTACACACCCTGCTGCTGCGTGAAGCTGGATATATTGTGGGGGTGTGGGTGTCGGTGTGCGGCAAGCCGGCGATTTAAATGCGTTGCCGACACACAGCAGTTGACGGAAGTTGCAAGAAGCGCACAGCGAAAAATGCAGCAAGAAAAAGAGGAAGGATATGTCACAACCAAGAGCGGCTGCTCGTCCGCTCCGCTCTACTGTACGCCGGTGCGTATGAGTAACCTTAGCGCAGGTATATTTGCCTGCTGTTGTTGACGGGACGTGTGTCCTTGTCGGCGCTCGACCGGAAATAGTACACCAGCGTTTGCTTGCGATATCAGCAAACTAATGTGGCAACATGCGGCGCCTCAATGCAATACTTTTGCCGTTGTTGTTGTTGCTGCTGTCGTTTGTCATGCGAAACGGCTGTGCCGCACCGAATTCGCCTATTGGCAACTGTGTGCCGTTCAAGCTGCTGTCGTCGTTTGCCTCGTCGTTTTTGCCTTTGTTGTTGTTGTTGTTGGTTATGTTTCTTTATTTGCCGTTCGATGGCTGCTGGGGCATGTGTGTTGCCATAAACTGGCGTATTGTGTCGTTGTTGGCGGCCTATCCGTTGGCAGCTGGCCTGACTGCTGATACCTTTGTGCCGTTGACGAGAATTGATGGAATTTGCTTGCAACTCGGGTAGTGAGCGCTGTGTGTCGTTGTCGTCGTCGCCGTTGTAGTAGTAGTAGTTGTGGTGCCACTGCTGCTGCTGCTGCCCTTGCAACGCCTCCAACATCACTGCCAATGCGTGGCTGCTTTTAAGCTGCCGCTCGCCGCTGGCACTTGATACCCTTTCGCTGTTTTGTATTCGGTTCGTCTGCGTTGGCCGCCAGCTTTGTACCCTCTGCTTGTTGCCACTTCGCGTTTGGCTTGCTGGACATTTAAATTTTTTTTTTTTTATTGTTGTTGTTGTTTTCAAATTCGTTCTCTACTTTGTTGGGCCTGTGTGTCGCTTTGTTGTTGCGTAAATTTTATTATTTCATTTGTTTTCGTTACTGTCACTGTTGCCACACTGTTGCAAATGCGTTTGGCGCGCTATTTTAACCTTGCCTTTTTTGTGTAGCATGCCACATGCCGCCCTTTACTTAACAACGCACAGTTGCTATACTGCTACTACTTCTCTTCTTGCTGTTGTTGTTGTTGTTGCACACGTTTCACTTCGATTGTTTGCGATCGCTATTGAGCAACTGAATTGGCAATTTTTCCTCCATTCAGTCGCTCATTCACACGTTCACACGCAGCACAGCACTATGCCACACCATTTGCAATTCTTTTTCCTTTTGCTCGTTTCCTGTTTATTCGCTCAGGTGGCGCTGTTGCAACATCTGTGTGACGCAAATGTATCTGCACGCAGCTGCTGGCATTGCCGTTGGACGCTGGTCCGTTATATTTGTTACACTTGAACGCACCTCTGGCTGGCACTCTGCTGCATATAACGGTTTGCTGTGCTGTGACTCCTTGCCGCGCGCCAAAGTGTTTGTCGCCACCTGCAACGTAACAAGAGAAAATGTGAAAATAATATAAAGAGAGTTTTTTTGCTATTGTTGTTGTTGTATTAAGCACATGTGATGTATTGTGCAACACAAGTTTTTCATTTAATAAATGGTTGTTGCATATTATGGAACACAATATGCGCGTGTACAATTGAAGCGTAATAACTAGTGTGCATGGCTGGTTGGCGGGGCTGAAGGAATGCAGGCACCATGGAGAAAGCTGATAAAAAGTACAATTGATTACATGCAAAAATGCGGCGAAAAAGTGTAAAAAGCAACATTTTGCAGAAAAAAAATTCTTCTTCTGAGATATCCTTGGAACGAATTTGAATGCGTAAAAAAGTTGATGTAGCTCTCAGGGTTCTTGGGGTAAAGAACAAGAAAGCTAAAGTATAAAAGAAGTTATAATACCCATCACAGGTGCATTTTGTATAGCATACAAGGGTATAAACAACTTGTATATTGACTTTGATTGTCAGTTTGTATGACAGCTGTCCGATCTGAATAATAAATTTGGAGATTATGGCGATATCCGAGGCAATAATCTGTACCGAATTTCTTGAAAATACCTTGTCAAATAGAAAAGCTTTTCATACCATAACTTGAGTTCTATCGGTCTGTTTGTATGACAGCTATATGTTATATATTAGTGATATGATATTAAAACTTTCTTCAAAGATTACATAGTTGCCTTAAGCAAAACTTCTTGTCAAAATTTGGGAAGATACCTTGTCCTTGAGTTTTCCACAAATAAGTAGCTACTTGAGCAGAAAAGGAAGTGCGCAAAATTTCATATCGATATCATGAAAACTGAAGGACTAGTTGGCGTAATTACAGACCAGTAGACAGGCAGAAGGACATGGCTTAATTGACTCAGCTATAGAGTCTCAGCTCTTTATTTCTGGATATTAAAACCTTCGTGTCAACTTAAATTTTTTTTGTTCAAGATAGTATAAAACTTGATAACCATGCTCACTTTGCCTCTATCACATTATATGATTCTATAAGACTCTTTCACTTAGCAATATATACTTGAGGTAAAATATTGGAATAAAACGTTGCAGAAATATTATAAACGTGTGGCACCTTTCATATAAAAATGTGATTTTGGACTCTAACTTTTCAAGCTCAAGACACACAATATGAGGATCTTAGTGACCACTGCTTAATCTATACCCCAAAGCACAGTAAATTTGTAAAATATCTCAAGGAAACTAGACACTTCTTTTTTGATAATGGTAACTTAGTCAGTTGCTAAAAACGAAATAAATCAAGGCTGGTATACCGGTATCAAGTGAGCGTTAAGATACAAATGTGCTGGGAGGGAGCATTTGCTGTGACCGAGACTTATTTTTTTTCTTTTGGTTGGCATGAGTTAAACCTCCATCCACTCTATCCGAAAAAACTAGTGCACCCTAATAAAACACAGCTCAATTCACCTCAGCTGATGACACCACAACATCAACGCAAGTCATCACACAATTCGCTCATCAACATTCGTTTTTTATACATTTTACAGTCTTTGAACAAGAAACATCATATTTTTTCATTGTGTTAAAAATATCAAATTTTTTACCGAAAAATGTTGATTTGCAGAAACCATAAATTTTTTGGTTCCATTTGAAGAAAAAGATGATCATGCTGATCATACTCTAACAAAAGCAACTTGCAAAAGATGTTTTCAACAGATAATGATTTGGGATGAGAGAGCGTAGAAGACCTTCAAAAAAGTTTGAAGACGCTGAATTGCAAGCAATATTGGATAAAGATGATATTTTGAGTCAAAAGCAAATGGTAGGCATGTTAAATGTTGGACGAAAAATAATTTCACACCGTTTGAAAGCTATGAGAAATATCCAAAAATGTGGAATATAAGTGCCACATGAATTAAATAAAAGACAAATGGATTGTTTTTTAACTTCTGTAATGTTTTACTTTAAAGAAATGAAAGAAAATCAGTTTTGCATCGCATTATCACTCAAGAAAAATTGATTTATTTTAAGAATCCTAAACGGATCATGGGCTAATCCAGGTGTACCATCAACATCGACTGTAAAAAAGATCGATTCGGTAAGAAGAGCAATGCTCTGTGTTTGGTGGGATCAGAAGGGAGTAGTATATCATCAGCTTCTAAAACTTGGTTAAACTGTTAATATTAATCGCTACAGATAACAAATGATCAAATATGAATCATGCATCGATCGAAAAACGACCATATTGAGCCCAAAAGATGCGGCAGAGTAATTTTTTTATACGACAATGCACCTGCACACAAAGCAAAATCGGCTGCTGAGAGCTGCTATCCTACCCGCCGTATTCGCCAGACTTGTCCCTTACCGATTATCATTTTTTCATCGATGGGACACGCATTGGCTGAGCAGCACTTCGATTCCTACTCAAAAATTGAAAATTGGGTGTCTGATTGGTTTGCTTTAAAATTGGAACATTCCTATTGGCATGGTAGTCACAAATTGTAAGAACGGTGTTCAAAATGTGAAAAAAGTAACGGTCAATACCCTGAATACTTTTTTTTTTACTTTCCCATTCAAAATTAGTCTTACCAATGTATATGGATCCATATGTGAGTAATAGCTGTGAAATTCAGAGAGCGTCTGTTTTTTGAGAACATTCTGTCCGTGTTTCTAAAATGGATAAAAGCGGTGAAAACTAGTGATAAGGTAACAAAGATCTTAGAAAAATCGTATATATTGTATATAGATCATTACTTTTTCGATGATGATACGTTATGATGCCAGTAATGGATAAGATCGAGTCAATAATTTCCCTAGCCTCCAATATGTAAGATATCTGAATAAAATTAAGTAAACGTATAAGCTTGTGTCCATACTCGTATAGTTTGGTGCCGAAAAATCGGTAAACCGGTCTATGAGTTACCAAATATTTCAACACCAAATCTAGTCGAAACTAAACCAGAGCTTCGCCGGAGATAATATTTATGATTTACTATCTTCTAGTTGATTTCGCAAGAAATTTAACGCTTTAAAGGTTACATAGGTTTACGGGTTTCAAAAAAATCGTTTTTTTTTATTGTCTTATTAAATTCTACAACACCTCTAGAATATTGTCCTAAATTTTGACGCGTTAAACTCATTTTTGTCGATACTGTGTTTTGGAATCGGTTTGCAAGATTTTTTGAGGACAACTCCACCGATCTTCATGAAATTTTATACAAATCTTTTAGTTACAATTCTTAAAGTCTTGAACGAAGGAATTACAACTTTTTGAGAAAAAAAATGTTGCGAAATTTTCAGAGAAATTTTAATTTTTTTGTAAAAATGTCTGCCAAAAATCCAATTTTCAGCTTTTTTTCCAATGTCCAAGTGTAAGTTAAGGTTTTAACTGAAACGCGAATGTTTTTCTCTTTAGATGATCATATAAGGAATTATCCTGCCAAAGCGACGCATCTTGTATCCAATAGGTCACCGTAAACGGAATCCAATGGCCTAGTTAAAATTTTTTTTTCCAAAAATTTCAGAATTTCTTTACTAATAGTGTACACATGTTTGTAACAATAGGAAATTCTAATAAAATATTTCATGTTTTTATGAAAAAAAAAGTTTTTGAAATAGACGGTTTTTTAACTTAGGAAACCCATGCAACCCCTTAACTTAACCCTTCCTTACTTGTTTTACTTTACTTTTCCCTGGTATTACGCAGCTTTTCCTGGAAACATAGCCACCAACATTTCCAATATTCATCGAATGCCAAGTAACTATTGGTAGCAGAAGCAAATCAGAAAATATGCTATAGCTCGCGGCCATAAACCTAACACTTTTTAATTTAAAACATCATTCAAGTCGGACGAATACTTTTCCATATTTCAATAATGTCGAAGAAATCCAATTTTTCTCATTTATCTTTTCAAAGTTTCTTGTACTGCTTGCATCACCGAAGTCCACTTAAATTCATAAAACAAACACATACATATATACAACATATGGAAGCGCTGCCTGCCACGGCTTCTCAAGCCATACGATTGTCTGCGGCCCTCATCTGTTGCTGATGTTCAGCACACTTCGAAACAATGCCGCCGCATTTCCCACATTTTCCACATACTGCCCACTGTCTTGCACCATATTTTTCGCACAACAACAAGGCAGTGGCCACAACAATGCGCGTTATGTTGCAAGTGTTTAACTGCAATGTGATGGAGTATTTCTCAGCTATGCGCCGCTTGAAATATTGCACTCAATATGTGGTCTGCTGCTTATTATCCTTGCGGATGACTTGTGTCTGCAGGCACGGCTAAATATGTGTGTGGGTGTTGGTGTGCGTGCGTTCAGTGGTAGTATTTATTTGATGCGTAATTGAAATGACATACTCGTAATAAATCGATTGCATTTTATCAGCAAGACTTATGGGTAGTTGGTGGCGAGAGCAGTTGCGTAAGAAGAATAAAACAATGGAATAAGCTTGAATGCCAGTGTAATTGTTGAAGGTGCATGCATTTAGATTGGAAATTAGAGCTGCAATAATAAATAAAGGATAATATGGCAAGAGATGGAAGTGAGATTGAAAAGTTTTTGTAGTTTTCTTAGAGTTTTCAGTGCTGTTTAAATATATGCTATAGTGGTCCGATCAGAAAAATATAGAAATGAAGATATTGCAAAGTTTTCCATGTGATATTAAATTTCATAGTGGTCCGATATCGGTATCCGGCAAATAAAATAAATCATTCTAAATTACATTAATATTAAAGCCTTGACACAGTCTAGGATTTCCAAAAAAAAATCAGTTTTATTACCCTGAAAAGGAAGTATTAAGTTTGCCACGAAATTTGTTATACTCAGAAGGCATTAACGAATATCCTATGAAGTAGACTATGTATAAATTGCCAACGTGATAAGTTTAGTCGATTTAGCCATGTCCGTCTCTACATGTGCGAACTAGCTCCTCAATTTTTGATATAAGTATATGATATTTTGTATATGTCCATCCTTATCAAAGAAGCTGTTTATTTGCCGGAAGTACCGATATCGGACCACTATGGCAATACATAGCTGTCATACAAACTGACCAATGAACTTCAAGTACTTGTATGGAAAACTTCTTTTGGTCAACAAGTTATCTTCACGAAATTTGGTATATTTTTCTGATCGGACCACTATAGCATATATTTATCATACAAGCTGAGCAAACAAAGTAAAGATGAGAATATTTGCGTACTCTTTATACTACAAGAAATGCATCTCTGATAAGTGTTATAACTTTGGCGCAGCAATGGTTTTTCTTATTTCGATTGCAATGAAGCCAGCCATGAAGATTCATGAAAGGAGATAAAATATTCTTTAGGGGGAGATACCTCTAGAATTTTCAAAAAGTGAAAAAAAATTCGCTCTAATCAATCGAAAATCTATTCAAAAATATAGTCCCGAATTTTTATTGGTCTACTCTGAATATTTTCGAAGAAACAGGCCCTTGAGCCATTGCAATTCATGCAGCGGTTGTGGAAGTCAAAAGATATGAGGCTCGTTTCCTCGAAACTAACGCGCTTTTTCGGGAAAAATTACATTTTGACAGTTGTTTAACTATTTTGATGTCGAAAGGTAAAAATGGTACTTTTTACAAAATCCAGACCTACATCCCCAATTTTTCGAAATTCTCAAAACCCCTCTACTGCGCACTTGATAAAAGCTTCTTGATTAAAAACATTACTTTTTTCGTTTCAGATAAGAAGCCAGGAAGATGACGTCCACAAAAAATGTCAATCAATCGGATAGTTAATATTTCCCCCATTTTGTAGTTTTTTACATAAAATAATTTTTTATTTTGTAGTTCAATAATACTTCTTAATATATATGCAAAAAACTCGGATGCTCAGTCATCCAAAATAAGAGAGAAAAAAATTACCTTTTTTGACGGTATTAAAAGTCTTTAAAGTTTTCCTATACACACTGCATATATGACGTTTGGCGCTCAAAGCTTGTTATGAGCTTAAAGGCTTTAGCGAGCTTTTTTGTAAATAAACTTAATAAGCTCAAAATCGTAGGATTTTCAAAAATCAAAATATGGAAAAACTATTTTCGTATGTGTGGTAATATAGTGATGTCCACAATCAGCAACATGAATCGCCCCCATTTTGTTTTAAAACTGAAGATTTTTTCTTAATTTCTAGACGAAATTTATTTTAGAATTTTTTCTGCAATAGTATCTAAAAATGTGTCGATTTTTCGACGTTTTATAGTAGCTCCATCCCTTAAAGGCGCTAGTCGAAATAATCTCTGTACGTTCTCTCAATAATAGAGCACTTAATCATATTTCCAACGGAGTAGTTAATGAACCCAACCCTCCTAAGCGTCATTGACACTATGGTGACTTTATCTAGTTACCAAAAAAGCCGAACAGCTAAGCGTAATCTTAGTTGGTATCCCTATTGATCGTAGAAATTTGAGAGTCCTTTGAAATGTCTATCGTTTGATGTCTGGTTATTTATAGATCTAATCAAATTCCATAGGTTAGGTTAGGTAGATAGGCGGATTTTTTATGTGACCAATAATAATCTGACTTGGATAGATAGATATGCCTGTCCTAGATATTGATCAAAACGACCGAGACATTTTGACAAAATGCCTAGACCCGGCCACATATTTATAGGCTTTGATGGTTTTTAACCAACGAGGTCATAGATCCAGAGCCCGAATGCACGAAGGCAATGATCCTATGCTCATTCACATCGTGACTTACAGTTTTCGACGATTGCGCTGACATCAGGTACCCGCACATGTTTAATATGGATATAGGTTAATCTTTGACTAGCTTAGAGCTCATTGTCAACGAGCTCAAGGCCTGTAGAGTAGTTCTGCTATCCGAGTGGATGCATACCTCACTAAAAGAAGCCGCAGTTCGGAGAAATACATCTGCTGCTATCTCGAATGCTGCCACTTCTACTTGGAAGACATTACAGTGAGCTGGCAGTCTAAAATAATATTGAGAGCCATCCAACGAAAACACATTGTGTCATAACATATAGTGTTAGAAAAGTGAGATTTAAGCAAAAAATATTAAATTCGTGGAAGTTAAAAAAAGATACAGCTGTTCAAAACTGAGTGAAAATAAAAAAGGGAAGAAGGCCACGAAATTTGTGAAGTATTTATTAGAATAAATATAAAAAAAAAAATAAATTGAAATTTGATTGGGAATACGAAACATTTTTTCGACATTCCAATATAATACCGTGACGGCCTCTTATTCTTCCTCTGGTCCCTGTAGCTGATACGATTTCTCGGATTTGAAGACTGTCCACTCGACATCAGTCCCCAAAATTATGTAAGGAATATCTTCCGCCGTTATGAAAACAACAACAACAACCTTTGATTTTATGTACCCCATTTCTGGATAACTTCGAGATGCTTATCACAAATAGGAGGATTGGTCGAGGAAACGTTTTGTCGAAAATACATTTCATGCATTTTATTCTTTGCCGCTCTTCCTGGCTTTTGACTTGTTCCGGCTTCTCAAATCATTAGATGCTCTTTTCATATTTGTTCAATTTTAAAATAAAGAATTCAAAATTTAATTGAAAAGTGGCAACTTAACTAATGCAAAGTACTTTTAAGTCTATTAGAGGACTCTCTCTCTCTCATGACCTCCACTCGTAGTTCAAGCTCCGCTTGGCAATGCATTATTTATAAAGTTCAAAGTGTTCGCAACAAACACTTGTCAGCAATTTATATTTCCATGAAAACTAGAAAAATCTAATGAACTTACAACACTGGCACTCACTTGCAAAAATACACTAACACAACCCAGGCAACAACAACAATCAGAGTAACCTTAACGCGACTAGGAAGAACAAGCTCTAAGTGACAGCAAACAGTAACTTAATTAAGCAAAAAGTTTTGGCAAAGAAAATTAAGTGACAACGGCAGAAGCTACTCAAACACATACCCAAACAAAAGCAATAACAAGAACAACAAAAGAGCATATCTAATGTCATTACAGAAGCTGCGTAGTAGTACATTAGTTCCATGAATAAAACAAAACTGACATACCACTACAACTGCAATGCGCATACACACATATACATATACACACGCTCATACATATAACTGAGGTGACTGCCGAAGCAACAAAGCAAACGCTGCGTGAAGTTTTCGGTGTTCAGTCTTGAAGCGGGCGGCGGGTGGGCGCACGGTTGCTCAAAGTGACAGCAGTATTTAATATTCAGTGGCAGGAAGTGTGAGATTATTTCGTATTCCGCATAAACAAATAATTGTCAAGTGCATTTGTCAACACCGAAATGGCGTGTGACGGCAACTACGTGAGTGTTGTGCGCGTGTGTGTGTGCGTGAGTGTTGTGTGTGTGTATGGGTGTGATTGCTTGTCTCTGCAGGCGAATAACATGACAAGCGGTTTAAGTGGAGGCCAAGAGCAGTTGCAAATGCATGAAGTTTGTGGCAAGAAGTCAAGTCAAGTTGCTTGTGTGTTTGTTGTTGTGGTCAGGTTGATCTTTTGATTACTTGTCGAGTTGGACGCTTGAGCTGAACAACTGCCTAGTTTGCTTGGTTAGTTGACTTTTTTTTTTAGTTGTTGCCATATTTTTGTTACAAGCTGCAAGCGGAAGCGCAATTTGTCAGCAACTAAAGCACAAATAAATATGTCTTGGTGTTGTTGTGGTGCGTGGGTGCGTTCATACGTTTGATGAATGGTTGATGAAGAAGAAGAAGAGAGTAAATTTATGGTTTGATGTCTTTCTTAGTTTATACAGTTTAAATATTTCGAATATGTTTCTATAAAAAACTCGAAAATTTTTCTCCTGGATTTCTTCTTGGAACCAAAAGCGCTATTTTTTTGAAGTTCTTTACATTTTTATACTCTCGCAACAATGTTGCTAAGGAGAGTATTATAGTTTTGTTCACATAACGGTTGTTTGTAAGTCCTAAAACTAAAAGAGTCAGATATAGGGTTATATATACCAAAGTGATCAGGGTGACGAGTAGAGTCGAAATCCGGATGTCTGTCTGTCCGTCCGTCCGTCTGTCCGTCCGTCTGTCTGTCCGTCCGCCCCCGTCCGTCCGTCCGTGCAAGCTGTAACTTGAGTAAAAATTGAGATATCATGATGAAACTTGGTACACGTATTTCTTGGCTCCATAAGAAAGCTAAGTTCGAAGATGGGCAAAATCGGCCAACTGCCACGCCCACAAAATGGCGGAAACCGAAAACCTATAAAGTGTCATAACTAAGCCATAAATAAAGATATTAAAGTGAAATTTGGCACAAAGGATCGCATTAGGGAGGGGCATATTTGGACTTAATTTTTTTGGAAAAGTGGGCGTGGTCCCGCCCCTACCAAGTTTTTTGTACATATCTCGGAAACTACTATAGCTATGTCAACCAAACTCTACAGAGTCGTTTTCTTTAGGCATTTCCATATACAGTTCAAAAATGGAAGAAATCGGATAATAACCACGCCCACCTCCCACACAAAGGTTATGTTGAAAATCACTAAAAGTGCGTTAACCGACTAAAAAAAACGTCAGAAACACTAAATTTTACCGAAGAAATTGCAGAAGGAAGCTGCACCCAGGCTTTTTTTTAAATTGAAAATGGGCGTGGCCTCGCCCACTTATGGACCAAAAACCATATCTCAGGAACTGCTAGACCGATTTCAATGAAATTCGGTATATAATATTTTCTTAGCACCCTGATGACATGTACGAAATATGGGTGAAATCGGTTAACAACCACGCCCTCTTCGAATATAACGCTATTTTGAATTCCATCTGATGCCTTTTCTGTATAATACGAGTATATATGTACTTTAGGAACCAATGATGATAGCGGAATAAAACTTTACACAAATACGGTATTTGAAAAATATGTAAATGACGTATAATGAAATCTCGATTATCACTTTATCATGTGTATAAAATGTTCGGTGACACCCGAAACTTAGCCCTTCCTTACTTGTTTTGAATATAGTTAATCAGCGAAGCGTAGTTTGAAACTGCCAATAGACTTTCTTTGCTTGTTAATTATTGGAAATTAGTACTTGAGATAATGCCTATAATTGACAGAATTTCGATTTCCGATAAACGATTTCGATAAATATTGATAATCGAGTGATAACTTTACATCAGCAAAGTATGTACTCGAATTTTTAGTGCTAGTTAGCATAATTTCAATTTCCGATTATTTATTTCGATATATTTCGAAATATCGATTATTTTGATTTTCGATAACCGATTTCAATAATTATTGATAATCGAATAAGAATTGTATATCAGCTTAGAACTCGAATTTATGGTGTTAATTAATCGAATTTCGATTTCCAATAATTGATTTCGATAAATATTGCCAATCGTGTAAAAATCATACTAAGTAAGCTAAGTTTTTGAATTTTTATTGTTAATTAACATAATTTCGATTTCCGAAAATCGATTTTGATAAATATTGATAAACGGGTAAGAACTTTACATCAGGTAAGTACTCGAATTTTTAGTGCTAGTTAGCATAATTTCAATTTCCGATTATTTATTTCGATATATTTCGAAATATCGATTATGTTGATTTCCGGTAACCAATTTCGGTAAATATTAATAATCGTTTAAGAATTGTATATCAGCTTAGAACTCAAATTTTTGGAGTTAATTAATATAATTTGGATTTCCGATAAACGATTTCGATACATATTGATAATCGGACTATCTACATATTTATCGAAATCGAATGTAATAAAAAAATGTACAACCCTTCACCCTTTCCTTTCATTAACTCCAGACGTACCCTCGTAAAAGTAAATTTATGCAGCTTAAAGAATATTGGTCTAATCCACATTTATTAGCGGCTAAATCGCGAAGATATGTAAATAAAGTCAAGAGAAGAAGAAGATGTGGCACAAAAATACTACGCCCAAGGACAGAAATGGCTCAGAAGCTAAATTTACGCATACATATAAATATACAAGTTTTTCGCACTTCAGTGCAGCTCGCCACAGTAAGGTTAAAAATAACCGCGACCACCACAGCCGACAAGGAATGCATGCAACCGGCACTTAAACACGATTTTCGTGGCCAAGCTCGTTAGAGAAAAAGAGTTGTGTCAATGTGAAGCAGCGCCAACACAACAACAAGTATATAAAACATGAAAAAACACGAGCGATGTCAAGCGTCGCATTAACACAAGCCTACAAGCTTACGACTGTATATAAATGTTTTGCGGAATATTCGCCTAGGAGCTAGTTGTGCGGTTATTAACATCGCCACACAAATACACATACATATATGGTACATACACTTACATATATATATGTGCATATATTTAACTATATCTAATTAGGTCTGTCTAACCGCATGATATATGCGGTAAGCTTTGGCTTTATATTCCCACGAAAAGAGCACTTCGTCCCTGCCATTCAACTTTGTATTTATGTAGTGTAAATAAACATGTCATTTCTTTAATGAACACCCCGTCCTAGCTGGTGGCTAAATAGCTGCTTGACTGATTACCGCAGACATTTGTCAAACACCGAGCAGCCAAAGCAGGAAAACTTTAATGAGCAGCAAGAAATCTCCTATTTGAAGGCAAATGTAGGCAACATTGGTCACATGCAACTTGTGAGATTGTGTAATACTTACACATGTATTCATACTTATGTATATATAAATAAACTGTTATAGTGTGTGCTAAGCTAATTAGCTGAAATATTCAAGATAGCAAAACAATGTCCGAATTTGCCCACTAAACATGAAATATATTTACATATACTTATATAGCCTAGATTATAGAATTATTGTGGAGAGTAGTAAGTCAGAAGTAATAAACAATTCCTTTGATAGCAAAGCCTATCTTCACTTCAATAACTATTTTCCAACTTAAGAATGGATACGATAAAAGTAGAATACAGCGAAGAATATACATATATCAATTGGATCCTCATTTGTCTCCAAAATCAAAACTAGAAATATTTTGGACCTACTCTTTATCCAATAAAATAAAGAAGACCTCCACAAACAGTGGTACATTTTTTCAGATATCTATAGAGATGTGGGCGTCAACTATAAACATATACATATTTATATGAGAGATTGAGAATTTGCATTTTTTGGCCAAAGTATTATACATAAGCAGATATCCCGACATGAATCGTCTATTGACCAAAATACTCAAGACGAAATATATCAAACCAGCAGTCCCTTAAGGGATTATATGCGCTTCCTCGGTTAAAAAACAGCCTTTTTTCAACAATTTTTTCTCTTAAACAAAAATGAAACGACATTATATTCGAATTTTTTATTGTTACAAACAAACACAATTAACAAAGAAATTCTGAAATTTTAGGAAAAAGAATATTTAAAACTCTGCCATTACGACGCCATTTCTGGTGACCTCTAAAAAAAAAATGTGCCCCCGTTGGCAGGATAACTACTTACAGGATCATCTAAAGTGAAAATACACGCATTTTAGTTAAAACCTCAACACAGAACTTGGAGGAAGGAAAAAAAAACAGTAATTTGGATTTTTGGCTGAAAATTTCGGTGAAAATTCGCGGAATTTTTTTCAATTAGTTGTAATCGAAAAAAAGTCCTTCTTCCAAGTTTTGAAGGATTATATCTCAAAGACCTGTATAAAATTCCATGAAGATTGGTTGAGCAGTTCTTGAGAAATCTTGCCAACCGACTTCCGAAACACAGTTTCGAGAAAAACAAGTTTAAATACAGCGCACTACCTTAGTTAGCCTCGAGCGCACAAGTTCTCCGAAACTATTACTGGAATCAACTTGAAAACTTAGAACAATATTCTAGATATGTTATAGAATTTAATAAAACATTAAAAAAAAGTTTTTTGAAACCCTTAAACATACGTAACCCCTTAAATCAAACGAGGAGGTAATTTTTAGCCAGAAAATTTGTCAAAACAATGAAATTTACACATCTCAAAAATTAATAAGAAGAAAGCTATAATACCCTTCACAAGTACAAAAGATCGCATAGAAGAACTTGATTTTGATCGGTTATTGCCCTGCAGCTATATGCTACTCCTTCCATAGGCCGATCTGACTTCCACAATGCGATTGTGGGCCTATCAGTTTCTTCGGGTGCTGTACTATTGCTTCATACAATAATTAGCGGCACATTTCATGAAGATACCATCTCAAATAAAAAAATTTCCCAAACAAAGACGTGATTACGATCGTTTAGTTTGTATGCCAGCTATATGCAAATGAGCAGTTTCTTCGAGAGACAAAAACATATTCAAAATTTTCGAGAGATCTTAAAGAACGTGGGATGCAAAATTTATACAAACTGGCGTGGCAAAATTAACTCAGCTCGTCCTGCTGATCGTTTATATATGTATATATATATATATATTATAGGATCTCCGATGCTATCTTCTGGGTGTTACAAACTTCACGTCAAACTTAATATACCCAGCTCAAGGCATAAATATGTCACAGATCACATCTTTTTAAACTGAAACGGAAACATATTTAGACGCAATATCTAATTAAAATTTATTATTCAGCTATTTCAGGAGCCGAGTTGCTAAACTGATCCGAGAATAAACAAACATAATTCTCTAATTAACTATTCTGCATTTGTTTCAGTTTAAACTAACTCCATACATATTTCGAATTGGACTTTGGAAATAACACATTATATAATTTTTAGCAAGTATAAATAAACTTTTAGAAATCTTTTGATTATACTCATTATAAAACACAAGGTTCTACAGGAAGTTTCAAGGAAGATTTATAGACTGCTAGCACATCACTCCATTTGTCATTCTACCTAGGGAGTATCTCTTACAGACGATGAGTTGTTAACTTCGAAATTTTAAAATTTTTTTTATTCAATTCCGCATACGTCCGCTTATTAGGGAGCCAATTGAGTGAGGGAACTGTGCTGCACTTTATTTCTTGGCATTGACTCACCTACCGTGGTCCAGTCAGGCCTAAACCGTAATTTTTCAATTCCGTCAAATAGTTTCGGAATTAATAGTGCTTCACTATCTTCTTTTCTTCACTTCCTTAGCATTGTAGGACCAGGAGTTCACCTTACATAGGAAATATCATATATGGAATCCTACAAGGAAACTCGTGGACTTTGACTTTGCGAATGAAGTTTGCCACTACTGTACAATAACTTAGTCAAGCTTTCATGCACTAATGGACTTGTCATAAATAACCCAAAAATGCACAGAAGGGTCAATAATTACAGCAGAAATCAAATAAAGACTTAAAATAATGAAATCGAGTTCGTCGGCAGCTTCTGTTATCTCAGAAGCAACTATCGAGTAATCAGTAGTGGATACCAACTGTAGAAAGAGCCAAACAAAGCAGTTTACATAACTACAATCGCTATGATCAAAGTCTCAAAAAGCTCAGAATAATCTCCGCATGCATTAAGACTTCGCAGACAATTTGAAACGAAACCGGACTAGTTACGAAATCCATCATTAAGATACTCCAAGCATTAATCAAAAATTGAGATGGTTATTTTATAATATTATTATTACGATTGTCAAAATATGTATATAATAAATGTTAAACAATTTTAGTTAAAAGCAGCTTATATAAGAGCTTATAAGTGTTATTTAATACATTAGCCCTCAGAAGTGCTCATTATTTTTCAAGTCTTCTATCTTTTTCATAAAGTTGACTTTTGCTCTACCTTTTTTCCAGTTTAAGTTTTTACCATTTAAATTTTTTAGTTTCCTTTACTGCCTCGTGGTCAGTTCCATCAGCATCGCGTGTACATCAGCTTTATATAAGCCGTTATAGTTAGTTATGCTCGTTATGCTTATGAAGCGCGCTGAGCTCTTGGTAAATTATACAAGTATGCTAAATTTCCAGGAAAAGTTAAGACCAGTTAATAACGTTGTGGTTAAATGGGAAAAACGCTAACTGCTCATTTACATAAGAAAGAGCGTCAAAAGGAAGAGAAGTAATGCATATTAAGTATAATATTAAAAACATAGAGTGTGTTCGTGTATTAATTATTAAGGATGTTGGAGGTTTGTTGTAGTTCCAGGCTTCTTAAATTCTAAATTTCAAAAATACGAAAAGCTGCCGACAAAATATGGAAGACAAATCACACCAAAAGACTGTAAGTTATTTGTCTAGAATTCTAAAGAATATTTTAAGAGAAATTATTTCTCCTAAGTATTTTGTTAAAACTAAGGTGTTGTATCCACTTGTGATAAGACGTGTTGCATGTTCATATATTGGGTAGGCGAAAAAGTCTTCTCGTATTTACAGTTACAGCTGTACAAAAATGAGTGAGATAATGAAGAAATTCGCTTTCTTTTGAAATTTTTGTATTACAAAGGGAACAATGCCAAGCAAGCAACCAATGAAGTTTGTGAAGTTTATGGAGACGGTGCTGTATCAGTTCGCGTAGCATAACTATGGTCCGCTTGCTTCCGTTATGGAAATTTCGATGTGAAAGATGTACCACGCTCTGGTTGACCTATCGCTGAAAAAGTCGATGTAATTATGAAAACGATTGACCAGGACCATCACATAAGCAGCCATAACATCGCTAAGGAACATAACATTCATCACCAAACGGTTTCGAACCATTTGAAAAAGGTTGGCTACAAAAAGAACCTCGATGTTTGGGTACCACATGAATTGTCTGTGAAAAATTTTATGGACCGAATTAACATCTGCGATCCTTTGCTGAAACGAAATGAAATCGAACCATTTCTCAAGCGAATTGTAACAGGAGACGAAAAGTGGATCAAATACGACAATAACGTGCGAAAAAGATCATAGTCCAAGAGTGGTGAAATTCAACAAATGGTCCAAAGGCAGGATTGACGCCTCGAAAATGAATCACTCTAGCCTAGTCGAACGATTGATTCTACATTTTACTGTTAACAACTGATGAGATTGAAGCAAGCAATCGAAAAAAACGGCCAGAACTGATCAACAGAAAGGGCTTCGTCTTCCATCAGGACAACGCTAGACCACACACATTTTTGATGACTCGGCAAAAACTGGGAGAGCTTGGCTGGAAAGTTTTGATGCATCCATCTTATAGCAATGATTTTGCACCATCGGACTAACATTTGTTTCGGTCAATGCAGATCTTTCTTAATTGAAGAAAGTTGGCTTCAAGAAGACTGTGAAAACTACTTATTGTAGTTTTTCGCCGAGAAACCAAAAAGGTTTACACAGAAGGAATAATGTCTCTAGCGGAAAAATTGCAAAAAGTGGTCGACCAAAACGGTATATATTTGGTTCATTAAAATTCGATTTCAGCATTCATCTATAGTAAAAATAAATGTATTTGGGTTTTGGATTTGAGATAATTTTAAGCAGAAGGTCTTCCCCAAAGTCAGACAATTTTTTCGCAAAAATAGCTGTGGCTTTCAACTATGTTATAAACTTTCATTTCATACCCTACATAAAAACTCCCCAAAATATATAAGAAATACAAATACAATACTAAAAAACTTCCATTTATAACTAAAAGTGATGTAGCAGCCATGAGAATATAATGACGAAACTAATTCCACTTTTAATTAGAATTAGTTCTGTGGCAAAGTTTAAATATGTGCCGCTTAGTTATTCTGCAAAAGTGATATGAAACAGGGAAAGAGAAGGATAGATAACATTTCTAATGAAAGCTTGCAACAAGCTCATCACGGATTTAGTAGACATGACCTATATAAATGCTCTATGCCAATAAGAAAATTGTTCATACATATAAGCATATGTAAGCATATGTAGGTATACATATAACGTACGTGTGAGCGCAGCCGACTTTTCAGTTCTCTGGCGCGGGAAAAAGTTAAGATTAGAAGATTAAACACATCTAATAAGCTTATTATATAAAAGTGGCATTTACATGTAAGTGGACGTGATTTCCTGTTGGCAAAGGCATTCACTTGAGATAAAAAACAATTTCTGTTAATAGTGCAAAAGACTACTTGACTTTTTTCGAAGCTTTGTTGTTAAGCATTTTATGTGTACTTCAGTAGAAAAACAATAGCTATTTGGAGAGAGCTAAGTCTTTTTTGATATTTCTATATACCCACAAGCTTTAAGAGACCAAATATAGAGCCCAATATTAGTATGGGCTGATTTTTTGAGAGGTTAAATAAAAAACCTACATAAAACTAGCAGACATGTAATAACCAACCTTGGCCAGCTCCGATTAAGGCTTCAGAGTACCCTAATTCTGCTCAAACTAAGATTCTAAAAGATGTCTCGACTATCCATGCTCAGGCCCCGTAGATAAATTATAAAGTTCGAATATATTATTTCTGAAAATCACGTTCCGTGTCACACACTTCTAAGGCACTTCATGTACACATATTAACGATGAACTCGGTTTAACAGTTATGATAATATGATAAGCAAAGCTGGTGTATATGGAATATGAACCAACGCCAAGGGGCTCTATAAGCTGCCTCATGTCCTAAAACAGATTCTATCTAGTATGATTTGTAAACTTAGAAATTATCTAAATTTTTAAATGGATACAATCAAATGGTGCCATAGTCTCCATTGTCACTATCAACATCTAAGAGAAAGGAAGTGATCATAAAAAGACATGGGATTACGTAATACAGCATCTGAAACTATCGTTTTACTCCAATGTCAGCTTATGTATGTTGACCGAATCATAACGGTAAGTGTATATATGAGAAGTGATCAGTTAGGTAATGCGGTTTAACTCGAATTTCATGTGAGAATTTCCAAATCAAGATACCGAAATCGAAAATTAAAATTGCAAGAAACCCTTACCCTTCTTTTGTTTTCGGTCGTTTTGGCGTTGAACTTATGGATATCTTGCAATCTTAGAAAGCCTTGGTGAGCAACCAGCGCATGTGTGGTTGTGAAATCTTTCTGCCCCAGAGTAGAACATGATATGTCTAATGATGTTTGGTGTTCTAATGGACACTGTCCTAGTGTGACCCACCCGGAAGATGAGATGGAAATGGATTTTTTCCAGACTATGGGTTGTCATACCTTCCACGACCTAGACGAATTGAATTGACTGGAGTTAATACTAGCCAGCTCAATAAAATTGTGGAGGGCTCAAAGCTCCTTGTCGATAAGCGACGGCTATTTTGGTTTATACCTAGGAGTTTTGAGCACCACAAGAGCCAGGCAACGCTAGCAGTCCAAGTAGAAGTATTCGTGGCTTCACGAAATGTCAATGTGTTTACCTAACTAAATCTTAACCTGCTCAATGGAATTTATATGATAGTGGCGCAAAGGTCAAAAGCTCCAAAAATTGCTGAACTCATATATAGATAAATTTATAAATTTAGGGTAAAATGTGCATCCGCACATATATAAGTGTGTCTGTATAACTAGAGTCAGCAGTTACAACTACATATGTATATAAGATTGTGTTTTTAAACATACTACATTATTAAGAATTCGACATTGAGGTACACGACGTCATCACAAACCAACAACAAGCAAGTACAATAGTTTCCTTAGCTTAATGACATTGCTGGAGATGTTAGCAAACTTTTGCTGCAACCAAAACTTCAACGATTTAAAAAAGTTACGCAACAAAATGACTCTGAGGCATACAACGAGGCTGCTTTATAAAATCACCAAAATGGCAGTGTCTATCTGAAAACTTTGAATTTTTTCATGAAACGGAAGCTAAAATGAAGCTTAAGAAACACATCAAAGAACTAAAAAGAAAACTGGTTGGCTAATATATAAAATTTAAAATATATCAAGGTTAAGGTTGAGCATATTAGTTAGGTATATTCGACTTTCAAAGGCGATCTTAAATCTGCAGGGCCTAATAAAACTCCACAGAGCAAACAATCAAAAAAATATTAACACCGAAAGCAAATACTAAATTAATAACAGAATTCTTTTTTCTAAGAAATCGCACATAAAAACTATTAGATTTTATCATTCTGACTATCGCGTAACAACTAAATAAGTTTTAACCGTTTACGCCCTCAACTAAACGCCTCAATTTGAAAAAGCATAACGAGCAGAATGTGGGCAGCCGCTTTCGAAAACTTTGCTCCTCAACAACTTTCCAAGTAAGGTATCATCCACTTTATTCATGGTTGCAACATGCCGCTTGCCACTCACTTGTTTATTGTTGTGGCATCGTTGGTGAGATGCGCTAAATTGTCCGCTGCAGGAAGTTGTCGCTTAAATTCTGCTGGTTCCGCAACACAATACTGGTTTCATAATCGTCTTTGTTATTGTTATTGTTATATTCTCTAGGCTGCTGCCTCTGTTGTCAAACTGCTTTTGTTTTTAGTCTTGACAAACTTAGTGCCGGTGACGTCACGCATGCAGCTTTTGTTTTGCGTCTTTTCAAATTTGAAGGTGTTGCATTGTGAAAGGAGAAGTGATGTATTTATTTTACGGATCTGTTGGAGAATTGAGTACGTACAGAGAAAAATTCAAATACAATTTAAATACAATGGAGATGATTTGGAAAAGAGGTGTGTAAATTTTAAGGAGTAAATGTTTCTACTCTTTTAGACTGTTATTCGACAGGCGGTATAGTTAGCTCTTCGATCTGCACCCATCATTCCAAACATAGATCACTAGTCAAGACTTTTTTCAGACTTTCTGTACTGCCGACCTAATTTTTCTTTACTAATCGTCACAACTCTCGAGAAAATTAGTATATAAAAGGGTTCTGCTTGTATTGGAAAACCATTTGAAATATATAATAATAACTGAATTTTGTACGAAATCGTTGAGGCAATAAGTTAGTATTGCAAGTACGAGTATACACAAAGATGCAAGAGGTGGTACCATCTCGGTTAGATCCCACTCGGCAGGACCAGTTGCCATCTCTACTTTCAACTAGCATCAAAAAAAAAAATTCTAGAGGTCAATAAGGCAACTCCGTTCAATATCTCTATGGAAGTATTTCTCATATAAGCCCTGACCTATTCGGAAGTGGCTTTACCCATCTACGCCTGCTGGAAAATATCAAGCAGCATAATATAATGCAAGTAAAGTCTGATAGCTAATCTTCTAGTAGTAAATTTATATTGTGTTTGGTAGCAAAGACTTGAAGCTATAGTGGCCTGGGATGAGATGGTTATGAAATACTAAAGCATTCAATATGAATTTGGCTTCATGAAGTCATTTAGCTGACTACAGCCAAGGTGCCGCATGAGACAGACCATTTTTCTACTATATGTAAAGCAACAAATTGTGCGGCTTCAAAATGAAGCATCGTCGATTAAATTTAGTATTAAGAAGATGATATAGTTCAAGGAGAAAGTTTCAACAATGCGTCTATGGGTATCTTGAAAGTTTAGCAAGCCTTGATGTGCAACCGACACATGTGTGGTTGCGAAATCTTTCTTGCCCAGAAAGGAACATAATACATATGTCTAATGATGTTTGGTGTTTTACTGAACACTTTGCTTTTGCCACTTACGCGATGAGGCTAAAGGTTTCGGAAGACAAAAGAAGATGCTTCGAGGAAGATGAGGTGAAAACAGACTATAGTTGAAAAATCTGGTTTATCATACCTTCTACGAACTAGGCGAAACAAAATTATGGCAGAATCAAAGCGCCTTGTCGATATGCGACAGCCACTTTGATTTATACCTAAGAGTTTTGGAAATCACAAGAGCCAGGGATCTTCTTTTAGTTCTTCACAAAGTAGAGTAAGTTGGAGATTGGCTTAGTATCTCACGAAAGTTTGGTCGAGACAACATTTCTGGTCGATCAGAAAAATTAAAAACCAAAGAGACAAAAAAAAATTATACTAAGCGTCTATAACATTAGTTTTTAATATAGTATTTTTATAGTATTTTGAAAGACCTTCACCACATGAAAGTTTTGAATCGACAACTAAATAATATTAATCAGAAAAGGTAGGCAGAGGCCATATTAATTAAAAGAACTAAATAATAGCAAGGGCCGAAAAAAATGGATTTAGGATGAAAACCATTGGAAAATGAACAGCATATAACAAGAATTAATTGAAGGATAATTTACGAGTGATCTCAGAAGGAAAAGAAAAAAGTGTATTTAGGACCTAAAAAGTAAATACCAATTTCGTAAATTTTTTTTGTAAAAAAAAAAAAATTAAAATACCAAAGCTGTAATTATTCGAACTTTGTATATAAATTACTGAGGCTATGTAAAAACAAGAAAAAACGTTAACTTTGGCTGCACCGAAGCTAATATACCCTTCACAGGTGCATTTCTTTTAGTAACTATGTGTTCAGTTTGTATGGAAGCTATATGCTATAGTAATCCGATCTGAACAGTTTTTTCGGAGATTACATTGTTGCCTTAGAAAATAACCTGTGCCAACTTTTGTGAAGATACATTGTCAAATGTGAAAGTTTTCCAAACAAGAACTTGATTCCGATCGTTCAGTTTGTATGGCAGCTATGTGTTATAGTGGTCCGATATCGGCCGTTCCGACAAATGATCAGCTTTTTGAAGAGAAAATGACGTTTGCAAAATTTCAAAACGATATCTTAAAAACTGAGGGACTAGTTCGTATACATAAAGAGGGACGGACGGACGGACAGACAGACAGACGGACATGGTTATATCATTTATCATTTATATATATACTTTATTGGGTCTCCGACGCTTCTTTCTGGGTGTTTCAGACATCGTGACAAACTTAATATACCCTGTTCAGGGTATAAAAACTGTGGATACAAGAGTTGTAGAATCTTTATAATATCTTTAACTTTGTCATTGTACATTTTCTCACTGGACTTATAGTTTTACCGTAAACCGATATAAAGCGTTTTTTATTCTTAAAAATTTAGATAAATAATCGAAAAGAAAAAATCCAAAATAAAGTCTATTATAGACAATTAATACCGTGTTTTTAGTATTATTGGTCCACATAAAGCCAAAAAATTTGTTTCCATTAAAAAACATATATTCCTCTCTCTACAAGCACATCTAACAGTTTACAATTTTATGTAGCCGTTAAAGCGGCTTCTGTCAGTTTATACAATATAAATCAAATTAATGCTGCGCATTCACATTAATGTGCCACTCTCAAATAAGCTCCAAAAATTTCCCGCAATATATCACAAATGCACAGCTGATGACTGCCCACAATGCAGCAAGTCCAGCAATGGAGCAGCAAAAAAATCACTCTCAACACGTTCATTGATATTTCGCGCTTCCGATATTTATTACACTTTCGTGTAGAAAGCAAAAACCTCCCAAAAAAACATGAAATAAATATTAATGTGCCGCCACCAATCAAGCGTAGCAGCGATGTTGTTCGGTCGGGTAGAGAGAGCATGGTCCGTCAAAATTTATGGCCAAAGGCTTTGTACACATTTGCATTGCCATTTCTCTTCTGTGCTAATTTCATCACGTTTTATTTGTGTGTGTGTGTTTTTTGCCGGCGCATATTTCCGCCTGTCGCTTTGCCGCACCATTTGCGCATGTGTGCGGACTTTAATTTAATCACTCTTCGGCATTGCGTTCGCGCCATTTGCAGTCGGCGGACAAGCGCTGGGCAGCTGTGCCGCGTGAAATCGCGTTCATTGATTTAACGGTGTAGTTCAAGTTTTTTAGACAGTTCTACACACATATATACGTATGTGTAGCCATTTTGAGTTAACTTTTTTCGCAATTGTAATTTTTTTCTACATACTTTTTGTTTGCACAGTAAATGACCTATCAATGCGTCGACGAATAATTTATTTCCACGATTTATTTAAGCATTGCGCTTGCGGTTTTACACTCACAAATATTTATGACTTTTTGAGGAATTCCATTTTCAATCAATTGCAATCATTATTTCCTAGAGGCTTGCTTGCTGATTTTTAAATTTCAAATACTTTTTGTTGCTAATTCGCGGTTTAGTTTGAGGGCGAATGCTTTACATTTTCTCAGTAAAAAATCGCTAAAATATTTTTAAATTCTACTATGCTAATTTACCAGAAAATTAAATAGTTTGCTTAAATGCTATTATGAATTTTGCATGAATTTGGTTTGTAGATTGCGAAATATCATGAATGCAATATTTTTCTTTCGAAAATGTTGGTCAATCTGTGAGATATGTAAGAGACAGCAATTCCTTGAAAATCATTTTCTGACAATTGAATCAATAATCCCTTAGCCCCCATATACCTAATGGAAAGAGTTTTAAACATCTGGCTGACTCTATTCCGCATAGTAGACATTACACCTGTCAGATATGTCTTACTTAAATGCGATCTTAATATAATTTTCGCTGACAGGAAGTCAATTATTAGTGTACAACTAATTTTGTTTATGATCTACAATATAAGTTTATAAAATACAAATTTGATTGCATTCTATTCAAGATTTTATCGAATAACGAATTTTGAATTATTTATTAAAAAAAAGTCATGCCAACACCTGAAGCTATTGCCCAGGCTTTGATCATGGTAAATTGCAATAATTGAAAATACTCAGTAACACCCGAACTTAGCTCTTCTTATTATACTCTAAACAGCACATACGAGTATTACATATGTCACAAAGTTCGAAACACCCAGAAGTAAATGTCGTGACGAGCTGAGTCGATTTAGCCATGTCCAGCTGCCTGTATATATGTTAACTTGCTTATAAAAATTTTTGAGATATTAAGTGTTAACGTAAGTAAACTCAATACCTAATCCCGTGCTACATATTTCTGTTTACAAGTTTTTTAAATAAACAAAATAAGTCAATGCTACCCATCATTCACAGGACAGTTATTTTAAATTGTCAAAAATATATTCAACTTTACATTTGAAAAATGTCAAACCATAAATCATTTTATTTCATATTAAATTCACATATGTTAGTTAGCTGGAAGCAGTTGCCTAGCCGGTGGTGATAATTAACAAGTTTTGTTGTGAAAAGTGCTAAGAGTTGTGTAAAAATTGTTTAAGACTGATATTATAATTGGGTAAGTGCATATATATATATATACTAAAATATTTGTACGATACATTTTTTTACCGAAATATTGTTTTAATATGGATTTATATAATAAACTTAGTTAAATGCAAAAGAACAGACATTGAAATTACACCTGTACCGATCTATTTGAAACGGAATTAGGAATATATAACATATATCATATTTCGTTTTGCTTGAAAAAATCGAGTTTTAATATATATTTAAATTCTTAGCTTAAAGTAAAACTCAATAAATTGAAAAAAGTCCTATCGTTTTTTGAGGAAAAAGCATATTTTTTGCCTATGAAATTTCATAAATGAGCTTAAAATAAGTAAACACAATTCAGAGGCTTACTTTTTCTAAAGCTATGTTATTGGATTAACAAGACTTTATTTGCGATGATTATTCATTGGTGGAGTTTAAATTCCGTTCTATAGGCCGCAGTTGGGAACGGTGTGTTTCTAATTACGTTTCGATTCATTTTAACAGAAATTTGAGTGCCGCCATCATGCCAAAATATACACAGGAATCATTAAATTTAGCTCTTGAAGCAATAAAAAGCAATCGGATGACATGTTACAAGGCTTCAATGGTATATCGGCTCCGAAGCAAACTCTACTGGACAAAATTAAATACAAGTATTCAAAAGGCTGCCCAGGATCTCCAGCTGTGCTAACGACAGAAGAAGAAAGTTTTATTGTCAAATGGGTTTGTTATCTGGCGGAAATAGGCTTTCCAGTAAAAATATCAACTTGTAAACTGCGTTACTAACTTGGTTAAGGAACTAAATTAAAAATAATTCCGAAGAATTTTTACAAAGTTTTGAGAAAAGGTTGCCGGCTGAAAAGCTTAAACTGTTTATTGAGTGCAGCGGAACTTGGAAGGGTGATGTTAAAGACGAAAACTTATTTTACTTTTGGAGAAGTGTTAAGAATGAGCAAACAAGCAGCTGCATTGCAAGTATTTCTATTTCCGATCTTAATATTACGAGTATTTTAGCTAACAACGACAGTTTATTGGATATCGAAAACATGAGTATTGATTTCATAGATTTCAATGAAGAATTAGTTAACAAACATAATGTGAGCAGCTCATCTCCATCTTGAGCCGTGAAGTCCAAGCAGCGTGAAGTAGTACATATATTGGACGGTATACTTTGCCCAGTAGCTCAAGCCATTAACTTCGAAGATATCCCAACAACTGTCAACCATCCACCAAGACCTCAGTTGCCCCCTAGGGAGGCGAATGACAATGTAGACGTGGTTAATATTAATTGAGAACTCCACCAAAAAGCTTATTTAATGCAATAGAAATAAAAAAAATCTGAATTTCCAACGCCTTTCAAAATGCTTTCGGCCAGAGCCCCAACCAGTGAACCCGAACAAAAAATTTGTCAAGAAAAAATTAACCCCAACTGTCGCCACTGCTTCTGAATACATTGAGTATCAGCGACGCTTGGATGAAGAAAAAAAGATTAAGAAAGAAAAGATAATTTTAAAAAAGAAAGAAAAGCAAGGTTCAAAGGTGAAAGCAAAACGGAACATTAATAATAGTTTTAATCCAGGAGACTATGTTGTAGTAAGGTATGAAGGCGAGAAATTTCCTGAGCAGGTGTTAAAAGTTACTAATAAGAATCCAGAAAAATTTCAAATCAAAACCATGAAAATGAGTGGATCTAACTGGCATTAGAAAAAAAAAAAGAAGATATATTTTAATACGCCAGGTATAAAAAAATTAATTTACCTCAGAAAAGAAGTAATAAATATTTAATATTGAATACGACGCCGATGAATGTATACAGTTTTACTAACTAAAAATTATTTTATATAATTTACCTCAGCCTATAAATATTTTCAATACCTGATATGTAATAAACTAAAATTTAATATTGAACTGACTAGCCAGAAAAGCATTAATGTACTTTAATGTAATTGAACGATTTGTTTATATTCTTCATTTAACACGTATATTCATCAATCTACCTTAATATGCCAAGTAATTGAATACATATATGGCATATTTTTAAACAAACACACAGCTTTACTAACTAAATATCGCATACTATTATTTTATGTTTATATATCGTACCTCCAATGCCTCTGTCCAAATAGCATAGCTGACAGATAGATGAAAATGTCATTAAAAAATCTAACTAAGTAATTTTCTGTGTGATTTATGTAAATGACGGCATATTAAAGATTGATGAATATACGCATATTACAGTGTGTTCGGAATGAAGAATTATAAACAAACGTATAAACTGTGTTATTAAGTTTTACTAACAAATTGCTAAACTGGTAAATAGTTGAAATAAGAACCTTTTCTAATGTAGCACGGAACAAGGATCACTTTAGCACGGAATTAGGATTCTGACAAAATTTTAGAACGGAATTGGGGCCAATTGAGTGTTTCAGAAAAGCATTAATAACAAAAAAACGGTACAAAAATTCTATCATTTGAAAAGTTAATATGAAAAATAAAGGCTTTATTTACGATTTGTTTATAATTCTTCATTCCGTCTAACTTTTGATTCACTGTAATATGCGTATATTCATCAATCTACCTTAATATGTCGTAATTAGGAGCATTTACCTTATACAAAATTTCCTACCTAACTTCTCGGTAGAAAAACACATATGGCATATTTTTAAACAACACAGTCTCGAAAGGATTGCCGATTGCTGACCTCTTAATAGCTCACAACCTACAGGCATCGCATGCTAGCCGGATGGGTGTAAATAGCGACGATACATACATACGTGCAGAAAGTGTAGAGAAGTAGGCATAAGTGTGACGTTGGAGTACCTCCAATGCCTCTGTCCAGCACTATCTAGAACTTTTCTTAAATATCTAAGAGCTTAGCAGTTCAGAGAGATAGATGAAATATCAAGCTAAGACATCAAGTGGCAATTAAAGTTCGACAAAAACTTTGACTTCATATATGACAAATACCTAACTCAAATGAAATAGAACCTCCATGTGGCTTCACTAAGGACCAGTATCCCTATGTATGGCATCATAGGAGAATAAGTTTGAAATAATCACTTATAATGGAACATGCGCTGGTTTAACCATATGCAAATTGGTTTGTTAAATAAGGCTCCAATAAAATAATATGCAAGCTTCTTAACTTAAGGGAATATGAAGTTATTTCATGAAAAGCCCTGAGAATCAACAATCACATGATGTAATGAACTGTTAATGTGCGCATAATATAGGTCCTTTTTTTGTTCTATGTTAGGGACTTAGATCGGAGCACACTTTTCTATCGTCTGATTCTTACTTATATCACATTTTTTATCGACTGCCCCAATTTCGAAAAAAAATTGGTTCAATCTTTATTAACGAAATTTTTTTGAAGTTAGTGAGATGGAATGTCCTGAGCAAATCATTTTGGACTGAATTACTATTATATTGTAAAAGCTAGGTCAAAACGCAGCAGCAATTTTGGCAGCGGTTTTTTAGACTTGTCTATGATAACAGTATCCGACGAGTCTAGTGTATTAAACCCGTTTTTTGGGAAACTGGCAAAAAAACAAATTAAAC